>NC_053167.1:8465884-9665884 GCF_016835505.1 Polypterus senegalus
AGCTCCAAAGTCTTGGGTTCAAATCCTGGGACCAGTGTAGAAAGAACAGTTTGCACACTCTCTCTCCTATCTGCATGCAGTTCTATTCTTACATCCATGTCTGTTAGGTTAAACAGCAACATGAAATTGGCTCAGTGTGGTGTTTGTGAGTGATGGAGGGTGACAAGTGAAGGACAAGCATTCTCAGCAAAGGTGGTCTTCTCCCAGCACCCAAGGCTCCAAGGAAAGGCAGTGGCTCCCTTGGCCTGGAAATGGGCAAGATGATTACATGATAGATAGAATGATGGATCGATAGATAGAACGACAGATAGAATGACAGAACGATAGATCGATAGATAGAACGATAGATCGATAGATAGAACAGAATGATAGATCGACAGATAGAACGATAGATCGATAGATAAAACGACAAAACGTTAGATCGATAGAATGATAGATCGATAGATAAAACAACAGAACGATAGATCGATAGATAAAACGATAGATCGATAGATACAACTATATAATAGGGGATGCACAAACCAGTGTGTTTCTTCATGCCGGGAGGGTTACGTCAGGAAGGGTATCCGGTGTAAAATTTTGAAAACCAACATGCAGACAACAATACAAATTTCCATACCGGATCGGTCGAGCCCCGGGTTAACAACGACCGCCACCAGGACTGTTAGCCAACAGGGTGCTAGCGGAAATTGGGCTACTGTTGGCCGAAGAAGAGGAGGAAAGTAAAGAGAGTGGTACTAAGGGTAGGAACTTTGAATGTTGGCAGTATGACTGGTAAGGGAAGAGAGTTAGAAGATATGATGGAGAGAAGGAAGGTTGATATATTGTGCGTGCAAGAGACTAAATGGAAGGGGAGTAAGGCTAGGTGGATCGGAGGTGGATTCAAATTTTTCCATCATGGTGTGGATAGGAGGAGAAATGGAGGAGTTATTATGAAGGAAGAGTATGTCAAAAGTGTTTTGGAGGTGAAAAGAGTGTCAGACAGAGTGATGATTATGAAGCTGAAAATTGGAGGTGTGATTAATGAATGTTGTTAGTGAATATGCACTGCAAGTTGGGTGTGCAATGGGTAAGAAAGAAGATTTTTGGAGTGAGTTGGATGAAGTGATGAACAGTGTACCCAAGGGACAGAAAGTGGTGATTGGAGTGGATTTCAATGGGCATGTTGGTAAAGGGAACAGTGGAGACGAGGAGGTGATGGGTAGGCATGGTGTCAAGGAGAGTAATGAAGAAGGTCAGAGGATAGTAGATTTTGCCAAAAGGATGGACATGGCTGTGGTGAATATGTATTTTAAGAAGAAGGCGGAACATAGTGTTATGTACAAGAGTGGAGGAAGATGCACGCAGGTAGATTACATCCTATGAAGAAGAGTTGATTTGAAGGAGATTAAAGACTGCAAAGTGGTGGCAGGAGAAAGTGTAGTTAAGCAGCATAGGATGGTGGTCTGTAGGATGACTTTGGAGATCAAGAAGAGGAAGAGAATGAGGGCAGAGCCAAGGATCAAATAGTGGAAGTTAAAAAAGGAAGACTGCAAGGTTGAGTTTAAGGGAGGAGGTGAGACAGGCAGGTGGGTGGCAGTGAAGAGTTACTAGACAGCTGGGAAACTACAGCAGATGTAGTAAGGGTGACAGCAAGACGGGTGCTTGGCGTGACATCTGGAAAGAGGAAGGAGGAAAAGGAAGAAGTGCAATGGATTAGCAAGGAGGAAGTAAGGACAGCTATGAAGAGGATGAAAAATGGAAAGGCAGTTGCTCCAGATGACATACCTGTGGAAGTATGGAGGTGACTAGGAGAGATGGCAGTGGAGCATTTAATCAGATTGTTTAATGGAATCTTGGAAAGTGAGAGGATGCCTGAGGAGTGGAGAAGAAGTGTACTGGTGCTGATATTTAAGAATAAGGGGGATGTGCAGGACTACAGTAACTACAGGGGAATAAAATTAATGAGCCACAGCATGAAGTTATGGGGAAGAGTAGTGGAAGCTACGTTAAGAAGTGAGGTGATGATTAATGAACAGCAGTATGGTTTCATGCCAAGAAAGAGCACAACAGATGCAATTTTTGCTCTGAGGATGTTGATGGAGAAGTTTAGAGAAGGCCAGAAGGAGTTGCATTGCATCTTTGTGGACCTGGAGAAAGCATATGACAGAGTGCCTCAACAGGAGCTGTGGTATTGTATGAGGAAGTCGGGAGTGGCACAGAAGTACACAAGAGTTGTACAAGATATGTATGAGGGAAGTGTGACAGTGGTGAGGTCTGCAGTAGGAGTGACAGATGCATTCAAGTTGGAGGTGGGATTACATCAGGGATCAACTCTGAGCCCTTTCTTATTTGCAATGGTGATGGACAGGTTGACAGACGAGATTAGACAGGAGTCCCCATGGACTATGATGTTGCTGATGACATTGTGATCTGTAGCAATATAAGGGAGCAGGTTGAGGAGACCCTGGAGAGGTGGAGATATAATCTAGAGAGGAGAGGAATGAAGGTCAGTAGGAACAAGACAGAATACATGTGTGTAAATGAGAGGGAGGTCAGTGGAATGGTGAGGATGCAGGGAGTAGAGTTGGCGAAAGTGGATGAGTTTAAATACTTGGGATCAAACAGTACAGAGTAATGGGGACTGTGGAAGAGAGGCGAAAAAGAGAGTGCCGACAGGGTGGAATGGGTGGAGAAGAGTGTCGGGAGTAATTTGTGACAGATGGGTATCAGCAAGAGTGAAAGGGAAGGTCTACAGGATGGTAGTGAGACCAGCTATGTTATATGGGTTGGAGACGATGGCACTGACCAGAAAGCAGGAGACAGAGCTGGAGGTGGCAGAGTTAAAGATGCTAAGATTTGCATTGGGTGTGACGAGGATGAATAAGATAAGAAATGAGGACATTAGAGGGTCAGCTCAAGTTGGACAGTTGGGAGACAAAGTCAGAGAGGCGAGATTGCATTGGTTTGGACATGTGCAGAGGAGAGATGCTGGGTATATTGGGAGAAAGATGCTAAGGATAGAACTGCCAGGGAAGAGGAAAAGAGGAAGGCCTAAGCGAAGGTTTATGGATGTGGTAAGAGAGGACATGCAGGTGATGGGTGTAACAGAACAAGATGCAGAGGACAGAAAGATATGGAAGAAGATGATCTGCTGTGGTGACCCCTAACGGGAGCAGACGAAAGTAGATAGACAGATAGAAGGCAATATTTTATGCATTTCTACCCCAGAAACTCACATAAAGTCTGAAAGCCTTAATGCCAAATAACCCACTAAATTACACAACTGTTACATCTATCTTAATCTAACCTAATAATGCATTAGTTAAAAACTCCACTTAATGCAAAATAATGTCTACTCTAACCAGGATGCATTTTCAGCAATTGAATTATTGAATTTCAGACTAAACTTAATGCAACATACTCTAAATTAACATTCTGTGGGAACATTAATACTATAAAATGGAATCCGAATCACTCACCCCGTCTGCAGGTTAATTTTATCAGCGCCGCTTTCTTGCTGTGAACGCACGTTTTGCATTATAGACCCAAAAGAAATGGAGCTTATCTTGATAGTGTGTAGTGCAAGGCAGACAGCAAATTTGGATTAAAGGTCACACTTGTTCATACCTGTCCAAACAGAAGTTAAGCAAAACACCACAAAAGGACTGACGACTTTGGATTTCTTAAGGTAATCACAAAGACCAGAGCCGCTTATCGTTTATACCTTGAGAATGGCCACTATTACCAGATCCTGCCTTACTGAATTTTATGGTAGCAGGAAGCTTTGCAGCACTGGGTGTCAACCAGGGAATAAGTCTTGTTGTGTCAGTTTTAGAGAATATCTCAATTTAGGACAAATACTAAAATAACTATTTAAAAAACAGAACAAGATGCAGAGGACAGGAAGATATGGAAGAGGATGATCCGCTGTGGCAACCCTTAACGGGAGCAGCCGAAAGAAGAAGAAGACTAAAATGACTATTTAAATACTGGCACTGGAGCCAACCTTTAGATAGATCATGTAGACAATGACATCTTGGATAACGTTTGCTTGGGAGGTATGCTATCTGTTTATAAGTGCTGTGAATGGTAGCCAACCTCCGGAACCAGAATAAACACCAAAGGACAAAAGTGATACAAAAGTAATAAAGGGTGTCTTTATTAAAGTGATAAAGGATACAAGGAACAACAAAAGGAGCATATCATTTCCATGTTCAAATTCAAGCTTATTGACGTATATATAATATATACAAAAAAAAAATCTTACTTGTATTTCTTCTCAGATTGGTGACAATGATACCAACAAAAGACCCATAAACAAGAGTGTACAACATAAATGTAACTTTATATGCTGCATATAATATATAATTAATATATTAGTATTATACCTGTGCCATATAATGCACATTTTCTATTAACCATATAAAGAAAAAATATACTGAACATGAACTCTTTCGATGTTATAACGTCTGTGTCATTAGAAATCCAGCACACTTGATTCACGTTCAGTCTTTAGAGGAGCTGCTGTCAAGTGTTGCCAGGTTTACACTGCATAGCACACCACAGAGCAAGGATATTCTCCTTCAATCAGGCTGAATTCATTTAGAGTGGCCAGAGATGTTGATAAGTCAACATGTTATACTACCGAGGTTTCACTTTAGAGAGAAAAGATGTTTTTAATTATTACCAAATAAAAATTAAATTAGTAAAACACAGAAGCCCCTTACTGAGTGTCCAGAAGTTCCCTGTTTCTACCAGGCAGTGCCTTCATCTGCAATGGTTTCAACTTCTACAGCTTTCTTAAATACTTTTAGCTATGCACTTCTGCCCACTAGGGAAAAAATAATCCAAAGTCTATTGGGTTCCGACTTTGCCAGCTGTATTAAATGAAAGCTTAAAATGCTATTTAACTTCTGCACATTTCCAGGCCTCAGGTTTTATTTACTAAAGTAGCACCTCTTTCTGCTTTAGACAATACTTTCAGAAACAGATACAATTCATTAACATACTTGTCACCCTGTCATCATAAACACTAGTCATTATATGTTACCTCCTCCCGTAAACAATATGCTTACGGATTTTCATCAAACCCACATTGTCACTGTTGTTCCCTGAACACCCAGGGTATAGAAGTATGCATATCATTTGGGACTGCCCTTCTGTGGTTAGTTTTTGGTCTGGGGTGCCTGATTTTCTCACTTCCATACTCTCCATTAGCATCCCCTTTGCTTCCCCATATTTTCCTACTTCTAAACTTTTCCTCATTTCATTCAATTATTATCCAGCAGGGGCTATTTGTGTTAGGTTCAATCACCACTAAAATTGCCTCTGCCTCTTGATGGAAATCTCCAGATTCTTTTACTCTTTCTGTCTAGAAGTCTGTCTTTCTTAAACTGAACCTTTTGGAATCATCAGCATTAAGGATCAATAGGGCATCTGGCTCTTATATTGATAAATGGAAGAGATGGTCCAAGCAAAGATGCACTCGGGTTCTGGCCACAACCCTAATCCTTAGCCCTTTTTCTTCTTTTCAATGGTGTTGGTGCTGTACTGTTCCCTCACTTGCCGGTCCTCACACCCTCTTTTATTCTTTCGTTTCAATTTTTCATGTAGTAGGGTTGGGTTTTGTTATGGGGTGGTAGGGTTGGATACGAGTGCCAGGCATTATATTTCACCTTATTGTGATTCCTGTCAGAATGGCTTACATTCCCGTTCCCCTTTTAAGCTTTGTATTTCAAGAAAAGAATAAAACACTAGTCATCCAGAACCATGAGACTTCTGCAGTGATTATAAGAACTTAAAGAAAGCCATTTATATTGTACGTTTAATATACTTTGACAAGGAAGAGGAACAAACTATACAAATCAGAAGTGGGTACATCATTGGTTCACCGACAAAAGCGCGATTGACATATGAGTGCCGACAAAACCGCGACAGACAAATGAGCGCCGACAAACCTGCTAACTGGTTTTCGACAAATGCGCGCCGACAAAATCGTGAGAGAGGCCAAGAGAGTGGGATGCGTACGTGCACATTATGTGCTAGGTTATAACTGTTATAACTGCTGGTGGCATGCCGTGAACAAATAACTCAGTCGAGGGTTGGCATAACGCGTCGTATACAAAGCGGAATTACCAGCAGTCAGGCAGCCAGCAAGTCTAAATACGCTCAACTATCAAGACGTCTTGCTGCAATTCTTCCTACATATGCAGGGCGTGATCTTAATGACTATCTGCGTGCCGTGCCTCATAATATTGACTTCTAAAATAAACATTATTATATACAGTGGTGTGAAAAACTATTTGCCCCCTTCCTAATTTCTTATTCTTTTGCATGTTTGTCACACAAAATGTTTCTGATCATCAAACACATTTAACCATTAGTCAAATATAACACAAGTAAACACAAAATGCAGTTTTTAAATGATGGTTTTTATTATTTAGGGAGAAAAAAAAATCCAAACCTACATGGCCCTGTGTGAAAAAGTAATTGCCCCCTTGTTAAAAAATCACCTAACTGTGGTGTATCACACCTGAGTTCAATTTCCGTAGCCACCCCAGGCCTGATTACTGCCACACCTGTTTCAATCAAGAAATCACTTAAATAGGAGCTGCCTGACACAGAGAAGTAGACCAAAAGCACCTCAAAAGCTAGACATCATGCCAAGATCCAAAGAAATTCAGGAACAAAGGAGAACAGAAGTTATTGAGATCTATCAGTCTGGTAAAGGTTATAAAGCCATTTCTAAAGCTTTGGGACTCCAGCGAACCACAGTCAGAACCATTATCCACAAATGGCAAAAACATGGAACAGTGGTGAACCTTCCCAGGAGTGGCCGGCCGACCAAAATTACCCCAAGAGCGCAGAGACGACTCATCCGAGAGGTCACAAAAGACCCCAGGACAACGTCTAAAGAACTGCAGGCCTCACTTGCCTCAATTAAGGTCAGTGTTCACGACTCCACCATAATACAGAGACTGGGCAAAAACAGCCTGCATGGCAGATTTCCAAGACGCAAACCACTGTTAAGCAAAAAGAACATTAGGGCTCATCTCAATTTTGCTAAGAAACATCTCAATGATTGCCAGGACTTTTGGGAAAATACCTTGTGGACTGATGAGACAAAAGTTGAACTTTTTGGAAGGCAAATGTCCCGTTACATCTGGCGTAAAAGGAACACAGCATTTCAGAAAAAGAACATCACACCAACAGTAAAATATGGTGGTGGTAGTGTGATGGTCTGGGGTTGTTTTGCTGCTTCAGGACCTGGAAGGCTTGCTGTGATAGATGGAACCATGAATTCTACTGTCTACCAAAAATCCTGAAGGAGAATGTCCGGCCATCTGTTCGTCAACTCAAGCTGAAGCGATCTTGGGTGCTGCAACAGGACAATGACCCAAAACACACCAGCAAATCCACCTCTGAATGGCTGAAGAAAAACAAAATGAAGACTTTGGAGTGGCCTAGTCAAAGTCCTGACCTGAATCCAATTGAGATGCTATGGCATGACCTTAAAAAGGCGGTTCATGCTAGAAAACCCTCAAATAAAGCTGAATTACAACAATTCTGCAAAGATGAGTGGCCCAAAATTCCTCCAGAGTGCTGTAAAAGACTCATTGCAAGTTATCGCAGTTATTGCTGCTAAGGGTGGCCCAACCAGTTATTAGGTTCAGGGGGCAATTACTTTTTCACACAGGGCCATGTAGGTTTGGATTTTTTCTCCCTAAATAATAAAAACCATCATTTAAAAACTGCATTTTGTGTTTACTTGTGTTATATTTGACTAATGGTTAAATGTGTTTGATGACCAGAAACATTTTGTGTTACAAACATGCAAAAGATTAAGAAATCAGGAAGGGGGCAAATAGTTTTTCACACCACTGTATGCTTTAAACTCGTAATTCATACTTAATGAAACTTTCGCGATTTTGTCAGCGCGATTTTGATGTCGCGTTTTAATCGGCGCGATTTTGACGTCGCGTTTTAATCGGCGCTATTTTGTCGGCGCTCATATGTCTATCGCGCAAATGTCGGGTCACTACATCATTACAACATACAACAAGCTGTTCATTCCTTAGTTTCCAGGTTTGGCGATGTCCCACGTAAAGACTTTGGCAAAAAAAATGCACTTGGCTTTATTTTCTTATTGTATCCTTGCTATGCATTTGAAGAATTGCTTTCTAAGATTTTACGAAGGACTAACCATAGTCATGCTTCTACTAGAGCAAAAAAGTGAAACTTTTGCAACTGTGTTAATGTGAATGACAGACTCACAGCAAATTTGAAAGAGGCATATCTTGGTTTGCCAGCTTTGTGCTGAACTGACAACTTTGTTTTCAGAACCTCCATATAGTGGGAGAAATAAAGTATTTGATCCCCTGCTGAATTTGCAAGTTTGCTCACTTACAAAGTAATAAACATCCTCTAATTTAATGGTAGTTTCATTTTAATGGCAAGAGACAGAATATCATCTAGACATCCTGAAAAACACATTACACAAAAGTTATAAAATTGATTTGAATGTCGTTGAGAGAAATACGTACGAGGAGTGTTCAATTATTAACAGGAATTTTCATGCTCTGTTCTTTTAAAGGTAGACCTTACTCATTGGACAAACACACACATATATGAACTTATCGTTAGTAATGCTAGCTGCTCTTTCCCCCCTTCCTGCCAGTTGTAATCAACATGTCGGAGCAGGAGGTACACTGAAGTGTTGTGCAGCGCATTATTATTCCATTTTTGACAAATGAAGGAGTCATTCCATCTCATATTTATTTGAGACTTAAATCACAATTTGGGGATGAGTGTCTCTCACTCTTAGTCTACAGTGTATGATTGGTGCAAGTCATTCAGAGAGGGACTATCATCTCTTCGGTCCACTTAGGAACAAATTCAACCTGAATCAGGAGATTATTGACGCTGCATGTGTAAGAACGGGTCAACATGCAGTGAAAAGACTTCTACTTTTTGGGGATTAAGAAGCTTCTTGAGCACTGGAATAAGTGGACTGCAGTGGCAGGAGACTACATAGAAAAACAGAGTGTAAGTCGTTTCATTGTCTATTATAAAAAAAAATCCTGTGGAATGAATGACTAGGAGATGATACGTGATCTTCATGTTAAGATCACGAAAGACAAGTAAAAGAACCACGAGACGAAAGAGAATGGGCAAAAAAAAAAATCAGTAGTGTAAAAGGAAGCAGCATACACAGATGCAGGTGTCTCAGTGCATATAAAGCGTATAAAAGGACAATACGTTATAAATGAAACGTCGCATTAGCACAAAAAAAAAGAAAATTAATCATCAGGTGTAATTGAAAAAATAGCAGGACAAAGCGAGGTCAGAGATAAAAGGAAAAGAGCAGAAAACTAAGTCTTTTCGCATTCGCATCATTCAATGCACAAAACGTAGCTTTACACAATAATGGACCATACGCTATGAGAATCTGTGGTCCTGCAACAGTTAAAGCAACGACAAGTTTAATTTAAAAGAAAACACAATTCGGTCAGGTGTATATTTATGATCACGGAGATGCGATCACAACGCGAGCAGTGGAGACACGAAGTGGCAAAAAGGAGAGCGGCAGTACAGGTTTTAAAAAGATCGAAGGGCAGCGTGACAGCAGCCCCCCCTTTGAGAACATGAGCAGCGTTATACGTCCTGCAAGAAAGAATTTAACCAAATTTAACCACACCCGGGGCCGGAAATAAAGTACATGTATTGTTTTTACAACGTCACGCGAGACCAGGCAGAGAGCCATCATTTAAAACAAGTCCACAGTCATCTAACCTGTTGGATTGCATTTGGCAGACAAGCATCATGTGTTCCCAGCTCTTAAAACAACGACATACGACAAGCAAAAGAGGCAGCTTGCAAGCAGCAAAAAGACAGCAAATGATCCAAAGGCATATCCTTAGCGTTCGGGGGTGGGCAAGCATAGTGAGCAGGGGGTGGAGCCCCCTAGTTTTCAATAAATAAAGCATAGCTCATAAATTCCTGTTTAAATCTGAATGCCCTTCGTATTCGATCCCCTACAACCCAGATAGAATTCTGGCTCCCACAGATTGGCAATTGATCAGTCAATCAATCAGTCAATAAATTACAGATACTCCTGATCTCAACTCGTTATGTGTATAAAGCACAACTGTCCACAGAATCAATTTCTTCCATTCCAACCTACCTCTCCACCACCATGGGCAAGACCAAAAAGCTGTCAGAGGATATCAGGGACAAGACTGTAGACCTGCACAATGCTGGAATGGGCTACAAGTCCATCAGCAAGAACCTTGGTGAGAACGTGACAACTGTTGGTGTGATTATTCGGAAATAGAAGAACTATAAAATGACCATCAATCACCCTCGGCCTGGAGCTCCATGCAAGATCTTGCCTCATGGGGTGAAGATGATCATGAGAAAGATGAGGGATCAGCACAAAACTACACAGGAGGAGCTTGTTAATGATCTGAAGGCAGTTGGGACCACAGTCGCCAAGAACACCATTGGTAACACACTACATGTACGCCAAAATGGATTGAAATCTTGTAACGCCCCTAAGGTCCCCCTGCTCAAGAAGGCATATAGACAGGCCCTGATTGCCATAATAACATTTACTTTATATGGTCTAATAAGCCAAATAAGATTAAACACCCATTAGCACGAAGCTATTCCATAGATAGATAGATAGATAGATAGATAGATAGATAGATAGATAGATAGATAGATAGATAGATAGATAGATAGATAGATAGATAGATAGATAGATAGATAGATAGATAGATACTTTATTAATCCCAAGGGGAAATCAGACAATAACTTTGTATGATGTTAACATTTACCAATGCCCCGGGGGGAATTGAAGAGTCGCATAGTGTGGGGGAGAAACGATCTCCTAAGTCTGTCATTGGAGCAGGATGGTGACAGCGGTCTTGTCACTGAAGCTGCTCCTATGCCTGGAGATGACACTGTTAAGTGGATGCAGTGGATTCTTCATGATTGACAGGAGTTTGCTTAATGCCCGTCGCTCTGCCACAGATGTTAAAACTTTTCAGCTCTGTACCTACAATAGAGCCTGCCTTCCTAAATGACAAGGATGCCACATGCATTAGAATGACAGACAGTCAGCCTGCAGTTAACATCATCTTGATTTAAACCAACTCTGCCAGTTGGTAGTTACACCTGAAAGTTGTTTAGGATGACCTAAATCAATAGTTGAAAACAAAAATACTGAAAAACAGCTTATTTTTAAATATCATCATTGCAGGCCTACACTCACTGCCAACAAAAACTAACATTGATTTTAACCCTCATGACACCCGAATTTTCAAAATACTCTGTACTATACATTGTTATTTTCATTGGGGTAGTAGCACTGTATCACCTTGTATGTATGAGTCTTAAACTGCACCTGTAATCGCAAGGCTGTAAATTGTCTGAAATAATCACTTCTGGAAATGCAGTAATCCCTCGCTATATCGCGCTTCGACTTTCGCGGCTTCACTCTATCGCGGATTTAAAATGTAAGCACATCTAAATATATATCACGGATTTTTCGCTGGTTCGCTTTCTGGACAATGGGTCTTTAATTTAGGTTACATGCTTCCTCAGTTTGATTGCCCAGTTGATTTCATACAAGGGACGCTATTGGCGGATGGCTTAGAAGCTACCCAATCAGAGCATGTATTACATATTAACTAAAACTCCTCAATGCTATAAGATATGCTTCCCGCGTGGCGCTTGTTTTGTTTGCTTCTCTCTGGCTGACGGAGGGGGTGTAAGCAGAGGGGGCTGTTTACACAGTGGCTGTTTGCCTAGAAGATAGGACGATCCTCTACAAAATGCTGCTTTATCGCGGTGCTTCTGCATACTTAAAAGCACGTATTGATTTTTTGATTGTTTGCTTTTCTTAGCGAGTGCTCTCTCTGACATTATCTGCTCTTCACGGCGCTCCTTTGAAGATAAGATATGTTTGCATTCTTTTAATTATGAGAAAGAACTGCCATCTCTGTCTTGTACAGCACAGTTTAAACGTTTGACTAAAGGGTGTTATTTCATGTCTAGAGGGCTCTAATAATGTTAACAGTGTGGGAGAGTTTATAAGGGCTTAAAATATATAAAAATAACCATACAAACATATGGTTTCTACTTCGTGGATTTTCACCTATCGCGGGGGGTTCTGGAATGCAACCCCCGCGAGCGAGGAGGGATTACTGTATTTAGAAGGTCGTAAACAGGTTTTCTATGCTCTAACTGCGAAAATATTCGATTTATAAATAAAGAATCCTACTTCGCGGTAATTCATTTATCGCCTGGAACGGATTAACCACGATAAACGAGGGTTGACTGTGTATAGTTTCACAGCTCTTTGTTGAATAAGATCAAGTATATCACGCTAGGAGCTCCACTTGATCACAACCTCACCTAGGCGACATCTTGTGCCTGTTGTCTTGAAATTGTGGGTATTTATTATTAGGTCCACTGAAACTAGAAGAAAAGGATTAATGGTGAAAATAAAAACTAGAAGTTGCAAAGATGGGAAAAGACCAAAGCATTTTAGGGCATATTGAAGGTCATGTTCAATATCTCTGCTATGTTTGCAAACAGAATAAAGACGTAGAGAAAATCATCACATTTAAAACAAAATTAATGTCCTATGACTGGTAGGCAGAAGATGAATATTTAAAGAAATTTATTAGCAAAGCTTGGCTACAATGCTGTGGATAACGACCGTCTCACAAGATCCAAGGCTAATGTTGAATCCCAGCCGGGCCACTGTCTGTGTGGAATCCGCATGTTCTCTCCATATCCACACGACTTTTCCCTGAGCACTCCTGTTTCCTCTCAAGTGCCAAAGATGTTTGTCGTAGACTGATTGGCAACTTTCAATTGGTCTGCTGAACATTGGACTATCATTAAGTGCAGGGATGGCTCCTACCTGTCAAATGACGCTAAAATGCAGAGGCTTCTGCTCTCTGTAACCATGCAACAGAAAAAAACAGGGATAGAAAATGGAATTAATATCTTAAATATGATAACTATATTGATTTTTAGGCCATTTGTAAAAATTATATTTCCTTTATAAAAATATTCTGACATTTTGTATGAAAATCTACATATTTAGAAAGTACAATCTGATTTATTAATGTGTTTGTTTTAATGTACTGCTTTGTTTTTCAAACCACAGACTTGAAATCAGGCAAACGTGTACTTTTCACCACAAATCAAGTTCTTAATGGGCAACTTTCAGACCTGCCCCTCTGAGCACAACAGAGGCAGCTCAGGGTTAAAAATAGAGCAGAGTTAAATATCAAAATGTATTGGGATCACCTATCACATTTAATCTAAACACAACCATGTTTTTCCACTTCAAATTTTCGGAAAACAGAGGTACAGATTCAGGGGAGTCTAAATTTACGCCCGTGTTACACCTATTAAGAGAAGCAGGTTGTGATGGTGGTGTAAATGGTTAGTACACTTGCCTTTCAATTAAAAATTTCACGGTTGATTACACATACTATTGAACTTTTCCTCAAGAGTACAGTTTGCAACTTAAGGTTATTTGTACCAGAACAAAAAAAAAATGAAAATCAAGTATACTGTACACAAAGAACCTTTCCAATATTAACAAAAGCAACATAAGGAAATAAGTTTGGTTAATATATATTACATTACACTTTAACCATATATAGCAGTTTTCAACTTTCTCGTTCGGGTAGTGATTGGTAGCTCAGCTAGTTTCAATATCTCTACATTTCTATTCTTTTCAGTTTTTCACATCATGAGTCCATGAATGTTAGGATGATGCTCGGTTTTAAGGTATACAGCCAATTACTGACAATAGTCTTCTTAACATTAAAGCCAGGCATATCTCTCCATTATAATTAAAAAAAAATCTTGGGACGAGACGTGTCTTTTGGAAGAGAATTTTTGGAAAGAAGTCCCACGAGACGGAGACTTTGATCATGAGATTCTTTCAAGTCACGCCCTACTTACAACTATTTTCAAACAAGACCATGGTCATCAGGTGCATCCCGGCATTTAACCTGGACAGACAACAATCCATTAAAGGGCTTATTCATGAGCACACACACATTTACGAAGATCCAGTTTAGAATCAGCCATTCAATTAAATATGGCGGCAAGAAACGAAGTCAAACAAATTAGCGTGAAAATTGTCGATTGGTCACACGGCAAGTTGATTAAATGCGTATCAATAGACTATGCTGAAGCAGTTGGTGATGATCGTGCAGAAGATTAAAACATCAACTTACAATATTCCAAAGAATAACTACAACCTTTAACACCGTCCAGTCTTCCACCGGCTGAATTATTATTGAAAGAAGGAAGTATCGTAATGTTATTGTGTAATTTATGTATGAGTGATGGGCTATGCAATGGAACAAGATTAAGTTTTATTAAAAATTGGTCAAACAATTCTAATTCTAATTTTAACGGGCGACAAGAAAGGTAATGTAATACATTTTCAGGGGATAACATTAGACACAAAAAAAGATCTTGCTATGCCATTCGTATTAAAATGGTTACAGTTTCCCGTGAGAATAGCTTTTGCTATGACAACAAATCAAAAGGGACAAACATTCGAAAAAGTCGGTTTATTTATTAGAGAGAAAGAAACGATATTCACTCACGGGCAGTTATACGTTGCGTTGTCACGATGTAAATCCAAACACGGAATCAAACTTCAATGCGACCTTGAAGAAAAGTTAATTCCAAATATTGTTTTAACTGAAGTTTTAAAGTAAAAGTGAAAATAATGCATATGTAACAATTCCCATGAAAATAACAATCTCTTTAAATTGTATATCCAGTTAACCAAACCCGGGGGTCGGCGAGCGAAGTGAGCAGGGGGCAGAGCCCCCTAGTTTATAGATGTATTCGAACTAATATTATCACGGTCCAAATAATAAAAACATTTGATAGGCTAGGTATATTAAATATTTTTGTCCAAGCATCAAAGGAAAAATACCTCCGGCAAGCACCTGACATGGCACAATGGCACATATTTTTTGACACTACTTGGTAAAGCTTTATTTTATCCATCCATCCATTATCCAACCTGCTATATCCTAACAAAGGGTCACGGGAGCCAATCCCAGGGCGCAAGGCAGGAAACAAACCCCCACCGCAAGACACACACACCCACCCGGGACAACTTAGGATCACCAATTAACCTAACCTGCATGTCTTTGGACTGTGGGAGGAAACCCACAACAGACACGGGGAGAACATGCAAACTCCATGCAGGGAGGACCTGGGAAGCGAACCCGGGTCTCCTTACTGCGAGGCAGCAGCGCTACCACTGCGCCACCCGCTTTATTTTATACATTTCAAAATAAGAATTAAGACTTTTTTTCTTTCACAGTACACAATTACAAATTTAGGTCATATTTAGTACCTTGACCCCAAAAGAACAGCTTGCATGTTGTCAGTTTGATCCAGCAGAAAAAAAAGATGGCAATTCTTTTTTAAATCTTCTTTAACATCAAACTTTAACAGAAGGCTTTTAGCTGCCTTTTCTTAAAGTTCTTTGCTCTACTAGTTTCTCATATGCTGTAATATGGCATTGTATGGTGACAATGTGGGACAATGTTGGAGTTGGTATTATTTGCAGGGGACTCCAGGAGCTGGCATCCATTAGCTTAAAGTGCTCTTTGAAGGGTTTATAAAACTGCTCAAAAAAATTAAAGGAACACTTTGAAAACACATCAGATCTCAATGGGAAAAAGAAATCCTCCTGGATATCTATACTGATATAGACTGTGTAATGTGTTAGGAACGAAAGGATGCCACATCGTTTGATGGAAATGAAAATGATCAACCTACAGAGCCCTGAATTCAAAGACGCCCAAAAATCAGAGTGAAAAATTATGTGGCAGGCTAGTCCATTTTGCCAAAATTGAATTGCAGCAACTCCAAATTGTACGCAGCACTTTGTATGGCCCCTGTGTTCTTGTATACATGCCTGACAACATCGGCGAGATGACAGATGGTGTTGTGGGAGATCTCCTCCCAGATCTGGACCAGGGCATCACTGAGCTCCTGGACAGTCTGAGGTGCAACCTGGTGGCATTGGATGGACCAAAACATAATGTCCCAGAGGTGTTCTATTGGATTTAGGTCAGGAAAGTGTGGTGGCCAGTCAATGGTATCAATTCCTTCATCCTCCAGGAACTGCCTGCATACTCTCACCACATGAGGCCAGGAATTGTCGTGCACCAGGAGCCACTGTACCAGCATAGGGTCTGACAATGGGTCCAAGGATTTCATCCTGATAGCTAATGGCAGCCAATGTGCCTTTGTCAAGCCTGCAGCGGTCTGTGTGACCCTCCATGGATATGCCTCCCCAGACAATCATTAACCCACCACCAAACTGCTCATGCTGAATGATGTTACAGGCGGCAGGCATAATGTTCTCCATGGCTTCTCCAGACCCTTTCACTTCTGTCACGTGCTCAGGGTGAACCTGCTCTCATCTGTAAAAAGCACAGGGCGCCAGTGGTGCATCTGCCAATTCTGGTATTCTATGGCGAATGCCAATCGAGCTGCATGCTGCTGGGCAGTGAGCTCAGGGCCCATTAGAGGACATGGGGCCCTTGGGTCACCCTCATGAAGTCTTTCTGGTTGTTTGGTCAGAGACATTCACACCAGTGGCCTGCTGGAGGTCATTTTGTCGGGCTCTGGCAGTGCTCATCCTGTTCCTCCTTGCCCAAAGGAGCAGATACTGGTCCTGCTGATGGGTTATGGACCTTCTATGGCCCTCTCCAGCTCTCCTAGAGTAACTGCTTGTCTCCTAGAATCTCCTCCATGCCCTTGAGACTGTGCAGGGAGACACAGCAAACCTTCTGGCAATGACACGTATTGATGTGCCATCCTGGAGAAGTTGGACTACCTGTGCAACCTCTGTAGGGTCCAGGTATCGCCTCATGCTACCAGTAGTGACACTGACTGTAGCCAAATGCAAAACTTGTGAAGAAACAGTCAGAAAAGATGAGGAGGGAAAAATGTCAGTGGCCTCCACCTGTTCAACCATTCCTGTTTTGGGGGTCATCTCATTGTTGCCCCTCTAGTGCATCTGTTGTTAATTTCATTAACACCACAGCAGCTGAAACTGATTAACAACCCCCTCTGCTACTTAACTGACCAGATTAATATCCCATAAGTTTCATTGACTTTATGCTATACTCTGATTAAAAAGTGGTCCTTTAATTCTTTTGAGCAGTATATTATTATTATTATAAGTAAGACGGACTTTGAGGTATGACAACAACATGGAAATAAAGACAAATTAATTTCAGAGAGGCAGCATGCCAGAGGAAGCACTGCCAAACCAGACCAGCTAGGTGAATATTTAATAGTACAATGATGAAAGGGCTAGAAAAAAAATACACTGGGCACTAAAAGTATGCAATTAAGCAACAAACAATGTAAAGGGGACCTTGCAAGTCTTCTCAGATTATGTTATTAACTTCAAATGACCACCTGGTGAGAAAATGACTGCTGTGTATTTTTCTTTGGGTCAGCTGCTTTCTAAAGAGTGTGTGGTTAACTGTACAAGTCCACCAAAACCACCGCCAACCCACCTGAAGTATGACCACCAGATAGCTCATGCCTTTCGTTTAATGAAACAGCAATGAAAAGAATTCAAAAAAGCACAAGAGTAGAAAACCACAAAAAACAGCCCAAGACCTTTACACACTAATAACGTCACATATTCACATATTTTAAATGGGAACAAATATAAGCCATTTCAAAACATTCTGAGTGTCCAAAAAACATTCCCTGGAGCAATCTGATTTACAAATAAGAGTTTCAGACTTACAGGCCTTTCCTTAATCAGAGACAGCACTTCAGTCAATGCAGGGTCTGGCTCCTTGACTGACAGGTAGTGTCTTTCCAGTATGATCTCAAGTGAAATCTCACCAGCAAGTACCTGAAATGAGACTGGTGCGCATTTCTCTGAGAAAAATAGCCAGAAAAGACTCAAATCCATGCTTTGATGTGTTTTCCAGAATTAAAAACAGACCTGAACAAAGGAACCTTTAACCGTTATTTTGTATGTTGCCAGTTGTGTTTCTAACATAAACAGTGGAATGGAACATAAGCCACAATTAAATACTGTTGCATAGACTTATTAAAATATTTAAAGTGACTCACCCACAGCCCTCTAATCTCTTGCAGTTCCCTATGCTATCTCTTATTTACACTCTCAGTCCACAGGATAAGAGTAATGCTGTCCATCTATGGAATTGGATTCTTCTGCCATGGACATCCAGGACATCCAACCATCGATTGGGCCTCAGTCACCGCGGTAGTGTTTTGTCTTATTGAAAAGGAGATGGTCAATAAAAAACAACAGTGCTGTGATTTTTAAAATCAATATATTTTAGGGATAAGTGACTGGGAGGAATGGAGATTTCATCACACGACTTTAAGTGGGTACACAGCACAGCTAAAAAGCAATGGTGAAAACAGGAAGGCAAAGAGTGGAAGGCAGAAGAAATATGAGATTAATCAAAAAATAAAACTGTCTTCTCTAGATGAAAGAAAGGTGACAATAGTTTGGAACATTCAAGTTAATGGTTTGAAAAGATAAATCTTTCCGATCTGAAAGAATTTCCTGTCAATGTCATTGATTTATTACCATTTAAGCCTTGAAGCCAACCCCTGCTCATGTTTCTGTTTGAAAGAATAAGGACTTTCTTTTAAGCGCGAAATTGAATGAGCTATAATTCAAGATAAAAATTAATAATAAATATGGTGGTGAAAAAAACATTCACGGGCGGCACGGTGGCGCAGTGGTAGTGCTGCTGCCTCGCAGTTAGGAGACCCGGGTTCGCTTCCCGGGTCCTCCCTGCATGGAGTTTGCATGTTCTCCCCGTGTCTGCGTGGGTTTCCTCCCACAATCCAAAGACATGCAGGTTAGGTGGATTGGCGATTCTAAATTGGCCCTAGTGTGTGCTTGGTGTGTGGGTGTGTTTGTGTGTGTCCTGCGGTGGGTTGGCACCCTGCCCAGGATTGGTTCCTGCCTTGTGCCCTGTGTTGGCTGGGATTGGCTCCAGCAGACCCCCGTGACCCTGTATTTGGATTCAGCGGGTTAGAAAATGGATGGAAAAAACATTCATGTCATGAAGGGATGGACAGATAATTTGGTCAATTATGTTATCAGATATGTGCAGTGTAAGTAAACTCCCAGTAAATGATAAAGAAAAAATAAAACTAGAGACAGGTGGAGGCAATATAACTACAAATTTCACATAATAAATCTAAAACACAGCAAAAGAAATTTTCTTTACTACTGAAGGAAAAGGACATCCTGATTTTTCTTCATCAATGAAAAAAAAATATTTTGCTGATAGAGTAACAGGGATTGTGGAAGAGAGGCGAGAAAGAGCATACAGGCAGGATGGAAAGGGTGGAGAAGAGCGTCAGGAGTGATTTGTGACAGACGGATACCAGCAAGAGTGAAAGAGAAGGTCTACAGGACGGTAGTGAGACCAGCTATGATATATATGTTGGAGACAGTGGCACTGACCTAAAAACTGGAGACAGAGCTGGAGGTGGCAGAGTTAAAGGTGCTAAGATTTGCATTGGGTGTGACAAGGATGGATATGATTGGAAATGAGGACATTAGACGGTCAGCTCAAGTAGGAGAGCTGCTGCGTTGGTTTAGACATGTGCAGAGGAGAGATGCTGGGTATATTGGGAGAAGGATGTTAAGGATAGAGCTGCCAGGAAAGAGGAAAAGAGGAAGGTCTAATAGAAGGTTTATGGATGTGGTGAGAGAGGACATGCAGGTGATGAGTGTAACAGAACAAGATGCAGAGGACAGAAAGATATGGAAGAAGATGATCTGCTGTGGCAACCCCAAACAGGAGCAGCCGAAAGAAAAAGAAGAAGAAAAAGAATTTGTCAATGAACTTTCACACCATTTACACACACAAAATCAAATCACTGCAGACTTATCTTCTCTGGTGTCATATGCTAAATGGAGTACATGTTTATTTAACATTTGGAAAGACACCAAAATACTAAGGGTTAAGTATGTTTCAACAACATACACGGAGGCTATGTGTGGATAAGTGGGGTTTGCTCTTGATGTACCCTTAAATCATTTGCATAGATCTGTCCCAAACAGGGCTGGAAAAACATGCTGGGACTAAAATGATGGCCAGACATCATGTGAACAAACCACCTTTATTTCATATAGGATATTTCAAAACGGGTGGCATGGTGGTGCAGTGGGTAGAACTGCTGCCTCGCAGTTAGGAGACCTGGGTTCGCTTCCCGGGTCCTCCCTGTGTGGAGTTTGCATGTTCTCCCCGTGTCAGCGTGGGTTTCCTCCCACAGTCCAAAGACATGCAGGTTAGGTGCATTGGTGATTCTAAATTGTCCCGTGTGTGTGCGTGTGTGTGTGTGTGTGTGTGTGTGTGCCCTGCCTGGGGTTTGTTTCCTGCCCTTGTGCCCTGTGTTGGCTGAGATTGGCTCCCGTGACCCTGTAGTTAGGATATAGTGGGTTGGATAATGGATGGATGGATATATATTTCAAAACTAGGTATAATTTATAGATACTAAAATAGTGAAAAATATATTTAAACAGCTTCACTGTTAGTGTGCAGACAGGTCATGTATTCAGGGTCTAAGAGTGAAACTTCAAAGGGTGCTGAACTACAAGCTTAAGATCCAATTTCTTAGAAACTAGGCAAGTAAAAAGGTAATAGTTCCAGATAATAAACCTAGCTAATAATCCTTTAAGTATAAACATCAAATACAGTAATACATTAAAAGTATTTTAAAAAAAAAACTCCTAATTTTAAAAGGAGGAAGTCAAAAATAAGAAAATAACACATGAGGCAAAGAGAAGACTATGCAATACAGGAAACAGAAAATATTAAATCACTTCAAGACAAGAAAACCTATGAACAAATAAGTTGAAGATGTTCAGGGTTATTGCCCAAAGTGGAAAAACGTAAAGGATGCTACTGCTTAAAGAAACCCTCAGGGCATTGAGGTTGATAATGAGAAAATAGTCGAGGAAACAAAAAAGCTTATTCTGCTATGCAATGAAATAAAAAAAAAATAAAACATTTTTAGGTGGAATTCCAATTTTCCACATCATTACTAACACATTTATTGTGAACTAAGGGTATTATCATTTTGCCTATTTATATTAGTTTTTATTTCTATATTATTTCTGATCTTATTTAGAAATTCAGTTTAGTTTTACTTCATCCTGTATTTTTAGTTTTAGATTTATTTGTGTGTGTGTGTGTGTATATATATATACTAGCAAAATACCCGCGCTTCGCAGCAGAGAAGTAGTGTGTTAAGGAAGTAAAGAAAAAGAAAAGGAAACATTTTGAAAATAACGTAACATGATTGTCAATGTAATTGTTTTGTCACTGTTATGAGTGTTGCTGTCATATATATATATATATATATATATATATATATATATATATATATATTGTGAACGCTGGCCCCGGCACAGACAGACGGACAGCATATTTTTTCCCACACACTGTTTATTTACATACACTATATACAAGGTCTTTGCTCACGTGCACCCCCAGTGCCTTCTCGCACCGAATTCCCCAAAAGTCCAGGCCCACAGTCCTTTGTGCCTTCCTGGCCGCCTCCTGTCCTCGCTCTCCAGCTCAGTCTGCTTCCTCCCGACTTCCACCAATGACTGGAGGGAGGCGGCCCCTTAAATAAGGCTCCCGGATGAGCCCCAGGTGTTCCGTCCTTAGCCACGCCCAAGCGTGGCGGAAGTGTCGGCTGTCTTCCTGGCAGCTCTCCGGGTGCCACACAAAGTCTTCCCCCGCACTTCCTGGTGTGGCGGAAGTGCGGGCTCCCGGATAATTAGGCACCGGGCGCCGCCTGGCGGTGGCCACGGGTCCCTACAGGGCTGGGCTTCAAAGCCCTGTACCCGAGGCCCCTGCCTAACCAGGACGGACGCCCCACTCTGTCTGGAGGAGGCACTCGCCTCCTCCGGTCCTCAAGCGTCCCGGCGGGCTCCAGCCCGACCGGCAACCGCCGGGATAAACCGGCATCGGGCGCCGCCTGGCGGTGACCACGGGCCCCTACAGGAAGGGCTTCCATGCCCTCAACCCGTGGCCCCAACAGAACCAGGACGGACGCCCCTCGCGGTCTGGAGGAGGCACAAGCCCTCCTCACGTCCTCCTGGCGTCCCGGCCGGGGCCACAGTGCCCCACCGCTAGCGAGGACACGTGGGTCGAGCGGCACAACCGAAAGGGCAGCACGCCCCCAGCGAGGGTCCTACTATGTCCCCAGGGTCCAACACGGCACCCTGGGACATCTGTCTTCGGCACCCTCGCTGGCGCAAACGTCCCCCTGTGGTCTGCGCCGCTCTCGCCCCTGCTGTTACCCCCAGCGGGGTCACTGTAGTCCTCCCAGTGTGGAGCACTCCCGCGGAGCGGCCCGTTCCAGGAGGGCAGGTCCCTGTCGACGTCGGCCTCAGCGCTCGTCGGGCTTCGGGCCTGTAAAATAAAGGAACAGAGGGCCAGAAGCACAGCCAGGACACTCACCCGGCGCCCGTCGGTCTCCGAATCGACCGTGCTCCTGCCCCCCTCCGACAGCCCCCAACTTGCCTGCTGAAGTCCTCCGCCGCAGGTTCCATGCCCGTCCACTCGTCGGCCTCGGCACCACTCTCGCAGGCAGCTCGCCCAGCCGCCCAGGGGATCTCTTCTGTCCATCCAGAGGACGGCCCTTCTCCGGACGCGCGCACCCAGCGCCGCGTCCTCTCCTATCGGAGGAACCGGCATTCACCCTTCGGTTCCTCCTTCTTTCTTGACGCGCTGGCGGTCTGGGTCTGAGCACAGCAAAGCTCAAATCCAGCCCCGTCTGCGTCCAGGCAGAGCGACAGGAGACAGCTGCAGGCTTGAAGCGCAGGGCGCTAGGACCCAGGGCACTCAGCAGCCCGATCCTACCAGCCCTTGCGTGTTCGATCTCCCAGCCTCGCTAGCTGTCTGCACCGCCGCATCCGCTGTTGGAAGGTCGCCTACGGGCCGGTCGTCCCGTAATCGGTCACGCCATGTTCGGCGAACCCCCACTTGCTCTACGGGAACGGCAACACTCACCACTCCCGCCGTGTTCTGCCTGCCTCCGGTTCCAGCGCCGCGCCGATCCTCCGTCTCACGCGGTGTCTCTCTCGACGCGACCGCCATCTCCATCAGCTGCTCACACTGGCGGCGAGGACACGCAGCAATTCCTCAAGCGTCGGCTCGGCGGGCGAAGGATTCTCCGAGACGCGCCGAGCCGCTGGTGGAGAGAGAGAGACAGACGTCGGTGAGCTTACCTGTCGATCGGCTCCACGCGATGCCTGCCTCCTCTGGGCCACTCCCTCTGGCCCAATCGGGTCCTTCTCCGACACGAGACTGGCATTCCTTGGGCCCGCCTCTATCCAATCATCGGCGGGCACGCAAGACACACCGGCCAATCCCGTGCCTGTCAGCGGGCGGGACCTCCGGCCCGCGGCCATCTTGCCTCCCCTGCTCCGAGTGCGGAGACGTGCCTCCTCGCCGCGTTGTGGCTGCGGCGATTCCTTGAGCCGCAGCGGCTCCGTTTCCGCAGCCTTCTTTGCTGCCGCCGTCGCCGCGCTGCCGACAGCCCGTGGCGCGGCGTGCTCCTGCCACGGACGCGGATCCGGTTCGTCCCTCCCTGTAGAAATGAAGGTAAGACCGACCCGAGGCCGATGAATGCAGGGCAGGGCACTTACCTCCCGGATCCCGTCATGCGAGGCCCCGCCGGTGTGGCCTTCTGTGCTGCCACGCCGGCCTGGCTGTCTGTCTCGACAGCGCGACTGGAGCCCGCTGCGCTCCGGCGATGTCTGGTTCTCCTCCGCACCCGGGGAAAGCAATTCCGCTGTCGGTGGCGGTTTCTGAAGCGAACGCTCAGCGGTTGTGCGGGCGCTCCGCGCCAGTGTGTGTCCGCTGCTGCGCGGGCCGTTCACAGAAATTAATTGTTTGAACTCAGGTCCCCGCCTTGTCCCAGGCGGAGCATCCTGCCGACTACGCCACTGTGAACGCTGGCCCCGGCACAGACAGACGGACAGCATATTTTTTCCCACACACTGTTTATTTACATACACTATATACAAGGTCTTTGCTCACGTGCACCCCAGTGCCTTCTCGCACGAATTCCCCAAAAGTCCAGGCCCACAGTCCTTTGTGCCTTCCTGGCCGCCTCCTGTCCTCGCTCTCCAGCTCAGTCTGCTTCCTCCCGACTTCCACCAATGACTGGAGGGAGGCGGCCCCTAAATAAGGCTCCCGGATGAGCCCCAGGTGTTCCGTCCTTAGCCACGCCCAAGCGTGGCGGAAGTGTCGGCTGTCTTCCTGGCAGCTCTCCGGGGCCACACAAAATCTTCCCCGGCACTTCCTGGTGTGGCGGAAGTGCGGCTCCCGGATAATTAGGCACCGGGCGCTGCCTGGCGGTGGCCACGGGTCCCTACAGGGCTGGGCTTCAAAGCCCTGTACCCGAGGCCCCTGCCTAACCAGGACGGACGCCCCACTCTGTCTGGAGGAGGCACTCGCCCTCCTCCGGTCCTCAAGCGTCCGGCGGGCTCCAGCCCCGACCGGCAACCGCCGGGATAAACCGGCATCGGCGCCGCCTGGCGGTGACCACGGGCCCCTACAGGGAAGGGCTTCCATGCCCTCAACCCGTGGCCCCAACAGAACCAGGACGGGACCCCTCGCGGTCTGGAGGAGGCACAAGCCCTCCTCACGTCCTCCTGGCGTCGGCCGGGGCCACAATATATATATATATATATATATATATATATATATATATATATATATATATATATATAGCAAAATACCCGCGCTTTGCAGAGGAGGAGTCGTGTGTTAAAGAAGTTATGAAAAAGAAAAGGAAACATTTTAAAAATAACGTAACATGATAGTCAAAGTAATTGTTTTGTGTATTTGGCGGCAGCGTCACGAAGTTGTTTTCGGTAGCTGCATCAGAAAATGTAGCACGATGTCTGACACGCCTCCTTTTTACTGTTTTCTCACAGCTTGGATTGCTGCTGTCATAATCGGTTTGAGTCTACATATATATATATATATATATATATATATATATATATATATATATACATACATATACACATACTTATATACATATCTACATATACACATAAATATATATACACACATATTATATATATATATACCTATCTACTGTACATATACATACATACATACATACACACAGGTATATATATGTGTATATATATGAATGTGTCTATATGTGTGTGTATAGCTTTGGTCACTGAGTGCAAGGGAAAAAAAAATAAAATGTAGTCTATAAGTTATGAAACAGTAAAACATTAACGTTTTAAGAAGTAAATGTGCCTTACCGGCATTACCAGCAATTAAAGAAAATTAGTTTTATGTCCTCTGCAGTGTTAAGAGAGAAAGGCTTTGGTTTGGGATAAAAGGAAAAAAAAGGTGTCAAGAAAGGAAATTTGCCTTGTTCTTTGATATAGTGTAGAGAGAGGTCTTCGCTGACGATATGAGCGCCTTTTGGGGACAGTCGCAGTGGGTCTTGTGTAGACTGGTGAAATGTCCCTGCCATTAACCGGCTGGGATGGCACTGTCGGTCCTCCACTCCTGTGCGTTTCTTCTGCGACCTCATAATAGTATACGTGCAAAAGAAAGTGCGAAGCGCCTTAATATTAGTTTGCCGTGGTCTAGAAAAGGGATCCCGTGTTTGCAGTTGTCTGGGCTATAACTTAGGGGAAGGAGGAAAAAAATTAAAAGTGCTCACTTTGACTTAAGGCAGAAGCGCAGTCAGCGTCTCAAAGGCCGGCACAGCTATGCGCGCGTGCCGGCTGCTTGACTTTTGCAGGGCAGGAGACCACACTTTTTGCAGACACGATCATGTGATGAAAAGTCTCTGCGCTCTTTGGAGGTCATTTATATATATATATATATATATATTCACTATATATACACTACTAGCTCATGGGAAGGAGGAAAAAAATTATAATTGTTTACTTTCACTTAAAGCAGAAGCGCAGTCAGCATCTCAAAAGCCACCACAGCTACGCACGCACGCGCGCGCCGGCTGCCCGACTTTTGTAGTATTTTTGAAGTGCAGGAAACGCCACTTTTTGCAGACACGTTCACGTGATCAAAAGTCTCTGCGCTCTTTAGAGGTCTTGCTTTCTCTGCGTACTGCGTTCATAGTCAGTTCACGTGAGCCGCTCGGAGTACATGCATCGAAGCTTCTGAGCTGTGCCTGTGCTATCTCGTGCGATCTCGCGATGTCCACGGCTTTATTTAATGTTAGCTAAGACCCGGCACTTAAAAGTTTCTTGCTACAGCAATTTTAACTCCGTTACAAAGTGATCCAAAGTCTCGTTTATACCTCGTGTCTTCTCATTAAACTTGTATCTCGCAAATAAAGCATTCGCCGTTTTTCTTCAGCGCTCTGGGAGCTCTTCCTTCTTTTCTACATACTGTGGTCTCAGTCAGTTCACGTGATTACGTGGGAGGCGTGATGATGTCACACGCAGCTCCGCCCCCACGGCCATCGAGCTAACGTCCATTACAGTATATGGAGAAAAATAGGTTCCAGTTATGACCATTACGCGTAGAATTTCGAAATGAAACCTGCCCAACTTTTGTAAGTAAGCTGTAAGGAATGAGCCTGCCAAATTTCAGCCTTCTACCTACACGGGAAGTTGGAGAATTAGTGATGAGTGAGTGAGTGAGTGAGTGAGTAAGTGAGTGAGTGAGTGAGTGAGTGAGTGAGTGAGGGCTTTGCCTTTTATTAGTATAGAGATATATATATATATATACAGCCCGGACACAGACAGCTAGATATGATCTTTCTCCACACACATGTTTATTTTTACAGTGCACAACCCAGTGCCGCAGCACCAATAGAGTGAATAGAGAATAGAGTGAGCAGCGTAAGAGCAGGTAATAGCAGTATGGACAGCCACAAAATGACAGGAACAGTATCTGAGATTAGGAGCTATTATATATATATATATATATATATATATATATATATATATATATATATATATATATATATATATATATATATAAATACTAAATAAATACTTTCTAAACTTGCGTATCCAAAGCAGGATCTCAGGAAACCTGGAACCTATCCCAGCAGCTCTGCATGCACGGCAGGAAAAATCCCTAGACAGGATGCCAGCCTTCTGCAATGATACTATATATAATATGCAATATGTATGAAATGGCTGATGTTAAGAACAAAACAAATATGATATTTTGATTATCTATTTTGAGAGAAAGAGAAAGACTGCAAAGAGGGAGACAAATATTTTAAAACATAATTATGCCACCGGATTATTTTCAAAATATCAGGTATTTTGAACTGTAAATGTAAATCTAAAAAAAGATAAATTAATAAATACAGAACAAATACAAAAACACATTAGTAGGCTTAGTTTTTCATCAGTTGACAGACTCTCTTCACCTACCTACCTGCAGTTCATTAGAGACATTGCCAATTTGGGAACTTGACAAGGTTTGTATCACTGTGTTGTTAAACAACCTTTTTAAAGCAAAAATGATTGGTCAGCAACAATATGCTGATCTTGCACATTGACCGTTATTCTCTGGATCAATGCTGTTTTGTTTTCAAAAAGGATTTCTCCTCGGCGAAGTGGCAGGTGAATTATTGTCAACAAAACACAGACACCTGAGAAATAAACTGAAACGTTAACTCACTCATAATTTTTATGTCAATACTGTACAGGTTTTGCTGACCAAAACATTCCGACTTCAGGCATTTCAATTACATCTTGATATACAAGAAGCGTCAAAAAATGTGGCAGCTTGTCATAACGGACATCATACTCATGTAGCCTGGAATTTGGCTTAGTGTGTGCTGCCGTATTAATTGCTGTGTACATGTCTCTTGGGATCAGTCAGAATTACACCTAACATGCCATCATTTATGAACAGACTGAAAATCTGTAAGGATTATTTGTATCTAATTCTTCTCTCTTGAGCCCTGGAGATACAGTGAGTGGCAGCTTTGAAACTTTTTCATTTTTTATTTCAGCTTACGAAAATGTTCTTTTTATTAATAGTTTCAGTTTTTGTTAACTATAATAACCTTGTCTGTTAAAGAGCACTGTATGACAATGTTAATTAAGAGGATTTGAGAATGAATAAGTCATTGAAATGGTTGGCTGTCTCAACAGGAAAGAATGTGCCATCTGGTCCAAAAAGGATTTCTGCTGTGTACATGTCTGTTTATTTCTTAGGCAGACTTTGGAGGCAAGACATGACAGGTGATGGAGATGAAGCAGAACAACTGATAAGCTGCCAAAAGAAAAGCAAAGCAATGATTGTCTGCAATATATGTCCAACAAAAAGAAGAATACAATAACAAATACAAAAATGTTCAGCCTCAGAGGTAGAAAGTAGTGCTCCAGATTCACAGCACACATACTATACATGTCAGAATTATAACCTATTATGTCTATATACAATATTCTTCTCAGCGTTCACAGTGCGTTCATATACAATAGGTATCTTTTTGGAGCAGTGAAGACTCCAACACTTCTTGCACTTCTGTCCACCAACTGTCTCATTTGGTTTTGTACTACCATCAAATCCAGAAGTGTAAATATTCATATTAGCTACATTAGTGGTTCTCAAACTGTGGGGAGGGCACCCCTAGGGGGGTGCAAAGATGTGAAAAAAAGAAAACAAGAATCGAAAATATGAAAAATACATCTATTGAAACCAAAACAAATTAACTTAAACTACATTCTAATAGTAGAAAAATAAATATAGAGTTAGATAAATGTTGATAAAAGTTAAGCAGGTATAATAAAATATGCATCTATGATATATCATTAATTAAAAAAGAATACATTGGTATTAGTGGGTTCCTTTCAAAAAAACGTTAGGGGGGGCGCGATTAAAACTGTTATGAAAACTCAGGTCGCAAATACGTAAAGGTTGAGAAACGCTGAGCTAAATTATATCATATTAGCCAACCCGCGGCGTACCATACGCCACATAATCAGGCCGGTTTTTTAATGATTTTTAAGCACAGGGAGAAAATGAACATTTGAAAAATCGGTAATGTAATAAATCAGCAAGAAAAGCAACATTATAACAATGCACGGAACGAACCAACACAGTAAAACAGTTTGCTATGGTGCATGCGGTCGTGCGTCGTAACCGAAAACTCGGTTTTTAAAGACTGCTTACTTCATTGTGTTTTAACCTCAGTTGTAAAGGGTTGTTTTGAGGATCCCATGGGATACCCCTCGCAAACCGTTTTACACGCTGCATATGGCAATTCACCTCCGCGAAAAACATGCCTCTATGAACAGTCAACGTGGCTCGGAGGTGCCAGGAGTTGGTGGGCGTGGCTCCTTCTGCGTGCGCCATAGGTGTCTTACCTGTCGGCGGCTCA
The DNA here is from genome assembly GCF_016835505.1 of Polypterus senegalus. NCBI lineage: Eukaryota > Metazoa > Chordata > Cladistia > Polypteriformes > Polypteridae > Polypterus > Polypterus senegalus. Next base: position 8,495,327 of record NC_053167.1, read on the forward strand.
GTGAGTCCACGTCCCTTCCGGCGTGCTTTCCATGGTTGTCTTGCCTTAGTGAATTATATACGTATACAGATATTGTATGTTTACTAACTCTAGTAATCATGAACAATACCATCTAACAAAACATTTGCAAAAATCAGTGAACTTGTAAAAGATACAAAAATAAAACTTCACAATTAAAATTACTCATGTAAAAAGTGCCACCTTTGATACACTAATTTGCCCCACTGTACTCCCAGTATGAATTTAATACCCGGCACACATTCTTGATCTGATGCTGCAATTAAATATCACTCAAACTCTACTTATCTGACCATAGATGGCTGAAATGCCAACAGTAAACTATAAGGCATGATAACAAGATAATAATTATATTCAACTTTTGTCTTATAAAGTTCAATTCTTATCAGGAGAACTAAGAACACTGAACATGCAAACAAACATCTTGATCATCAAAAATGAGCACTGCAACTGCAGTCCATTTGCTGCACAACCTCAGCGACAGCCAGAGGCACAAGTAAAATAATACAGCAGAAACTCTAAAGATGACGGTAAAGAGGTATGGAGCCTAATGGTAAGTATGACATACCCGCTGTTAAAGACACACACATAGAACTAATACAAATAAGTATTCATTTTAAAAATCATGACAACTGAATACCTTACCTGTCTGCTGAAAACATAGTTGAGGTATCTGGGAAGAATGTAGAATGAAACAGAAGACACACCATTTATGTTTGGATAGGCACAGTTTAAAGAAACCTGACAGTGACAAAATTATAATCAAAATTATGGACACTTACCACTGGGTCGCCTGTAGTCTTCTTGGCTGCTACTAAATTCTGAGCCTCCTATGTTTGCTGACTTGATTAGCAATAAAACATCTTTTATTTAATTTGACTGGTAATATTATTTTTGACAAATCTTTTCCAAATAAAACAATTTCAATTTAAACTAAATCATTCAAATATTTTATGCATGGATAAAGTCAATGTCATTGTGAAGACACTTCAATATTTCTAAATACAAAAGTGATGACGATGGCGACATTATAGTTATAAAAATTATAAAATTAGTAAGTATTAATATGCAAAATATAATACTTATTAAAGGACTGATACAAATGTCCAGTCAAAATCAGGTTTGTTACAAGACTACTGGATATGAAAGAAAGCACCAACCATAAAAAAAAGCTTTGTCCATATCTCTCTATTATAATAAAAAAAATCCTGGAATGGAGACGTGACTTTTTCAGAGAGACGAGACGTGACTTTTTCAGAGAGATACTTTCACGTCCCGCGAGACAAGGCTTTTTGCCAAGAGATTTAACCATGCCCTGGGCCAGAAATAAAAGACAAAGAGTAGATGACAAAGTAGAATGTCGTAAAGAATTCAAAAACGTTGGTGTGATAAACATGCAGAACAGGTTAGAGGTAATGAAAGTACTAAAATTTGAAAGTCTCAAAAAAAAAATGATAATAAAGATCGCATTAGCACAAACAAATGGAAATTATTACTCGGTGAAATAAGGGAACAGCGAAAAGAGATCAAATATATTGTTCAGATTTAAACTTTAAGTTGAAGACTCGGAGATCGTCTTGTGTTGCCATCAAGGAAAAGTAGTGTTTCTTCCCAATGAAGAGGTGTATCTGTTAAGAATTAAAAGATTTGTTGTTTGGTGAAAGTGAAATCCACATACGCAAGTGGCAGAGATGCAACGTGGCTGGCATGTAGCGCAGACCGTGTGACAGGGTTGGCGAGGGAAGCAAGCAGGGGGCAAAGCCCCCTAGTAACACATTGTAATTTATAATTCATCTGTGTGTCTGAGGTATTGATAGGAACAATAAATTAAATCAGTTACCACGATTACTGCATCTATGCTTTTATCCATCAGGGATTCCAGAATTTGCTCCTCCTCCTCCAGCAACAAGATAACAATCAGAGTGAACAATATTCACCCAGTGGTTAATAACAGCAGGACATCAAGAGCCCCGATTCACACAGAATAATAAAACACCATTAACATGATCCCCTGTGATCCAGAATTAATATGTTAACCTTTTGGATTAACGTGTAAAACTCATATCCAGTGTTGCTTCCTCTGTGGACTCTGTACAGGCTGGATAGGCTCCAGTTCCCTGCAGGTATGAACTAAATGAAGCTGTTTGGAGAGTGTGGATCTCATATGGCGCTTTTCCACTGCATAGTACGGCACAGCACGGTTCAGTACAGCTCACCTTGGTTCGGCTCAGTTCGGCTCGGTTTGCGTTTCGACTGCAGTTTAGTACCGCTTTAGAGTGGGCGGGATTATTCACGTGTCGTTATAGTTGCGCCGCCTCTACTGCCATGACATCATCGTAAACGCGCCACAAACAAACACACAACAATGGAGCATATCGACGGAATGGTGTTCTTCATTCTCGGCATGTAGATGTTTTTAACAGCAAGACGAAGGCTGCTGTGGTCCTTTATACTCCTGTAGTCGCTCTTCATTTTTTTTAACTTGTCCCTACACTGTTTGTAAGTCCGATGGTGGCCATGTGCGCCCAAGAGCTTAGCGACCTCCTGAAAAACTTTTTCATTCCGCGTCGCCCCATCCAGCTCTCGCTGGATCCGCTCCTCGGCTACCAACGAGAGGAACGTCTGTACTTCCTCAATAGACCACGAAACAGCCATTTTTGGTTAAAACAAAATGGCGCGTCCGAACCTTCACTGGCTGTGCTAAAAATCTAGCGGGTCTGTTGTGTCTCGTGTCGCAAGTTCAGTGACGCAGTAATGACGATTTTCTCCGGCCAATCAGTGACCAGCAGAGTTTACACGTCACGTTTTTTAACGGTTCGGCACGCTTGGAACCTCGGCTGAGGTGGTACTAAAAAAAGGACCAGGTACCAGGTACTGTTCCCAGTGGAAAACCCCCCAAAAGTGAGCTGAACTGAACCGTGTCGTGCCGTACTATGCAGTGGAAAAGCACCAATATTCACTCCAAGTGGCCCATAGTGACTACAGGTTTTTGCTACAAGGAAGTTCTGCTTTCATGTGAACTATTACCTTAATTAATCTGGGTGTTGTTCCTAGTTTGTGTATTTCTGTGTCAACCCCGAAATTACAAAACTGGATTTGCTAAATTGTTATTTAAATGTATTGATCATTTATGGCTGTTACATGGAAGCAATTTAATTTTAATTATCTCGGTTTTTAAGATTTGCATCACCATCACTGTGATTTTAACCCTCGTTTTGAAGTTGTTCTGGTTATAGCTGAGAAAACCCCCCATACTGATGAAGCTTCACCGTTTGCATAGTATTATGCAGGTGATGAGCCAGACATAATGCTTGGAGATTTGCCTAATGATTTCAATTTCTTTCTCACTAGACAACAGTCTTTTTCCTTATGCTGTTAGAAGTCCTTTACTGTAAATGCTTTCTGGCAAACACCAAGTCAGCTGTCGTATGCCAGATTGATGGAGTGCTGCTGAGATTGTCATCCTTCCGACAGGCTTTCCCATCTCAGCAGAGGGCTTCTGAAGCTCTGCTAGTGTGACCATTGAGCTCTTGGCATCCTCCCTGACCAAGGCCCGTCTTGCCAGGTGAGTGCCAGTAGTTGTTCTATGTCACAATGAGTGAGGGCATTGTACTCCTTGGAACACTTTAGAAATGCCTTTATCCCCTTTGCCGTGATCTATGCCTCATCACTATTTGATTGTGGAGGTCTACAGACAGTTTGTAGGACTTCATGGCTTGGTTTTTGTCCTGACATGCAATGTGAATTCTGGGCCCTTATATACACAGGAGTGTGCCTTTCTAAACCATGTCTAGCCAAGTTCCAGATGCAACTTCAGGAGACTTAAAGCAAACAGGATACCCCTGAGCACAGCTTGTAGCACCACAGCAAATAAACTGATTTCAGTTTTTGGTATGTAATACATTTGCAAACACTTCTGCAAATGTTTTCACTTTGTCATTATGGATTATAGAGTGCAGATTTACAGGCCAACGCTAAGTAAACACCAACTCTGCTATTCATCAAATGTATTGCTGTGCTTTTGTAATTCAGAGGCACAGGCTTCCCCTGCAGCAAAGTGCGAAGGATATGAACCTGTCCTGTATCCATCCATCCATTATCCAACCCGCTATTATATTATATTATATTATACAGAGCAGCCTATACTTTCTGAGAAGGTTGGCATCCTTCAACATCTGCAGTAAGATGCTGCAGATGTTCTACCAGACAGTTGTGGCGAGCGCCCTCTTCTACGCGGTGGTGTGCTGGGATGGCAGCATAAAGATGAAAGACGCCTCACGCCTGGACAAACTTGTTAAGAAGGCAGGCTCTATTGTAGGATTAAAGTTGGACAGTTTAACATCTGTGGCAGAGCGACGGGCACTAAGCAAACTCCTGTCAATCATGGAGAATCCACTGCATCCACTGAACATTGTTATCTCCAGACAGAGGAGTAGCTTCAGTGACAGACTTTTGTCACTGTCCTGCTCCACTGACATACTGAGGAGATCGTTCCTCCCCCACACTATGCGACTCTTCAATTCCACCCGGGGGAGTAAATGCTAACATTAATTTTATTTAAATTTTTTTCATTTTTATTACTATTTAATTTAATATTGTTTCTTTGTCTCAGTATACTGCTGCTGGAGTATGTGAATTTCCCCTTGGGATTAATAAAGTATCTATCTATCTATCTATCTATATCCTAACTACAGGGTCACGGGGGTCTGCTGGAGCCAATCCCAGCCAACACAGGGTGCAAGGCAGGAAAAAAACCCTGGGCAGGGCACACACACGCTAGGGACAATTTAGAATCACCATTGCACCTAACCTGCATGTCTTTGGACTGTGGGAGGAAACCGGAGCACCCTGTGGAAACCCACGCAGACAACATGAAAACTCCACGCAGGGAGGACCCGGGAAGCGAACCCGGGTCTCCTAACAGTGAGGCAGCAGTGCTACCACTGCGCCACCATGTCATCCACCTGTCCTGTACTGGATCCCAAACTACACTAAACTATAGCGATTGCAAAAATAAAAACAAAGCAACCAAATAATTGTTAAAGGGCATCTGAAAAAAATCCTGCTGATCCAGTTTTATCTTCTCCTTTGAATAAAGGATAAGCTGAGATCATAACATATGATCTATTGCTGCCGACTACTGGAAAGCTACAGCTCTTATTATAATTAATCTTAAAAACTTCAGCCATACACCACAAGGTAAAAAGATGACAGCAGTCAACTAAAGAGCACAATCATTCACATTGTGCACCTGGAGTTGTCGACCATGCCTGAAGATTTTGTGAGGAAACTGATGAAAAAATACCTATACGAAAAAATATGCCATGTCAACACATTATGAACATGCCAACCCCATGACCAGCCAGAAATAGACCCTAAGACACTGCAGCTGTGAGTAAAGGGTGCTAATACAGCAGCAGCACTACCCAAAAATACGAAAATCAGTCAAATGCATTAACCATTCATTACTCTCTGTCCTATTTTAATATTCTGAAAATATAACAGGGAAAACACAGTACCATAGTGAGTCAAACAACTGTTAGCTTCTCATGTCTCGCTCTCCATTATAATAAAAAAAATCTTGGGACGAGACGTGACTTTTGGAAGAGGCTTTTTAGAAGGAAGTCCCGTGAGACAGAGACTTTTATCATGAGATTCTTTCAAGTCACGCTATACTTACAACTATTTTCAAACAAGACCACAGTCATCAGATGCATTCTGGCACTTTCCTGGAAAGACAGCAATCCATTAAAGGGCTTACTTATGAACACACACATTTAGCTAAATATGGCAGCGAGAAATGATGAAGTCAAATGAATTAACGTGAAAATTGTTAATCAGTTACGCAGCAAATTGATTAAATGCGTATCAATAGTCTATGCTGAAGCGGTTGGTGGTGATCGTGCGGAAGATGAAAACATTAATTTACAATATCCCATAGAATATCTACAATCGTTAACACCGTCGGGTCTTCCAACGGCCATACTACTGTTGAACGAAGGATGTATCGTAATGTTATTGCATAATTTATATATGAGTGATGGACTATGCAATGGAACAAGATTAGTTGTATTACAAATTGGTCAAAATTTTAACAGGCGACAAGAAAGATAATGTAGCACATCTTCCACGGATAACATTAGACACCAAAGGAGATCTTGACATGCCATTCGTATTAAAACGTTTACAGTTTCCCATTAGAATAGCTTTTGTTATGACAATTAACAAATCACAGGGAAAGACATTCGAAAAAGTCGGTTTATTTATTAGAGAGAAAGAAACGACATTCACTCACGGGCAGTTATACGTTGCGTTGTCACGATGTATCTCCAAAAACGGAACCAAAATTCAATGCGATCTTGAAGAAAAGTTAATTCCAAATATTGTTTTAACTGATGTTTTAAAGTAAAAGTGAAAATAATGCATATGTAACAATTCCCATGAAAATAACAATCTCTTTCAATTGTAGATCTGGTTAACCAAACCTGGGGGTGGGCAAACAAAGCGACCCCACTAGTACAATTTAAAAAAAAAAGACATGGACCAAAAGTCTTAAAGAAAAGGAATGTGACTTCTTACAGTCCGTAAGTACCATTACAAAAATGTACTTTTTATTTTCTAACACTCAACCAGCTCAGCGGTTACACTGCCATGCTACAATTAAAGGAGTTGAGTAAAGTTCAGTTCATTCATTCATTTTCCAAACACACTGACGCCTGGCCCTGCATGGACAGGAGTTTTCAGAGCGCCTATTTTGGCTGCCAACCTTTTCCAGACGGCCTGCACAAACACATCTTTGCGTCCTTTAACATAACAGTTTTGCCAAAATCGAAGAGAAAAACTATAGCACTCAAAGCAATGTTTATTCACACTGAGAAATAAATCATGCAATTACCACAACAAAGCTGTCTGCCTCATGTTTGTATTGATAATGTTGAGGTCATTAAAATTTGTATTACATTAAAAATAGGTTTCGATTCTGATTTTTAGATTCGTAATAAAAAGATAGCTGTTAAAGAAAAAAAAAATACAAGTTAAAAGTTAAAGAATACATATTTTTTAATAAGTTGTCCATTTTTTTTAAAGTTTCACCCAGTAACCTATTCTCAGCAGCATTAGCTGGAATCAGGCCAGAACAGGAGAGCCAGTCGACCAATTTCCATAAGGCTCATAGCAAATAAAATGTAACTTCACAGCAGTTGACTAAATTCATAGTGGGGAGAAAGGTTTTATTTGAGACATTCATAACTAGAACCAGAAACACTTTGATTTGTAGTGAGAGATGCAGTGCTCTTACTTTGTGAATTTTCCACTTGCACCTCTTCTGTGCCACACAAAAATGACATAAATGCCGTCAACAACAGGCCACTTTGAGCAGAATGATGAAAGGCCTAAAATAATACTAATAAGCAATCACATCCTATCCATCCTCTGATCACTCTCCCTCCATGTGCTAAACAAATCAAGAGCACAACTGACAGATTTTACAAAAGTATACGTCTACACATGTCAGATACAAGACCTTAACGGCTGATGTTTATTCAAATTCCATTCAACCGATGTAGTTATGACAATAATGTATTTACGTCCTAGCATGTGAACACACATTCTCCTTCGTTATCCTGTCCAATATTGGGTTAAAACTGCCAGACACTGACAAGCACTTATAACTCAAAAATGGAGTGCTGAAATTTACTTCACAGGATAGAAAGAAGCTCTGAATGCAAATCTGATGGCCCTGCAATGAGGTTTACTTTATAAGTTTTAAAGTTGTGCTCAAACCAAATAGATGCTTGCATGTGCTGTTATATTTTTAGATTAGCAACAAGGGAATGCCATTTATGTATCATTTCTTTCAGCAAAATGACAGTAGAGCTGTAAAATGAACGTAATTCACCAAAATTAATCTAAAATTGAATATACCCCTCCATTATCCAACCCGCTATATCCTAACTATAGGGTCGTGGGGGTCTGCTGGAGCCAATCCCAGCTAACACAGGACGCAAGGCAGGAAACAAACCCTGGGCAGGGCGCCAGCCCACTGCAGAAATTTAATATATTTGTAGACAAAATTATCTGAAGGCCTATATTTTAATTGTACAAGTAAAAGTAAGTGAAGTTAAAATCATATTCTGAATCCTGTAAAATTTGTGAAAAAAAATCCCAAAAGTGCTAATGGAAAACATTTGAAAGATGAAAAAGATCACACAAAATGTGCATTACTTGGACAAAATAATGATTGTGCAGATGAATGAGTGCACTGGAGGAGAACATTTTGTCAACTGAGTACAAGTCAAAAGGTTTCTGAAGATTTACTGGCCGCCCTATCTCCGAACATCCTGAGAAAATGTAAGAGTAGTAGTAATGGTAACATTTCAGATGTACAGCGTACTGTGAAGTTCTTATTTGTACGTCCAAAGAACATACAACACGTTGCCACTTTAAAATCACTCGTGTACACCAGGCCAGTTTATAGTCACCATTTCAACGTAACAGCAGGTCTTTACACTGTGGAAGGAAAACAACACCCCAAAGCACTCCCTCCCAATTGGAGACAACATGGACACGCCACGTAACACCCCATTCAGGAATTAAACTGTGGTCCAAGCATAGCTGGGCAGTAACCCTGCCCACTGTGCTTGTTCTATCCAGAGTTGGTTCCTGACAAACATCAGTTGCCCCCAGGATAGGTTCTGGCTTCCCGTTATCCTGCACTGAAAAAAATGTTATCAGTTACAGTAACACAGCAGTGCCCATCCAATTTTTGTTTACACTCTTCTAGATATTGCTAACTTAAGCATAAAGAAATTGTGTTTTATCTACAGCATGAGCAACGTGTCTCAAAATAATACAAATAATGTTTGCAAAATACAAAATGGGGCTTTTTTAATACCATTTTTTTGCATTTTATCCTGTATATTTAAATTCATTTTATTGACTAAACAGTTTTTGTAGACACAAATAAAGTAAGATGCCAATAGTTTCCCTTACAACAGATCCTCTTGCAACACTTTTAGTAATGAACATCCAATAATCTAAGAAATCATATTCAAAGTAAAACTGCCAGGTTCATCAGATATTTATTTTCTCCCTTTACTTATCTATGTTCTTAGTTATAAATGTTAACATTTACAGCACAAACCCCCAATTGCCTGACTTACCCAGACATTGTGCTGGCTGATGAAAGATTAACTGTGAAAAGACAGATGTTCTCCTTCCAAGCCAATTTCTGACAGTGCACAGCAAGTGGCAGCAGGTCTCGCATTCTCCAAAACTGTTCAATCTATGGTACAGACACAAGACAGAAAATCTCAAACTTGCAGTTAAAACAAATGTAGGTTTGTTTGAGGAGGAACAAAGTAGTGATTTAAAAAGTTTAAAAACCTGCCTGATTGAAGCAGAAAAGAGGATTGCTTAAAAGCAAATCCCATTCTTACGCCAATATATATACGGTATATTGTCATGGACAGCCGGTGCCCCTGACTGGCCAGGACGCCTCCACGCCGGAAGGAGAAGAGGAGGAGATGTGGCCAGAACATTACCTCCCCTGGAAAACTAGGTGGCAGCCGCCCAGGCTGGACCGCGGTGCTTCAGAGTCCCGCAGGGCTCTATGGGAGTTGTAGTTTGATACAACCCTGTTGGGGTCCGTGGGCACCGCTAGGGGGTGCTGGAGCAGATGCTAAGCTCTAGAGCACAGCACATCTGCTACACCCGGAAGTGCTGCAAGAAGTCCATCACCAAGCACCTGGAGTACTTCTGGGTGCCTTACATAAGGGGCCAACAGACACTATGGTGAGCCAGAGTCAGGAAGAGGGAGGCAAAGCTTGCCGGGGAAGAGTGAAAGGGAAAGAAAAGAAAAGAAAGAAAGAGTGTTGTGCTTGCTGGACTGTGTCTTACTAAAGGGGAATGGAGAAGGCATTTCCCACAATGGAAAAAGAAAAATAAAATCTGTATGCTTGGACTTGAGCCTCCTGCGTCTGTCTATGTCGGGTTGGGGTGGTTGGAGTGCCCTCTATTGGACAGTATATATATAGATATTTATATATATTCATAGCATCCGTAGTCTGAGTCTCGATCTGATTGTATGGGTGGTTACCTACCAGGTAACGCATGTGGTTGGTCTGCCAGTCTGCAAACATCCGCCACAGGCCCTCTCAGTTGCGAGAAGCAGATCATAGAATGTTACATAGTTTACTGTCAAATAATGCAAAGAGTACGCAACATATGTTTCACCCTTAACATAAACGATCCAGTTTCAGTTCATTATAGTAATCTACTGGAGTCGCCATCCTAAAGCGTTCCAGTTGTCGCCCCGCTCGGGTTTGCTTGACTTTAAACCGCGCCAGGTATTCCTCACTGCCTGTTAGGTAAGTGCATACCTTCTCGGCCTCCATTAGGGCCTGAACTTTTTGGGTATGCCCATTCTTTTTCACCAATTTCTTCCCCATCGTGGTCCGAAGTAGAACAAGGCTCACTGTCACAGCGCTCTTTGTAGAGGGTAGTGTTTTCACCTCCGTGCTTTCATGCGGGACCTTCTTAGGGTCGTCTGCATACACAATATTTGTTTTAAATGCAGGTCCCCTGCCAACAGACGGTCAGAGAATCCTGCCGGCTACGCCAGTGTAGCAGTAGAGGTTCTCCTCTTGAACCCTCAGGTACCACGCCAAACACCAGGTAAAAAGTCAATAATTATTATTCATTATAATAATAAAGTGCATGAAGCACCACCACTCCACTATTCTCAATAATCAAACAATACAATTAAGCATTCAATCCTCCAACACCCAGACACTTAGCCACCCTTCCTCCCAGCTCAGCGTCTGGGCTTTCCCAGAGTCCTTTTATACCCTCTGACCCAAAGGTGTTCCTGCCTCACAGTCCACAAGTCCTCATCACTTCCGGGTCAGGGTAAAAGTCATTCTCTTCAACCTGGAAGTACGTCATTTCTCCCATTCACGTGACCAGGACATACTTCCAGGTTATAGGGCACATAAGAGTCCACAAGCCTCCCTACAGCGACTCCCTGTGGTCCCCAAGGTATCCAGCAGGGCTGTGTATAAAAACTACAAAGTCCATGAGGCCCTGCTGGAACTCTGGCCACGTCCATGCTGTCGGGAGAGTTCCTCCGGGCGGCCTGGGGGTGAGGGCCGGAAACTCTTGCCGGATATCCATCATACCATTCATACAATCAGATCGAGACTCAAGACTATGGATGCTATGAATGTAATTACTCCGATCTCCAGGCTGTCAAATAAACGAACCACACGTCATGGCACAGCATAAAGGGACTTCGTCTCTGATGCTGAGGTTCAATCCCCGCGAGGGGTGCAGTTGAGTGTGTACGCCCGATGAGCCCAAAATAAGGGTGAAACACATGTCGCATACTCTTAGCAATATTTGACAGTAAACTATGTTACATGACAGTTAGGGGGCGCTGTCATCCTCCTGAACCCTCAGACCAGACGCCAGACACTAGATAAAAGTCCAAACTTTGGATTTATTACAGTAACTACCAAAATACCCATGCTTCGCAGCAGAGGAGTAGTGTGTTAAAGAAGTTATGAAAACATTTTAAAAATAACATAACATGATTGTCAATGTAATTGTTTTGTGACTGTTATGAGTGTTGCTGTCATCAAGGATTTGATTATCATTATTTCTTTCAGTCAGGTTTGTATTTGTAGGATGTGTTCAAGTTACATTCTGTGTTTGTCAACCGTTGTAAAGATAACAGGTTTCATTCATCGAAGTGTTCACTACCCAAATCGCTACTCGTGAATCTAAGATGTTTAACAGGCATTCCCGGTATTAAGTTGTGGATTTGCCTGCGAATATTTAGCGGCAGCGTGTCTATGAACTTGTGGATTTGCCTGTGAGTAATTTAGCGGCAGCGTGTCTATTAGCTTGTGGATTTGCCTGCGAGTATTTAGCGACAGCGTCTCTATGAACTTGTGGATTTGCCTGCGAGTATTTAGCGACAGCGCTCTATGAACTTGTGGATTTGCCTGCGAGTATTTAGCGGCAGCGTGTCTATTAACTTGTGGATTTTCTGTAAATACTTGGCGGCAGCGTCACAAAGTTTTTTTCATCTACCTGCATCAGAAAATGTACCACGACGTCCGACATGCCTCTTTTATACTGTTTTCTCACAGCTTGGATTGCTGTTGTCATAATCGGTTTGAGTTTCATGGTTTGTTTCAATTACGACAGTATTTGTAGGACTTGTGTTGAAGAGACATTCGGCATCTGTCAAGCGTTGTAAGCATACAACCGGCTTCATCGATAACTTCGCATCCAGCTTTTGAGAGTTGAAACATTCATTAACATCAAAGTGTCCACTACTGAAATCGTCACCTGTCAATCTAAGATGTTTAAGAGGCATTGGCGGTTGTCCAAAGGTGTAAAATATTTGGCCATTTCGGTACACTTGAAAGCGACAACCGAACAATTCAGCGGCAGCCATCAACTCATATGCAGAACCATAGGTGAAGGGCTTAAGCATTTCACTCTTATAGTGCTCCTGTGTAGTATAATTATCTCCTGTACCGTCATCAGTCCACACCTTGAACCTGTCCCAGTCATTCAATACATAAGACACAATGTGTAACACAAAGAATGTAAAAGGCAGGCGGCATTTCCGGGCATGGAAACCACTCGGTAAGTGAGAGTTCTTTGATCGATGGTGATCACCTCGATAAACATGTTAATGGGGCTACGGTTGGAATGATAAAGGAAATGGGTACCTGAACAATGTAAACTAAGTCTAAAATACCTACACAATAACTATTAGCGTAATAAATTAACAATAAAACAGCGGAGAAGCCGTGGATTAAATAAAAAGGCTGTAGTTATCAGCAAGGAGACATGAATACTGCGGTGAAGCAAGGAAGGGAATGAAGAGACCGGAGTGACGGACGGCCTTATATGAGCAGGCAGCCAACTACGTGGGAGGCGTGGGGATGGGGAACGCAACGACGCCTCACACAGCGACCAAGCTGCAGGCTATAGACACATATATGTACGTAAGTAGGATTCAGTTATGACCATTACATGTAGAATTTCAAAATGAAACCTGCTGAACTTTTGTAAGTAACCTGTAAGGAATGAGCCTGCCAAATTTCAGCCTTCTACCTACACGGGAAGTTGGAGAATTAGTGATGAGTGAGTCAGTGAGGGCTTTGCCTTTTATTAGTATAGATAATGTGCACAAAGCACCCTCCACTCCACACTACTCATAAACAATAAACAATACAATTCACAATAATCACAATCCTCCACTCCCAGACGCATTGTCACCCTGCCACCCGACTCAGCTCAACCCTGGGATCTCCCACAGTTCTTTTTAATGTCCTTGACCCGGAAGTGTTTCTCTCCCTCAGTCCATGTGACTTTGTAACACTTCCAGGTTGGGTGAAAACTCCTTTTTCTTCAGCCCGGAAGTACAGAATTTCCTCTGTCCCCTTGGCTTGGAAATTCTTCCAGGCTATAAGGAAAATAGAAGTCCTTGAGCCTCCCTGCAGCGCCCTCTATATATATCTTTCTATTATATAAATAAATTGTGGGATGAGAGGAGACTTTTCCAGAGAGATGAGACAAGACATTTTCAGAGATAATTTCACGCCCCGCAAGACAATATTTTGTGCCAAGACATGAACTGAAAATCTAACAGGTCCAAGCGGGGGTAGAAATAAAAGACAAACAGTAGAAGACAAAGTAAAACGTCATGAAGAGGTTCAAAGACGTTGGCACAAAACACATGCAGAGTTAGAGATTATGAAAGTACTAAAATTTGAAAGTCTCAAAAAACTTATAGTAAAGATTACATTAGCACCAACAAACGGAAATTTTTACTCGGTGAAATAACGGAACAGCAAAAAGAGATCAAATATATGGACATAGGTGATATAACAGAGCTACTACAAGTTTAATTTGAAAGAAACCACAATTCGGTCAAGTTTATATTTATGATCACGGAGAAGCAATGCAACAAAGAGTTGAAAGAGTTAACGATCAGATGTATTAGAAATTCTACAGCCAATAATGGATACAAATCCATACGTCCAAAAGTATCGCACTTTACACAAAATTTATCTGAAAAACACAAAAAAGTTCTCTTGGATTTCTTCATGAATCCGAAAGATCACACTCGCATATATAATAAACCAACATGTGACGAATTGTCAGCGATAATAGTTTAGAAAGAAGGAGATATCAAAGACAGAGCTGATATTCGTGTTTATCTAAAAGCACGGCACGATTTGTTGCAGATCCAGGAAATGACTAGCGCGTAGGGCCCACATGGGGGTTGGCGAGTGAAATAAGCAGGGGGCAAGGCGTGTGTGTGTATATATTATATATACTGTATATATACAGGCCAAAAGTTTGGACACACCTCCTCATTCAATGTGTTTTCTTTATTTTCATTACCATTTACAGCACTCCATCACTCTCCTTCTTGGTCAAATAGCCCTTACACAGCCTGGAGGTGTGTTTGGGGTCATTGTCCTGTTGAAAAATAAATGAGCGTCCAACTAACCTGACTTCTGCACAACACAACTGCTGGTCCCAACCCCATTGATAAAGCAAGAAATTCCACTAAATAACCCTGATAAGGCACACCTGTGAAGTGAAAACCATTTCAGGTGACTACGTGTTGAAGCTCATCGAGAGAATGCCAAGAGTGTGCAAAGCAGTAATCAGAGCAAAGGGTGGCTATTTTGAAGAAACTAGAATTTAAAACATGTTTTCAGTTATTTCACCTTTTTTTCTTAAGTACATAACTCCACATGTGTTCATTCATAGTTTTCATGCCTTCAGTGAGAATCTACCAATGTAAATGGTCATGAAAATAAAGAAAACACATTGAATGAGGAGGTGTGTCCAAACTTTTGGCCTGTACTATATATATATATATATATATATTTATTATGTAGGACACCATCTGTCGTCTCATTAGGAGCATGCCCCGACATTGCACGTGGGGGCCATATAAACTACTGAGCATGATTTTGAGTTGCTGCAATGAAATTTCGGCAAAATGGACTAGCCTGCCGCATCATTTTTTCACTTTGATTTTCAGGGTGTTTTTGAATTCAGCCCTCTGTAGGTTAATCATTTTCATTTTCATCAAACGATGTGGCGTCCTTTCGTTCCTAACACATTACCCAGTCCATATCAGTAGAGATATCCAGCAGGATTTTTTTTCCTTTAAGATCTGATGTGTTTTCAAAGTGTTCCTTTAATTTTTTTGAGCAGTTTATATTATGTTCAGCTATTACTGAAAAGAAGTGGCTTCGGACTCAACAAGGTGCAAGAAACATTACCTAGGTTTTCTGGTTCAGATTTTTCTGCCACATATGCATGCTCTGAGTCTCGTATTACACCCCTCCCGAACAGTCCACTATGTGACTGAGACCCAAGGAATTTGCAGGCCTCAACAGTAAGCAAAAGTCATGTTTGTGGTACCAGCTTGAGATGCTTTGTGAAATTATCTTGTTGGAAGTATTCATTTAACAAATGGTACACTGTGGCCATAAAAGGATACACATTTGCATAGAATTCAAATCATATATCTGTTTTTAAGAGGCCAAATGTGTCCCAAGATGACATTTTCCACACCATTATAAGGTGACATTGCACAACAATGCACATGTCTTGATCATACTAGGTTTGACCAAACAAAAACTAAACCTCATGACCAGGTCTGCATGCTCTATTGGGTCCAATGATTGGCTTCTGCTCCTAATAAATATGGACTCTGAGCTGACATTTTCTTTTTCAAGAGTCTCAGTAAACATATCCCCTTCTTTTTCAGAAGCTTGCTTCATTTGTGGGGAGGCTACACACAAAGCATCAGATGACACCCACCCTCACAGAATTCCAGACCGGTTTCAGTAAGTTATTTTTACTTTGATTTGAAGATTAAAAAAAAAAAAAAAATACTCCAGTTTACACTTAAAAGATGAAAGACATTAAATGTATGAGGGTGCTTTATAAAATGCTTCATGTAACATTTCAATGATACTGTGTAGAAATAATTTAAAGAATAAGGCAAACAGACATTCGACATATATAAAAATGGGACATCAAAATGGTATTTCAGATAATATTATTTCCTTTCACCATTTTGTCTGGTGCTAATGTCCTGTAAAACCGTTCTTGCTTCTAAGTGAGTAACTGCTGTCACAGCAGAACTCCTCTATTTTGCATGACTCTGAGAGATGAAGCTCTAATCTTGGTTAGGCTCTCACAGATTTCTGCTGTGTCATGTTCTTCAGTGAGCATCGCTCTTCAATCAAACTGATAAGCTTGATTCACCCAAGACCAGTGTTAGGAGATAACAGAAAATTAGCTGACAATTTCAATACATTACTAACCACTCAGATCCATCTTGCAAATGTGTAAAAAGTGATGCTGCCGAACAGATCCAGCAGGCTGGGTTCAGATACTAATCCAAGTCACTGTCTCTGTCTTGCCTGCATAGAAATGTCTGTCTGAGTTTTCCTTATATACTCCCAGATGTTGTTACAGGTAAACTGGCATCTCCAAGCTGGAACTTTATGTGAACTGGTATACAATACAGTAGATTTATCACCACATCCATGGTTGATTTCAGTCTTGTACCAGATACTCCAAAAATTTGCTCTGGCTCTCACTGAACTTAAGTCTGGATTAAGCAGATTCAGTAAACAGATGGGTGAATGTGTGTCTGAAATGAGGATAAAAAGGTTTTGCTTTAACTAAACTTATAGTATAGGAAAAAAAAAGTTTGGAGTCAATGTACAGTAGCTGGCAGTCTATAGATACTCCGTTCAGGTGTTCAAAGGCTGACACCAATCATAATTTCATCTTACCTGATTATCCGATTCCAATTGTTTTTTCTCTTTATCCCTGTTTTATGCTAAACTCCTGCATAACCAGACTCACAGAAACTTTTTGACACAGCAACAAATATTAAACATAGTATAAATCTTTAAAAAAAAAAGTCACAAATATATCAAATGTTCATCGAGAAGACGCAACTAACATGCTTAACAGGTTTATAAGTAAAAGTCACATTTTGGTGTTAATCAAACAAGCCTATCGTTTACTAAGCAGCAATTACAACTTTGTCTTAATTTTTTCTTCTTCCAATTAAAAATGTAACTGCACCAAACTAAGGCGGTGTCTGTATTAATTTAAAAGATAAATTAAAAAAGGTCTGAATTCTTAAAGAAGATTTGTCTAATTGTACAGGGTGACTCCTTCGATTCCTTTTTTTCAGTTTATTACTCCACCTTCTTTACCACTAAGGTGAATATTCCAATTGCCTCTTGCTCTCTGCTATACGGAAGAGTCTGTACTGCTAAAACGAGCCTCGACTTGCTGCTCTTTGTTTATGCTACAGGACAACAAAAATGAAAGAAAAAAAAAAAAGATGGTGCTGGCTGACTTACCGGAATACCCTGCATAAAGGGGCACAGCAACTAAATAAACTTAGAAAAGCAGGGGCTGGAATTATTGGCTTTTGTGAATTAACTATCATCGATAGTCTTTTTTAGCCAATTCAGATCGACAGCCAATCGATCGGAGCATCCCTATTACAAATTATACAGGGTGCCCACAAAAACACTCCTTGATTTTAAATGGTTACAAAATCAAAACTTATTGGAATATGTTTATAAATAAGATGACAGCAAATACATTAACATACCTACACGGGAAGTTGGAGAATTAGTGATGAGTGAGTCAGTGAGGGCTTTGCCTTTTATTAGTATAGATAATGTGCACAAAGCACCCTCCACTCCACACTACTCATAAACAATAAACAATACAATTCACAATAATCACAATCCTCCACTCCCAGACGCGTTGTCACCCTGCCACCCGACTCAGCTCAACCCTGGGATCTCCCACAGTTCTTTTTAAAGTCCTTGACCCGGAAGTGCTTCTCTCCCTCAGTCCATGTGACTTTGTAACACTTCCAGGTTGGGTGAAAACTCCCTTTTCTTCAGCCCGGAAGTACATAATTTCCTCTGTCCCCTTGGCTGGGAAATTCTTCCAGGCTAAATGGAAAATAGAAGTCCTTGAGCCTCCCTGCAGCGTCCTCTGTCGGCCCCCACGGTATCCAGCTTGGGGGTATTGGCCAGGAGAAGCTGCCAGCCATACTCCACAATATATATATATATATATATATATATATATATATATATATATATATATCTTTCTATTATATAAATAAATTGTGGGATGAGAGGAGACTTTTCCAGAGAGATAAATTCACGCCCCGCAAGACAATATTTTGTGCCAAGACATGAACTGAAAATCTAACGGGTCCAAGCGGGGGCAGAAATAAAAGACAAACAGTAGAAAAAGAAAAGACAAACAGTAGAAGACAAAGTAAAACGTCATGAAGAGGTTCAAAGACGTTGGCGCGATACACATGCAGAACAGGTTAGAGATTATGAAAGTACTAAAAGAGGCAAATAAGATGACAGCAAATACATTAACTCAAAACATTTCTTCTTTTCTCCTCAGATTCTTCTGTGAACTCCTTATACTGCTAGCGGACCGTGAAATTCAAGATGATGCTCACCCGTCAGCCACACAGCCGGTGTGCATTGGAATTTCATACAACAAAAAGTGTTGTGACTGTGCAGCGTGCTTTCAGATGTAAATGTCATGTGAATCCGCCTACTAACAAGTCCATTTTCTTCTTTTGGGGGTACGTGAAAGGCAGAGTGTACATACCTCCACTACCCGCAACTATGGATGATCTGCAGGAACGCATCATTGAAGCTATAAACACGATCACGCCGGATATGCTTCAGAGAGTCTAGTCTAAGCTCGATTATCGCATCAATGTTTGCCGAGTAACAGGTGGGGCGCACATCAAGTGTATGTAATCAACCGTATGAAACTTTAGGAGTTGACAAAACTGTAGCCTCAAAGGTGAAAGAATATTCCAATAAATTTTGATTTTGTAACCATTTAAAATCAAGGAGTGTTTTTATGGGCACCCTGTACAAGGATCATAGGTCAGCTTTGTCTGCTGTAGTTACTGATTTGCCCATACGTGTTTAATTGCTTGTTAACTGTATACACCTTTATCAACTGGAAACATACAAACCTAAATCTAAATCTATAACCTTTAGTGTACTGCCTGTGGACACAGCTCAACAAGTAAATGCTGACTGGATCTGCCTATTATAGAATATTCTACAGAATCTTCCCATTCAGCCAATCTAATGTACTGCCAGAAATAAAAAATACTTATTAAAAGGTACAGTCTCTTAAAGGTCACCACAGGGAAGGCACAAAACTAAGAATGGAAAATAATATAAAGCCAAGCTGTAAAATGTATTTGACTTTCTGCTTGTCATTCTAAGCCTATTTCATACTTTTGATATTACAGTATTTTTGTTTTAAAGACAGTCATTCAGAATCTGAAATGGGTTAAGTATAAAGTACAATGAAATTATTATTTGCATAGTTATATGTCTGTAAGGTACACATATTCACCTGTACAGAGTACAGTGAAATTCTTACTGGCATGACTTGTGATACAATAACCTAATATTTAAAATATATAGTTTAAAGGATTTTTCTACTTTGTTATCTAGTCGGTTTTTCCAGGTGTGGCTACAATCAAATCAGGGAAAGTACGGTTACAAAAACTACCTGTATTATGAAAACAGATCAGTTTACAAAATTTTGAACTCAGCTTTGTTTATTATGTTTAAGAATTGACATAAAAATGATTGGTCTGTACCTAGAATTCACAGTAATGCTTTAATACTGTATAAACTTAAAATATCTCAACTAAACGACAAATACATTCGTATCTTTACCACTAACACAAATACGTAAAAATTGGAAATTTGAGTTCATGCCCAATAGCAAAACTTTGTACAATCAGATCACTCCTAGGTTTAACGAGACAAATAGCATAAGGCTGACGTGTTACCTGTGCTCAATGGCCACACTGTACACAGTTTCTGAATATTTTTTTTTTTTTCTTAGGTATGGAAAACCAAGACAGCTAAAAGAAAAGCACACACACCTGATATACCATTTACACTAACTGTAAATTATTATTTTCAACTAATTTTATATTCTGCGGGGTTGTTACTGAATTTAGCAAGACTGAACAGAAGATTCCCAATTAATTATGAAAAAGACAGGAATACAGCATTCTCTCTTTACTTTGCGTTTTGTTCATTTTCATCTTAATGCCCTACTTTGAACCTTAACTGGAGTGCCTTCTGGTCATCCACATAATTTTCATCGTACAGTTTGTGACAGACGACTGGGGTCCGTGCCCGGTCGTGACGCCATTCTGAGAAGAGGATCGGGAGAGAGGACATGTCAACAGTAGTACCTCCCCCAGGACATGAGAGGGCAGCCCCCATGGCTTGTATCGGGGCCACAGGCTTGAAGCTTAGAAGCTCAACCCTGCTGGGACCCGTGGCCACCTGAACAGCTCTAGAGCCTAGGTCTGCAGCACTTCCACCACACCTGGAAGTGCTGCCAGAAGAGAAGCTGAGTTCCCATGCAGCACTTCCGCCACACACGGAAGATGATCAGGGAGGACCCAGAGCACTTTCAGGTGCAGTATAAAAGTATTTTGTGACATTGATGGTCTGTGTGTCTGTCTGTGTCCGAGCTCCTTCTACAATTTCAAATTCATAGATTTTGTAAATTAAACATTAAAGTGGTCTGACATGACTGATTCTGTAGGTTTATGAAACTGATGGATGAATTTATCTGAAAGCTATCAACTAATTTAATCTAATATCAGTAATGCCTGACACACACATACCACAATGCCAATGTTACATTCCAGTGTTCTCCTACCAAGATACTGGGGTCTCCATGAAATAAACACAACTCATCATATTCATGCTCCAATTTGGCTTGTCTTCACAAATATTAGATAAATAGATAGATAGATAGATAGATAGATAGATAGATAGATAGATAGATAGATAGATAGATAGATATGAAAAGCACTATATGAGATAGATAGATAGATAGATAGATAGATAGATAGATAGATAGATAGATAGATAGATAGATAGATAGATAGATAGATAGATAGATAGATAGATAGATAGATAGATAAATCCCAAGGGGAAATTCACAATACTGTACTATTAACTGTAGGTTTTGTCTTTCTCTCCTGCATTGTCAACTACCTATATTTTGTATCTCCTTTCTAAAATACAAATTGTCCCAATATAATAAAACTGAAACTGCTTTGTCTTACTGTGTAGTTAACAGTTTTAGAGTTCAAATATGGTAATGTTGTGTGGTTCAACAGTTCACTGTCATGGATTATAGTTTTCAATTTTGCAAGCAACTTAAACCTAGGAGTAAAAGAAAATGTTCTATAAACCTACATTAAACTGGGATGATCTTGTAGCTATAGCACCAGTAGAGCTGCTCTAAGTTACAATACATTGTTCATAATTTAATTCCACTTTATAATGACACACACCTCTTCTTAAGAGAGTGACACAAAAAAGAAATAGCTGTCAGGAAAGAGTTTAGCAAATTTGTGGGCATACATTTGAGACTTTCCACAGGCTGAAAATGCTTAAACTGAATGCAATTTTCTGAAAAGGAGTACGAGATCAAGAGTTCTGTGTCAACATGTAGCCATCAGAACATAGCAGTGTGCAAAATGTTTAAGAGGAGGAAAGCATACCGATCGGTATTTGTCAGGATTTTTTACATTCTAATTGAGAAGGAAATTCCTGTGGAAATGCATTAGCTACTTCAAATTTAAGACTAACTCTAGCCTGTTCTGAACATTAGGAAGGAATATTTTGGACAAAAACATATAAATAACATTACTGTAAAATGTGACAATAAATACACAACAAGGCATGTGTATAAATAATTAAATAGGTTGCAAAATGTTTTGTTGGTTATTTATTTATTTCAGTGCCACCTTAAAGCAACATTAAATTAGCCCTGAAATGAAAGCTACCAGTTTTGCTCATCAAAGTTGAAAGGACGAGCACTAGCGACTACTGTTTGTTTATTGGTGAATCACCAGTAGTAGTACGTATACCTTCCGCCATCAAGTGTCATATTTACAGCAGAAACTTCAGGCCACCTACACATACAGCAAATGTGTGAAAAATAGATGAGCTGGTACTTTTCTTTTGCAACTTCAATTTCTTCAGTCCCACTACACTACATGAGCTTTCCCCTGGAAAGTACCGACTAATCCCCTATGATGTAACAAACCCTGACAAGCACCAACACGTGAACGACAAGCTGGGAATGGGGATCCCCCCTGATGAATTATCGATTGATTGCCATGGACCCCCTGGTGAAGTTTCAGGAGCACAGCTCTGTGGCACTTCCTAACTGGTGTGCAGAAGAGGGATGATGACAGTTGAGTGGCAGTTCATAAGTGCTGTGCGTCATCCTGAAAAAAAAAAAAGCCGAAGACTCGAATATCAGATGGTCCTACTCCATGCCAGCAGTTAAAGTATGTGCACCAGTGATCTCACCAGACCCGCAGAGCCTCAACTACAATGACCTGTACGCTTTGTGACCGCCATACTGCCAAAAGGCCAGTCCCAAATGGAGCCGCAAGTCAGCACAGGCCAGTATTTAGACTTTAAATGTTGAAGCTTGTGGCACAGTGGGTAGCACTGCTGCCTCGCAGTAAGGAGCCCCGGGTTTGCTTCCCGGGTCCTCCCTGCGTGGAGTTTGCATGTTCTCCCCGTGTCTGCGTGGGTTTCCTCCGGGTACTCCGGTTTCCTCCCAAAGACATGCAGGTTAGGTGCATTGCCGATCCTAAATTGTCCCTGGTGTGTATGTGTGTGTGTACGTGCCCTGCGGTGGACTGGTGCCCTGCCCGGGGTTTGTTTCCTGCCTTGCGCCCTGGGATTGGCTCCAGCAGACCCCTGTGACCCTGTAGATAGGATATAATGGGTTGGATAATGGATGGATGGACATTGAAACTGAAGCACATATTTGAACATTTCAAATATCTGACACATCTATAATGGTTTATGAAGTAAATCATATTTCTTATGCACACCCTAAATTAGGGCAACTTACGCTAATTAAGACTCTTAATTTATATAAGTTTGTCTAAAATATTCTTCCATAGAGCATACATGTTGGGAGGTTCTACAACTGACTGGTACAAATAAATCGCAGGCAAGGATATTGGAATCAAAGTAATCAGTGAGTGAAACAAGAAATGAGAGCGAAGAGGTGCTGGGAAAAAAAATGGCATTAGAGCCTCCTATAACGTTTGCCAACAGGACGCTGTACATGCAAATGTGTTGCGCAATACCAGATACAGGGCCTGTCCAAGGCATGAGATGCCCTCCTAAAAGGGCTTTATAGCTTAGTCAGCTGGACCTCAGATATTTCGACTCTTGACACATTACAATATAGTGTATGTTATACAGCGCCACTGAGAATTTTGGCCTTTAATCTGCTCAATAATTAATAAAAAAAAAAAAGGTTTTAGAAACCATGTGGAATTGTTGTTTTAATTAGTGTTAATTTTTCCCAATGTAGGCTTAAACATTCAAACAAGAAGTGATCTTACTCCAACTCAGCCTTGTGGCCAGCCTCAGACACTTTAGGCCATCAGACATTTAAAGTTTTATGCATTTGCCAATTTTTTTAAATATGTGTACGTGCAATTAAGTTTTCTTACCTTCACTTTTCTCAGATACCAGTTTCTTCCAAGGCATAGTGTCATCTGAACAGAGCTAAAAGTGGCCTACGGCACACTGGGCAATTGTGCTTTTCTTTTAGCCAGCGGCTAATGCAATCAGGGTGGAATTCATGGTAGCATGGAAGTTTGCACAGTTGATCTCCCTTAATGTAATGTTTGATACAAATACAGCAGGAGTTCCCAACATCACTATCCTCAAAGCTTCTTGTGGGCAAACTATCAATCTGGTATCTTGGGATTATTGTGTAGCCTGACACCTCGATAAACCGAATGGGGGCTTGGCGAGGACTTGCAGAAGGAGCAATTTCTTGGATTTCAGTGGTACTGGCAGAGGCTGCATTCCTGAGTTCCTCAGAAACAGGGCGAGGCAAACCCTCCATTTCCAGTTCCTGAAAGCCCGATATGCTTTCTGACTCCATCGGAGGTGATGGCAAGATCCTTGTGGACATCAAATCATGTAATGTATTATAGGACCTGAATTTAGCTTTCCTGATCTCTGCATCCGATTCCTCATGTAGAGGGATGTGTACACGTCGAGCATAGATCCACCAGCCTTGAGTTCGAAAAAGGGACAAGGTGTGGAACCCATCCTTAAGATGCTCAGGGTGGACCCTTGGTGTCTGTGACCTATTAGAACCTTGTGCAGCTGGAGATTCAGCTGAATGGGTTGTTTCATTGTGCATCTCTTCGCCTAGATTCAAAATTCCATGGCTCTGATGTACAGTGACAGGGATAAGTGGATCTGAAAGGCCTATCCCTACTTGACCATGTGGCAATGCAGTCTCTTGTTCAGTCTCCATTTGTGACACAGGCCGCTCAGATGAAGTAATCAGATGCTGGTCCTGAGCTGACATTCCAGGCAGTTCCTCAGTTGGTCTGACTAACTTCACTCTAAGCACTAGACAGAGCAAACGTTGAGAGTTTATCTGCAACTTCAGTGGTTTAATTGAACAATCAAAAGAGATACTTGACCAATTCAGTTAAGAGCTGCCCATTAACACTGAACCATACAATTAGCAGCAAAAAAGTCACCCTTCAAATCAGCACATTATTATTTGGTTCACTATGGGTCATTTTTGTTTCATTTTTCATATTTAGCAGATTAAGTATGTGGTATGATGTTCAGCCTCAAAAAGAAATTGTACTTCTACTGCTTGTCAGTGCATGTGGCAATATATTTCTCAAATACTTGATGTTATGAATGATACGCATTTTTCCAAATTGAGTTGTGGCGAGATCTTTCCAACTAAATTCTTGGAACTCCATGGATAGTTTTGTCATGTTTATAATCAATAAAGTCAAGTCAAGTTGGGGAGCATGCACTGGTACAGTGTGTTGCCGTACCCACCACATGACAAAACAGCTAAGGATCCCAGTTGGCAACCCCTCAGGCAGACACACGGTCCAGTACCACCCTCCGGAAATGACCCTCTATCTGCCCCAACCAGGTGTTACGTGAGTGACCCCTTGGCCTGGTCCAGCCACTGAGGTCCCCGACTATGAGGATCTTACGAGCTGGATCACCCTCGGGGAAACGAGTCACATGACTGTAGTGCCGTAACTGACGCTCCCTCACAATGCAGGTAATGTGCCTCATGCGGGACTCCATGAGCAACCGCTCATTTGACACACAGTCAAACCAACGGTACCCAAGGATTTTCCAGAGACAGACAGTACCAAAGGAGTCCAATCTTTGTCTCAGGTCACTGGACAGCGTCCACGTCTCGTAACCAAATAGCTAGACAGGAAGCACCAGGACTCTAAAGACTTGGACCTTTGTCCTTTTGCATAGATATCAGGAGTTTCATAGGAAGAGTCACCAGAGACATGAATGTCACTGCCAAGGTTAGTAAACCTCTTCACGCGGTCGACACTCTCTCCACAAACAGACACACTGCTGATGGCCGTGACTAAGAGGTCATTAAAGGATTAAACATAAAAATAGAAATGATGCAAAGACATGCATTCATTTGTTTTTAGACAGATGTGCTTATTTTATTGCTGATTTTTTGGTATATACAACATTTTGTATTTTTATTGTCATTATTTGTATTAGAATTTTCATTGATATACTTAACATTATTAACTGTAAAATTGATAATAGCTGATATAAGATGCACTATTATATATAGATAAAAAATATAAGGGCAACTCATTAATAAACATTTGCAACATGCAGCTGTTAGTGCGTCTGCCGCACAAGTTTTTGAAGGAGACTGGGTAAGAATCCAGGCCCAATCATTGTCAGTGTGGAACGGAACCATTGTGTGTGTCTGGAAATGACCTTTTCTACATTCTTCAGTTCATTCCACACATCCCAAAGACTTGTAGGTTAAGGTAAGAGCTAATGTGGCTGTGTAAGTGTGTGTGTCCAGACATACAGACAGGGCCGTTCGTACTTGCCTTGCATGGATGCTATAGAGATAAGCTTTGGCTACATATTTAAATACTGAATTAAAATAAACAATAGGTTTACTCCAAAGTGATAAAAATATTTTCTTTACTAATCATCATTAAATAATCCCATTAACTTTGTCTTCACTGATTTTTATACATAAATACATCAAATAACTTAAATTTAAATACAGTGTCAAGTGTTCATCACTACACATGTAGTTCCATCCAAATGACATTCAGTGTAGTATCCTTCAATGGAAAGCCCATATAGTCATAAACGTTTGCTATCTTGTAACTATTGGTTTTAGAAAATTAGAACATTCTAGACGAGAACAGGCCATTCAGCCCAACACAGCGCGCCAGTCCTATCTACTTAATTCTTCTAAAATAACATCAAGTCGAGTTTTGAAAGTCCTTAAAGTCTACCACACTACTTGGTCTCTTATTTCAAGTGTCTATCGTTCTTTGTGTAAAGAAAAACTTGCTAATGTTTGTGTGAAGTTTACCCTTAACAAGTTTCCAACTGCGTCCCCGTGTTCTTGATGAACTCATTTTAAAATAAAGATCCACTGGACTAATTCCCTTCATAATTTTAAACACTTCAATCATATCACCTCTTAACCTTCTTTTGCTTAAACTATAAAGGCTCAGCTCTTTTAATCTTTCCTTATAATTCATCCCCTGTAGCTACTGAATGAGCCTAGTCGCTCTTCTCTGGACCTTTTCTGACACTGCTATGTAGTCTGGAGACCAAAACTGTACACAGAGCTCCAGATGAGGCCTCACCAGTGCATTATAAAGGTTGAGCTGGTAATCCATTACCAGCTGAAATCAAGTATACAAATACACAAGACACCAAATTAGAGAGAGAAATAGCCTCACACACCTCAGTACCTATCAGTAGTAGCCTGCTATCACCCATTACCAGCACTTTTATTAGAAGTGGCAGATGGATACTCATGGGTGGCATGTGGCCACCAAAGCCTAAGTAGGCCAAACACTGAATCTACCAGCTCTTACTGTTTACATTACTCAAGTGTTACGTAGACCGGAGTATGCAGACTAAAGTTGGGGCAAAGGCGGATTTTAGTAAATCTGACTGGCTTGCAATTTTTGTGACATTTGGAAATCTACCATTTCTACCATGAGCAAAAAAAAAAAAACTGACATTAAAAGCTTTTAAATTAAAGGCTTTGTCAATTTCTGATATAGTGCTGGTGTCAAGTAAATTTCCTATTGTCTTTTTAACATATGTTTGTGTGTTGGTTGGCTTTTTACACATGAAGTAATTACACGTTTGTTCAATATAATTTATGAATGAGTGCCATCACCGACAAGTGTATTCTGAAATACCTGGTGAATCACTACAATTACACTTTACATATAAATTAAATTTTCTTGTTCAAACATTTTTATGTGACATGTTATTGCTGTTCAGTATTCATGTAACTTTAAATATTATCAAAACGCATATTAATCATTTTGTGATCCTAAAACTGCATTGCTGGCCTGTACAATTTTTATTCAACAAAGTCCTTACAGAGGACAGTTTCACAAGGAACTCTATGTCAAATTATAGAAAAAGGATTTTCTTTTCCAAGATCTTTAGACATGAACCATGCTTCCTTTAATTTATGCACTCACCTTGATGGCTGGGGCCACTGCTGGACATATTCATGTTGGTAGGAATGAAGTTCTCCTAATAATAAAAATAACAAACTGAGTGAAAATAAGGCAGGATTCTTGAATAATCAAGGTTTAACTTCAAACTAAATTGTGCAGAATAGCGCCTGTTCTCTTTAAAACCTGTTGTGGTGAACATCAAATGAATTTCACCTTAGCAGTCAAACGGTGTGTTTTAAAATTGAGCAGATGCTCCCATTACTGAAACAATGGCATTCACATAATTTAAGTATAAGGGGTTAACGCTTAACATATATACCTGAAAGTTCAGTTTTATTGGATCAAAAAAAGAATTAATCTTTTGAGAACTGAAAGATTGATTGAAACTAAAAAATCACCTTTGACTGGCTTTAATTGTTACTTTACTTATAGCATCACTGTCAAAAACCCAATGTAGTGTCACAGGAGGCCCGGAGTTTGCAAAATCAGGTAAAAAGGCTTATTGCCCTAGGAAGGGCACGAGGTAATTACAGGGCTGACTCATGCACACACTTTACATATGGACGCTTTTGAAGTCAGCAATTAACTTAACCTGTACATCTTTGAAAATGAGGAAGGAAACCTTAGAAAAAACATGAGAACATATAAACAATTAGATACAGCATTAGGTTTCAAAAGAGATAATAATCACAGGGGGCCAAGTCTTTGTTACAATGGATGGTTAAGCTCTGTGAAGCCACATTCCTTGATAGTAGCCTTCAATTTTTTGGGATTTGGGGGGTGGTGCTTTGTTGTGAAGCAGCATCACGCGGGCTGACAGTTTCCCACGATCCAGTATTATGGCGTCATCATATAACGACTTCAGTTCAGTTCAGTGTTCAGTACTGTTTAACTTGTGCCATATGAATTCCAACAGCAGAACACCCTTTGTATCCCAGAAACTCATGTATCCCATGACTTTTTCCAAATGATTGCTGCAGACAAATTTTCTTGGGGGTCAGGGACCCCTTATGCTTTCAAGGTGTTGACTGTACGATAAATACGGTTTTAAAGAAGAAACGTTTATTGCAGTAAAAAATTTACAACTACTAGTCACCCTCAAAATACTCTCCTCCACTTCGAATGCACTTATCCCAATGCTCCTGCCACTTTGTGAAGCACTTCTGGAAGTTCTCTTTCGAGAGTGTCTTTAGTTGGACTGTCGTGGCTGCCTGGATGTCCTCAATGGATTGAAATCGTTTGCCTTTCATGGTTATTTTCAATTTAGGAAACAGCCAGAAGTCACACGGTGCCAGATCCAGTGAATAAGGTGGATGCGGACACGGCGCAATGTTTTTAATCAACAGAAATTGTCGTACTAGAAGGGATATGTGACAAGGGGCATTGTCATGAAGAAGAATGAAACGGTTTCAACATTTTCCTCGGTTATTAATGTTGAAGGATGCCTGATCTTTTCTCGTCTTCAACCGAGTCAAATCCATTACGAAATTGATCAAACCACTTGTAAACAGTCTTAATTGTCGGTGCAGTATCACCATAAACCAATTTTAACATCTGATGTTAAAATGAGCTTTTTGCAATTTGAAACAAAATTTCATGTTAATGCGTTGCTCGATATCCGTTATTAACGAGAAACTTGAAAAACACACTGGAACTCAACAGTGGCTCACAAACGACTGATAGTATCAAACAAGTTGAAACTTATCACAAACTCGGCTCCAGGATGGACCTGTCAGAACCAGCATTGAACTGTTTTGCGTTGCTCTTGGATGGTGCTCTGCATCAACATTCACCATACTTTTTGATCACACCTCGCATATGGTTTCAGGGTAATGGTGGTAAACCCACATTTCATGCCCAGTAACCTCCTGTGAGAAAATGCCCATAGGAATTTCTCTAAGCAGTACCAAGTTCATGTGGCTGAACTGGAACTGATCATTGACATCATCAAAAGAGTATGAATGAATCTGGAAACTGTGCCAGCTGAAATGTCTAGTTCATAGGCTGTAGCATTCACCTCAACGACAGTCTTCGATCAGCATGTCCTCCACTTTTTTCAGCACATTTCCAGTGAAGACGAATTCACAGGATGCCCATGACATAGATGAGTTTGTCCGATTGCTTGCTATGAAACAACCTTAAATTTCATGTGTAGCATGACAAGACAAGTTCAGATCTCTAACACTAATACATTATATTTGGGTAGAAAAATTATTGAACACCCCTCGTAGATTTTAGATGATACTGAAAAACAAAGCAGTTTCCCTACTATGATAATCCACCTGTTGTTTATCAATGGGGAATTAAGAGTTGCTTAATTAAATCTAAGTCAGTAGAGAGGAGAATCGATGCCCTCAACTGATACTATGTGAACAGTAAGGTTGTTGAAAGTATCAAAACATCAATATGTATCAACTGTAACAATTCTAAAATTGTTTCAATACTAGCGGGCTTCACCCCCTGCTCGCTTTGCTCGTCAACAACCCCCAAGCCTGCACTACACATCAGCCTGTGGTGTTAAGGGTCCACAGCTCACTGAGCAAAGGCCATTTTTAAATAATCACCGCACCCGAGGCGGCTTCGTGAGGGGGCGATGTTGTAGCGAGCCGCGGGGCAGTCGTCGATGTGGGCGTGTCTCACCGTGTGCACAGGTGAGGAACTGCCCACATTCGTGATTGCTCCCGTGGCTAATGCTGCAGCTGTGATGGCCCCTGGTTATTTAAAAAGAAGCGCAAGTGGTTGAAGGGGAAAAAAAAGAACGAGAGGAGGAAAAAAGAAAAGAACGAGAGGAGGATGAGAAAGGAACGAGATAAGAAAAGAAAGGAAAAGAGGACGGAGGTTACAGGGAGCGAGGAAGCAGGCGGTGCGTGCGTGTGGTGAGCGCACGATCGAGGGCAGCTGTTAGGAAGCTGGGTGTTAGGCCAACACCCAGACGTTTGAGTTGATGTTGCTCCCGCTGAGTGACCAGGTAGCGGGAGTGCCTAGAGGAAAGCGACGAGCCGCAGAAGGCCGCGGAAAGGCAGCGGAAGTCGGGAGGCTTGGTGGTGGAGTCCCCAATGTATGCGTCCTGGTCATTGGTGGACATCAAGTCTTGGGGACTGGGATGAGTGTCAGACCGAAGCCAGGGATCGGGAGGTCTCCAGTCTCATGCGTGTGTTTCAGGAGGGCAGCTGCAGAGAGCGTCTTGCCTGCTGCTAAGCCCAAACGGGATAAGCAGGTGAGACGCTAACGCTAACATAGATGAACACCGGATTTGTTGTTTTAAAGAACTGCTTCCTAAAGAAGATTTTAACCTCTCGTTTTAAAGGATTGTTTTTTTCTTATTGTTGTTTTAACCTCCACGTTTTTTTATTGGATTATTTATTGAAGAACTGCACTATTTATTTGGACACTTTGGTTTTGTTTTGTTGGATTTTAAATAAAAGCACTGTTACACCTTTTGTATACCTTCCCCTTGCTCAGTAATTTGCCTCCATTGACTAGCTCATCGGTGACATTACCGACGGTGTTGGGTTCAAGTGCTTCCAACAGCAATGGGAGTGTGGAGCCTGAACCCACATCGTCACACAGCCACTTCGCATTTCTGCTGCTCATGTTGTAAAGAGGGTGGCTGAACGCACCCCAAGGAGACATGGTCAGTCCTCCGAAACCCCGTCTTAAACGGTGATACAG
This sequence comes from Polypterus senegalus, assembly GCF_016835505.1. Taxonomy (NCBI): domain Eukaryota; kingdom Metazoa; phylum Chordata; class Cladistia; order Polypteriformes; family Polypteridae; genus Polypterus; species Polypterus senegalus. The sequence continues at coordinate 8,526,732 of NC_053167.1, forward strand.
TGGGAAACAAATAGTTTTTTTTTTTAACTTCCTCTTTGCTCGATCAGCAGCTGGCTTGCTGCTTCTGTCGTGCCATGTGATCTGCATCTCGCACGTCAATCTCTTTTCACTTTTATCTTTATCACATTGAATTTTGATTCCATGTTTTGAATTACGTCGTGGTAAAGCAACATATAACTGCCCATGAGTGAATATCGTTTCTTTCTCTCTACAAGAAATATGTCTGACAATAACATTCACACAAATGAGAAATGATTTCTCTCATGGGATTTCAATTTCACCAAACAACAAATCTTTTAATTCTCTCACATACGCCTCTCCATTGGGAAGAAACACTACTTTATTTTTCCCTGATGGCAACACGAATTATGTGATATACAAGCCTCCGACTTAAAGTTTAAATCTGAACAATATATTCGATCTCTTTTTGCTGTTCTGTTATTTCACCGAGTAATAATTTCTGTTTGTTTTGCTCTAATGCAATCTTTACTATCCTTTTTTGGAGACTTTCGAATTTTCATGCTTCCATTATCTCTAACTTGCTCTGCATGTGTACCGCACCAACGTTTTTGAATTCTTTCTTTCCGACATTTTACTTTGCCATCTACTCTTTGTCTTTTATTTTTAGCCCCGGGTATGGTTAAGCCTCTTGGCACAAAGACTTGTCTCGCGAGATGTGAAAGTGTCTCTCTGAGAAAGTCATGTGTCGCCTCCTTTCAACCTTCCAAGATTTTTTTTATAATAGAGAGATTCATTTTTCATTATATTGATTTTACTGTCTGCAATAAGAATGCACCTTTGAGAGCTGAGCCTCATAAGCTACCAATGGGCATGCCTAGAGTTTTAGCCATGTGTCTACCCTCTCATAGGAGTTATTAAGAAGGAAACTTCAGCAGCATTGGTGCTTTCACCAGAAAGCTTCATTAACAAGATATATGCAAGTCTGTATGACAGATTTGCTACCGCACAATACCAATTTTGTCAAACACCTGGGGGACGACACACAAGTCATCACAGAGAATTGAGCCGTTCACATTTTATTTCTAAATTACAGATACATTACTAGTGTAAGCCTGTCTGGTGTTATGGGTCCACTGCCCTCTCAGAAGAGGCCAGTGTTAAATAAATTATCACCGCTCTTGCGGCTTAGTGTGGGGAAGTGGTGGCTGTAGTGTGATCTCAGGGCGATCTGCGGTGTGGGCATTTCTCAACTAGTGCACAGGTGAAGGACTGCCCACATCGGTGATTGTTCCTGGGATTGCTAATGTGCTGTAGCTGCTATGGCCCCCCTCAATACTGTATATAGAAGCATGAGTCGGTTACAAAGGGGAGTAAAAGAAGAACAAAGAAAAGAAAGAAAGGACGGAACACAAAATGAAAAACAGAGAACAAGTGGAAAAAAAAGGAACAGGGAAGAGAAAGAAAGACAGAGGACGCAGGAGAAAGCAGGACGCGCAAGAGAGAGAGAGCCGGTGCGAGTGGGCGAGCGAACGAGCGCTTGCAGGAAGCTGTGTGGAAGCCTGGGTGTTAGGCCGACACCTGGGAGTTGAAGTAGAAGTCGCTCCCGCTGAGCAATCATGTAGCGGGAGTGACCAATGGAAGTGACTGTCCGCATAAGGCCGGGACGGCAGCAGGAGTCAGGAGGCTTGGAGGAGAAGTCCTTGGTGTGAGCGTCCTGGATGCCAAGGTTCCAAGTCTCAGGCCTGGGATGAGTGCCAGACCGATGCCAGGATCGGGAGGACTCCAGACCTGTGTGTGTGTGTGTGTGAGAGAGAAAGGACAGCCGCTGAGAGAGCGTCTCGCCTGCTGTAAAGCCCAACCGGGAGAAGCAGGTGAGATGCTAGTTTAAAAGAGGCACCGGGCTTATTGTGTTTAGAGGACTGCTTCCAGCAACGGTTTTAACCTCTGGTTTTTTAAGGATTGTGTTTCTTCTATTTATTGGTTTGAACCTCCACATTTTCTTTTATGGATTATTTATTTAATGAAGACTCTTTTGAAGCACTGCACTTATTTAATTGAACACTTTGTTTTTGATTTGTTGGATTTTTAATGCACTTTTTACATCATCCCCTTGCTTTGTTGTTGCCTCACTGTCTAGCTCACCTCGGTTATATCTATCGACGGTGTTGGGTTCAAGGGCTCCCGAACAGCAAATGGGAGCATAGAGTAGAACCCGCATCGTCACAGCCTGTAGACTTTTGTGTTTAAACTAGAATTGTGTGTGTGTGTGTGTGTTTAACCATTAAACAGCCAGAACCAGCCATAGTCGGTTCCAAGTGCAATTTGCTAGCACACAAGAGCCGAGTATATTCGATGATGTATATTCATCGAATGCCGTAACCGTCTCTAGTTGCTTCCCAGTGCAATGTGCCAGCATGCCGGAGCTAATCGGTCAGTGCAGTACATTTGTTGAGCAGCCAGCTCATGACCACTGCCGGCTTAGGCACAACTGCAGCTCCACTGTCCCTGGGATTCAGCAGCTGCATTAGACTAGCCTGCAGGCATCAGCGTTGGCCTCTGTGTGCTTGTGTGCCGCCAGTTCAAGTGCAGCTGGCTCTGTGATTTACTGAATTTCATCAATAGTGTCAGGTGCACCTTGTACAAATCATAATAGACTGTGGCAGTATAGGTTTTACAGTTCATGGGCAGTGTGTAAAATGATCAGCGTTGCTGTAATTGTGAAGCTCTCTGCATGAAAGAAAATGTGTTCCATTAAAAGTTCACTTTTCCTTAAAAAGTGCAGCAAAGTACCAGGGGTGTATTAAAAAAGCGGGTGGCAGTTTAAGGGTTAACAAGTTAACACATTTTTGTAGTCTGTTAAATTTTAAAACATGGGTCTGCAATTACTTTTACCTGCAGGACAGTTTTTTTTTTCTGTTCTGCTCATTCAGGGACAACACACTTTAGCATTATCGTCATTCCCTTGATTTTTAAACCCTCGCAACAAATTGCAAACAGCCCTGAGCAGGGTGCCATTACACCACGAGGCATGCTCATTACATTCACTCACACACGGGGGACAATTTATGGTCACCAACTAAGCTAACCTGCATGTATTTATGAAGGTAAAATCATATACACATGGGAGAAACATGCAAACTTCAGTCAGTAACACTCAGACGTAGAACTCAAACCCAGGACAGCAGTCTGTGTGAAAGCAACACTACCTACCATACAAAGATACTATCTGCTTTTCATGCAGTTTGCAAAATTATCCATCCATCATCCAACCCGCTATATCCCAACTACAGGGTCACGGGGGTCTGCTGGAGCCAATCCCAGCCAACACAGGGCGCAAGGCAGGAAACAAACCCCGGGCAGGGCGCCAGCCCACCGCAATATAGGTTATTGGAAATTTTAATAATAAAAAATAATATTGGCTATCTATTTATGGAGGATGGCAGGACAATTATCAAGGAATTCTATGAAAATGCTGTCCAAAATGACACTTTCCGCAGTAATTGGGAACTGAAATGGGACATGAAACCACAGAATGAGAACGTTAAGGTGATGACAAAGAAAAGAAGTGAAGCAGTGAATAAAAACAGAGCAGTGTACTATCTTGATGTGTCTTATTGCGCAAAAATGAAGTCAATCAGTAAAATAAAAAATACAGTAAGGGAGACGTCCAACTGAAAGAAACTTGTGTGAAATTTCAGAACCATAATTACCAGCATTAGCTATTAGATATGACAAACTTTTGATAAAAGTAGAAAAGTTACAAGCATGTTTGGAGTAATTTATTGAAGATATTTTAGACTGCAAAGAAAAGAAAGGAAATTAAACTTTATTAATCCAATGGGGAAATTCAAATTAGGGGAAGCATAAAAGACTCACAGCATAGATAATGCACCCAATCATTCGATAATTAAATAAATAAATGAAAATAAACTTGGAGAGTACATTGGGTGGAAGCATTGAATTGCCTGATAGCAGTGGGCATAAAAGACCACCAGAGGCGCTTCTTAGCACACCACGGTGGAATGAGCCTGTGACTAAAAGTGCTCAAAGAGAGCGACTCCTGGATGGGATGGGGGAGATTTTATCATGAAAAAAATTGTTTGACTGTGCATGTATTATATATGATGGCAGAGACATATGCTGAAGGATTATGACAATAGTGTATAAACCACCAATAGCGATATTTGAAATATTTAATTGTTGTCAGCGCCCAAATATAAGAATTATGGAATGTCACTTACTTGATTTTGCAGTCCAAATGGTCCAGGTGCTATGTCATCAATCGCTCTTCTTTTTGCGAGAGGTTCTGGCATGTCAGTTAATCTCACTCGACTGAGAGTTCTGCTGCTTGAACCTTCTTTTGAAGAAAAAGCAAAGAACAAAGGTTGATTATGAGATTCATATTTGATTTTTGTGTTTTATTGATTTTAATTAAAAGCAAATAATAGTCCATACAATCAAATCAAACTTAACAAACCAAGAGAAAAAGAGGAGAACCAACCAACTAAGCAAATCTTTAAAAGCAATAAGGATGGAAGAGTATCCTTTTTCCCAATATAAAACCTTATTATAAAATGTCATTGATTAGATCCTGCCATATTTTTAAAAAGTTTTGAACAGATCCTCTAAGTGAGAATTTAATTTTTTTTGTAATTTGAAATAGTATAGAACATCAGTTACCCACAAACTTAAAAGTAGTGGGGTGGAATTCTTCCTGTTGAGCAAAATAAGTCTACATGCTAGTAGTGAGGTAAAGGCAATTATGATGTCTTTCACAACTTTAAGCCCATCTGAGAGCCCACCAGACACAGGTGTTAATGGGTGATTGTGACACCAAGGCTGTCAGACAGGCATTCAATGATTTTTGGCCAAAATGACCTTAATTTGGTGCACGTTCAGAACATGTGGCCCAGTGAGGCTGTAGATTGCAACGTTTATATTTGAAACTTGCCCTGGAAACATTTTGGACAGTTTAAATGAGATAAATGCGCTCGATAGAAGATTTTAATCTGAATGATTCTGTTCTTTGCGCATATGGAGCTAGAGTGTATTCTGTGCATGGCTGCCTTCCACTCCTTCACTGCTTTTCTGAAATATTAAGAGAAAGACCCTTTCCCCATTATACCCTGGGATCTTTGAAAGAAAGGGACTTAAAAATGTTTTTATAAATTCTACAGATGCTATCTGAGTCTTCAAGACAGATCCATATTTCTACTTGAATAGAAATAGGTGGAAGGTGAGGAAAATTGGGCAGGTTCCGTTTAGCCAAGTTTCTAGCTTGAAAGTAGTGGAAAGCTTGTGTGGATGAGAAGTTAAATTTGAAGCTTAATTGCTTGCAGGATGCAAAAACATTATCGATGTACAAGTCTCTAAATGTTTTAATCCCAGACATTTTTGAACCATTAAATACTGTGTATGCTTGAGAGGGTGGAAGAAAGTGTTTTTTTATGTAGAGGCCCAACAAGTAAGAGCTTCTCTGTCTTAAAGTGTTTCCTACATTGGTTTCATATTCTACGTGAATGATGGGCAATTGGATTATTAGTGTATTGACGATAGTTTGTATTTACTGGAGCAAGGAGCAGGGAATAAAAAGAATCACTGCAAGATTTTAACTCTATTGCAGACTAGGCTTGTATATGTTCTTCAACTTGTGTTAATGAAGATGCATATTTGAGCATTTAAGTGAACAAAAACATCTGGTATTTACACTAGAGACATTAGCAACTGGTACCACAATCCATCCATCCATCCATCCATTATCCAACCCATTATATCCTAACTACAGGGTCACAGGGGTATGCTGGAGCCAATCCCAGCCAACACAGGACACAATGGCGGGTAACAAACCCTGGGCAGGGCACCAGCCCACCGCAGGGTGCCACAATCTCACAAGGATATTCAGTTTTTCCTTTCTTTCAATGGGCAATATAATCTTGCACACAATGACCAGGTACACAAAGCAGCATAATACAAAATAAAAAGTTCCATTATTCCTTTGTCAAAACACTGAGGCATATGACCTGTTTGTCCATCATGGTCTTCTAATTTTAGTAAACAAATCCAGTACTGATGCTCTTACCATACTCAGCTTGCTCAACTTAAACTCTGTGAGCTTTATGAAGAACACTTGATCACTGTATGCAAGGCCACTGTTGGATTCATAATGGGGTATTGATAAGTTTTACTAAAATCTAGTCTAGAGGAAGCATGGAATGTTGTCAGCTTGTGACTCCATCAGTCAATGTACCTCTATTTTGTATTTCACTAATAAAAGGCAAGGGAGAATGTGAAATACGCCATGAAACCATGACCATTTTAGGAGAGTGTTTTAATTAGGCATATCCCCCCAGAAAAAAAAAATAGGGCTAGCTGTTGGGAATATGACTTGTGATCATAACTTGACCAATACTCAGTTCAGTGTTTCTAATTTAATGATATGAATGATTAGTTTTCAGAATTTTATAAACCTGCTAATATTTTACAAATTATCCTATCAGGTGAGCTCAGCATATATTTCATTCAGGGGAGATCAGGGCTCCATTATAGTTTCTTAGCAGCCTGGTCTATAGCATTCCTAACAAGCCAAATGTTAAGGGGTACAAAATCTGTAAATTTTGTTCTGTATTTTCATTTTATTTTGCTCAAGACAACAGATGAACTACATTCAGGACAAATCAAAGCATATCCTCTTCCCAGTTGTACCTCACTTTTAAAACAGCTGTTCCAAGAAAGAAAGGAAGACATGCTGGTGCCTAAGGCTTTTGATTAGTTTATAACCTGGGCACTAGGGAAAATATGTAGCTAAAATATTTTACAGCTTGGTAAAGGAAGACATGCCGATACCTCAGCCAACATCAAAAAAGTTTTATTTTTTGGGAAAACAAACAGTGAATTCATTCATCATATTGACAGCCAGCCAATCAGAATATCTAACCATCACATATTGCAAAACCCTCCAGTAGAATTGTATAATAAATATGCCTCATCTGAAGAGCAACATAGGAGGGAGGAAGAAGAGGGAACGAAGATGTCAGAAGAAAACTGAACGACGTCAGAAGAGGGCACCGGCAATGTGCAGCCATTTCCAGCTGATCATCAAAAAAGCATCTCATGAACAACAATGAGTGCAAGATCACAAGCCGCCTGCAAAATTCATCCTTTTACTTTTTCATAAGCTTTTTCTAAAGACTACATTTATCCAAACTTTACTATCAGTCCTATTTTCTATTATTCTTCACTCTGCTGGTTTTATTATTCCTGTAATAAATACCATGCTGCTTTTAACTTTCTATGTTTTGTCTTAATGTCTAGAGTGATTGAAGCAATAAAGTAGATTTTTTGAGCACCTGGTGGAGCCAGAGGTTTACCATATGCTCTGTGCTGCGAAGTTTATTAAGGGCTGAGGGTGAGAGCTCCACCCAATAGTAGGAAATAGTATGTAAAGCAGGGCATTCTTGGCTGATAAATGGCCTATAGTCAAAGATGCTGAGCCTTTGTATGTTTAAATGTACTCTTGGAGACCAAAAGTAATATTTACGTCTGAGATATATTTAAAACATCATATGTTGTTCGTATTGATAATAAGTAAGTCTCTTGAAGTGCTGAGAGAGTGACAGGTTGTGTTATTCCTAAGGCACTTGTGTAGTTTAAAGTGCTAGTGATTAACCAGTTGTGTGTGTGTCATTCATTGGTCACTGTTGAGTTTCTGTGTGTATGCGTATAGCTATGCATGCATGTGTTAATGTTAAGGTGCAACAGAAGATCAACCTGGTAACGAATCTGATGAGTACTCTTACCCCTAAGTAAAGGTTAAGTAGAGAGAAATATCACAATAATACAACAAACATAATTAGGGTCTGTGTTATTCCCTTTACTGATTTTTATTTTCTTTCTAAGCTCGTTTCTTTTGTCTTCAAAACATAACATGGTCAACATTTATTAACTTTTATGACTGAAACGTAGAAAAAGTTAAAATTCTATTTTAAGTTTTTTGGATTATTGGCCCCCAGTAAAGTTAAATTAAATTAAATCACTATTTGGGAAACGTCCAGTCTGTTATTTAAGTAATAATGGATACAATGTAGATACTCTGCGGTGGGTTGGCACCCTGCCCAGGATTGGTTCCTGCCTTGTGCCCTGTGTTGGCTGGGATTGGCTCCAGCAGACCCCCGTGACCCTGTATTCGGATTCAGCAGGTTGGAAAATGGATGGATGGATGTAGATACTTGCCAGCTGTATATTGGTGCATTCTGTTTATCCACTAATTGTATTAGTTCCAGTCAAAACAGACAAAATACCTGACCAATCTGATGTCCTGCAATGCCTGCCTCATATCTATACCAAAATGCATGCTGGAAAGATACCTCATGTTATCAGTGTAAGCATTGAAGGAAGAAATATAGTCTAATTAGAAAGAGGATGACCAAACTTCAAGCGTGAAACACGGCTTACTTCTAACAGAGAGCAACCAGATAAGATACATCTCCATATAAAAAAAGAATATTTTTCTGCTTTTGTACTTTTGTACTGTGCTAATCAGCAGCATTTCGGTTTAGAGTTTTGCAATTTGTCTGCAGTGCACTAATAACTTACCCTTACATGATATTAATGAATCTCATCCAACTTCTGCAAGGTTCTCATATGTGCAAGCAGTGATAATGAGGATGAAAGATATTGGTGTTACTTTTATTATGCTAGCATTGCAGAATATAATTTGAAATCGTGAAGCAATGTAAATAGGAGTAATTATAAGACAAACAACTGTGCAAATCAGCAACCCCCAAATGGGCACTTTTTTGCTCATCCTGGCCTTTATATGTCTTAATAAATTTTTTTCTAACTGAACTGGCTTGTCTATACACAGTTTGCTATTCTGTTGAGGATCACTAGATGCTCCTCTATAAATGCTTTATTATCCAGTCTGTTGATCTGTTCAGGCTTCACTGTTCTCCATTTTTCCAGCACTTGTCATTTTTGGATTGGGCCTTTTTCTAGTGTTACAGAGCAAGTCAGACTGTTAAATTCTAATTTTTATATCTCAGTTAACACTTGGTGAAAACTCTGTGTCCTTTTGTATGTCATTTGTGTATGTTTATCACATTTGTTTGTAAAATAACTTAAAACAATTTTATGAAAGTAGCTGCTATTCAAAATAGGTGGGAAAGCCTATTTGCTTAATACAGTGTACAATATATAAGAAATAAGTTCATAGAAATTTATGGAATGGAAATCTTTTAATTTTCAACTCCATGTTTTGCAAAATATGTATATAAATAAGAATTGGTGTTTGGCTGAATAGACTGCCTTTTTAGATTTTTTTCATGTAAGGAGTTATTGATATGTAACATTTAATTTGAACAGTTTTTCTTTAAAGTTTTACTCTAATTATCAGTAAATTTGTATTTGTAAATGGATGGACATACATGATGGGAAGCATAAAATAATATTCTCAAACCCACTTAATACAGGTCAGGATTGCACAGATTGCAGCCTAACCCAGCAGTGACAAAGAAAAGGCAGGAATCGGCCTTGCATACGGTGGCCAGACCATCATACACACGTATTTGCCCAGAGCCAACTAACCTAAAACTAACCTTGGGATTTCCTCATTCCTGCACTGCAAATTGCATTTCCTGTCAGTGAACTTGTAGCAGTATGATGCATTGCTTAAACTAAGGGATGAAAGAACATAAAAATAGTAAATGACCTATAAACAGGGACATAATTCCACATTGTTTATTAAGTTTGCACGCTCACTTTTGTGTGCGTGACTTTTGTCTGTGTTCTCCAGTTTCCTCCCACTCTTTTTGTTTGTTTGCTGGTTACAGTAATTGGAGACTTTAAATTTGTGTGGGAGTTTGGTGATGAAATGGTGCCTCAGCCAACGTTTCTAATCCTGTCAGAACAGATTTTACCCCACCCTGCTACCTATATTTGAGTATTTAGAACTGAAAAAGGGCTGAATAAACAAACACATGAATAAAATAATATAGTTACATGAAAAATGTATATGAATTTTAATTTTTAATGCACACATGTATTTTTATATATTGTCTATCCATATAACAGATATAAGGAGCAGATGATGGCGAAGCTTTGCAGCCTGACATGCATAAAAAACCCTCAAGTGCATCCTAAACTTAAGAGAATGAAAGAAAAAATTGCATCCTGTGTTTTAACATGTCTAACTATAATGCAATATTAGGTAGAAATAGAGTATGAAACAAATATTCAAATGAAAACCATTACCGCATAGTATAGTTTAGCAAAGCATAAATAAATAACTCCATTTACAAAAACAATTGGATTCAAAATTATTAAATTATTTTTTTTTTAAAAAAGTGTATGTCGAGAACAAAGTCAACGTGATAACTTTATTCTCAACATTTCCATTTTAAATTCAAAGTTTATGTTGAGATTAAAGTTGACATGTTGACTTTATTCTCAACATACACTTTTTTTTTCTTTACTGTGTCTTTATTTTTTTCCTTCTTCTCCGTGGCCCTAATGCGCCTCTGTACTCAAGTGAGCGTTAGCATATCATAACCTCTTGGACCACTAACGTGAGTTTTCCGCATTCGACGTACACGACCGGAATAATACCAGAAATTATACAGCAAAATCAATCCTTGACTTGTCTGCGGGAGAAATTAAATGTTTATTCTCGTAGTTTATTTTTTCATTAAAGTAGAATGTCGTAAATGGCATTTTAAAATCAATGTTTAATTTACTAGATTTTCTCAAACCCCGTCATAAGTAATGTAGCACAAAATGCTTTGTGTTAAGTGTTCCCTGACCCACGTTACTTGGTATGTGTTTCTTAAACTGACTTCCTCTCTTCCTCTCCTCAGTTTTAATCTTGACATATACTGTACTCTTGTTTTCTTCACAGTGTCAGAATTTTTTTTCCTTCTCCGTGGCCCTAATATGCTTCCGTAGCTGAGAGAGTAACCATGGAGCACGCTGCCTTTTTTTTCGATGTATTGTGCCTACGTGACCACACAGTAATATCCAAACTATTCTGAAGCGATGTTTGCACTGATTTGTGTTTTTTGTATCTTACACCCTCGTACACCTTTATCGTAAGTCGTTGAAGTAGCGAAAGAAATTGGTTAACTGCGCTGCTGCAACAAAATTCAATGTGTCTGAGAAACTGATGAGAGATTAGAGGAGGCAAGAAGATGTAAAAAAATAATAATTAAGTGTCATATTTTTGAGAGGGTGTATAAGTTGGGGTCTGATTTTATGATCGATTTTTTGGGTTTCAAGACCCGACTTATATGCGAGTATATACGGTATATATATATTCCATATAAGTAATATATATATATATATATATATATATATATATATATATATATATATATATATATATATATATATTACTATATATATTTATTGTGGTCCCCGGCCGGGACGCCCAGGAGGACCAGAGGAGGGCTTGTGCCTCCTCCAGACCGAGAGGGGGCGTCCGTCCTGGTTATACTGGAGGCCTCGGGTAGAGGGCTTGGAAGCCCAGCCCTGTAGGGACCCGTGGCCACCGCCAGGCGGCACCCCAGTGCCTGATTATCCCAGGAGCCCGGCACTTCCGCCACACCAGGAAGTGCCGGGGGGAAGACGACAGGGGACACCCGGACAGCTTCCGGGTGCACAGCCAGCACTTCCACCACGCGGGGGTGTGTCCGGGAGATTGCCGGGAAGCAGCTGGAGCCCATCCGGGTTCCTATAAAAGGGGCCGCCTCCCTCCAGTCAGCAGTGGAAGTCGGGTGGAAGAGGACAGAGCTGGAGGCGGCCAGGAGGAAAAGAGGCACAGGACTGTGTGGCCTGGACATTGGGGGAATCGGTGCAAGAGGCACTGGGGTTTGTGCACGTCCAATTGGTAAATAGTATTGTAAATAAACAGTGTGTGGTGGAGCCAACGATGTCCGTCTGTCTGTGTCCGGGTCCAAGTTCACTATATATATATATATATATATAATATAATGTATTATATTATATAATATATATTATATAATATTATTATATATATTATATAATATATTACTATATATATATATATATATATATATATTTTTTTTCATCTCCTGGCTGAAGTACAATTACTTGTTTTATGTCATTTTTGTTAATGTTTTAATCATTTATTTATCTCAATGCTTCTTTTGCTTATTGTCTGCATTATGTACTATGCCAAGAGATGGGGCCACCTGCCATTCACAGCCAGGAACTGCTCTTTGCCATGTAAATACAGTACATGGGTTCTCCCATAGTTCCAGGTGGATCATTGTGAAAGTGCTCTACAGTGGGCAAGTTACTGTGCTTTTTTACTATGCCTTGTGCTTTTTTGTGATTTTCTGAATTTTTGAACCTTTGCTGTGTTTTTGACCTTAGCCATTGTTGTGTATTGGGACTTTGTTTGGTTTTGGAATTGCCTGTGTAGTCATTGTATGGCCATTGTGCTCTCTGGGGGTTCAGGTTTGTTCAGAGCATTTTTGTTAAAAATAAATCTTTTATTTAATAAAGATTTTTCTAGGCCCGTTTTGTGTTTGGGTGGGGATTTTTGATGGTGTTTCCCCCCCACTGGACAATATTAGAAGTGGTTTTGGAACTTTTGTGACTCTTAGCTTGCAAACATGACACTGGGAGACATAAAAAAACCAATACAATATTTCTCAGGAAAATAAACTAACTGGCTCTTAACCTAGTTTGTGAATCAAATGGCCTTTCAAAAGTTTGCAAAAGCTGCTTCTCTTGCCTGGCTTTGCGCTGCCAGCATGAGCACCTGCCCACCTTAAACTAACCCCTAATAAGCATATGCACTAAAGTACCAAAACAAAGAATGAAATGCACCCAATGTAGGACAATATTATTATTTTAAAAAAACAGTAAATAAAGCAAATTGGCTTAAAAGTACTAAAAAGAATGGTAGAAGAGTTATTGATTCCAATTTTGTATAATTTGTTGAGCTTTTGTATTACTCAGGGGTCTCCATTTACAGAAAGCACAAAAACACAGTTGGGAGCTCCCACTGTCCAGCTAAATGCACTTTATGAAAATCATGTTTAATATTTGGGCGGCACGGTGGTAGTGCTGCTGCCTCGCAGTAAGGAGACCCGGGGTCTCTTCCCGGGTCCTCCCTGTGTGGAGTTTGCATGTTCTCCCCGTGTCTGCGTTGGTTTCCTCCCACAGTCCAAAGACATGCAGGTTAGGTGGATTGGTGATTCTAAACTGGCCCTAGTGTGTGCTTGGTGTGTGTCCTGTGGTGGGTTGGCACCCTGCCTGGGATTGGTTCCTGCCTTGTGCCCTGTGTTGGCTGGGATTGGCTCCAGCAGACCCCCCATGACCCTGTGTTCAGATTCAGCAGGTTGGAAAATGAATGGATGTTTAATATTTCTTATTATAATAAAAAAAGTGATCTTCTCAGAAAGACACTTCGACATCCCGTGACACTAGACTTTATAACATTTGGAAGTGAGACAGTGAGTTCTGCATGTCACACTCTACTTACAAACAATTTAAAACAAGATCACGGACATCTAACCTCTCAGTTGTTGGAATGATTTTGGCAGACACACTTCAGGTGCTCCCTGCTCTTAAAAAATTGTATACGTTCTAAGACTTCATAAAGACGTTCAAAAACGTTGGCGCAAAACACATACAGAGCAGGTTAGAGATTATTAAAGCAGTGGAATTCGAAAGGCTCAGAAGAAACGTTGGTGTGATGCACATGCAGAGAAAGGTAAAGAATATGAAAGTGGTAAAAGTTGAAAGTATCAAAAAAAAGGAAAGTACAGATAAAATGAGCACAAACAAACGGAAATTAATACTCGTTGAAATAACGGAACAGCAAAAAGAGACCAAATATATTGACATACGTGATATGTCAGAAGTATGTAGATATTGTAAGGCTTTAAAGTTTAACTCAGAGACTTGTATTGCCTAATTCATGTTGCCATCAGGGAAAATTAGTGTTGCCTCGCAATGAATAGGCCTATGCACGAGAATTAAAAGATTTGTTGTTTGGTGAAAGTGAAATTCACAAACACTACAGGAAAAATATCTGAGCCTACAATAAACTTTTTGCAACCTGGTGTATAATGTGCCATGGAATCTACTATTCTGGTTAGAGAGACTGAGTTATTGACCTCTGAGGAACTTGGTTAACAGAGGATTTCACCGTGAGAAACCCAATTATTCAGTTATGTAAACCCTTAACTGGGTTGTAGTTAAGGTTTCTGTTGTCTGCGCATGACAGTTGCACTCTGTTGTCTGTGCATGTTAGCTTTGCACACACATTGATCACTCACACTTGATAAATTTCCTGAGGCAAATTGTTCAGGCGATCACATTATTCCTTCTCCTTCAGACTCGCTAATTCAGAAATGGATAAATTTATGTTGAGGAGTTGAACATATTGTGTTGAGCTCAGCAGCACAATCTTGAGAGCAGTAGAGTAAAGAGCAAAAAGTAATGTGTTATGTATATGTAGTCCAGGTACTTTTTAAAGTAAAGAGTAGCCTGATGTAATACTTGTATTGTTAAAGTTTAAATAGATGCATTAATACTGTGCCAGCAGCACTGGGTCTAAGTGCTTCAGTGTATGACAAGAAGCACACCTACTGGTTGTTTGCAGGCTCAATCGCACAGTGAAGCAGGAGAGTTTGCTGCATGCAATCCAGTAAAACAAACAAATTAAATAAAGTGTCTGTTTAGTTTTAATCCAGCTATTTGCTATTGATATATTGAAACACTGTGATTAGGCGACGCAGTGTCTGATGATCATACCGTGAAATCATCGGGGGCTCAGGTAGAGGATGTAAAAACTGGATGGATGTCACTTACTTCAGAGCACATCAAGATCTAAACATTTTTGTAAAGCACACACAAAAAAATGATCATAGCCTTCATCCTTGTTTATGGATTCATGGTGGCCGATGATGAGGTTTTAACTCTTTAACTCCAGTTTATTGGTGTCAGAATGTTTCGCCAAAGGAGAACTCCAGAAGATTACTTTCTGAAGTAAACACTGATTTTTAACAAACCAGATTTCTACCTTAAGTCAGTTTACCCACGTTATCCTTGGTGATGTGTGCGCATCTGAACGCACTCAATGCCAGTAGTAGGGTTTGAACCCACAGCCGCTGGGATTGCGGTTCAGTGCCTTCACCACTACACCACACTGCCTGCTTAAAAATATGAGCTGCCTCTCCTCTTAAACAAAACACTCCCTAATCCTTACCTGGATATGCTAGATTAATAATCATAAGCCATTCTCTGCTTCCAGATGGTAAGCTCTGAATGCTGCCTGTAATGAGCGTCTTCATTTCAATTTAATAAAAGGTCAGTGGAGTTGGAGGGATTAAAATAGGAATTAACACCTAACAGAAAAAAAAAACAGCTGATTGTGGTCAAAAGAGTGAAAATCGAGGCTCACGTTTGTGGATATTCATTAGTACAGGCATTCACACCAAAATGTAAAGTCACAGCATAATTCTCATCTGACACCTGATATTTCTGACAGCAGCTTTTAATTATTGCACTGCCTTCTCTTCAAAATTTGCAATCAAATTAATGCTGGTAAAAAAAAATCTTAAAAAAGGTCTTGTGATACATTATATGTTTATAATCTAGATTAGCAATTGCACTGCAAAAAATGAAATCTAAACAAGAGAAAAGAACTTGTATTGTGACTTTAAATCTTGTTTTTCTTATTGTAAGAATTATTGACTTATCAAAAAATGTATATTTACAATTATTTAGCTCAGGGGTTGCCAAGTCCAATCCTGGAGGACCGCCGTGGCTGCAGGTTTTCATTCTGACCCTTTTTTTTAATTGAGTGCCCTGTTTGTGCTGCTAATTAATTTCTTGTGAATTCATTTTAATTTAACTGCTTTTTTTTTAAGATTTCTTCCCCAGAGTTTCTTCATTGTTCCTCTGAATTTCTTCATTTCTTTCCTTCAATGGCACCCAAACAGAAATGAAATGTGAAGTGAAGGAGCCAACAGAAGACGAACTAAGTCAGGGCCTGAAACTCCAACCCATTTCACCCCAATTAATTTTTAATGCACACATGTATTTTTATATATTGCCTTTCCATATAACAGATATAAGGAGCAGATGATGGCGAAGCTTTGCAGCCTGACATGCATAAAAAATCCTCAAGTGCATCCTAAACTTAAAAGAATGAAAGAAAAAATTGCATCCTGTGTTTTAACATGTCTAACTATAATGCAATATTAGGTAGAAATAGAGTATGAAACAAATATTCAAATGAAAACCATTACCGCATAGTATAGTTTAGCAAAGCATAAATAAATAACTCCATTTACAAAAACAATTGGATTCAAAATTATTAAATTATTTTTAAAAAAAGTGTATGTCGAGAACAAAGTCAACGTGATAACTTTATTCTCAACATTTCCATTTTAAATTCAAAGTTTATGTTGAGATTAAAGTTGACATGTTGACTTGTGGCAGTTGCTTGATTAGGTGACGATTCTTATCGTTAATTAAACACGCTCTTTATTTCCGTGGCTTGTTGCTGCTCTCGTGGTGCATTAGCAGACATTTCTGAAATTGTTGATTTTCTCATTTCTAAGAGCACTGGTCAAACGTTTTTGGGACCTGAGAAGATCGACATTCCTGAGACCTTCCATCTGTCTTTATTTTCAGATATTGTATGATGGACACCAATTGTTTTGGCTCATTTTGTATCTCATTATTGTTTGGCTGTTAATTAAGGAAAAATAAACAATTAAGGGGTCTGAGTCTTCAAGAGCAAGTCAATTCAAATTAGTTCAAAAGAAGTTCATTAGCAGCAAAATAAGGTTAGAATGAAAACCTGCAGCCACGGTGGTCCTCCAGGACCGGAGTTGGTGATCCCTAATTTAGCTTACTTTAAGAAATCTTGTCAAGTAAATTTTGCTTACCCTATTGGCTGATTTTTTTGCTAAACAAGAGCAAAACAACTTCCGCTTGTCTCGTTTGAGCATATACATTTTTTGCAGTGTACTGGCAAATGTCAAACCCCTGTCCAATGCCCCGCATTTCCCATCAGCATACGCACTACAGATCAATAAAATACACCGTAAGCCATTTAGGCCCTAAGCTCTCCACTACTCATTGCCACCTTACAGCCATGGTCTGCCCTTATTTGCTCTCATTCGGAAAAGCTCAGCTACACAAATCTCACATGTGCTCATTTACCTCTGAGGTCCCTACTCTCAAGTTGCAGAATGAAGCCTCTTTAGTCTAGATCTCACCTTAAAATTCACCTTTTTTAACCTCTTAATTTTTAGAATTCTGGTGAGCAAGTCTGGATTAAGATACCCAAGGTTCCCTTGGAGTCAAACCTTAAAAGGTGCCCCCCTCCCACTTCAGCTCAGCTTACCTCCCCACTAAGACACATAACTATCCAGTACTCTCGCATTATGAATGTCACACATGTCAATAATAAATGAATTACAGGAACTGAATAGAAAAATAAATAAACTCAAATCCAAACTTTATATTGGGTCAAGTTCACCTTCTTTTCTTGTTCATTTGTACATTTTAATGAATGAAACAAACTAAACTGATGAGTGTAACAATTAGTGAACACCTAACAATCTGAAAGGCCTTTGCCAATTTGTGGCCACAAGGTGATGTTCTGGGTTGTCATATTTGCACACATCGTTTGTTCAGGTTTGGTGTTGTTTGATGTGTCTCGTTTATTGTAGTGGTCTTGTTGTCCTAAAATTTGTTGCTCACGTCTATGTCGGGTTTGTGGGTGGCCGCAGAAGTGGCCCTATTAACCGGACCTGACTATCTGTAAGGTTGGTCTCAGTAGTTTCAACTGCAATATTTATGGCTTGTGCAGATCATCACTTTGGTTTATTTTCTGATAATGTCAGGAATAGTTTTGACCAAAACATGTAATTCTCACTGCACTACTGTGCTCTCATTTTGAATGACCATCCATTTGGTCTTTTTGCCTTTTGTGATGTGATAACACGTCAAATTCAGGACTCATATTTTTCTTTTAAAAGCTTTTTATTTGGATGTGATTGGTTATGTTTAGGGGCGGCACGGTGGCGCAGTGGTAGCGCTGCTGCCTCGCAGTTAGGAGACCCGGGTTCGCTTCTGCGTGTCTGCGTGGGTTTCCTCCCACAGTCCAAAGACATGGTGGATTGGCGATTCTAAATTGGCCCTAGTGTGTGCTTGGTGTTTGTGTGTGTGTCCTGCGGTGGGTTGGCACCCTATCCTGGATTGGTTCCTGCCTTGTGCCCTGTGTTGGCTGGGATTGGCTCCAGCAGACCCCCGTGACCCTGTGTTCGGATTCAGCGGGTTAGAAAATGGATGGATGGATGGTTATGTTTATAAATCATGAAGATCAAAGTGTAGGCATTCTTTTCTCACATATCCTAAGGCCCTTTTGCAAGCAGGGCTGTAATGCATGCACTCTAGTCACCCTGATGGTAGACCTGTCATGCTATTGCGTGACAGTACTTTCTGTATTTGTAGTGGAGTAGCAAGTCAATAGTGTTAAGCTGTGAAAGAGGAACAACAGAAAACTTATTAAAAGTCCTACAGTCTGCATGAGGACAGAAAAGGGATCTTGTGTGTGTGTTATATGTGCACCTCTGCTTTACATAGCGGAGCAAAGGCTCCTTGGAGTTTCCTGCTCCAGGGCTTATACAGTACACATCTCACCCCAAAAGTAGTCCTGGAGATCTCAGAAGAACTGACGCTCAACCTTGCGCATGAAGTCACCTCTCTTTCACTACTCAGTATAACTTGGAGGCAACATGTGGGTCAGAATAAGGGCTCAACTCATCTTTGGATGCAGAAAAAAAAAAATTTGATAGGGTTGAATGGGATTACCTGTTCACCGCTTTGCATAAATTTTGGTTTGGCCAGAACATATGTACATGTATCAAACTACTGTATACCAGTCCGGAAGCTTCAGTTTGTATTAAAACATTATTTCAGGCTACTTGAAACTAGAACATGGTACCATACAAGGATGCCCCTTGTCACCACTGCTATTTGCAATTGCCATTGAACCACTGGCTGTTCACTTTTGAAATGCACCAGAGATAAAGAGGATATTCAGAGAAGTACTTGAACAGAAAACATCATTATATGCAGATGATATGGTACTGTATATAACAGACCCACAAAATTCTGTGCCTACAGTCCTAAATGTGCTAGCAGAATTTCAGAAGATATCTGGAGTCAAAATTAATCTGAACAAAAGTGTGCTTTTTCCAGTGAATTCTCTAGCAAACACCACTAGAATAATGGATACCTTCCCTTTAAAATTGAAGATCAGTTTAAATACCTAGGAGTCAACATCACAAGTAAATGTAAAGCTCCTTTTCAACAAAATTTTGTTATTTGCATGAACAAAATTAAACAAGACATGCATAAATGGTCTATCCTCCATCTTACTTTAGCTGGGAGAATTAACATTGTCAAGATGAATATCCTCTCTAACCTTCTGTTCCTATTTCAAAATATCCCCATATACATTAACAAATCTTTTTTAAGAAACTAGATTCAATCATAACCTCATTTATTTTGAATTCAAAAAGCCCACACATTCAAAATGCGATCCTACAATGACCTAAATCGGAAGGTGGCATGGCTCTACCTAATTTTCAGTTTTGTTACTGGGTGGCAAACATACAAGCTATAAAAACCTGGGCATTGACACAGACAGATGAACACACACTAGCTTGGTCTGCAATAGAAATAAAATCCTGCAGTACTTCTTTATATTCCTTGCTTTGTACATAAGAAAATACAAGGAGTGTCAATATACTAACAGCCCAATTGTCCTTCATTCACTCAGAATATGGCACAAATGCACTTTAAGTTAGAGAATATTTTATTTGTGGCACCTCTACATGATAACCACTTTTTTCCAACCTCTTGAACTTATGTGGTCATTAATGTTTGGGAAACGAATGGGAGTAAATAATTTAGAGATTTGTATATAAATATTGTCTTTGCATCCTATGAACAATTACTCTACAAATTTAGTCTCCCATCAACACAATTGTTCCGCTATCTCCAAATTATAAACTTTGATAAATGAAATCTGCCCAATTTTCCTCACCTCCCACCTATTTCTATTCCAGAAGAGATACTGATCAGTCATGGGGACCCAGACAGCATTTCTATAATATATAAAAACATTTTAAAGTCCTTTTCTTTTAAAGATTCCAGAGTACAGTTGGAAAAGAATCTCTTACTCAACATTTCAGAAGCAGAGTGGGAAGGCAGCCGTGCACAGAATTCACTCGAGCTCCATATGTGCAAAGCATTCAATTATTAAACTTAAAATCTTTTATCAAACACATCTCTCTCGTTTAAAAATGTCCAAAATGTTTTCAGGGCAAAATCCAACCTGCGAACGTTGCAATCGAGCTCCAGCCTCACTGGATCACATGTTTTGGGCCTGCACCAAATTAACATCATTCTGGACCAAAATCTTTAAATGCCTATCAGACAGCCTTGGTGTCACAATCCCTCCTAACCCACTAACAGCTGTGTTTGGTGGGCTCAAAGAGGGGCTTAAAGTGGAGAAGGACAAACAAACTGGGATTGCTTTTACTTCACTAATAGCATGTAGACTTATTTTGCTCAACTGGAAGAATCCTAACCTACCTCTTTCAAGTCAGTGGGTAACTGATGTTATATACTATTTGAAATTGGAAAAAATTAAACTCTCCTACATCTGTGTAGGACTTTTTTTTAAAACCTTCAAGAATATTTTAGTACTAGACATTAAGCCTGTTACAATAACGGGCGCTAGAAGAGTAGTGCATAAACATTTGTATGAACAGTCTGTATTAAATGGCAAGGGACCTTGTATGTGGCTGAAATATGCATCACTGTATTGTGTGCCTTTAATTGTCTCTCTCAGTTATACTGGTTTGTATTTCCGTAAAATGCCTGTAATTTTGTCTGACAGTAATACAGTAGAACTTGGGGTCACGACCATAATTCGTTCCAAAACTCTGGTTTTAACCCGATTTGGTCGTGAACCGAAGTAATTTCCCCCATAGGATTGTATGTAAATACAATTAATCGTTCCAGACCGTATGAACTGTATGTAAATATATATTTTTTTAAGTTTTTAAGCACAAATATAGTTAATTATACCATTGAATGCACAGCGTAATAGTAAACTAAATGTAAAAACATTAACCGACACTAAGAAAACCTTGAACAACAGAGAAAACTAGAAAACTGCAAGAATTTGCGCTATAGCCTTACGACCCGCTCGCTAAAAACTCTTTTTTTAATGAGTTTTAAGCACAGGGGAAAAAAGAACATTTAAAAAAAACGTAATTTAATAAGCAACCAAGAAAAGTAACATTGCAACAATGCACGCGCGCACCTGTGTGTGTCTATCTCTTGCGTGTGTGTGTGTGTGTCTCTCTTAAACGCGCGCCTCTGTGTCTTGTCTCTCTCTCTAGTGCACGCCTGTGTGTGTGTGTGTGTGTGTGTGTGTGTCGGTGTGTGTTTGTGTTTGTATGTCTCGTGCACACCTGTGTGTCTGTGTCTGTCTCTCTCTCTAGTGCATGCCTGTGTGTGTGGGTGTGTGTTTGTGTTTGTGTGCCTCGTGCACGCCTGTGTGTGTGTATGTGTGCGTCTCTCTTAAGCGCGCGCCTGTGTGTGTCTCTCTCTGCACACACAGGGAATACACAGGAAGAGACTGAACACGTGTGGCCTCGCACATGCGCACTTCACCAGAAGACACACACACACGGACACCTGGACGCACACAGGGGTTTTATTAAGAGTATAAGCATTTATATTGGGAGGAAAAGACTCCTTTCTCTCTTTACTACTCTCAACAGTGTTCCTCTGGCTGTTGGCCTTCCTCTCTTTCTCATGGGTGCTGGTTGATTTGAATTTAGTTCTGTTAAGGTTTGACTTGATTGTATGGAATGTTATGTGTAAAAAAAAAAAAAAAATCAAAAAAAAAAAAAAAAGAACAAGGGCTCAACTGATGGAGGAAAAGAGGCCAGAGAGAAAGAAGAGGTGCTTTTTCAAAGAGGATTATTTCAACTGATAAACAACACTTTTCTTATGTAGTCAGGTGCAGGTTTAGAAATGAATGGACAGTCGGGACATTAATTAGCTCATTTTGTTTCTTTTTTTACTTAAAGGCATCTTAACATAGGGAGAATTGGACTAACAAACAGAATTGTCAACACCATTTTGTAGTAGTTTAGTTATTTTAATTTTACTCACAATTTCTTTCAAATTTAATTTGGCACATTGTTATTTTTCCAATTTTAAAGCTATTCTTCCTTTTCGTGTTTTGTTGAGAGTGTAATTTAGACTTTATGAAGAAACTTGCTAACCATGCCTGCGCTTTAGTTAAAAAAAAAATAGATTTAACTATATTTGGTATTTATAAAGTACTTTGGAGATATATCTTATATAAAATGTAAATTGATCACTTGACCTTGTTTGTTTTTATGTCTGCTCTGAACATCACCAGCTGGTGGTGCCTTTTGTGGGCGACACTATACAACCTATGTATTCAATAGGATGCTGATACCACACTATGTCTTTCTCTAACAGAGGGCATGTGTACCCACTTAGGAGCCACAATGGCTTGTGTTTGTTTTTAGTGGACTGGACATAATGTCATTAAAAACCAACATGATCTGAGTACATATGTGTCACCAGGATAAAGTCACAATGGTCTGACCACAGATGCATACTTAAATCAGATAATTTGATAACATACTAGCAGCTTTGTTGAAATATTAGACACATGGCCCATGTATGTGCAGATCATCATTTGTTATACAGATGAAACAGAATTGAAGATTCAAAAGGAGGAAAATACGCAGGCCGAAGCTGTGGTGCGGCTCAAGATTATAGGGGATTGGGGATGTGCCTGTAGAAAATGTCAAATTCCAAGCACAACAATGGCTGTGAGCAAACAAGTGAACAGGAAACATATCCGTATCTCATGAAAAATGCAGTCGTACTACACATCAGTGATAAAATGGATTACTCCCACTTCACTTTTGCTGTCACAAGCACACCTTCCTTAACATGGAAGATGCATTTTCTTATATTGAAACCTTTGCCAGTTCAAAGTATGCAAATTTAGCAGGTTTTAAGGGTTTTGTTATCACGTTTGTGCTGGGGTCCTTAGGAATGCAAGAATAGGGTAGTTATTTTATAAAATAATAAAAAAAAAAGCTTTCATTTAGAATGCAATTTCTTATATCGATGGCTATTACTATAACTTTGACTTGAAAATACCAAATGTATTCTTTAACTCCTTCTCTGTGTTTAAAGCAATTCTGAACCAATACACACACAATGTTCTATTCTTAACACTCACATTTTAGTAATCATTATCTCTAGATAGGTTATGTTTTGGAGGAATAGCTAGAGAACATTGTACTTGTAATATTATTTCCTGCTCTCTTTTCCATCTTGATATCTCAAGTATAGGTTTCATGAAAAAAAAAAAAAAGAAAAACTCTGGGATTACAACAGAAATATTTAAGGATTTCCTAGAATATGTTTTGAGCATTTTCACAAGCACGTATGTCCATGCATCTGTAGTAGATATTTTTTGGACAATGTAACGTGAGAATGAAGGGCCAGATTACTAATCAATCTGGACTCAGTTGTCTTAAGAATTCATTCTGTTTTGGGTGATTTCAACTATTCCGAGCTTTTCCAAGAAAAAATTATTTAAATATTAGCAACCAAATTACAGCAAAAGTTCACAAGATCTGCATATACATCTGAACTTTAAAAGAAAGACTTCTCTGAACATTAAGCTCAATCCAAAGCTTGGACTTTAAACTTTTAAAGTTAAAATGTTTCAAATTTTCAAATGCAGTATTGATAACCGCATGTTGCACATATTCTTGTACATCAAAAGTCAAATTGTAGTCGTCCTGTGAACAGTAAGACAGTCGTGTGCTGGCCTGATCGGATTTTTTTATTATTATTTGCATTATTAACATGTGGACCTGGTGGTCCTCAGACACACCCAAATCATTATTGAGAATTAGTTTTATCCAAATAACTAAACTTAAATCTAGTTTACCTTTCATTTATAGCAGACCTGCTCACTGCCTTTAAAATCTGTCTGTCCGTCCAGCAGTATCTAATATCCACTTACTCATGTGCTGGTATTGTAACTGCAGTAAGCCGATACACATAAGAAGCAGTGCATTTGCTCAGCACCAACAGTTAATAACGGCTAACTAATTTAGAATGAGAACATGCTAACCAAGACCTTCTTTTTCAATAAATTACTACCTGACGTACAACTGCAATATGCATTAAAAGAACTATTTTTTTTTCCTGAGGGAACATTTGAGTTCGGTACTGACCCCTACTCTCTTTTCTGTTTCTTTTTCCGGTTTCTTTGTGGTGGTGGCCTGCGCCACCTCCACCTACTCAAAGCTTCATGATGCTCCAACAATGATGGACGGATTAAAAGGCAGAAGTCTACGTGACCATCATCATCATCATCAAGCCCTTCCGTGAGAATCCTAAATCCAAAGAGGACTGTTTCATTTATGTTAGGTAGAATGCCCAGAGGGGACTGGGCGGTCTCATGGTCTGGAATCCCTACAGATTTTATTTTTTCTCCAGCCGTCTGGAGTTTTTTGTTTTTTCTGTCCCCCCTGGCCATTGAACCTTACTCTTATTCGATGTTAATGTTGATTTATTTTGTTTTATAATTGTGTCGTTCATTTTTCTATTCTTTAATATGTAAAGCACTTTGAGCTGCTGTTTGTATGAAAATGTGCTATAGAAATAAATGTTGTTGTTGTTGTTGAGTGTTGTTTCCACTTAAAACAGTACAAATAATACAGGAAAGTCTAGTGAACTTAAACTTTGTTTTAGTAGGTAGAAAAATGCATTACAATTAATTATTAAATTTATAAAGGCATTGATTAGTTTATATATTCAAAATAAAGAAAAATACAAATGATTCAGTTTTCCTAACATTTAAAATAAACTAGTTTTTTTTATTTTTATTTGAATACATTTTTTTTTTTTCAGAAAATAATTCAGTTATTTTTTTAATAAAAAATGGATATAACTTTAACTGAAAATTAATACATTTGGTCAGATTAAAGGTATTTGGAAGGTAGACTTCAATTTCAGACGTTTTATCAGCTCACAGATGTTTATAAAATATTTCTCCAAAATTTTATATTACAATTTACTGCAGCAAGTCCTTTCATTTCTACTGTACAACGATGGAACCACAATTTGTTTAGTTTGTTTTCTGAGCAGTGTACTGCCCGTTTTTATGTGTAGACCTTTGCTTTAATGAAAAAAAATGGCATTTTCTTTCCTCATTATTCACCAAGGTCAAACAGAGTGAAGCAAGTGTAAATCCTGCGGAGTAACATCAGCTTTATTCTAAATGTATTATTTGTATCGCAGTGTTACTTATCATAATGTATGCTTCTCATCTTTCCTTGTCTTTCAACTTTACATTCTCAAACACATTCAGTTATCACTTATCACCTTGCACTGTCTTGAATGTCTGCTGTTTGGTATGCTTTAAATCATAAGGATTGCAGTCTTTCTATTAGTGTTTTCTTAGATGCATTTAAAATTTGTTTTATTTAGAAATTCACAATTTTTGAGACAAGCTGTTTGCATAAGAGTAGCTATCTTGTACAACAGAATTAGACAGATATATATATTTATTTATATTACATTATTATTATTATTATTATATATAATTGTTAGATTTCATTTACATTATATGGGGCACTTTTTTGTTAAAAATATGCCTATTCAATTAAAAGTCAGGAATGGGACTTTTTTCAAATCCTAAATGCATATATGACTGAAAAAGTAAAACAAATAGTGAATACTCTATTTTACACAGATTGTACTTTTTCTGTACTTCAACTTTAATTCTTTTTTTAAAAAATCCACAATCTCATGTTTTTTTCTGCCCTTGTAAAACAGCTAATTTTTGCTTGAAAGACAGGCAACATAAAGAACTGTTTCCTTTGTGATTATTTGGCATTGCTTTTAATTTTTCAAGTCAAACAGGATATATGCAGAAAGCTGTCTAAAATTACAGCATACTAGGATATGGTTGGAACTGTCCGTCATTCTTCTATGAATAACAGCATTCTTGCGTGATAAGAACTTCATTACGTATTTATTTGTGGTTTAACGAGGTTGAATATTTACAGTTCTTCCTTATTCTATGACCTCATTTAGGGAGGGTAATACAGTGGATATGAATATTGCAAATAAAATCCGTATTCCTTTAAACTTGTTCTTCTGGTTATAGTTAAGCATTACCAAAGAACGGGGTTTTGTTTTTGTTTTTTGTTTGTTTGTTTGTTTTCCTCAGTCTTGATTATAATCATTCTACTATATTCCACATATAAGGAATGATCACATCTATAGGTTGTCTAAGCGAAAAATGACAAAACTCAATAAATTAATTCCCGTTATAATTGCTGGCCTGATCTTCACCTCGTTTCATATAAGGCAGATCCCAGTCAAGCTCTCTGCATCCTCGCTGACTCATGATCCGGCCCTCCACAGCAGATTGCACCGAGAAGGCGTCAGTTTAAGTGACACTTGCGCAACGTTGCACTCTCTCTGAAGCCTGAGTTGCGTCTGCTGTCCAAACCTTTGGGGATTCTTTTAATTTGCTGAGCACGTGGTGACGTCAGCAGGTCGTGTGCGGATTTTAACCCCTTCAGACCCAGAGTCTGATCCCCTGTGCTGCCGCTGCTTGAAATCTCTCTTTTTTTGAAGTATATTCTTGTCAATTCGGCACCTCACTCTTTATGCGCTTCTGTCTGTACTGCTTTTTATCGCAAACATTTAAATGGCAAACACCGTTTTTACTTTTTTAAATTACTGAGGTATTTCAGTCAGATTCATTTAAAGATTTTTTACACAGATCCTCTATTAATATTCGCGCCCGTTCTCACGGAGTCCCCGAAGGTTTTCTGTAAATTGCAGTGATTCGCCGAAGGTAACGCGGCCGGAATTTATGATTTCTATTTAATCGTTGTGGTGTCGCCTTGTCAGTCTCGTGAGGATTCTACTTATAGACTTGCTTGGTGTTGTGTAAACTGGGAAACTGAAAAGCGGTAAATATAGAAATAGCGTGTGTGTGTGAGAGAGCCCTGCGGTGGGCTGGCGCCCTGCCCTGGGTTTGTTTCCTGCCTTGCGCCCTGAGTTAGCTGGGATTGGCTTCAGCAGACCCCCGTGACCCTGTAGTTAGGATATAGCAGGTTGAAAAATGGATGGATGGGTGGAGAAACCACACGTGAGGAGAAATCCCAACAAGTGCGTGCATGACGTGTCTCCGCAGTCTCAATAAATGCATTCAGAAGTTGATGACCGTAACCTACGTGCGGGTCCTACACTGAGGCCAGACTCCAAAGCCCCCAACCGCCATCTGCTTCTTATTAATAAAAAATGGCCGGCCTCTCTGTAGCTTACCTTCAGGTTGTGACCCATAGCAAACATGAAATGCAAATCATTGTGTGGCACTTGACACACAACATACCAACAGAACCATCTATTATGGGCCATAGAAATGTGGCCTCTGAAACACCAATCTGGCTGTTAGACCAACCACATGATATCAGCAACAGTGACTGGAGGAGTAAGCCGTGTGAATGAGCTGCAAACAACCCAGTATGAGCAGCACAGTCACTTCCACCAGTTTACACAGTGGCCTGCTTCAATCTGGCCAGTCAACGTACAACATCCTAACATAACTTTAGGTAGATGCACAACACAAAACAGCACAAAGCAAAATTTGTGTCCCTACCGTCATAAGCTGTTCGTTCTGGTGTTCTTGGTAACAAAATCTTTATGATTCCTGTTATTCAAGAGTATCACTTTCAAGGGTCTTCAGATTCAGAGCAATACCCTACACACTACCACCATTGCTTTTGACAGAAGTATCCACACTTCTTCTTCTTCTGGCTGCTCCCGTTAGGGGTTGCCACAGCGGATCATCTTTTTCCATATCTTTCTATCCTCTACATCAAGGGCCGCCAAGTCCAGTCCTGGAGGACCACCGTGGCTGCAGGTTTTCATTCTCTTTTTTAAATGAGTGCCCTGTTTGTGCTGCTAATTAACCTCTTGTGAATTCATTTTAATTGAATTGCTTTTTTAAGATTTGCTCCCCTGAATTTCTTCATCGTTCCTCTTTATTGATTCATTTCTTTCCTTAAATGGCACTAAAATAGAAATGAAATGTGAAGTGAGGGAGCCAACAGAAGACCAACTAAGTCAGGGCCTGAAACTCCAACCAATTTCACTCCAACCATCTGCTTAATGAGGCGGCGAGTGTTGCCGTTAATTAAACCAGTTCTTTAATTTCGTGGCTCGTTGCTGCTCCCGTGGTGCATTAGCAGACATTTCTGAAATTGTTGATTTTCTCTGTTCTATGAGCTCTGTTAAAATGTTTTGGGGACATGAGCAGATCAGCATTCCTGAGATCTTCACCTTTCTTTATTTTCAGATATTGTATGATGGACACCAGTTGTTTTGGCTCATTTTGTATCTCATTATAGTTTGGCTGCTAATTAAGGAAAAAGAAACAATCAAGGCGTCTGAGTCTTCAAAAGCAAGTCAATTAAAATGAGTTCAAAAGAAGTTAATTAACAGCAAAAACAGGTCACTCATTAAGTAAAGGGTTAGAATGAAAACCTGCAGCCACGGTGGTCCTTCAGGACTGGATTTGGGGACCCCTGTTCTACACCTGCATGTCCTCTCTCACCACATCCATAAACCTTCTCTTAGGCCTTCGTCTTTTCCTCTTGCCTGGCAGCTCTATCCTTAGCATCCTTCTCCCAATATACTCATCATGTCTTCTCTGCACATATCCAAACCAACCTAATCTGGCCTCTCTGACTTTGTCTGCCAACTGTCCAGCCTGAGCTGACCCTCTAATGTCCTCATTTCTAATCCCGTTCATCCTCGTCACACCCAATGCAAATCTTAGCATCTTTATCTCTGCCGCCTCCAGCTCTCTCTCCTGCTTTCTGGTCTCCAACCGATATATCATAGCTGGTCTCACTACTGTCCTATGGTAAAAAAATAGCCCCAAACGCTTACCCGATAGATCAGACAGAGTCTTCAGCAGGCAGATGTAGATGGGCACTAAGGTTCAGTCTGAGACCCCACTACTCAGACCTACAGGTTTTTGTTTCAAGCAGATATGCACTCAGTCATTGATCTCATTGTTGAATTATCTGCCCTTTATTTCCTCTCTGGCTTTGCATTAATAAAAGTCCAGTGATGTGATACTTACATGTATGAACAATTAACAAACATAAGTATTTTCGCCACACTCATATAAATAATAAAAGCCAAAGCGGTTCTTCAGACTGGTGCCATAGGGGAACCATTTTTTGGCTGCCAAAAGAACCATCCACATCAAATTTCCAGAAAGAACATTTATTTATTTAGATATTTAATAGGCTCCATGCATGGATGAATAGATGCGTGAATACTAGTGTGGTCATGATTTAAAAGTTTAATAAAACTGTGGATTGGAAAAGCTAATGGTTTAAGCATCTGATCAAATTTTTCAAATACAGCCACCTCTGACAATAACCTTCCTCTGGATCCTGTGTTTACACCTCAATATAGTTGTCTGGCGGGTTGGCCTTCTGCACTGGCCGTCACTACATAATGTGGCTGGGAGGGTGTCTAAGGAATAACCCTTCAGGCATTTTTGTGGATGACCAGATGCTGGGAGGATTCCGCCCAGTAAGGATTCCAGCTGCCAGTTGCTGGTGTCATGTTGCTATAACAACCAAGCAGGAAAAGGATGTTTTGGCGGGAAGCTTTTCTTTTTAAGGGGAATGGCGGATCGAGGAGGAAGGAAAAAAAGGAAAAGGCAGAAGGCAAGGAGGCGACTATCTGCGCTTAAAGAAACTTCAGGATCGGACTTCACCCAGGGACGTCTGCTATTTGTGGGTGGCCACCCCGAAGTTGAATCAGTGCGACGAATCCCCGAGAAGAGGCCAGGGGCTGGTGTTCTCTGGGTGCTCCCGTTTGGTGAGTCAGACTCGTGATTGAGTCTCTTCGGGATGGCCGCCTGGCAAGCCGTTTTCGCCGGATGACAGTTTTTTTTCACTCCATCCTACAGTAGGAACTGTACTGCAGGTTTCACTTATCATGTTCATGGACTACGTTAAATCATTCTTTTTTTAAGGAGATCTTTTTTTTCCCCCTTTATGTCTGTTTCAAATCCTGGGTTAAGGTTTGGCCATTGGGGAGGGCGTCTGGGGAAAAGGGGTTCACAAATAAGTACTCAGGCACCGGTCAAGTAAATGTATTCATTGGATTACAATATACTTAACCAGTCTTCCTTCTGATTTTTGCCAATTATTTAGGAGAGTGTATAGAAGAGAAGAGGGGCCGAGGACCAAATATGTTAATGCTGTTTTATCCTTCAATTATCGTCCACTTCCGTCTCGGATGGTGAAGTGTAGTAATTGGGTCCCGTGTCGGGCGATTGTTACATAGTTCTACACATGAGTGTAGTAAATGCACATGAGACAGATGTTACTTCGCTCTTATTCGCCTCACCACTTAAACGCAAATGTGCATTTCACCTTCCAAACAGAGTGTGAGGGTCTATTCAGCCTTTTGAATGGAGAGACAATGTCGTCACTGTATAACAGACTCATATACAGTACATGAACCCAGTCTTTTTGTGTACAGTACAGAATTGATTTGGATGAATATGTCATTGGGTCGAGCACTTACTGTATTATTAAGGTTTAAGGTTTCTTTATTTAGTCATGTTTACACAAGAAAACATGAAATTTGCCTTCTCAGTCGCATCTAATAATAGACAGAATGAGATAAAACAGACAAATAGAAACAAGAAAGGTTAAGGTAAGGCAGTTAGATAATACATATTTACACCAAAAAAAAAAAAGGTTACAGGATATATCAAAACCTTAATCATTATCTCTGATATTTCTTATTGAACAGTCATATGGCACTAGGAAGAAAGGAGTTTGTGGAGCGATTTGTGTGGGTTTTCAAAGTGACTATCCTTCCTGATTTACTGAACTTTAGTTCTCCACGTAATGGATGATTGTCATCAGTTGAGATGATTTCCAGATTTTACTTTCACCAAATAACAAATCTTTTACTTCTCACAGATACGCCTCTTCATGGAGAAGAAACACTACTTTTCCCTGATGGCAACACGAATTAGACGATCTACAAGTCTCCGACTTAAACTTTACAGCTAAACAATATCTACATTCTTCTGTCATATCACCTATGTCCATATATTAAAATTCTTTTCACTGTTACGTAATTTCACCGAGTAATAATTTCCATTTGTTAGCGCTAATGCGATCTTTACAATCAGTTTTTTGAGATTTTCGAATTTTAGTACTTTCATAATCTCTAACCTGCTCTGCATGTGTATCATGCCATCATTTCTGACCCTCTTTACGACATTCTACTTTGTCTTCTACTCTTTGTCTTTTATTTCTGCCCCTGCTTGGACCTGTTAGGTTTTCAATTCCACTTACTCCGGGCTGATTATAAGTGGTTAAATCTCTTGGCACAAAGTCTCGTCTTGCAGGACTTGAAATTATCTCTCTGAAAAAGTCTTGTCTTATCCCAGGATTTTTTTTTATATAATAGAAAGATATGGTGAAAGTTACTGCTGCCCTTTTTTTTAACCTATTTATTAAACATCACTTTTTCACAATGGGCCAGTTCAATTCAGAATCTCAGGGGCCTTAGCTTATGAAGGCAACAATGAATAGAAATAAGTAAGTGACAAGGCACCAGCCCATCACAATGCCCACCTACACACATCCACATTCCCACAGTCAATTTGGAATTGCCAATCAACCTCACACACACTTCTGAGAATGTCCAAGGGAACCTGAGGAGACTTGAGGAAAACTTTACACAAGCAATGGTCACGAGATTCAAAACCAGGATTCATGCAGTTAGAACTGAAATGTGTCGAGTGGCGAAAAGGATCTACTGGAGCTGAAAGAGGGTGAGTTGTTGTATGGGAAGCAAGTTTAGAAGAAGATGTGAACCGCTGACATGTATATTTGTAAATGACTTCCCTGGATTTGCAGCAGCAGTTCTCAATGTCACTTTTAATATGGCAGTTTCCCTGCAGCCATTGCACAGTGCAATCCTGGGGGAAAAGTCATTCACAAAAAGAAAAAGAAAGGAACCCTCAGTAATAGGGAGACACAATCCTGCCACAGGGTTGAGCCAGTAACACTGTGTAAAAACCTTTAATGATGGTAGGAAACATTGCTTAAGGGAGCAAAAGGCATACAATGACAAGAGGTTCAGCTAATTAACAGCCATCTATTTAGGTGTCCTGACAATATTGTTTGCCAAGCAACTAAGTGTAGAAAATATAGCAACATTGAAAAATGAACAGTTCATAGTTGTTTTGGGTAATGTTGTTAGTGTGTTTCAGCAGAAAATGTACATGAGGAGAAGGGGGATCAGAAATAAGTCTCTATTTACATGACCAAATAAACTCTCAGAGCTGAAAAACCATCTATATCTGTAATCAGAATATAACTTTAATGTCACTGTGCTCTGTGCGAATATTTTAAATCTGCTTTTCTTTTCTTTCTACATGCACAGCTGAGCCAGATTTAGTACAAAGGGGCTCGGCATTTAGAACTGCTAGGTCAAGCATAGGACAAGATAGACAAAGACAAATGGGCAACCTGCACTATTTCTGTGTGTTAGAGTCAGTATGCCTCTCTTTGCCTTGTTTTGAATGGCATGATTTACCTAAGTAAGGGCCTGCACAAGGAGAAAGAGTATAAAGCCTTGGAACATTGCCTTACATATCTTGAAGCCGATGGACGGATGGAAGTTCTTGAAAATCCTTTCAGCAGAGCAACAAAAATGGCAGACTCTCACATGGGCTTGTCATTGGCTTCCTCATCTGTTATGCCGCGTAAATCGTCATTAAAGAAAGCTAAGTTATTTTCTCGTATGTGATTTCTTATCGCTGTATCGATATGGGAGGGATATCGCCTCGTTATAATATATCTGTTCAAGTTGAGGTTACTTAAAATGCTGCAATTAAAAAGAACTTATTGCAACCAGGGAGCTGGTGCCCCCTGCTTGATAGAATATCTCATGTAGAAAGGTGGCAGTGGAGGCTTATTGTGTCACTAAATGACTTGTTTGCCCAGGATAAAGCAATTCTTTATTTTCAAGTAGGATTACACCTGACATAGATGCCAAGAATGGAGACACACTGTTCTTTTTCCAGCGCTCATATTAAAATACACTGTGTTGCAATAACAAATACTATACTGAAATTTCATATTCTGTGATATCTTTCATTCAAAGCCCTGAAACTCTAAATTATTTTTAATGTGCCATTGTTTATTATTAGACAAATATTATGAAGAAAAAAGGAAACTTGATAACTAGGCATTAATATTTAAGTCACACTGTTAGTGACTCCTAAATAAGGGGCATTTTATTTTATTCTAAAATTCAACTAACAGCAATGAACATAAAGTGTCATTGTTACCCATCTTTCTATCTATCATAATTCCTAATGCAATAATAATAAATAATATTTCTTTAAATTTATATAGCATTTTTCTCACTACTCAAAGCACTTTACACAGTGAGTGGAAAGCCACTTCAGCCACCACTAATGTGCATCACCCACCAGGATGATGCAATGGCAGCCATTTTGCATTAGTATGCTCACCATACATTAGCTCAGCATTTCTCAACCTTTACGTATTTGCGACCCAAGTTCTCATAACAGTTTTAATCGCGCCCCCCTAACATTTTTTTGAAAGGAGCCCACTAATATCAATTTGTTCTTTTTTAATTAATGATATATCATAGATGCATATTTTATTATACCTGCTTAACTTTTATCAACATTTATCTAACTCTAGATTTATTTTTCTAGTATCAGAATGTAGTTTAACTTAATTTGTTTTGGTTTCAATAGATGTATTTTTCATATTCTCATGTTTTCTTTTTTTCACATCTTCGCGCCCCCCCCTAGGGTGGCCCGTCCCACAGATTTAGAACCACTGCGTTAGCTGTTACATGGTGAAGGGGCGAGAGACAGTTAGACAATCAAAGACAGGGGATGATTAGATAGCCAAAATGAACAGGTCATGATGGACAATTGAGTCTGGACATTGGGATACACCTTGCTTTTTTCAAAGGATGCCCAGAGATCTTTAATGACCACAAAGAGTGAGGTCTTTGATTTTACATCTTTACAAGGATGGCACCCTTTTTACAGCGCAGTGTACCTGTCACTGTACTGGGGGCTTTGGGATCCAAATTCAGACTACAGGGTAAGCGCCCCCTGCTGGACTCACCACTCCTCTTCCAGCAGCAAGCCAAGCTTTTCCTGGTTGGCCAGGCCCAAACATGCTTAGTTTCAGGTGAAGGACCTTCTCTGGAGTGCATGTGGAATGTAATGATGTTTCTTTTTCTTTCTTTCTTTCTATCTATCTAACTAACTATCTATGTGATAGGACACTTACTTGTCAAAATTATTTTATTATTTTTACAAGTTCCATAAGAATGTTATTAATATCTCACAGTTCTGTACATACAGGCTGCATCAATTTATGCTATGTACGGGCGGCAGTCTGGCCACTACATGAGGACACATTGCTATCTTTTTCACCACTCAGCTGCTCCTACTCTTGATTTCTTTTCCTTTTATTTGTGATTCCCATGGAGAGACAGAAGAATGTTTTTGTGAGTCTACACTTTATTCGGTAATTCCTCAAGTTCACATTCACTTATGTTTCCTTCTCTGCCTTTTTTACCTCTATTTGTCTTACATTGCTTGTATAAAAAGGGTTGATTAGGAACAGGGCAAATTTATATGGTGATTAGCTCATGAATATTTAGAAAAGGTGTTTTTGTGCCATAGAAGGTTACTGACAGGCAGTGTGACTAAAAGCATGTGCACAGTTTTAGGCTGAGGATTATAAAGGCTGAGATTTAGGAAGGAACTTGGCATGGCACATGGAATATGTATGTTTGATAAATCCGATTGATTTTGTGTGTATGCCGTTTTTGCCTTTCATGTGTAATTTTAGTATGGATTCTAAGCAAACAGTTATGCATGAGGACCCTTGACTATTGTCACGCTTGGGTCACAGATCTGCACAGAAACACAGGAGATTGTAGAGACAGGAACTTTATTCAAACACTTCAAAGGAACATGTCTCTTTCAAAAGTAAAACGAACTCCATGTGAAGACAGAGGTGACAGTTCTGTCTCTCAATTAAAAGAATGGAAAAACATCTTCCTCATCATAGGGGTGCGCATCAGGAGCGGGATGCCCAACAGGAGCAGAGGATGTCTGGAGGAGGATAGAGAGAGAGACAAAGCAAAGAGCCAAAAAGGACAGGTGCTGTTAAAGCTTTTAAGTATGCCGCGCGAGAAGCATATCACACGACAGAGCAGCTGCACCAGTCCAGCAAGTAAGGGAGCAAAGAGGAGGTACATTGTACTTATTCCCATTGTATCAGTGTTTAAGAGAGGGTTTTGGAGGAGCATCTGTGTCTTCTAGGGGTGCGTTCAGACCCCCTGTTCACACTATTCTAAATTGTTATTTGTTTCGAGAGATCATTTAGGGACCAGTGTTTAATGTAACTGCAGCAAACTAAGAATGGAGTAAGGCAAGGTTTTGTAGATTGAGCAAGGCTGAGTTCCATTGAAAAAAGAATGAAAATTATTGGTATATCTCTGCATAATTTCTTCTAATAGTAATTTGTATGCAGAAAATAAAATCAAGCACAAAACTGAGCTCCATATATCTCTATTATAAAAAAAATCTTGTGACGAGACTTTTTTCCTGTAATGAGACGTGATCTTTTGAAGAGAGACACAGACACACTTTCATATCCCGTGAGACGGTCAAGTCACGTCATACTTACAACCTTTGGAAGCAAGTCTCATGATACACATGCAGAGCATGTTAAAGATAATGGAAGTATGAAATATTGAAAGTCTCAAAAAAAGGAGAATAAAGATCGCATTAGCAAAAACAAACGGAAAATATTACTCGGTGAAATAATGGAAAAACGAAAAGAGATCAAATAGTGTTTGAGGATGTCTGGGGGAGAAGAGAAACAAGGCAGTGAGACAAAAGGACAGCTGCTGTACAGGCTTTTAAACGTTCAAAGTGCTGCGCGAGATGCAGATCATGTGACACAGCAGCAGCAGCAAGCCAGCAGCTGATTGAGCAAAGAGGAGGTAAAAAAAACTGTTATTTGTTTCCCATTGTATCACCGTTTAAGAGGGGATTTTGAAGGAGCGGCCGCATCTCTTTGGGGGTGTGTTCAGCCACACTCTTCACAACAGTGTATAGCACTGGCGCTGGGGGTTAGGGGTTGTCGAGCAAAGCGAGCAGGGGGCAAAGACCCCTAGTTTAACATAAGACTGTTACGAATGAAGCGTACTGTTATCTAAGCAAACTGAACACTACATAGAACAAATTGATAATTTTTATATAATAAGAGTTCCGATAATCTCTGTTCATTTTAATAAAACACTGTATTCAGTTGTGACAATGGCAGCAGCACCTATGTATTGTACCAAGATGATAAATAACAGCTCCTGTGCCATGACTGTCATGAAAGAGAGACAGAAATTGATCAAATAAGTAATGTGTATGAAGGTACCTGGCAGCAAAAGTGTTCAGGCAAAGAATGAAAAGTAGGGTCAAAAGGGTAAATGTCTTACTTAATAAATGGAGTCATTTTGTTAATGCACACCATGAAATAGTAAGTCAATAAAACATAAATCAATAAACTAGCCTTATATTCTCAGACCCACCATAGCTTATTACTGCAGCCCTGATCACAAGGGACAAGTCCATTGCATGAATCTCTCACACTGGCCCAGAACTGCAGGATAACCCACCCACATAGACCTAGCGAGAATGTACAAAGAGGCACACAGACAACAATCAAGTATAGGATTCGAACACAGGATGCCATAACAGTGAGATGGCACTATTAACCACTGTGCCACTCATCAGCATAACATTAACAAACCTTTAAAAAAACACAGAATGTCCTCCACGTGTAGTAAGAACATGAAGTGCTCCATTAGCCGCTTTACCTGAGATGAACTTGAGACATCCATTCACACTTCTTCAAAATCTGCTTAATTCAAATTCTGGGTCATGGGGGCTATGCTGGCAACATCATGAAGAAACCAAAAACAAGTGCAAACAGAGTGCCACACCAGGCAAGAGGAAACGCCCATAGTCACTCATTCTTATCTCACAAAATATTGTATGCATTAAACGTTAGATAGAAAAGCACTGCTTGTGTCACTTTGAGCCTTGATCCAACTTTTCATGTAATGTGCTAGTGTGGTATCCATGTGTATAGAGAATAGTAAAATACTGACTTGCATGTCCAACCAGTCACTCTCCACTGCCATGAAAAGCAATGTACACTTTGTACAAGTAAGTTTGGCCCCTCCAAGTTATTGAGTTCAAGTGTTTTAGCCCACCCTTTGTTAACAGGTCCATAAAATCAACACATAGCCATGCAATCTCCTTTGAGAAACATTAGATGTAGAATGGGTCATACTGAAGAGCTCAGTGAGTTTAAATGTGGCCCTGTTATAGGATGCCACCTTTAACAAAAGGAAGTATGTGCAATTTCTGTTCTGCTACATCATTATTGTGAAGTGGAAGTATCTAGTAACAACAGCAGCTCAGCCATGAAGTGGTAGCACACTCATAGAACAGGGCCACCAGGTGCTGAAGATCTCCTCTATTGTATCACTCACAGCAGAGTTCCAAACTACCTCTGGATACAAAACCAGCATAAGAAATGTGTGTTGGGAGCTTCAAGAAATAGGTTTCCATGGCCATGCAGCCACACACAACCAAAAACGCCTGATTAATGGTGCTGCTGAGAGGGTTGTCCTTCCGACAGGTTCTCTATTCTCAGCTGAAGATTTTGAAGCTCTGTTAGAGTGACTGTTGGGTTTTTGGTGACCTCCCTAACCAAGGTTCTTATGAAACCTATTACTCAAGTTTGGCTTTAAAGTCAACTGTAGGAAGGGTTGTGGTGGTTCCAAACATCTTCTGTTTCACAATTATTGAGGGAACTATTTTAGTGAGAGCACTCAAAGCTTTAGAAATGATTTTATACCCTTGCATTGATCTATGGCTCACCATAATTTGATCTTGGAGGTCTGGAGGTTTACAGAAAGTTCTTTGGAGTTCATGGTTTGGTTTTTGTCTTGACATGCAGTGTGCATTGTGGGGTATTATATACACGGAAATGTGACTTTCCAAATGATGTCTAATCAATTTAGGTTGCCACAGGTGAACACCAGTCAAGTTCTAGACACATCTCAAGGAGAATTAAAGCAAATAGGTTGCAATTTGGAGTGATAAGAGTCTGAATACTTATATCAATGAGAGATTTCATTTTTTGATTTTTAACAAATTTTCAGACCTTTCTGAAAACATATTATGGGTTATTGGATGTAGATTGGTGGTGTAGAATGGTAACATTATCTGTTTAATATTAAATCTACAACTGAGTAAAGTTTGCAGAAAATGAAGGAATCTGAATACTTTCTGAATCCATTGTATGCTGACAGCATTGAGTACAAATCAGACTGCTATCACCGTCCTGCTCCACTGACAGACTGAGGAGACCCCACACTATGCGACTCTTCAATTCCACCTGGGGGTGGGGGGGTAAAAGTTAACATTATACAAAGTTATTGTCTGTTTTACCTGCATTTTTATCACTCTTTAATTTAATATTGTTTTTTGTCAGTATGCTGCTGTTGGAGTATGTGAATTTCCCCTTGGGACTGATAAAGTATCTATCTATCTATCTATCTAAATCAGGAACCACTACTGGACTATCACGAATCCATTACTGGGCCCACTTATGAACACTCACACTTACAATGAGGCCAACCTCGAGTTTCTTCACGTTTCAGTTTTATTGAATTGTTTAGATGTCTGTTTTATACAAATGTAAATTAAAGTCGTAGCGGGTGCCACATGTGGTATTGTCCCATTGTCAGTTTGCAGCTCCATAGGGTGAACTTCAAGAAATTAGTTACTGATAATACACCTTTAAGGCGGGGAGGTCACAACACGGACAGGACGATTGGTGCTGAAGACTTTTAACCAAAAAAGAAGGGGGAAAGAGAGAGAGAGACATCGTGCGGTGGTGCAAGGAGAAGCAACGAGGTAGCACCAAGAATACACCTGCTGGAAGAAATATTTTTACTCACTTGGCAATACAAGGGAGACACGTCTCTGAAGACGGACTTTTTGGTTTCTGTGGGGCAATCGACTCTTTTGGACTGATAGGACAGAACGTTATTGTTATCAGCTCGGCTGCCGGCATACTCTGTGAGGCTTCCAGTTTACATCTTGCTCAGGAACTGTAGGGACAGTAAACCAATTTGGGAGAAACCGGTTTATCTTAGGCGAAAACATCTCGCCCCCTAATCTGTGGAAGGTCGTTTTTGATTCTTGTTAGGTACTTGTTTGTTTTTTCTGTCCATATTTAAATATATATGTTGTGGCAAATAGGGGGCGCTCTCGCTCCCTTGAACCCCTGTCCATGACTCCAGACACCAGGTAAAAGTCCTCAAGTTGACTTTATTAAATTGCCACAGTGTACAAAACACACTCTCCACCACTATACTCATAAATCCCACCAATACCATCACTAAACAATCCTCCAGCTCCCAGACGCGTTGCCACCCTTCCACCCAGCTCAGCTCACCGTCTGGGAGCTCCCACAGTCCTTTTATATCTCCTGACCCGGAAGTGTTCCCAATCCCCAGTCCATGTGATTCTCAATCACTTCGGGTCAGGGAAAAGTTCTTTTCTTCAATCCGGAAGCCCGTCGCTCTTCCTATGACGAACTTCCGGATCATAGGGCACGAAGAAATCTTCGGTCCTCACTGCAGCTCCCTCTTGTGGCCCCCATGGCATCCAGCAGGGCTGTGCATAAAAACTCCATTGTCCATGATGCTCTGCTGGTCTTCTGGGGACCTCCATGCTGCAAGGAGGGCTCCACCTGGTGGCTTGAGGGTATTGGCCGGGATAAACGGCCAGCCATCCTCCACAATGTACAGTATATATTTTTTCTCTTCTTCATCGTGGTAATGCTTATTGTCTAATGCTGATCTGGGTCATGTGGCAAAGGGTCAGATATAAGGACGAGCACTGGTCACGTTATCCCAAAAGATTTTTAAAAACTAATTGCTTTTCCCTAGCCATTTTCAGATCGTGCAGCAACCTGGGGTTTAGTTGTTCCCCCGGGGCGGCAGTACAAAGTACTTCAGAAAATCTAACAGGCTATACAAACACTGCAATTTGTTTTTATATATTGGGCTTTACAGAAATAATAAAACTGCCTCGACTTTTTCACTTCTGACAGCAGCACACATCCACCCAAGACACATCCTGAAAGACAGACCTTTAACATGGTTATAGTCATTTTCAGAGAATTACTGTCAGACACTCTTCATTTAAATAACAATGTCAAGTCTGTAGGGAGCAACATTTGTTTCTTTTCCAAAACAACTTACAGGCAGTTAAAGTTTAGGAAGTAGCAGGCGCTCCATGCAATTCAAAAGAAGGTTATGTCTACCAAATGATACCTTCCAGTAGCCATGTCAGAGGTCAGTGTGATAATATAATAACACTGTTCCATTCTCTCCAGCGGTATGACATAGGCCGAATTTTAGTACAGAATTGAGTTTGTGCCAGTTGCACAAAGAACCTTGTGCCCCCATCAAGGAGGGTAGAAATGCTTCATTCCAGTTGAGATGATTAAATAACTACCGGACCTAACATTATATGTACTATTGTTACACATTGCACTCTAGGAAGTATGGCTGGGTCTCAGTCTAGGAGCTTTTTGTGTTTTTTAAAGCAATATTACCGTCTACCCAGCCAAGTCTTTCGTGGTTTGTTTTGAAATAAGCCTCGAGGAAAAGGATTTTTACAGATGATAAGCTTGTTCTGTTGACAAGGAGACAAATCCTACATGAAAGTTTCAGCTGTTGCTGCACACACAGCCTGCCATTATCCTTCTAATCCGAAATTATCAAATGGAGAAATACAGTACTACAACCTTTTGGTTGACTATGCCACTTCAATGCAGGCAAGCTACAGCTAAATAAATCATTTTGGTCAATCTTCACTTGAAACTGCTATATACTTTTTAAGTATTTTCTGGAGAGAACAACTGAATGTTAGACTGAATCTCAGCAGCTCAGTGATCAGTGCCGCCACTTCAAGGATTCTACACTCAGTCATTGTCTATGTGTAGTTTAAATGTCCTGTAGGTATTAATGTCACATCCCTAAATTCACACTGGTTCAGTTAATAGGCGATTCTATGCTGGCCTGTGAAAGTGTGAGTGAATGATGCCTTCAACGGACTGGTTGTTTTCCTGCTGTCACACACGTGCTCATGGGAGGCATCTACAAGGACCAAAAGAAGGTAATCCCATGCCAGGCCAGGGGGTGGCTGGGTTCCGTAAACCTTCCTCTTTTATCTCTGCAGACCAGACACAGGAAACTTCACCTGATTCCGATGAGTCACTTCCGTTTCGGCCCTGTTGATACCACTTCCGCTTCTGGCACCAAGAGCATCATTTCCGGTTCCTGCTCCAGATGACACCACTTCCGCCGACCAGCCATAAAAGAAACCCAACCACCTCTTTGCCATCAGTTCTGTTTGTGGACTCAACCTGTACACTTCTGAGCAACTAAAACCTCAAATGTGCAGCCTGAATCAAGTATACTGACCGTACTGACAAATACTCTCTCTTCTGTTTCTTTTTTCCAGTTTCTTTGTGGTGGTGGCCTGCGCCACCTCCACCTACTCAAAGCTTCATGATGTTCCAGCAATGATGGATGGATTAAAAGGCAGAAGTCTACGTGACCATCATCATCAAATCCTCCCGTGAAAACCCTAATTACAAAGAGGACTGTTTCATTTATGTTAGGTAGACTGCCCAGAGGGGACTGGCCGGTCTCATGGTCTGGAACCCCTACAGATTTTATTTTTTTCTCCAGCCGTCTGGAGTTTTTTGTTTTTTCTGTCCCCCCTGGCCATTGAACCTTACTCTTATTCGATGTTTATTAATGTGGACTTATTTTGTTTTCTTATTGTGTCTTTTATTTTTCTATTCTTTATTATGTAAAGCACTTTGAGCTACTGTTTGTATGAAAATGTGCTATGTAAGTAAATGTTGTTGTTGTTGTTGTTGTTGTTGTATACGCGTGGCTGCCCCAAACCTCTTTTGGTGGGTCTATTTATTTCACACTGCCTTACACCCTGTGCATGTGTGGGGAATAGAAATGGAACAATCAATCAATCAGTCAATTAAATAATTATCAGCTTTGATTTTGGCAATAGCAAAAATTAATGTGACATTCCTATGAGGTTTCTGATTTATTTTTCATAATTAACAAAGAAGAGGTTTCCCTTTGTTTATTTAGATGTTTTTGGAGTTTCTTGATTTCACAAGCTGCGGTGAGCTGGCGCCCTGCCTGGGGTTTGTTTCCTGCCTTGCGCCCTGTGTTGGCTCCAGCAGACCCCCGTGACCCTGTAGTTAGGATATAACGGGTTGGATAATGGATGGATGGATGATTTCACAAGCTATAGAAGAAAGGAGCAGATTTTTTCTGACTGAAGGACTTTTACAAGAAAACTTTATT
Source organism: Polypterus senegalus (assembly GCF_016835505.1). NCBI lineage: Eukaryota > Metazoa > Chordata > Cladistia > Polypteriformes > Polypteridae > Polypterus > Polypterus senegalus. The sequence continues at coordinate 8,569,452 of NC_053167.1, forward strand.
CCTGTTCTATGCCAAAACAGCCTATTCTTTTCTAAGAAAAATGCACCTTGTGTGCAAATGTATTCAGATAAAAATTGCTTGAATATTCTGATATCTAGTCTAAGAGTAAAGTGTGAAAGATTCTGCAACGCTCTAAGTGTTGAATTTTAGGAATGCAGCCGTGTTACTTGGCTGTACGTGTTTTTACTGATAAGAGCCGCTAACAACAAAACGTGTGCAGTTCATGGTGTCATATGCGTACTACCCTACAACTTCCCAATTCTGTAAGGTAAGAAGCATAACTTACATTTTATGAATTCAGAAAGGTGAAGTCAGACATGAAAATGAATTTTTAGGAGCCCTTGAAAAAAGAGGCAAATGGCTCCTTAGGGAAAGGACCAAGATTTATTTGCCCCAGAAAAAATGCAAAATCATTTTTGTACACAGAAACAGAATTAAGTATGGCTATATAAGGTCAGACAAATGACCAGATCAGAGAAGAAGTCAAACCAATAAAGCCTTGAGTCGCTACTGAGGCATCAAACAAGAGCCGTCTTGACAGAAGCACATACAGTGCATCCGGAAAGTATTCACAGCACATCACTTTTTCCACATTTTGTTATGTTACAGCCTAATTCCAAAATGGATTAAATTCATTTTTTTCCTCAGAATTCTACACACAACACCCCATAATGACAACGTGAAAAAAGTTTACTTGAGGTTTTTGCAAATTTATTAAAAATAAAAAAATTGAGAAAGCACATGTACTGTACATAAGTATTCACGGCCTTTGCTCAATACTTTGTCGATGCACCTTTGGCAGCAATTACAGCCTCAAGTCTTTTTGAATATGATGCCACAAGCTTGGCACACCTATCCTTGTTCAGTTTCGCCCATTCCTCTTTGCAGCACCTCTCAAGCTTCATCAGGTTGGATGGGAAGCGTCGGTGCACAGCCATTTTAAGATCTCTCCAGAGATGTTCGATCGGATTCAAGTCTGGGCTCTGGCTGGACCACTCAAGGACATTCACAGAGTTGTCCTGAAGCCTCTTAGTGTCCTTAGGGTCGTTGTCCTGCTGAAAAATGAACCGTCGCCCCAGTCTGAGGTCAAGAGCACTCTGGAGCAGGTTTTCATCCAGGATGTCTCTGTACATTGCTGCAGTCATCTTTCCCTTTATCCTGACTAGTCTCCCAGTTCCTGCCACTGAAAAACATCCCCACAGCATGATGCTGCCACCATCATGCTTCACTGTATTGGCCGGGTGATGAGCCTGGTTTTCCTCCAAACATGACACCTGGCATTCATACCAAAGAGTTCAATCTTTGTCTCATCAGACCAGAGAACAAAGGACCTGTTCACCTCCCTGACTAAGGCCCTTCTCCCCCGATCGCTCAGTTTAGATGGCCGGCCAGCTCTAGGAAGAGTCCTGGTGGTTTCAAACTTCTTCCACTTATGGTGGAGGCCACGGTGCTCATTGGGACCATCAAAGCAGCCGAAATGTTTCTGTAACCTTCCCCAGATTTGTGCTTCGAGACAATCCTGTCTCGGAGGTCTACAGACAATTCATTTGACTTCATGCTTGGTTTGTGCTCTGACATGAACTGTCAACTGTGAGACCTTCTATAGACAGGTGTGTGCCTTTCCAAATCATGTCCAATCAACTGAATTTACCACACGTGGACTCCAATTAAGCCGCAGAAACATCTCAAGGATGATCAGGGGAAACAGGAAGCACCTGAGCTCAATTTGAGCTTCATGGCAAAGGCTGTGAATACTTACATACATGTACTTTCTCAATTTTTTATTTTTAATAAATTTGCAAAAACCTCAAGTAAACTTTTTTCACATTGTCATTATGGGGTGTTGTGTGTAGAATTCTGAGGAAAAACATGAATTTAATCCATTTTGGAATAAGGCTATAACATAACAAAATGTGGAAAAAGTGATGCGCTGTATATTGGATGTGTTGCTGATCTTTCTCTGCTTCACAGAGCCACAGGATGATCCTGGTTATATGGTATGAATTGCTACAATCTATTTGCTTTCATTTAGCTATTTCAATAATGCTTAACTGCGGTGGGCTGGCACCCTGCCCAGGGTTTGTTACCTGTCCTGCGCCCTGTTTTGACTGGGATTGGCTCCAGCAGACCCCCACAAGCCTGTAGTTAGGATATAGCGGGTTGGATAATGGGTGGATGGATAATGCTTAAAGATTAAAACATGTTAAAGCACTTCTTGAACATTTGCTCTCTTCTACCACCAAAAGCTAGGAACAGATTTCCTTCCTCAGCTAGTTCAGTGAGGGTTAAGGAAGGAAACTTCCAAAGAATAATCTGCAGTGTCGTACCTTGAAGAAGTCTGAAGAAACTACTGAACAGTTAGTAATGGGAAAATGGCCTTACTTTGTGCACTGTCAGCTACCCACCGTGAGTGAGCAGCGCAGTCTTCAACTGGGCTTGCTAATTCATCCGCAGAGCACGGAGAAGACCGAAATGAAGAGTCCGAGCTGAAGGTAAAGATTGCTGCAATAACTACTGCACTCAGGAGGGACATAAATGGGATAAAGAGTAATATAAAGAAGATTAAAAATGATATAAGGAAAAATATAAATGACATAAACATGACAAATGAGAAGCAACTTCAGGATATTAAAGACTTGAAGAAACCTTTAAGTAATCGCTTTGGGGCAACTTTGAAAGGTATGCTAGAAAAAAGTGAGGAAAAATACAAGAAAATGCGAGTAAGTTTGAAAATAAATTAAGAGCACTTAGTGCTCAATTTGAAGGCATTAAGCAAATGTTCATAACTCGTATTGAAAGAGTTGAACAATTGGCTTCCACCGCTGAAGAAAAAGCAACGGCTACAAAATCAGAGGCAGACAGGCTGCGCTGGAAGATGGATATAGACGCAATATTAGAATCGAAGGTTTCCCTGAAAACCGTAAAAGCCCAAACTCAGTGAAATTCATTGCTGAACTATTCTCTCAAATAATTGGAGAGGACTTCACATCAGACACTGGGATATCAGCAGCTAACCATATATGAGGATCAAATGCCTCAAAACCTAGAAGCCTCATTGTATGTTTCAACAAATTACAATCTAGACTAAATCTGATGTCACTTCTCAGACTGAAGCAAGAGATTATATTTGAAAATTACCACATTCACATTTTCATAATTTTTCACCTTCAACAGCTGATAAATGTGCCACATTTTACAGCATTAAACAGAGCTTACGGAAAGCCGAAATCAGATACTCCCTCTTGTATCCTGCTAAATTAAGAGTGGATATTCAAGGCAAGTTCTACATTTTTAGTTCTCTGGATGAAGCAGAAAAAGCACAAAAAAAAACTGATCCCAATACTTTTTGAAATATGACCGTGAGTCACATTGTGTCCTGGCAAGTCAAAAAAGATTTCACCTACAATTTAGCCTATCTGCAATGAGACTTTTGCCGTAATTATACATTCTATTTCCTTCCCTGTTACTTTAACATTTTAATTACAATTATAATTATGTTTATATGTGAGTATATGTGTATATTGTGGCAGACAGCCGGGTCCCATGCCTGGCCTGGACACCCTTTCTACATATGTTCCAGGGGAGCATCCATGGGCTCCTCAGTACCTCCCCTGGGACGCTAGGTGGCAGCCTCCCTGGCAGATGATGGTGCCCCAGTTTCCCGCAAGGCGCCATGGATCCCGGAGCCAGCCTGGACAACTCTACAGCCCCGCCCTTTAGTGCAATCAGGAACAGGTGATCAAGCACCTGGAGCACTTTCAGGTGGGCTATAAAATGGACCGACAACCACCACTCAGGGCCAGAATAGGAAGGAAGAGGATGAGGTTGCCAGGGAGGAGTGGTGGTTCGAGGAGGAAGTGTTGTGATTGATTTGAAGTGCTTTTGGGACTGTGATGTGGCTGGGGGGTTCACTGGGAAGACGTGCCCTCCAGCTGAAGAAAAACAAAGTCTTCCTGTGTTTTTACACATGCCTCTGTCTGAGTCTGTGCCGGGTTGGGCACTATATAGCACCTTTTATCACTATATATACAGTGGGTATGGAAAGTATTCAGACCCCCTTCAATTTTTCACTCTTTGTTATATTGCAGCCATTTGCTTAAATCATTTCAATTCATTTTTTTCCTCATTAATGTACACATAGCAAGCACCCCATATTGACAGACAAAAAAAAAGAATTTTTGAAATTGTTGCAGATTTATTAAAAACGAAAAACTGAAATATCACATGGTCCTAAGTATTCAGACCCTTTGCTCAGTATTTAGTAGAGGCACCCTTTTGAGCTAATACAGCCATGAGTCTTCTTGGGAAAGATGCAACAAGTTTTTCACACCTGGATTTGGGGATCCTCTGCCTCCTTGCAGATCCTCTCCAGTTCTGTCAGGTTGGATGGTAAACGTCGGTGGACAGCCATTTTAGGTCTCTCCAGAGATGCTCAATTGGGTTTAAGTCAGGGCTCTGGCTGGGCCATTCAAGAACAGTCACAGAGTTGTTGTGAAGCCACTCCTTCGTTATTTTAGCTGTGTGCTTAGGGTCATTGTCTTGTTGGAAGGTAAACCTTCGGCCCAGTCTGAGGTCCTTAGCACTCTGGAGAAGGTTTTTGTCCAGGATATCCCTGTACTTGGCCGCATTCATCTTTCCCTCGATTGCAACCAGTCGTCCTGTCCCTGCAGCTGAAAAACACCCCCACAGCATGATGCTGCCACCGTCATGCTTCACTGCGGGGACTGTATTGGACAAGTGATGAGCAGTGCCTGGTTGTCTCCACACATACCGCTTAGAATTAAGGCCAAAAAGTTCTATCTTGGTCTCATCAGACCAGAGAATCTTATTTCTCACCATCTCAGAGACCTTCAGGTGTCTTTTAGCAAACTCCAAGATAGAACTTTATAGATAGAATGGATAACCAAGAAGGCCTCAGAGTTAATTAGTGAAATCACCAGAATAGATCAAGAACATGTCAGGTCTTCCAACGAGACAGTTTTTAGGAAAAGACAGGCTTTGCAATCAGAACTCAATCACTTCACAACAAAAGAAACGTAACAATTCATTTGCAAATCACAACATCATTATTATGAACATGGAGAGAGGGCTAATAAAAACTTAGCTCAACAAATCCACAAGCAGGAAGTTCTCAATGCAATATCAGCAAACACCAACACACATATCTGACCATAAAAATATAATGCATATATTTAGAGACTACTATAAGTCCTTATATTCTACTCATTTTAAAGGATACAGAACACAATCTAATCCATTTTTGATACATTACAGATACCACAGCGAGATGCTATAATTGAAAGAGGAATTGGATAAACATCTGACACTATCAGAATTACTCAATGCTGTAAACTCACTTCAGAACACCAGGCCTTGAAGGCTACCCTGCTGAATTGTATAAAACGTTTCAATTAAGCAAGCTACCCTTTTATTAGCAACATTTATATAAGCCAGAGACAATACAATTTTAATTCATACTTTTCTACAAGCATTAATTACCATTTTTCCTAAGAAAAACAAGAACTTATTACAATGTACATCATAGAGACTAATCTCACTTCTGAATAATGAAGTCAAAATACTCTCCAAAGTTCTAGCTAGAAGGATTAAGAAAGTGCTCCCTTAGGTAATATCACATGACCAAACCGGATTTATTAAAGGTAGACACTTAGCTTCCAATCTTCAACACCTATTTAACGTAATATATTCACCCATAAAATCTTGACACTACAGAGATCTTATTATATTTGGATGCAGAAAAAGCATTTGATATGGTTGAATGGGACTATCTATTCAGCACATTACATAAATTTGGGTTTGGCCAGAACATATGTGCATGGATCAAACTACTGTATACCAAGCAGTCCAGAAGCTTCAGTTTGTATTAACAACATTATTTCAGACTACTTGAAACTAGAATGTGGTACTAGACAAGGATGCCCCTTGTCAGCACTGCTATTTGCAATTGCCATTGAGCCACTGATTGTTCACTTTCAGAAATGCATCAGAGATAAAGGGGATTTTTAGAGAAGTACTTGAACAGAAAATATCACTATATGCAGATGATATGGTACTGTATATATCAGACCCACAAAATTCTGTGCCTGCAGCCCTAGCAGAATTTCAAAAGATATCTGGACTCAAAATTAATTTGAAGAAAAGTGTGCTTTTTCCAGTGAATTCTCTAGCAAAAAAACAGATTTTCCCTTTTATCATCGCAAATCATTTTAAATAGCTAGTGGTCAACATCACACATAAATATAAAGTAATTTTTCAAAAAAAACTTTGATGTCTGCTTGGAAAAACTTAAACAAGACATGCATAGATGGTCTACCCTCCATCTTACTTTAGCAGGGAGAATTAATACTACCAAAGTGAATATCCTCCTTAAGCTTCTATTTATATTTCAGACTATCCTCATATACATTAACAAATCATTCTTTAAGAAATTAGATTCAATCATAACTTCATTTATTTGGAATTCGAAATATCCAGGCATTCAAAGGATGACCCTACAACGACCTAAATCAGAAGGCAGCATGGCTCTACCTAATTGTCAGTTTTATTACTGGGCGGCAGATATACAAGCTATAAAAACCCTGGACATTGACAAAAATAGATGAACACACACTAGCTTGGTCCACAATAGAAATTAAATCCTGCAGTACATCTTTATATTCCTTGCTTTGTAAACCAGTAAATACAAGGTATCGTCAATATACTAACAACTCAATTGTCCTTCATTCACTCAGAATATGGAACCAATGTAGGAAACACTTCAAGTTAGAGAATATTTTATCTGTGGCACCTCTACATGAGAACCACCTTTTTTTCACCCTATCAAACTTACACAGTTTTTAACGTTTGGAAAATGTATGGGTTTAAATCATTTAGAGACCTTATTATGTCTTTGCATCCTATGAAACAACTACACTCCAAAATTTTACTTCCCTTCAACACAATTTTTCCACTATCACCAAATTAGAAACTTTGCTAAATGAAATCTGCTTAATTTTCTTCACTTCCCACCTGTTTCTTTTCTGGAAGAAATATTGATCAGTCTTGAAGATGTCAACATTTCTATAATATATAAAATCATTTTAAATTTGCTTACTTTTAAAGATCCTAGAGTACAGTGGGAAAAGGATTTCTCACATAACATTTCAGAAGAGGAGTGGAAGGCAGCCACGCACAGAATTCACTCTAGCTCCATGTGCACAAAGCATTGAATTTTTTTCAACTTAAAATCTTTTATTGAGCACATCCGTCTCGTTTAAAATTGTCCAAAATGTTTCCAGGGTAAAATCCAACCTGTGAACGTTGCAATCAAGCTCCATCCTCACTGGGCCACATGTTTTGGGCCTGTACCAAATTAACATCTTTCTGGACAGAACGTTTTAAATGCCTATCAGACAGCCTTGGTGTCACAATCCCTCCAAATCCACTAACTGCTATGTTTGGTGGGCTCATTGATGGGCTTAAAGAGGAGAAGGAAAAACAAACTGTAATAACCTTTACTTCACTATTAGCACATAGACTTATCTTGGTCAATTGGAAGAATCCTAGCCCACCTCTTTTAAGTTTGTGCGTAACTGATGCTATATACCAGAGGTGCCCAATGTGTCGATCGTGATCGACTGGTAGATCGCAAAGGTAGTGCAGGTAGGTCGCATTGCATTCAAAAAAACAGTTTGTAAACGTTAGTCTATCATATATCCTCCCTATGGCATTTCTCACTTGATTGACATACAGGGCGGCCAGTCTGAGATCTCTTTTCTTCTAACATACTGGTCATCCTGCACTCACGATCAAACGCATGAGCTACTGCAAAACTCCGGCTGTGATCTAGTTAGCCTTCCAATTTATATCGACTAAAAACAAATGTTTGGGGAGGGTATGGGCTGGATGTGGAATTGGAAGAGGATGTTTTCTCTCACAATGTCACAATCGAAGTGTGTTTGTCTGATCTGTCAATCTGTCATTGCTATTCCAAAGAAGGAAAATGTGGAAAGGCACTTTCGAAATGTTCATAAAAACTACGAAACTGACTTTCTTCCGAAAAGCGATCTGAGAAAGAGAAAGGAGAGGGAACTAAAATCGCAGTTAATCGAACAGCCATCATTTTTCACTCAGCTGAACACACCGAAGCATTGTTCTGGGTGAGTCACTCGATCATTAAGCATAAGATGTCCTTCCAAGATGGAGAGATGATAAAAGATGCCTTCATTGAGACAGATGCCTAGGGAGAAAATCCTGCTGAGATTACAAGACCCCTGGCCGGTGATAAAGGAGTTTCTCCGTGTCATTAAACATGCAGAATACAAGCAACTTAACAGCGATCAATGGCCGCTAGACTTGGCATTTTTTTTCCGATCTGACCAACATGTTGAATGGGCTTAATTTACAGCTGCAAGGAAAAGAGAATACTATGGTCAATATGATTAACTCAGTTAATGCTTTCAAATGAAAAATGCAACATCTGTCCTCAAAGCTGCAGTGCCTTGATTTGGGAAACATCCAAAACCTCTCCTCAGAGCTGGAGACGCAATGGAAGGCATGTGAGCAACTTGACAGCATACGCTACACAGAGCAGATTGAAAATTGCCTGTCACACTTTGACAGATGGTTTCAAGACTCACCTTTACTTGAGCCAATCGCTACATTTAAGTGCTATCCATTTAGGGAAGATGTTGAGGGTGATTTACCTGCATCAAAAATTGCAACACTGTTTCACCTAAAACTCCTCTACAGTGGAGGATGAGAGTTTGACACTACAGGATGACATTCAGCTGAAGTATGGGGCTCATGGACAGTTTTGAAACTTACTCACAGAGGAAAAGTACCCAAAAATGAGGAAATGTGCTACCTCCTTGACTGCATTATTCAGTCAGCCTTTTCCCTCATGAAGATTATTGAATCCAAATACTGTAGTGACCATAAATATATTGAATTGTTATTGTGCCATAAGGGTTATTCAGTTATGTAAGGTACGACAACCTATATTTTATGTATAAAGTATACTCAGTGTTTATATATATATATATATATATATATATATATAAATATTGTGATATTTGGCCGGCTTATCATCCCGGCCAATACCCCCAGGCCGCCAGATGGAGCCCTCCCTGCAGTATGGAGGTGCCACGAAGACCAGCAGGGAATCATGGACGATGTATTTTTTATTCTCAGCCCTGCTGGATACCTCAGGGGCCGCAAGAGGGTGTTGCAGGGAGGACCGAGGACTTATTTGTGCCCTATGACCCGGAAGCTCGTCATAGGAAGAGTGACGGGCTTCCGGGGTGAAGAAAGAACTTTACGACCCGGAAGTGATTGAGGATCACATGGACTGGGGATTGAGAACACTTCCGGGTCAGGGATTATAAAAGGACTGTGGGAGCTCCCAGACGGCGAGCTGAGCTGGGTGGAAGGGTGGCAACACGTCTGGGAGCTGGAGGATTGTTTATTGAATTATTGTGTGTATTTAATGAGTATTGTGGTGAAGAGTGAGCTTTGTGCACTGTGGCAACAAAATAAAGTCAACAATTGGACTTTTACCTGGTGTCTGGAGTCATGGACAGGGGTTCAAGGGAGCGAGAGCGCCCCCTATCTACCACTATATATATATCATTTTTAATGTAGGTAGATCATTTCAACCTGGTCATTTTAAAAGTAGCTCACAAGCCGAAAAAGTGTGGGCACCCCTGCTATATACCATTTGAAACTGGAAAAAATCAAATTTTCCCTCAGAGGATCTCTTCAAAACTTTTTTAACACTTGGCAGGATTTAATAAATAATATTTTAGAATAAACATTTAAATTAGGGAAAGGGACTTCTTTCACTCTTTACTACGCTCAAAGTTTTACTCTGGCTGTTCGCCTTCATCTCTCATGGGTGGGGGTTGAATTGAATTTAGTATTGTTAAGTTGTTAAGTTTGACTTGATTGTATGGAACATTACGTGCTTTTAATAAATTCAATAAAAGATTAAAAAAAGAAAGTAGTGGGTGCAAGTGTATTACAACTATAAACTGTTAATCCGCAATAATCCACAAAGGCTGGTAAGTGTAAGAATACGCAAACAAAAGTAGTGACAGAGGTGTGACCTATAACTGAGGGACTACAGGAAAAGAATCTGTGCATTTGATAGGGGTTTTATATTAAGGAGAGACTGCCACAAAGCCTTTCAACAAGAATAAACAAGCTTTTGCATTTAGTGTTTTGCTTTTGGTATTTTAGTGTGACATCACAGCTCACTCTTTTTTCTCTACTCATAAATTCAATGAATTAGACCTAATAGGCATTCACCCTGAGATAGCAATAGTGGAACTCCTGAGGTATTCGGATTACAGAATGGCCCTCATAGCCTAAAACGGTTGTGGCCAAACATTTTCAGAATGACACAAGTATTGGTTGTCACAAAGTTTACTGCTTCAGTGTTTTCAGATCTTTTTGTCAGATGTTTCTATGGTATACTGAAGTAGAATTACAAGTATTCCATAAGTTTCAAAGGCTTTTATTGATAATTACATTAAGTTTATGCGTGGAGTCAATATTTGCAGTATTGGCGCTTCTTTCTTTTTCAAGACCTCTGCAATTCCCCCTGGCATGTTGTCAATAAACTTCTAGGCCAAATCCTGACTGATGGCAGCTCATTCTTGCATAATCAATGCTTGGAGTTTGTCACAATTTGTGGGTTTTTGTTTGTCCACCTGCCTTTTGAGGATTGGCCACAAGTTCTCAATGGGATTAAGGTCTGAGGAGTTTATTGGCTATACACCCAAAATTTTGATGTTTTGTTCCCCGAGCCACTTAGTTATCACTTTTACCTTTCGGCACAGTGCTCCATCATGCTGGAAAAGGCATTGTTCGTCACCAAACTGTTCTTGAATGGTTGGGAGAAGTTGCTCTTGGAGGATGTTTTGGTGCCATCAGTCAGGATTTGGCCCAGAAGTTGACTGACAACATACCAGGGTGAATTGCAGAGATCTTGAAAAAGAAGGGCCAACACTGCAAATATTGACTCTTTGCATAAACTTAATGTGATAGTCAATAAATTATACTTCAGTATTTATGGGATCTATTGTGAGTCACGCCGGGGTTAACGATGTGAGACACTGACAGTCAGAGATTCTCAAGGCGGACTTCGCAGCACTAATTAAAGCCATGAAGGAGAGGACCCTGGCTGCAAGAATTTTCATCTCGGGTCCCTTACCTCTCGTTAGAAGATCAAACAAGTATTACAGTCGCCTGCTGGCGTTAAACATCTGGCTAACAGGCTTCTACGAGAGTCAAAACATCGGGTTCATAGACAACTGGGACCTCTTCTGGGAAAGGCCGCGTTTCTTCAAGCGGGATGGTCTGCATCCAAATAGATTCGGCACCCGAGTCCTCTACGAAAACATCGCTAAGGTAATTCGTCTCTCTTGACTCTCTATTTTTACTTCTAACCCCTTCTGTTATGCTTGTGATATTTAGGTAAGAAAACCTTCCTCAAAAGTGCACTGCATTACTACTCTAATAACTAACTTCAGTGTATGCAAAAAATCTAGGCAGTGCGGCATAAATACAAATCATTTAATTATAATTACACCTCTAGATGAACAATGCATTAAAACTATAAAAACAGACTATAGATTAAATTAAAATATGCAGAGAGCGGCGCTAATAAAAATAACTTCTGAAACATTAAATATGGCTTTATTAAATGTTAGAGCATTAAGCAACAAGACTTTTCCATCAACAATCTTATTAGTGATAGGACAATTGATTTTATTGCACTAAGTGAAACGTGGCTTAGCTCAGATGGTGCAGATGTTTTAATCGAATCTGCGCCTCCAAATTACAGCTTTGCTCATGCGGATCGCCAAGGTAAGAAAGGCGGCAGCTTAGCAAACATTTACTCGAAAGGTAAAGATGTCGGTTTTGGGAAATTCAAGTCCTTTGAGTATCTTGCCATTGTTATTCATGGAGTTTCTCAGTTTCTAGTATTATCCGTGTATAGACCTCCTAAATACAATGCGTCTTTCTTTGAGGAATTTTCAGACTTGGTGTCAATTGTAATTACGAACTATGACACACTCCTAATAGTCGATGACTTTAACTTTCATATCGATAATCAGTGTGACCCGAAAGTAAAAGAATTCATGAACCTCCTGGACTCTTTTGATTTGAGACAGCACATTAGTCAGCCTACATATAAAGCAGATCATACATTAGACTTAGTAATTACTAAAGGACTAAAATTTGATGTGAAGCAGATCATTGATATTGGCCTATCAGACCATTTTCTGTTACTATTTAATATAGAAATAATGATAGAAAATATTCACGAGAAGCATATTGTTAAAAAACGCTTCTTTGATTCACCAGCAGCTTCAAAATTTACAAACATTTTAAGCAACCAGTCCATTTGTAGTGCTTACTACAATAGTGAGAATAATGCAAATAGTAAGGTGGAAAATTTTAATATTAAGGTGAGAGCTGCTGCTGACATAGTCGCACCTGAAAAGACAGTTAAAAAATCTTCTAGTACTGTTATACCGTGGAAGACCCAAAGAGTGTCTGATCTTAAGAGAACATGCCGGAGAGCCGAGCGTAAATGGAGAAAAACTAAACTAACTATCCACTATGAGATATTGAAGGTTAAAATAACAGAATACAACAACACAGTCCGTCTTGAGAGGCGCTGCTGTTTCTCTAGAACTATAAATAACTATGCTAGTAATCCCAGAGTCTTATTTTCTACGATTGATCGTCTGCTAAACACAGGTCACTCAATGGAATGCCTCCAAAATACTTTCAGTGAAACTGTATTTTTTAATCAAAAAATTAATGATATTAGAAATACATCTCCCCAATATTGAACCACTTAAACCCCGGTACTCCATTTTAAACAAATGAAATTCTTTTACTAGGATAGATTTACATGATTTATATAAAATAATTTCTCAACTGAGACCCTCCACCTGCACCCTTGACCCAATACCAACAAGTTTTTTCAAAGAAGTATCAGGCATGCTAATTGATAGTATTCTTGACATAGTAAACTCCTCATTAGAAACGGGGGTCTTCCCAGACTGTCTTAAGACTGCTGTAGTTAAACCCCTGCTCAACAAAAATAATCTTGACTCCTCTGCTTTTGAAAATTTTAGACCTATTTCTAACCTGCCTTTCTTAAGTAAAATTCTAGAGAAGGCAGCCATTATGCAGCTTAATGACCACCTCAATAAACATGTTATTCTTGATAAGTTTCAGTTGGGTTTCAGAACAAATCACAGCACAGAAACTGCACTTGTTAAAGTAGTAAATGACTTGTGGGTAAATGCAGACAAAAGCTGTTTATCTGTTCTCATCCTCTTAGATCTGAGTGCCGCATTTGACACCATTGATCACAATATTCTTAGAAATCGCCTTAGTCAGTGGGTGGGCCTCTCTGGCAGTGTCTTAAATTGGTTTGAATCCTACCTGGCAGTTAGAAAATTCTTTGTTAGTTGTGGTAATTATACTTCAAAGACACATGATATCCTGGGTCCGCTGCTCTTTTCGATTTACATGCTTCCGTTAGGTCAGATTATCTCGGGGCATAACGTGAGCTACCATAGCTATGCTGATGACACACAACTGTACTTATCAGTAGCACCTGATGACCCCGACTGACACAATGTCTTACTTGTGTTTCTGAATGGATGAGTAGTAATTTTCTCAAACTAAATAAAGAGAAAACAAAGTTTAGTGATTGGCAATAATGGATATAATGAGGTTATTAGAAATAAACTTGAAGCACTGGGATTAAAAGTCAAAATGGAGGTAAGGAATTTAGGGGTAACTATTGACTCTGACCTGAATTTTAAATCACATATTAATCAGATTACTAGGACAGCATTTTTCCACTTAAGAAATATAGCAAAAGTTACACCCCTTATAACATTGGAAGATGCTGAGAAATGAATCCAAGCTTTTGTTTTCAGTCGACTAGATTACTGTAATGCACTCCTCTCAGGACCACCCAAAAAAGACATCAATCGATTGCAACGAGTGCAGAATACAGCTGCTAGAATCCTAACTAGGAAAAGAAATCTGAGCACATCTCTCCAATTTTGATATCACTACACTGGTTACCTGTGTCATTTAGAAATGACTTTAAAATCCTGCTAATAGTTTACAAAGCCCTAAATAATCTCGCTCCATCTTATATTTCGGAATGTCTGACACGTTATATTCCAAATCGTAACCTTAGATCTTCAAATGAGTGTCCACTTAGAATTCCAAGAGCTAAACTTAAAAGAAGTGGTGAGGCGGCCTTCTGCTGTTATGCACCTAAAATCTGGAATAGCTGACCGATAGAACTTTGCCAGGCTGATACAGTGGAGCACTTTAAAACACTGCTGAAAACACATTACTTTAACATGGCTTTCTCATAGCTTCATTTTAGTTTAATCCTGATGCTCTGTATATTCAATTAATGATCACTATCATTCATGGTGGCTCCAAAGTCCGTACTAACCCCTACTTTCTCTTCTGTTCTTTTTTCGTTTTTTTGTGTTGTTCTGATTTGCGCCACCACCCCTGATCAAAGCACTGTGATGTCACTACATTGAAGGATTAAAGGCCAGAAGTCCACATGACCATCATCATCAAGTTCTTCTATGTGACCCTGAATACCATGAGGACGATGAGGTCATTTATGTTAGGTAGAATGGCTAAAGGGGGCTGGGTGGTCTCACAGCCTCGGAACCCCTGAAGATATTTTTTTTTTCTCCACTGGCTGGAGTTTTTTTTTTTTCTGTCCTCCCTGGCCATTGGACTGAACATTTTATTCTATGTTAATTAGTGTTCCCATATTCTAATTTTTATTTATTTTGTCTTTTTTCTCTTTCTTCATCATGTAAAGCACTTTGAGCTACATTATTTGTATGAAAATGTGCTATATAAATAAATGTTGTTGTTGTTGTTGATTATTCTAACTAAATAGATTACAAATGCAAGCTTAAGAGGCAGATAAGGTGATGAAGGGGCCTTAGCTGCCTCAAAAGCTTGCATTTGTGATGTATTTAGTTAGCCAATAAAAGGTGTCATTTCACCCTAAATTCTCCTGTATCTATCTATGGCTAACATGGTACAACACTCTACTGCTATGATTATTCTAGTGATCATTGTTAATGTGAGGCAAAGTTAGGCCTTTAAGTTTGGAGTGCATGCTGTGTATCAGACAGGCAGAGCAGAACAGAGCAGAGAAGAAGAAGAAGAAGAGTCCAAAGAAACTGACAAGGACCTCTGCAGACTGAAGCAATGAGAGATACTTTCACGCCCCCCACGAGACAAGACTTTGTGCCAAGAGATTTAACCATGCCTGGGGCCAGAAATAAAAGACAAAGAGTAGATAACAAAGTATAACGTCGTAAAGAATTCAAAAATGTTGGCACAGTACACATGCAGAGCAGGTTAGAGATAATGGAAGTACAAAAATGCGAAAGTCTCAAAAAAATGAGAGTAAAGATCGCATTAGCGCAAACAAACGGAAATTACTCGGTGAAATAACAGAACAGTGAAAAGAGATCGAATATATTGTTCAGAGGGAAAAGGGAAAAGTAGTGTTTCATCCCAATGAAGAGGCATATCCACGAGAATTAAAAGAGTTGTTGTTTGGTTAAAGTGAAATCCACATACGCTGTCAAGCTTGGGTCACAGAGTTGCACAGATACACAGGAGATTTTAGAGACAGAAACATAATTCAAACACTTCAAACAGACATAAGCCTCTTTCAGGAGTGAATCGAGCTCCGTGTGTAGTCGAAGGGGACAGTTCCGTCTCTCAATTAAAAGAATAGAAAATCTTCCTCTTCATAGGGGCGCGCCTCGGGAGCGGGACCACCAACAAGAGCAGGGAGGACATGCAGGTGATGGGTGTGACAGAAGAAGATACAGAGGACAGAAGGATATGGGAAAAAAATGATGATCTGCTGTGGCAACCCCTAACGGGAGCAGCCGGAAAAAGAAGAAGAGAAACAAACAGAATTTAATAAACTGGTATACACTTTAACTCTGACAAATAAAGCTAATAAATAGATACAAACTTTCCACAAATAGGCCTGATATCATTGAAAGTTGTGCCACCACACTTAAGAGAAGTGATTTTAATAGTTAATTGTTACATAGACAGTTCTGGATATTTAACTTGAATGTACCTGAAATGGACAATCGTCAAAAGGCACCATGCAGAGAGAGGCCTGCTGTTGGCCATTGAGAAGTTACAGCTGATATCATACTATACCACTGGATCTTCATGGGGACTTTTTCATGACTTATCTGTCTGTTCATTAGATTTGTCTGCTTGTTTCTCTTGAGACATTTGGAACTCACAAAGTTTTAATATTCTAGAGTTCATATTTTGTTCTGTGCCAGTCTGATGAGGGAGGTGCGCCCAGACATTATGTGGACTTTGCTTCCTTGTTTGTATAGACATGCTGAATTGACGTTAGTGTAATTGTTTCATTTGGTTTAAGTTGAACAACTGGATTTTGTTTCAGCATTTTGTTTGATCTTGTTGCGGTTTAACAAAAGTTATGATATGCATTCAAATAGTGTATTCTTTTTACTCACATTTTTCTATTAAGTATTTAATGGGAGTTTTTAAAGTTTTATTTAGATTAAGGGTAACAAGGAAGCATGACAAAGCACTCACAGGATAGAAGACATAAATCAGACTGGGCTTTTGCAGTAGCTTTAGAACAGTCTTTTTAAGTTAGGTCAGCAAGAACTTTGGATACTTTTAAATATTACCTGAAAGCCCTTGTTTTTTCCTTAGCTTTTTAAATTTTTTATTTTATGTAAACTATAAACTATACTATTTATTTAATTCAGTTTGGGTGTATTTATAATATATATATATATATATATATATATACAGTATATACAGTACATACCAGTAACAGCGCACTGTATGATAACGTGCAGTGAATACACTTCGACATTCCTACCTTTCATCCTCTTTCTCAGTACGTTTAGCATTTGTTTGCTCAGAGGTTGATGTGCTTGCTGCTTCCTGAGCAGATCTTCTTCTCTCCACCCTAGTGGCCTGCTGCTTCTCTTCTTTCATCAGCATCTTTTCACGTTAAAACTGATTAAGTCAGTGTTTGCGTTGCAATTACTTTGTACGTTTTCCTTAATTTTTCAATTAAGATGGCAAAAAATTATTTAAGATATGAAGAGGTAGGGGAAGTAATGGCAAAGGTGATAGGAATGAGAACGGCGCCCATACACATGTGCCACACGGCCTCACTGCTGGCCACTGCCGAGAGTTGATTCTACAATAAAATAAAATAAAAATAAAAAGAGGAATAATCTTGGAAGTCAATTATCACCCCAAAAACAGATGGTAGACGTCACGTAGTATACGTGTACCAAATTTCAGGTCAATAATTCAAACGGTTTGCAAGCTACAGGTGATTTAAAATCCTGGACAGACAACCGAACAGCCACGGTAGTGTATTATACGTGTACAGTATATATATATATATATATATATATATATATATATATATATATATTTATACTAGCTGTGTAAGCCCGTGCTGTGAAAAGCCCAGGCTCCTAGAAACTATTGAAATCATCAGAAAAAAATATTGAAATGAAGATACTGTGGTTTCATTTTGTGGACGTACTTGCCCCCCTTGTCTATCAGCGGATAAGTAAATTTGTCTCTCGTTTTTCTTTCCTTGGCAGTTTCACTTTGGCGACAGCATCGCTTTCTTTCAGCTTCATGCTGTAGCCTCATATTTCTTTCTTTTTCCGACTCATTAACTTGGGGCCACCTTGCTGGCTCTTTGAGCTTCATGCTGTAGCCTCACAATTCTGGGCCGGGCAGACAGCCACACACACTTCAATGCATAGACGTTTAGACATACACACACACACACACATCTATATATTGTACATATACTCAGGGTGAGCCAAAAAGAAGTACCACATTTGAAACATTTACTCTACAAAAACTCTACAAGATAAAATAATTTTAATTATGACACAAGAAAGTATATACAAAAAAGATGTTTTTGACTGTTTTTTAAAAATGATGACTTCAAGGTGGTGGCCATCATTAGCAATACACTCTTGATGATTTCTTCCAGTTGGGGCTGCTAAAAGTTCTCTAGCATTTCAATCTAACATTTTGAAGAAGTCTACCATTGACCGCATCCTGGCACTGAGGATTCTCATGGAGCACAAACGCAAATATCGGCAGAGTTTCTTTGCAGCCTTTGTTGATTTTCGCAAAGCGTTCGACTTAGTTGATCGAGCTGCCCTGTGGGACATCCTGAGGGTTCGCTGGATCCCCTCAAGGTTGCTGGATACCATAGCCAGCCTGTGCACTGGTACTGTGAGGCAGAATCTCTGCGTTTTTCACAGTTGATTCTGGGCTTCATCAGGGATGTGATCTTGCTCCAACTCTGCTCAATGCTTGTATGGACTGGGTGTTGGGCAAGGTTGTGGGGTCCAGCATCTGTTGGTGAAGAGAGATTCACGGATCTTGACTTTGCTGACGATGCTGTGATCTTCATGGAGTCAATGGAGGCTCTGATCGGGGCACTCGAGAGACTGTGTGAGGAGTCTTAGTGGGCTTGCGAGTGTCCTGGATAAAAACCAAGATCCAGGCATTTAATGACCTCTTGGGCACAGCCATCAGCAGTGTGTCTGTCTGCGAAGAGAGTGTCGACCTTGTCGAGAGGTTTACTTACCTTGGCAGTGACATTCATGTCTCTGGTGACTCTTCCTATGAAGTCAGTAGACGGATTGGGAGAGCATGGGTGGTCATGAGGTCGCTGGAAAGGGGTGTGTGGCACTCCTGATATCTATGCAATACGACGAAGGTCCAAGTCTTAGAGTCCTGGTGCTTCCTGTCTTGCTATACAGTATGGTTGCGAGACATGGATGCTATCCAGTGACCTGAGACGAAGACTGGACTCCTTTGGAACTGTCTCTCTCCAGAAAATCCTTTGGTACCGTTAGTTTGACTTTGTTTAAAATGAGCGGTTGCTCATGGAGTCCTGAATGAGGCACATTACCTCCATTGTGAGGAAGCGTCAGTTACGACACTACGGCCATGTAGCGCATATCCCCAAGGGTGATCTGGCTCATAAGATCATCATTGTTGGGAACCAGAGTGGCTGGACCAGGCCAAGGGATCGCCCATGTAACACCTGGCTGCACCAGATAGAGGGTCATTTCCGGAGTATGGGAATGGACCGTTTGTCTGCCTGGGGGGTAGCAAACCGGGATCCTGAGTTGTTTCGTCATGTAGTGGGTGCGGCAATGCACTATACCTGTGCATGTTCCCCAACTTGACTTGACTTTGAAATGACAGTGACCGTTGCTCCCCCCTCCTCAAAAAGTATGGACCTACGATGCCAAATTCTGTAACAGTGCACCAAACTGTAACACAGTCACTGTGCAGGGGTCTCTGATGAAGTTCATGAGGGTTGGTTTCAGCCCAAAAGCAAAGGTTTTGCTTATTTACGCAACCATTCAAATGGAAATGTGCCTCATCGCTGTACATGATTAAGGCATCTCAATGAACGGTTTGCAGAATGTTCACGCACAACTCTCTATGGCTCTCCCAGTCTCTCTTACCGAGTTCCTGCACTACCATCATTTTATACGGATGGAAATTAAGGTCCTCATGCAAAATCCTCCTCAAAGACGTGTTGGAAATGCCTAAGGTAGAAGCATGTTTGCGTGCTGAACGTCTAGGAGACTGCAAAATTGATGCCCTTACAGCTTGGATGTTTTCGGGCGTTTGTACAGTCTAAGGATGGCCTGGAGATTTTCTATTCAATGTTTTACTAGTCTGTCTAAATTTAGCCACCTACTGAAGAAATGTTTTCCAATTTGGGACATCACTGTTAGGAGGAATGTTGAAGTGCATTGAGAAGGCGCGTTGCATATTGATGATGGATTTGTTGTTTATGAAGAACGCTTTCGAAAGCACGGTGCACACTGGAAAAAGGCATGTTGCCGACTGAACACTACAAGGAATCGCATATCAAAGGCCCCCACACCAACCCACTCGGCTGCCTTTACCTTGTGCAATCACTTTGAGAAATGTGGTATTTAATTCTGGCTCACCCTGTGTGTATATATAAAACTTATATTAAAACTTCTATAGGCACCACTGTCTTATCAGCACTTTCCGTACGAGGTACCTTTCTCGCCAGTCACTGCTGTACATGTTACATCAGATGATTTGTAACTGCAGTGCACGAAAGAAAAGCAACGGGCAATGATTCATTTTTTGTGGTCTGAGGGTGTGCCTGTTGCCAATATTTATCGAAGACTTTGTACACAGTATGGAGAAAGTGTTCTGTCGCAAAGAAGTGTGTATGAATGAACAGAGAAGATCAAGGAAGGTTGCACAAGTCTCAGCCATGAAGAAGGAGCTGGACACCCATCCACATCCGAAACTGTAGATAACATTGAGCGTGCACATGAAATGATTCTGTTGAATAAACGAGTGACAAGAGATGATGTGGCAAAACATTTGCAAATCAGCTATGGCTCTGCCTATGCAATAGTCTACAACAGACTTAGGTTTCGAAAGAAGCCTTACGAGGACGATTCCTCCTCTGATGAAGAGGTAAAGACAGTAGTACATTCATGGTTTGCAGCTCAGCATAAAAACATTTGTTAATGAAGGAATACGAAAGCTTGTTGACAGGTGGACAAAGTGTACTTCCTGAAAGTTGATTAAAATTAATTCTACAGCCAGAGTGCGGATAATTTTTTACTCTTCCCTCGTATATTTATGGAAGCTGTAAAGCACGTCGGTCATCTTGTTATTTTAAATGTGCTTTATAAATAAAACTGACTTGGCTTGACTTGACAATAACTCTTGTTGTTATGAGACACAGAGTGCCAGGGATTAAACAACCAGAACATGATAAAGAAATAAGAACTGAAGGTCAAAAGACAAGCAAGGATCAGAATACTGGAAAAGCCAAAATGGGAACAAGTAAGCTGAATCAAAAGGCAAGACAAAAATTCCGAGTCAGATCCAGAAGAGATTTACCATATAACCGTAAGACAAAATGCTAAGGTCAGGGTCCACTTGGAAAGAAAGCCATCGATATGAAGAGCAAAAGGTTTTTGAATCCACCAAGGGATGATGTATAGTGTGGTTTCCACCATAGTTATGTTGTAGCTTCCATTAGATCATCGACATACAGTTGTGCTTGAAAGTTTGTGAACCCTTTAGAATTTTCTATATTTCTGCATAAATATGACCTAAAACATCATCAGATTTTTACTCAAGTCCTAAAAGTAGATAAAGAGAAACCAGTTAAACAAATGAGACAAAAATATTATACTTGGTCATTTATTTATTAAGGAAAATGATCGAATATTACATATTTGTGAATGGCAAAAGTATGTGAACCTTTGCTTTCAGTATCTGGTGTGACCCCCCTTTGCAGCAATAACTGCAACTAAACGTTTCCGGTAACTTTTGATCATTCCTACACACCGGCTTGGAGGAGTTTTAGCCCATTCCTCCGTACAGAACAGCTTCAACTCTGGGATGTTGGTGGGTTTCCTCACATTAACTGCTCACTTCAGGTCCTTCCACAACATTTCGATTGGATTAAGGTCAGGACTTTGACTCAGCCATTCCAAAACATTAACTTTATTCTTCTTTAAACATTCTTTAGTAGAACGACTTGTGTGCTTAGGATAATTGTCTTGCTGCATGACCCACCTTCTCTTGAGACTCAGTTCATGGACAGATGTCCTGACATTTTCCTTTAGAATTCTCTGATATAATTCAGAATTCATTGTTCCATCAATGAAGGCAAGTCGTCCTTGCCCAGATGCAGCAAAACAGCCCTAACCATGATACTACCACCACCATGTTTCACAGATGGGATAAGGTTCTTAGGCTGGAATGCAGTTTTTTCCTTTCTCCAAACATAATGCTTTTCATTTAAACCAAAAAGTTCTATTTTGGTCTCATCCATCCATAAAACGTTCTTCCAATAACCTTCCGGTTTGTCCACGTGGTGTTTAGCAAACTGCAGATGAGCAGCAATGTTTTTTTTTGAAGAGCAGTGGCTTTCTCCTTGCAACCTTGCCATGCACACCATTGTTGTTCAGTGTTCTCCTGATGGTGGGCTCATGAACATGAACATTAGCCAATGTGAGAGAGGCCTTCAGTTGCTTAGAAGTTACCCTGAGGTCCTTTGTGACCTCGCTGACTATTATACGCCTTGCTCTTGCAGTGATCTTTGTTGGTCGACCACTCCTGGGGAGGGTAACAATGGTCTTGAATTTCCTCCATTTGTACACAATCTGTCTGACTTTGATTGGTGGAGTCCAAACTCTTTAGAGATGGTTTGGTAACCTTTTCCAGCCTGATGAGCATCAACAACTCTTTTTGTGAGGTCCTCAGAAATCTCCTTTGTTCGTGCCATGATACACTTCCCCAAACATGTGTTGTGAAGAGCAGACTTTGATAGATCCTGTTCTTTAAATAACACAGGGTGCCCACTCACACCTGATTGTCATCCCATTGATTGAAAACACCGCACTCGAATTTCACCTTCAAACTAACTGCTAATCCTAGAGGTTCACATTCTTTTGCCTCTAACAAATATGTAATATTCGATCATTTTCCTTAATATATAAATCACCAAGTATAATAGTTTTGTCTCATTTGTTTAACTGGTTTCTCTTTATCTACTTTTAGGATTTGAGTGAAAATCTGATGATGTTTTAGGTCATATTTATGCAGAAATATAGAAAATTCTAAAGGGTTCATGAGCTTTCAAGCACAACTTTAGTGATCAAAGTCATGTGACTTTCAACATGTTGTGGCATAAATAATCCACCTTTGGTAGGGTGGTGGCTCTGAGACTAGGGATCTGTGCCGGAAATCAGAAGATTGCCAGTTCGAATCCTGTAAATGCCAGAATTGACTCTACTCTGTTGGGCCCTTAACCTGCAATTGCTCTATCCTGGGTATGACGATAATCTGCATCCAACCCTGCAAGCAGGTCCTCCAACTTACAGGAAAAACTAGGGGGTTGGTGCCAGGACTAGCACTCCAGCCACCATAAAAAACATCACGGTGTTCCAGTGAGGTGCTGAGGTGTCACCTGCTACATTCAGGTCTCAATCCAAGTGGTTCATCATGTGGTGGTGCGGCAATGCGCTAGCAGCGTATGCTACCAACCTCTTAATAAAAGGACAAGTGTCTGTCTATGTGTGTTGCTACAGTTAGAAAGGAAATTCTAAAAATAGGCAAAACATGTAGAAAGGGGGTAAAAAAATATATATAATAAATGTACTAAATAAAAGTCTAAAATAAGAAAATTAATTTGTCTGACTCAATATGATTTTCTTGCACCTGCTTGTGGCCACGTGAACAGGAATTATAGTGATAATGCTAATGATAGACAGGTTAATGATAAAATGGATGTTCACCCCAGAAAACCAAAGTTCCAACACGACTAGGCCAGAGCTGCTAAACTAGACCAATGTAATAGCGACCACCACTACACTTTAGCAGGAAAAAAAAATCTCGACTATAAGAGTGGGCCGTTCAATGAGCTATGCCAAGAGGAGGTAAAGAAAACAGACGGCTTTATCTAAAAAGGTGAAGACCGTAAGAGGAAGCTGATTTTAACTTGTAGATAGCTAATAAGGACAAGCTACCCATGGACTGTTTCAAGTTCACAATACAGAAATAACATTTAAGATTTAAAAAGATCACATTTTTCAACTGGAACATACATTAGGATTCACTCCATCTCTCAGAAATGAAAACTGTACTAAAGAAATACCTCCATGCAGAATTTGGAGAGAAAATAAAGACACTGGACCACATTTAAGAAGTAATCAAACAGCCATATGTGTCAAGACTTTGGGTTCATCCCCACACCTCTGGGTCACCAACAAGAGAGAAGATCACGCTGACTTCAGATGCCACTCCTGCCAAGGCAGCATCACATCTCAGTTTGTCTCTTTTGAATGTTGCCGATTGTTTATTTAGATCTAACTTTTTCAGATCTCACTTATGTCTGCCTGCAACATACAGTTAGGTCCACAAATATTTGGAGACAACGTTTTTCTAATTTTGTTTCTGTACTTTACCACAATGAATTTTAAATGAAACAACTCAGATGCAGTTGAAGTGCAGACTTTCAGCTTTAATTCAGTGGGTTGAACAAAAAGATTGTATAAAAATGTGAGGCAACTAAAGCATTTTTTGAACACAATCCCTTCATTTCAGGAGTTCAAAAGTAATTGGACAATTGACTCAAAGGCTATTTCATGGGCAGGTGTGGGCAAGTCGGTTGTTATGTCCTTATCAATTAAGCAGATAAAAGGCCTGGAGTTGATTTGAGGTCTGGTGCTTGCACGTGGAAGATTTTGCTGTAAACAGACAACATGCGGTCAAAGGAGCTCTCCATCCAGGTGAAAGAAGCCATCCTTGAGCTGCGAAAACAGAAAAAACCCATCCGAGAAATTGCTACAATATTACGAGTGGCAAAATCTACAGTTTGGTACATCCTGAGAAAGACAGCAAGCACTGATGAACTCAGCAACGCAAAAAGACCTGGACGTCCACGGAAGACAACAGTGGTGGATGATCACAGAATCATTTCCATGGTCAAGAGAAACCCCTACAGCCAACCAAGTGAACAACACTCTCCAGGGGGTCGGTGTATCGATATCCAAGTCTACCATAAAGAGAAGACTGCATGAAAGTAAATACAGAGGGTGCACTGCAAGGTGCAAGCCACTCATAAGCCTCAAGAATAGAAAGGCTAGATTGGACTTTGCTAAAGAACATCTAAAAAAGCCAGCACAGTTCTGGAAAAACATTCTTTGGACAGATGAAACCAAGATCAACCTCTACCAGAATGATGGCAAGAAAAAAGTATGGAGAAGGCGTGGAACAGCTCATTATCCAAAGCACACCACATCATCTGTAAAACATGGTGGAGGCAGTGTGATGGCTTGGGCGTGCATGGCTGCCAGTGGCACTGGGACACTAGTGTTTATTGATGATGTGACACAGGACAGAAGCAGCCGAATGAATTCTGAGGTGTTCAGAGACCTACTGTCTGCTCAAATCCAGCTAAATGTAGTCAAATTGATTGGGGGCGTTTCGTGATACAGATGGACAATGACCGAAAACATACAGCCAAAGCAACCCAGGAGTTTATTAAAGCAAAGAATTGGAAAATTCTTGAATGGCCAAGTCAGTCGCCTGATCTTAACCCAATTGAGCCTGCATTTCACTTGTTGAAGACTAAACTTCACACAGAAAGGCCCACAAACAAACAGCATCTGAAAGTAAAGCCGCTGCAGTAAAGGCCTGGCAGAGCATTAAAAAGGAGGAAACCCAGCATCTGGTGATGTCCAGGAGTTCAAGACTTCAGGCTGTCATTGCCAGCAAAGGGTTTTCAACCAAGTATTAGAAATGAACATTTTATTTCCAGTTATTTAATTTGTCCAATTACTTTTGAGCCCCTGAAATAAAGGGATTGTGTTAAAAAATGCTTTAGTTGCCTCACATTTTTATGCAATCTTTTTGTTCAACCCACTGAATTAAAGCTGAAAGTCTGCACTTCAACTGCATCTGAGTTGTTTCATTTAAAATTCATTGTGGTAATGTACAGAACCAAAATTAGAAAAACGTTGTCTCTGTCCAAATATTTGTGGACCTAACTGTATGTTGCAGGCAGACATAAGTATGAGATCTCAAAAGGTTAGATCTAAATAACCGATCGGCAACATTCAAAACAGACAAATTGAGATGTGATGCTGCTGCCTTGGCAGGAGTGCCATCTGAAGTCAGCGTGATCTTCTCTCCAAATATTTATGGAGCTAATGGTATATTTCATCATGCTCTTATGTGCCGTGTATATGCAAATTAATCAGTTTTGAACATCACGTTAACATAAAGATAACACCACACAAACAAAGAGAGTGTACTCCTCCTACTTTTTAAATTGACTCTGCAGATGTGAGCGTGTGTATATTTTTTCACGTACGGTAGCAGACATTTTTTTTCCATATACAGTTGTTCTCTGTAACTTCCACTGAGTTTTGCCCAAACGACAGCACCCTCCTAAAGTAAGGCCTAAAGTGCACCAGTAACCTGCATTTAGTTTAAACCAACCCCGTAACCAGCAATTTCAATCAATTTCCATCCACTGTAATCAGTTGCATTGTACAAAAAAAGACAATCAATTTGGCTTCACGAAGAAAAAAAAAGACAAACACAGGGGGCAATCTGAGAATTGGAATGGTATTTCAATTGGAATCCACATTTGGATAAAAATGAATGAGTTCAAATTAAAAAAATATATATTTAAATAGAATCAATTGTACATTCCCAACACAGAGTCTCAGTGCCAGGGCCTGTTTATGTTTTGTAGCACCACAGAGAAAATGTTATGCGTTTGCCATTTGTCAGTCTCGGCTGCTTGTGGGGTCAAAGAAGATCATTTCTACATGCGTTTTTGGAACAGAAAGGTTATTGAAAGCAGCAACCCTAAAGGCTAGACATACATCACTGCGTTTTTCGAAAGGGAGAGGGAGTACAGCAATCGGAGGAGCATGATTGGCAAGATATCGAAACAGATCAACAAATGCATTGGCCAGCTACAGTTACGAAGACCTGCCTAGACAGGTGAAGGTCAGCATTCATCTCTAGGGGCGGTAATCCCATGAAGCCTGCATTGCCCCTTGTTATCTCTAGCGGCCCTGGGTGAGCATTTCAAACTTCATTTTTATTATGGTGCAGTACTGACTGAGGAAACATTTTAAATTTGAAAGTTCAAATTCTATCATTCTATCATTGGCCAGCTTTCACGTTTCATCTACCCAGTATAAGACTGCTCAAACCCTGGACTACAGTACAGGGGTTACTGTGTGTTGAGAAGAAAAAAGGTCATTGTTGTTTTCATCTTTGTGCCTTTCTTTTTAAACATACTAGGGGGCTTTGCCCCCTGCTCACTTTGCTCACCCACCCCCTCCCAATTGCTAAGGAGATGCAGTCTGATCATCTACTGTTGCCGAGCTGTGTGTCGATCATTTAAAAGCCTGTACAGCAGCTATCCTTCTGTAGCATTACCACATAAAAATGTATCCATCCATCTATCCATCCATCCTCTTCCGCTTATCCGAGGTCGGGTCGCGGGGGCAGCAGCTTAAGCGAAGAGGCCCAGACTTCCCTCTCCCGGCCACTTCTTCCAGCTCTTTCGGGAGAATCCCAAGGCGTTCCCAGGCCAGCCGGGAGACATAGTCCCTCCAGCGTGTCCTGGGTCTTCCCCGGGGCCTCCTCCCGGTTGGACGTGCCCGGAACACCTCAACAGGGAGGCGTCCAGGAGGCATCCTGATCAGATGCCCGAGCCACCTCATCTGACTCCTCTCGATGCGGAGGAGCAGTGGCTCTACTCTGAGCCCCTCCCGGATGACTGAGCTTCTCACCCTATCTTTAAGGGAAAGCCCAGACACCCTGCGGAGGAAACTCATTTCAGCCACTTGTATTCGCGATCTCGTTCTTTCGGTCACTACCCATAGCTCATGACCATAGGGGAGGGTAGGAGTGTAGATCGACTGGTAAATTGAGAGCTTTGCCTTACGGCTCAGCTCCTTTATCACCCCGACAGACCGATGCAGAGCCTGCATCACTGCGGACGCTGCACCGATCCGCCTGTCGATCTCACGCTCCATTCTTCCCTCACTCGTGAACAAGACCCCGAGATACTTGAACTCCTCCACTTGGGGCAGGATCTCTCCCCCAACCCTGAGAGGGCACTCCACCCTTTTCCGGCTGAGGACCATGCTCTCGGATTTGGAGATGCTGATTCTCATCCCAGCCACTTCACACTCAGCTGCGAACCGATCCAGAGAGAGCTGAAGATCACGGCCTGATGAAGCAAACAGGACAACATCATCTGCAAAAAGCAGTGACCCAATCCTGAGTCCACCAAACCGGACCCCTTCAACACCCTGGCTGCGCCTAGAAATTCTGTCCATAAAAGTTATGAACAGAATCGGTGACAAAGGGCAGCCCTGGCGGAGTCCAACTCTCACTGGAAACGGGCTCGACTTACTGCCAGCAATGCGGACCAAGCTCTGACACCGGTTGTACAGAGACCGAACAGCTCTTATCAGGGGTCCGGTACCCCATACTCCCGGAGCACCCCACAGGATTCCCCGAGGGACACGGTCGAATGCCTTTTCCAAGTCCACAAAACACATGTAGATTGGTTGGGCAAACTCCCATGCACCCTCCAGGACTCTGCTAAGGGTGAAGAGCTGGTCCACTGTTCCGCGACCAGGACGGAAACCACACTGTTCCTCCTGAATCCGAGGTTCGACTATCCGACGTACCCTCCTCTCCAGAACCCCCGAATAGACTTTTCCAGGGAGGCTGAGGAGTGTGATCCCTCTATAGTTGGAAAAAATGTATATATTTTTTTCTTCTTTTCTCTATGTAAAACCCCATTGTCATTTGAAAATACGGAAGATAAGATAGGCGAGTTGGATAGAGAGGACCTTTTGGGAGGTACAGGGCTGTCATTTGCGATTTCCGGGAGTTCCATGGAAACGGACGCACTATTTAAATAGGGGCGCGAAAAGGCAGGAAGAGAAGGAAGAAAAGACAGCCCGAGTTGGCGAAGGAGGAAAGGACATGACCATTCTGAGTCCAGGAGAAAAATTTGTTTTCGGGAAGCACCACAAGTCCACCGCAGTCTGGGGTGGCCACCTCGAAGACTCCGGATACACTGAGGTTACCGTGAAAGGGATCAAAAGCAGTGTGAGCCGTAAATTTTTATATTCTGGGATTGGCATGTCTAATGAACTGAACTATGGAGAAATAGTAAAACGGAAAAAAAGACTAAATCGAAAGGACGAAGGGGAAAGTTCTGGGATGTATAATTTTATGCTTTGTGTTCATTGTATAGATTGGAAATGGGGGGTGCTGTAAAAGTGTATTAATTACAGTTTTTTGTTGTTGCATTTTTTTCTCTGTGTGGTTTAGTTAATAACACTTTTATTATTATAAATCACCTTTCGGCGCGGTGGGAATGGGTTGAAGGCAGTTTGAGGTTGACCTGCAATCATCAGTGTATACTTAGTGAAGTGTAGCGGAAAAAATCGTTACACTTTTGTCTCACTGCCTTGTGTCGCATGACGTTAAAAGTCTTCCGAGAAGATCACGTATCGTCTCCTTCCAAGCCCTCCAAGATTTTTATTTTTTTTTTATAATAGAGAGATATTTTTCTGGCTTTGTTAAAATTGTCTTTAGTACTCGGGTGTTGTACCATGTTAGCCATTATGAATGTAGTGAGAAGTCAAGCAAGATGACACCTTTTTCTTAGCTTACTAAAAAGATTACAATATGCAGTCTTTCAAGGCAACTCAGGCCTCTTCTTCAGGCAAGATGAAAGCTTGCATATTGTAATCTTTCTAGTTAGCTAAGAAAAAGGTGTCATTTTGCTTGACTTCTCATTAAGATTGTCTTTTTACATACAATGTTGATTATATGATAGGCGGATGTTACAGCAGGGTGCTTCGGGAGGTGATATTTTCCTATCCTTACATTAACAGTACAGCCATATAATTTAAGCACACATAATCAACACTTCATTTTATGTTTCAGGAATAACAAGATAACGTGTAATTTTCGCTAAATACACAGCAAACTTTAATCAACTTACATGTTATAGCTGCCCCAAAATTTCTCTTACCTACAGCACTGAATCTGAAAAGGAGAGCGAAATAAAGCAAACCACTCACTGCGCCAAGACAGACATTTATCTTAACTATAAAGTAGCAGCTAATTTTAAAGCTTAGAAATATAAGCATGCCAGCTTTACACCATTAGTCAACCAACTGCAAGTTAATGTGCCTACTGCTGAATTTTGTAACACAATGTGCTGTATTAAGTGCTTTACGGTCCCAAGGAAGTGAATGTGAACAGAAACACTTAAGAAGTTGTTACTGAAAATCTCAATCAACTAACGCTATTTTTTGCTTCATTCGTCATTTATGAATACTGAACTAAAGAAACTATGGAACTTTCTTACAGAAGGCAATGACGTAGGCTTAGCCTTAGTTAGGCATGCAATTGTGAAATCTGCGACACTCTGAAAAATCAGCAAGCAACCTCAATGCCCAGTAATTTTTAACTTGCTTTTTTATTTAGAACAAGGAAACAACATACATGAAATAATAATTACCTAGTCAACAAGGGGAAATTGTGTAATTCACTAACAACAGAAAAGGCATGACAACAGATACCAAACATGCATTTAAAAAAACAAATTCATGCTGATATGATCTATAGACATAAATAAGTAGCTTGTATTAATATTTCCACGTGTGAATTTACAATATAAAGGATAACATACTAGAAAATTAACATTATGGGGATTTTACATAAATTTAATTTTAAATAATTATTTACCTAACCATTCTAGAATTTAAGTTTAATAAGCCTCTTGTTTACTTTCTCATATTAATTCTTCAACTTAATTTAAGCAAATGACCCACTGTATTTTAGTGGTCCCCAAATCACACTGGAGTCATTTTTAATGCCCACCTCAACAAGCTGTTTGTTCCATCTGTAGGTCTCAAACCATAACCAGTAAGCTCCCATTGGACGTACCAGCTAGTCTTCATATTCTGAGGGCCATGCTGTTGACATAAGCAACAGAAAACGTGGAAATCTGGACAAGTCACTTAAGTTTAAAAATATAAATTAGCAAAAGTTTTTGTCCCCTCCAGTTGTTTAAGCAAGGAAAGAACTAGCAGTATATGCCAGACTAAAACGATTAGTGAACCTACAAATGTAAATTACATTTTCAATTATAGATCATGACAAAATGGAAGGCAGTTCATTAAAGCACATTCCTGGTGCAATCGACCCTCGTCTAAGTTTGTACAGGAGATGGTCAGTAAAGGGTTAACCTTTCAGAGTACCATCCACCCTGACTTAAATCTACAAAACCCATTATGCTGAACCACTTGATTGTAAACTGATGATCAGCAAAGAATCAGGCACAATATAAAACTAAAACATCGCGCTGTCACTCTCAAGGCCAGGCGAGGATGAGAAGTTAGTATGGCGTTGGAGAGCCAGCACACACTCACTTCTGTTCTTCAGTAAATTCTACCACTTGCAAAAAGGTGGGAATGGTATTTTTAAAACATGTCATGTTTTCATACTAAAGATGTAGTTTTTCTTTTCTTTTCCCACCTAGTGTACATATGCAAACTTTTGATATCTACAATGAGGAAATGTGCTTGTTCTGTACTGTTGAAATCATTAGCATGTGCTTTTGGCTGGCTTCTTGCAAAGAGCTTTATTTAATTTAGATTGAATTTGATTTTCTTCTGTGACTGTTCATGCAGTTCCACTAGTAACTGAAGACTACTAGAATGAAAAATGTTTCATATTAAATACGAAAAAAACAATAAAGCAATTGCTACAATGTTTGAACTGTATTAAAATAAATTTTGTCCGCACTTATGCTGCTCAATTCAAGGTGCACTGGGCAGCATAAAACAAACCTTGTAGGGACTGGCAAAAAACGTAAAATAGTGAAGGATTTGGCCATAAATATTAACAAACAACGACGAGGCATCTTCTTAGTCTGTAGGATTCTGGATTACAATCAGGAAATATTCTTTATCTGTTGGATAAAAACAGAAACAATGTGTTGTTGTACATTTACTAAAATGAACCAATGATGCAACACCGTATCAAGTTACAAAGGTTGACGGTCACAGTGAAGTCTACTCTAAAACATGACTGCTGACAAACTTTTTTGCTCCATTAGTGTGACACAACAAGTTTATATACTGATATATCATTGGGTATTGCAATGTTAATTAAAATAAGAAAATAATAATAATAAGTTTATAATAATAAATCCAAGGTCGCT
Source organism: Polypterus senegalus (assembly GCF_016835505.1). Classification (NCBI taxonomy): domain Eukaryota; kingdom Metazoa; phylum Chordata; class Cladistia; order Polypteriformes; family Polypteridae; genus Polypterus; species Polypterus senegalus. Next base: position 8,601,409 of record NC_053167.1, read on the forward strand.
TTACATAAGTTAACATAAAAAATCATACAGAAGACAACAGTACGTAGAAGAGGAAAGTTTTGAGTTGAGATTTAAAGGTGGAGAAAGAGGAGCAAACTCGGAGAGACTGAGAAAGAGAGTTCCAGAGTTGAGGGGTCATAACACTGAAGGACCTAAATCCCAGGGTGGAGAGTCTGGTACGTGGGACAGTAAGGAGATTACTGTGTGAGGACCTGAGAGAGTGACAAGGAGTGTATGGAGCTGGGAGCTGAGTGAGGTAGATGGGGGCAAGGATATGTAGGGCTTTGAAGGTGAGAAGCAGAATCTTGAATTTAATCCTTGATGGAAGTTGGGAGAGAACAGGGGAGATGTGAGCAGAACGCTTTGCGTGGGTGAGGACTCTGACTGTGGAGTTCTGAATGTACTGTAGCTTCTGTATAGATTTTGCAGGGAGGTTGATGAAGAGAGAATAACAGTAATCAATATGAGACATTATGAAACAATGAGTTTCAGCATCACTAAAGGACAGAAATGGATGGAGGCGGGAATGAAGAATGAAATTTTCGAAAGAGACCTGATGTGTGGCTCAAAGGTAAGTGATAAATCAAACCAAGATTTCTGACAACTAGAACAGGTTTGACAAGTGTACCATCAATAGAAACAGAGAAGTTGGATGCCTTAGAAAGTAGGGAGTTTAGGCCTACCAGTAACACTTCAGTTTTATTGGCATTAAGTTTGAGAAAGTTATTTTCCATCCACAGCTTAAGATCAGTGATGCAGTCAGTGAATGTGGTTTGAGGCGAGTCTGTAGGGGAGTGTGTACTAACTGTATATTGTCTACATAAAAGTGGAAGTTATGGTCATGTATGCGAATAATCTGACCCAAAAGAAGGATATAAAGTAGAAAGAGTAATGGCCCAAGGAATGAACCCTCAGGGACACCACGCAACACAGGTAAAGTGAAGGATTTATATCGGCCGAGTGTGACAAACTGTTATCTTTTAGAAAGATGTGATATGAGCCACTGAAGAGATCCCTACAGTGGAGAGACATGAGAGGAGGATTTCATGATTAACAGTGTCAAATGCTGCACTTAAGTCAAGAAGGAGGAGAATATTAAGTATATATATCATAAGTATAAAAAAAAATAATCTAGTGCACTTTTGCAATCATAACATAAAAAGATTAAACGGTTTAATAATTAGAATGACTGGCAAAAAAAGTGTCTGGTTACCTGGTGCAACCATTATTTCATTCTTCTTGGAGCGGATTCGAAGAAAGGTAAGATCATTCTGTGGGTCCATGTCTCTTACTGTGCTCCGGGCTTTTATCACCAGCTGGTGAATGAGCCCGGCATATTGCACAGTTGTGGGATTATCCAAGGTTGTTTTTATTGGAATGCCTAGAGAGATCAATAAATTAATTCAAATAAAGAGAGATAATACAAGCTTATAGGAAATTCAACCAAAAAACTCAACACACTCAGTTCACTCTAACGTCAACAGCTGATGCTTAGATGATAAAACTCTAATGCCTCTTTATTATTAGTTATTACTAACCTGCTTCATTTCTACCATGCAAAAAGTGAATAACCTTACGTCATCATAATAATGTTTAATTCTCTATAGTGAAAAGATCATCATACCTTCTGCGTTCACAATAATGATACCTTGAACCCCTTTCTGGTTCTGGATTCTCTTTAATGTTTCTTCCACTTCTGCCTACAAAACAGAGAATTGCTGCTGGTTACAACATGACTGACAGCCTGACAAATGAAAGTCACTCTCGATTGCATGATAAATGAAGCACTGAATATGATGCACCAGGTCATCAAAGAGCATAAAAGACAGGTAAGAAATATTTGAAGTGCATCTGCTCATCATGTAGGTCACTCACTCACAAAATTATTATACTCTCCCACCCTTCGTCACTTTTGGTTAATGGGTCTGACACTCGATTTTCTCCTTTTTTCTTCTTAAAGTCAGTAACAACAGGCACAACTCTTCTTCCATCAGCAGAGTCTTACTTCCTCTGCTGTGAAATTGACCAAACACTGTCACCTACTGACTAGGAGGCAGTAAACACCAGGACCAATGGGTTAGGTGACAGGAATTCGTAAGAATTACGTGTCTCGTCAGAGTTCAGCATCTGGCAACTGTTCTTTCTTAAATGAGTTTAGACAAACTTCATTAATCCCAACAGGAAATTTAGATGAAATATAGCAGAAGAAACACATAAAATAAAAATACTCGCTGAGCAAACAATACAATCAACCAAGCGTGACTAGACTGATTCCGGGACTGAGAGGTAGGAGTTACAAGAGAAAACTTCATAGTTCCAGCCAAGAGAGATTGAGAGCTGACATGATTGAAGTATTTAAAATTATGAAAAGAATTAATGCAGTGGTTCACCGACATTACTTTATAAAACATTCTTCAACAGGAACACTGGAACAAATTGAGAAACTTGTTAAGGATACCTTCAGAAAAGTTTTTGCACAACGAGAACTGCAGACACATAAAGTAAGTTTCCAAATATTGTGGTAGAGAGAAGAACTTCAGGGACCTTCAAAACTTGATTTATTTCAGGGAAACGAGGTGGATAGGATTGGCAAGCTTATTTTGCAGAATGGCCAGCTCTCATCAAAATTGTTCACATGTTCTAATCTTCCAGGTTGCACACCCAGTTAATACGTCTCGTAAACAGATCTCAGACTATACAGTGGGTACAGAAAGTATTCAGACCCCATTCAATTTGATATGTCATATTTCAGTTTTTCTTTTTTAATAAATCTGCAACAATTTCAAAAATTCTTTTTTTTGTCTGTCAATATGGGGTGCTGTGTGTACATTAATGAGGAAAAAAAATAATTTAAATGATTTTAGCAAATGGCTGCAATATAACAAAGAGTGAAAAATTGAAGGGGGTCTGCTTTCCGTACCCACTGTAGGTGTCCATTTTTAACTCACTGACGTAAGTTGGACTAGTCAAGGCTGATTAGTTGGACACATTGACTGTTAAAATTGCAGCCTGTGCATTGTTCTCGAAGCTACCCATTCACCTCATTTGCTGCAAACACTGCCTTTCCTTCTTACAGCTAGGAAGCCGAGACATTTTGAAAGGCGCAAGATATGAGCTTGTCATGTCCCATTTCAGCCAAACTTAAATTTCACTGAAAGAACTTGGACTGGTTTGGCTAAAGTAATGTTGTTTGCACAACATCAGCAGATCTGTTTGTTAAAGCTACTGCTGAACTCAGCACTGACTAGGAGAATATCAATGTGCCAGTCAAACAGCCCACCACAAGTTGAAATGCGTTTTGGCTGCTGATCGTGCCCTCATCTTGCATTGCGGTCTGCACGCAGGTTTAACACACACACGCACACTCACACAAACAAAGGACAAGGTCAATCATTCCACTACTGGTTTAATACCAGTTAAAAGTGAAAGGGCTCACAATTACAAGCAGCAAGATGACAAAATAAATAGAAAATAACTTCACAAATACTGGAAGAATATTTCCAGGTGGATTAAACATGAAGGATATTCCTCGAAGGAGCAATGACAGCAGAGAGGAGACATCATCACAGCCAAGTCAGAGAATTAAACCATGTTGTATACAGAAAGCATCCTGAGACCATAAATAAAAGCGGTGCTTTGTTTTCAGGCGAAACCAGTTTAGTATTGATAAGGTATGAAAGCACAGTAACATGAAACTGTTTACTATACTAGTCAGCATGCAAGATCTAAGAAATGCTGATGGAGTATTTTCATTAAATGTACAACATGGAAATAAAAATGTACACTGATGCAGCAAGTAACTCTTTTCAACTGGTAAGGCTTGTTACCTCTGATAAAATGACTTCAGTAGTTTATTTATCACATGTGATGGCTTGGACTCCTGTCACAAATTTAAGCATTCAGGCTTAGGAAATGGACATTACCTTTTTAAACCAGACGGCTATATTCCATTGCAAACATTACAAATTGGTGAGGCGGCCTTCTGCTGCTATGCACCTAAAATCTGGAATAGCCTGCCAATAGGAATACGCCAGGCTGACACAGTAGAGCACTTTAAAACACTGCTGAAAACACATTACTTTAACATGGCCTTCTCATAACTTCACTTTAATTTAATCCTGATACTCTGTATGTTCAATTCATCATAATAACTATTCATGGTGGCTCTAAAATCGGTACTGACCCCTACTCTCTTTTCTGTTTCTTTTTCCGGTTTCTTTGTGGTGGTGGCCTGCGCCACCTCCACCTACTCAAAGCTTCATGATGCACCAACAATGATGGATGGATTAAAAGGCAGAAGTCTACGTGACCATCATCATCATCAAGCCCTTCCGTGAGATCCCTAAATCCAAAGAGGACTGTTTCATTTATGTTAGGTAGAATGCCCAGAGGGGACTGGGCGGTCTCATGGTCTGGAATCCCTACAGATTTTATTTTTTCTCCAGCCGTCTGGAGTTTTTGTTTTTTCTGTCCCCCCTGGCCATTGAACCTTACTCTTATTCAATGTTAATTAATGTTGATTTATTTTGTTTTATAATTGTGTCTTTCATTTTTCTATTCTTTAATATGTAAAGCACTTTGAGCTACTGTTTGTATGAAAATGTGCTATATAAATAAATAATAAAAAAAAACAGACCTTGCATTACACAGCCACAGAGGAGAATCTCATTAAAAAATAATAATAATAATAATAAGATGCTCACCATTTACTGATTATGTATTTTGGGCTCCTAACAGACACTGCAGAGTGTGAAGATGCCTTTTAGGTCTAAACCTCCTTTTTAGCAACATGAGGATTTGTTTAATAGTCCAACCATGAAAATTTTTAATGAGGCTGTATAAATGGTTAAGTAAAGGTTTAGGACATTGTAAAGGATATGCTGCACCTTAGAGTAACCTTAAAAATTAAAATGGTCATGATTTTGATAGAGAAACTAAATTGGTGATGTATTTTTTAGGTCTGAAAACAAAATTGGAGAATACATTTATTAACGCAGCCTTTCAGTTCATTTTTCATAAAATATTTTTTGTACACTGGAAAAAAGACCACATGTCAACATGACATATTCCTTTAAAAATGATCTCTGTACTAAAGTAATCCCTTCCAAGATGCTGATTGTGTTTATAATATTTCAGTAGAAGATGGAGTGCTATGCACTTGTGTACAGCAAAGCTTTACAAATAATTGTTGTTGTAAGAAGTTGCAAGTAACCTTCCACCCCATAATGCTGGGCTACCAGGTTTGTAAAGCTACTAGCCCAGCAGGCTCCCATATGCATTTACAATTTGTACTCCTTGCAGACAAACCAATTCCTCTACATAGATCATAAATCTTTCAGTATTTTAGCACAAAAGGAACAGCCATGGAGGAAGTGAAATGTATTACTATCACTAAGGGCAAAGTTAAATGTCCAGCCAGTGAAATAGCAAGTGCTCCAAATGTGCATTTTGTTATTCTAAAGATTTCACATGTGAAGAAGTGGATAGCCAGCCAGCAGTTACAGAAACTGCCAAGGAGATATTCAGTGATTGGGAAATTGTAGAGGGAGAAGTGCTGCTTAGATTAAAAAAAATGAAATCTAACAAATCACACAGACAAATAACATTAACTTAAAATGCTCAGGGTGATTAGAGAAAACAAATTTTAGTCATTGGCAATAATGGAGACAATGAGATTATTTGAAATAAACTTGATGTATTAGGATTAAAAGTCGAGATGGAGGTAAAGAACTTAGGGGTAACTGTTCACTGTGACCTGAATTTTAAATCACATATAGTAATCCCTCCTCGATCGAGGGGTTATGCTCCAGACCACCCCGCGATAGGCGAAAATCCGCCAAGTAGAAACCATATGTTTCTATGGTTATTTTTATATATTTTAAGCCCTTATAAACTCTCCCACACTGTTTATAAATATTCCCTGCACAGTTATAAGGCATAATCCCTTTGTATTCTCTTAGATATTAGGTAAGATTCATTGAAATTATGTATATAAACACACTGTTTATATACAGTAAAACCTAAATATTATTTTAAAGATATTGAGTGTCTCCAATATCACGTTACAGCCATTACGATAGACAATGCAACAAAAATAGTATACAGTAAATGTGTGTGTACAGTGACACTAAACGTACGTACATGTACTAAGTACTGTAAGTAGAAAATTAATTATGGTTACTCACCAACAATGACACGATGACTTGTCCGATAACAATGCATTTTATTTTACTGCACAACAAAGGAGAGCGTTACAGCCCTTAAAGGAGCCACTTCAGGCGATTGTGTAGTACTGCCGTTGTTCTTCTTCTGGCAGTCAATCCAAATCCCTAAAGCAGATTCCATCCAGACTACTGCCTTATTACATCCACTTACAACTCGTTTTGCACCCTGGTTAAAAGGACACTGTGGCTGTAGATCTTATATTCCTTTCCTACTTTTTAAATAAAAAGAATCGTAGCCTTCAACAAATCCAAAACGTTTACCTTTTCGCAATCGTTAACATCTTCTGTTTGCGCTTGGGCACGGCCCCTGAAGCAGTAGCAGATCGTTTTGGAGCCATAATGAAGGGCTTGACTATGCACAAAGATAAACACAAAAGAGCACAACTCTTTACACAGCGAAACACATTGATGCTGAATGAGCGAGACGAGACTTCCTGGTAAACACTTCATTCAGCAAGCAGGAACTTAACTGCGTGCTCTGATTGGTTAGCTTCTCAGTCATCCGCCAATAGCGTCTCTTGTATGAAATCAACTGGGCAAACCAACTGAGGAAGCATGTACAGGAAGTAAAAGACACATTGTCCAGAGCCCAAAAGCAGCTTAAAAATCCGCGTTATATATTTAGTTATGCTTTCATATAAAATCCGCGATAGAGCGAAACCGCGAAAGTCAAAGCGCGATATAGCAAGGGATTACTGTATTCATCAGACCACTAGGACAACATTTGTTCACTTAAAAAAACATAGCAAAAGTCAGACCTCTTATATCACTGAAAGATACTGAGAAATTAGTTCACGTGTTTGTTTTCAGTCGACTAGATTACTGTAACGCACTCCTCTCAGGACTACCCAAAAAGACATAAATCGTTTGCAACGAGTGCAGAATGAAGCTGCTAGAATCCTAACTAGGAAAAGAAAATCCGAGCACATCTCTCCAGTTTTGATGTCACTACACTGGTTACCTGTGTCATTCGGAATTGACTTTAAAATACTTCTTATGGTTTATAAAGCCTTAAATAATCTCACTCCATCTTATATATCGGAATGTCTGACACGTTACATTCCAAATCGTAACCTTAGATCTTCAAATGAGTGTCTGCTTAGAATTCCAAGAACTAAACTTAAATAAAGTGGTGAGGTGGCCTTCTGCTGTTATGCACCTAAAATCTGGAATAGCCTGCCAATAGGAATTTGCCAGGCTAATACGGTGGAGCACTTTAAAAAACTGCTGAAAACACATTACTTTAACATGGATTTCTGATAATTTCACCTTCATTTAATCCTGATACTCTGTATATTCAATTCATTATAATAACTATTCATGGTGACTCTAAAATCCATACTAACCCCTACTCTCTCTTCTGTTTCTTTCCTGGTTTTCTGTGATGGAGATCTGCGCCGCCACCAACACCTAATCAAAGCACCGTGATGTTCCAACATTGATGGACTAAAAGCCAGAAGTCTACGTGACCATCATCATCAAGTCCTTCTATGAGAACCCTAAATCCAAAGAGGACTGTTTCATTTATGTGAGGTAGAATGCCCAGAGGGGACTGGCCGGTCTCATGGTCTGGAATCCCTACAGATTTTATTTTTTCTCCAGCCGTCTGGAGTTTTTGTTTTTTCTGTCTCCCCTGGCCATTGGACCTTACTCTTATTCGATGTTAATTAATGTTGATTTATTTTGTTTTCTTATTGTGTCTTTTATTTTTCTATTCTTTTTTATGTAAAGCACTTTGAGCTACTGCTTGTATGAAAATGTGCTATATAAATAAATGTTGTTGTTGTTGTTAGCGAGCACATACATACAAAATTGATGTGTATTTTTCAAAAATCATTGCACTCGGAAATTCCCAAGGACCTGAAATTAGTAAATGTTATCTCTCTATTATAAAAAAAAATATTGGAAGGAGACGAGACCTGACTTTCTCGGAGACACTTTAACGTCCCGTGAGACAAGGCAGTGAGACAAAAGGACAGCTGCTGTACAGGCTTTTAAATGTTCGAAGTGCTGTGTGACATGAAGATCACATAGCACGGTGGCAGCAGCAGCAAGCCAAAAGCTGATCGAGCAAAGAGGAGGTAAAAAAATTTGTTTCCCATTGTATCACCGTTTAAGACGGGGTTTCAGAGGAGCGACCGCATGTCCTTAGCAGAAGGGGTCTTCACAACGTGAGCGACAGAGATGTGAAGTGGCCGGCGTATTGTACGCCACCTCTGCTGGTTAAGCGAAGCGAACAGGGGGCAAAGTCCCCCTAGTCATGCTATATAAAAAAGGTGATTGGGATGATCTAAGACTTCTAAGTGACTATAGGCCAGTAAGCTTAACAGTGCATCACAGGTAAATAACTGGGAATAATTATTTAGGAAAAGATCAAGCCTCATATGATACTGGGAAATAGTCAACAGGAGTTCAGATGGAGGAGATCGTGTTTTACTCGCATGCTAAAATTCTATGAGGAAGCAGCACAAGCATACAATAAAGACAAGTGTATATGATATGATTTATGTTCATTTTCAGAAGATTTTTATAAGTCACCATATGACAGGCTAGTGATCAAACAAAAGGAAAGTGGGAATTCAGAGCACTGTATGTAGGTAGGCAGAAAACTGGCTTAAACACCAGGACCAAAGGGTTAGGCGACAGGAATTCATAAGAATTACGTGTCTCGTCAGAGATCAGCGTCTGGCCATTGATCTTTCTTAAATGAGTTCAGACAAAGTTCGTTAATCCCAACAGGAAATTTAGATGAAATATAGCAGAAGAAACACATAAAATAAAAATGCTCCCTGAGCAAATAATACAATCAACCAAGCGTGACTAGACTGATTCCGGGACTGACAGGTAGGAGTTACAAGAGAAAACTTCATAGTTCCAGCCAAGAGAGATTAAGAGCTGACATGATTGAAGTATTTAAAATTATGAAAAGAATTAATGCAGTGGTTCGCTGAAATTACTTTATAAAAAATTCTTCAACAGGAACACTGGAACAAATTGAGAAACTTGTTAAGGATACATTTTGCACACCTTCAGAAAAGTTTTTGCACAACGAGAACTACAGACACATAAAGTAAGTTTCCAAATATTGTGGTAGAGAGAAGAACTTCAGGGACCTTCAAAACTTGACTTATTTCAGGGAAACGAGGTGGATAGGATTGGCAAATTTATTTTGCAGAATGGCCAGCTCTCATCAAAATTGTTCAAATGTTCTAATCTTGCAGATTGAACACCCAGTTAATACGTCTCACAAACAGATCTCAGGCTATAGTTGTCCATTTTTAACTCACTGACGTAAGCTGGACTAGTCAAGGCTGATTAGTTGGACGCAGTGACTGTTAAAATTGCAGCCTGTGCATTGTTCTCAAAGCTACCCATTCACCTCATTTGCTGCAAACACTGCCTTTTCTTCTTACAGCTAGGAAGCCGAGACATTTTGAAAGGCGCAAGATATGAGCTTGTCATGTCCCATTTCAGCCAAACTTAAATTTCACTGAAAGAACTTGGACTGGTTTGGCTAAAGTAATGTTGTTTGCACAACATCAGCAGATCTGTTTGTTAAAGCTACTGCTGAACTCATCACAAAACAAGTCAAGTCAAGTTGGGGGGCGTGCACTGGTACAGTGCATTTCCACACCCACTGCACAAGGAAACAACTCGGGATCTCAGTTTGCAACCCCCAGGTAGACATGCGGTCCAATCCCACCCTCCAGAAATGACCCTCTACCTGCCGCAGCCAGGTGTTACGTGGGCGACTCCTTAGCCTGGTTCAGCCACTTGGGTCCCCAACAATGAGGATCTTATGACATAAGACATAAATCATTTGCAACGAGTGCAGAATGCAGCTGCTAGAATCCTAACTGGGAAAAGAAAATCCGAACACATTTCTCCAGTTTTGATGTCACTACACTGGTTATCTGTGTCATTCAGGATTGACTTTAAAATACTGCTTATGGTTTATAAAGCCTTAAATAATCTCGCTCCATCTTATATATCGGAATGCCTGACACGTTATATTCCAAATCGTAACCTTAGATCTTCAAATGAGTGTCTCCTTATAATTCCAAAAGCTAAACTTAAAAGAAGTGGTGAGGTGGCCTTCTGCTGCTATGCACCTAAAATCTGGAATAGCCTGCCGATAGGAATTCGCCAGGCAAATACAGTAGAGCAATTTAAAACACTGCTGAAAACACATTACTTTAACATGGCCTTTTTATAACTTCACTTTAACTTAATACTGATACTCTGTATGTTCAATTCTTCATAATAACTATTCATGGTGGCTCTAAAATGCACTGACCCCTACTCTCTTCTGTTTCTTTTTCCGGTTTCTTTGTGGTGGCGGCCTGCGCCACCACCACCTACTCAAAGCATCATGATGCTCCAACAATGATGGACTGAAAGCCAGAAGTCTACGTGACCATCATCATCAGGTCCTTCCATGAAAATATGATGATTTATGTTAGGTAGAATGCCCAGAGGGGACTGGGCGGTCTCTTGGTCTGGAACCCCTACAGATTTTATTTTTTTCTCCAGCTTTTGGAGTTTTTTTTTGTTTTTTCCGTCCACCCTGGCCATCGGACCTTACTCTTATTCTATGTTAATTAATGTTGACTTATGTTTATTTTTTATTGTGTCTTCTATTTTTCTATTCATTTTGTAAAGCACTTTGAGCTAAATTTTTTTGTATGAATATGTGCTATATAAATAAATGTTGATTGATTGATTGATTGATTATGAGCTGGATCACCCTCTGGGAAACGCACCACATGGCCATAGTGCCGTAACTGACACTCCCTCACAATGGAGGTAATGTGCCTTATTTGGGACTCCATGATCAACCGCTCATTCGATACAAAGACAAACCAATGGTACCCAAGGATTCTCCGAAGAGACACGGTACCAAAGGAGTCCAGTCTTCATCTCAGGAAACTGGATAGCGTCCATGTCTCGCAACCATATAGCAAGACAGGAAGCACCAGGACTCAAGACTTGGACCTTCGTCCTTTTTGCATAGATGTCGGGAGCGCCACACACCCCTTTCCAGCGACCTCATGACCCCCCCATGCTCTCCCAATCCGTCTACTGACTTCATAGGAAGAGTCACCAGAGACATGAATGTCACTGCCAAGGTAAGTAAACCTCTCGACAAGGTCGACACTCTCTCTGCAGAAAGACACGCTGCTGATGGCTGTGCCCAAGAAGTCATTAAAGGCCTGGATCACAAAACCTACGGTCCAAAATGAAAAAAGATATTCTGATACTACAACCCACTCAAATCACATCGTTACAGCCTTTAAATAATTAGAATGCACAGGCATGACATACAGTGGAACCTCGGCTCACGAACGTCTCGGAACACATATAAATCGGTTCGCCAAACTTTTGCATCTGTTCACGACCATGGACTCGGTATATGAACAAGCCAGTTTCCCTTTCGGTTTGTGCGCGCCGATGATTTCTGCACGTGTTCAATCTCTCCCTGTGCAGGGAGAGAGAGACACACACACACAGACAGACACGTGCGCGAGAGAGAGACACACACACACAGACAGACACGTGCGCGAGAGAGAGAGACACACACACACACGTGCTTGCGTGCGAGATACACACACACACACACAGACACAGACACAGACAGACACGTGCGCGAGAGAGAGATACACACACACACAGACACTCAGACAGACAGACACACAGACAGACAGAGAAAGACACACACGTGAGCGAGCGAGAAAGAGAGAGACAGCTGGACGCATAAGGGCAAGAAAGCAGTTATAAAGAATGCACCAGGCTTGTTTTTAAAGAGACAGATCCGAGCATTGTTTTAACCTCGCTGTATTTAATGAAGACTTTTTCTATTGGATTTTAACCTCCTCTTCACTTCTGTTTACAGCGATCGGTTCGTAGCGTGAATTGTTGCAATGTTACTTTTCTTGGTGGTTTATTAAATTACGGATTTTTCAAACGTCCATTTTTTCCCCTGTGCTTAAAACTCATTAAAAAAAAAGTGTTTTTAGCGAGCAGTTCATAAGGCTATAGCGCAAACTCTTGCAGTGTTAGTTTTCTCTGTTGTTCAAGGTTTTCTCAGTGTTATTCAATGTTTTTACATTTAGTTTACCATTATGCTGTGCATTCTATGGTATAATTAACTATATTTGTGCTTAAAAATCTTTAAAAAAATATATATTTACAGCTCTGGAACGGATTAATTGTTTTTACATACAATCCTATGGGGGAAATTACTTCGGTTCACAACCAAATTGGTTTACGAGGTTCCACTGTAGTCATTTCAAAACCAGCTTATTCCAATGCAGGTTCTCAGGAGGAAGAAGCCTACCCCAAGATCACCACATTCAAGGCAGGAGCGAGTCTTCATCTTTAACACTCACTCAGAGCGGTTTAGCATACAATCAGGTCAACCTCATCCTGCAATCCACTGGGTTGTGGAAGGAAACTGGCTACTTGCAACAGATATGCAAATGAAATTCAGAGCTTGGCAACTTTTTCTTTTTAATTATTAAGCTAATAATGTCTATTGTTTTGACTACAGGTGTTCACTTAACTGCAAATGGCTGACATAAAACAAGGAAGCAGATATTCAAATAGACTGAATAATACAAGAATAATCTGGAGTGCCAGCTAAATCATTAATAAATGCTGCCTCTACAAATTATTTAATCCATGGGTACACAGCAGTAAACTGAAAGAAACGTTGTCACAAATGATTTTTTTCTTTATTTATTTATTTTGTGAGCTGGGAAAATGGGCATGCTCTGTCCTCCAAAATAATCAAATGCAACGGTATCGAGAGGTTTCCAGCCCTTAGTATTTTGCAATAAGAGACATTCAGATTTGGATCATGAGAGTTTACTCCAAACATCTAAATGTCTTGAGATGCTAACGGTATTATCCGATTCCGAATTTCACTTTTCTACACTGTCAATCATTTACTGGTGCTTGTTTGATAAGCAAATTAATCCACTGTTCTTGTTTTCTAGTTCAGATAAAACACTGCTCAATGGGTGCATGGATTTTCTCCCAGACATGTATAGGGATGCCTTTCTGAAGTACTCAAACTCTGACAAGTTTTCAGACTTTACTGAATTTATTTGAGCTCTTACACAAGTCTCTCAACTTCCATCACAATGTCTTAACTCGATCTTTTACATCGCGCCATGCAAACACTAAATGGACACTTAGTTCTAACCGCTAAACATTAACGTAATGGCAAAAGCATAATGTCAAGCATATTTTAAACTAATATGACCATTACAGTAAATCATTTTACACAGACAATAAGTAAAAACATCACAACAAATTGTGACTATAACGTTTAGTTCAATAAAATGTGAAAGGTTTCGAGGATCCGATTACTTCCACAAGGAAGTGTATGTAGCCATGTACACATTTTCAGACCGACTTAAACTGAACTATAATAAAGAAGTTTTAGGGAAAAAAATGAAAAATTGATATACCTACTTTGTATGCACAAGTAACTAATGGATGTTTGATTTTATGTGGTATAAAGTACGGATGTGTAACTCTCTCCGTCTATACGTGTTTATTTTAGCTGATCTTTACAGGAGACTATCACAGTTACTGCAGCATTTAAACACTCCGAATTCGTAAATGAATTAAACAATCGAACTGTGTACGTCACGTGAGCTGCCCTCTCCTCCGCTATCTTTAACAGTAGAGCGTAACCAGACATGTCGGGAATCTCGCTAGTCCTGTTATCCACTGCACATCTGCTAACACGATAAATGATTTATATGTAAGCGATTAGAACTACATCCCTTGTTTTGAATTAAAGAAATGCCTGCTTCTTCGAGATCTTTCATTTTGACTAAAATAAGGTTTCCTCTGCCTATCTTATCCGAGGGCCACGCATCACTGACAGAACTCGTAATTTGTGTTGACTCAGTCAGAGCAAAAAGCTGAAACGTTTCCAGCCTCACTGACACTACGCTGCAGATGACGATCAAACACCTTTAAATCTTAAGGTCGATGGACACTCGGTTGATCACAGCAGATTTATTATGCTGGCTGACGACTCCATCCTCCCCAAATCCTAATAATGAGCAATGATAAATCTGCCATAACAGATCGCCCGACACTAATTCAAAACAAAAGCAACTTCTGCTAATGTCAGATTGTGACAGCGCCACGTTGTTACTTGCAAAATATTCAGCAACTTGTACGCACCATTTTGTCGTTTTAATCTTTAACAAGAATTCTTCCAACGCCTATTTCTTCGGCAGCTTTAGCAGACCGAGCATGCGCAAACTCGCCCCCTCCGCTTCAGAGCCGACCAATTGATTCATAGGGGCAGGACTGCGCCTGCGCACTAATCCACTCTGCTCTTGCCGCTTCCTTTCTGACCATCGATTTTCGTGCGTTTGCTTTTACTTCACACCGCATCGCAGATCCATTACTGCCATCTATCACTTTGGAGGATTTTCGAGTGGGATTTTTCTCGTATATTGTACTGTACATTAATTACTTGACTAAATTTCAGCCACAAGACTGTCACGATAGTGGAATAAATGCGTTCAATAGTAAACATTTCTAAACTCTTTTTGTTATGTGGAGGACTGACCAGATTTCTCTTTCCCAAGGATTTTTAAGCGTTCCTATTCCTTCTGCGAGGTGTAATCCTGCCAGCAAATCATCAGTTTCCACCGGTACCTAATTCCCGGTATACCTCTAGTGAAATGTACAAACAGGGTATCTTCACCTTTCACCCAAAACATGCCAGCTGTCTCTCTCTGACCAGAGAACCACTGTCCTAACTGCATTAGGGCTCATTTGACCCTTTCAATGAATTCAGGCATCATTGTCTATTTGTACCAGCAATTTAGTTGAGGATAAGGGAAAAAAAATATTGATAGACTAAAACGCTTAGCCTGAAAATCCAGCTCCAGCCTCGACACTGTAATGAAGATTATTATATTTAAGAATAAATAAGAAAACATTTCAGGGGTTCCTGCACTCTTGTTCATGCAAATTTAGCGGAGTTGTAACTATAGGTCATCAAGAGGCATACGTCAAACAGTGCTGGTGCACTCTACTACAATAGTCAGGGAAGGAAGCTTGCAAAGATGAAATAGGAAAGGACTGGGCATCATTACTGGACTCAAGCAATTCCAGACTCAGGTGCTAGAAGGGGATGTGGACAAAGCTAACGTTGTGAACTAATTTTTCAACAGATTTTCCCTCCCAATGCCACCTTCTTCCAATGGCCAGTCCAATTAACCCCATACATCCTGTCTACATCAGCAACTCCTACATGTCAACTGGAAAAACCAGTGATTAGTGCATCTCTGACCGTCATTGTAGGCTGTCCATAACTGATGACAAAGTGTGGATACAACTGAGGATGCTACACATGGGAAAAGCTGCTGAACCAGTTGGTGACAGTCCTCAAGTTCTTCAAGCTTTTACTGACCAACCTTGTAGTGTCCTCAGTCACCTGTTCAGTCTGTCACTGAGACTCCAGAAAGTGTCACTGCTGTGGAAATCACCCTGTATTGTTCCAGTTCCAAAGAATCTAGCGCTTCGTCACCTAATAACTATAGGCCAGTTGCCCGGAGATCTCTCATCATGAAGACCTCTGAGAGTTTGGTCTTGTGGAAGACCACATGCACCCTCTGTAGCTTGTTTATCAGTCAAAGACTGGAGTGGTGGGCGTAATTATCTGTCTGCTCTGCAAAGCTTATTCTCACCTGGAGAAAGCTGGCAGCACTGTGAGGATGATGTTTTTTGGTTTCTCCAGTGCCCTCGATACCATTCAGCCATTCCTGTTAAGGAGTAAACTCGGAGATATGCAGGTGGAAGAGCCTGTGGTGTCCTGGATAATGGACTACCTGTCAGGCAGGCCACAGTTTGTGAGACTTGAAGAACTGTGAGCAACACTGGAGCATCACAAGGACCAGTCCTGTCTCCTTTTCTCTATACTCTGCACACCTCCGATTACAGATATAACACCAGGTCATGTCACTTGCAGAAATTCTCAAATGATTCTGCATTTATAGGTTGCACTGATAAAGAGGATGAGACAGAGTATAGGAGTCAGGTGAAGAACTTTGTTTCTTGCTGCAAAGAGAATTGTCTGCAACTTAACATCAGCAAAACCAAGGAACTGGTTACTGTCTTTTACCACACCAAAGAGCCTCCATGTTCGGTCACTGTTCAGGGAGTGGATGGAGAAGTGGTCCACTGGTACAGTACTTGGGGGTCCATGTCAATGATAGGTTGGACTGATCTTGTAACACAGAGGAGCTATAAAAGAAAGGACAAAGCTGGCTCTTTTCTTCTTATGTGACTGCTCTCCTTTAATGTGAGTAATGACATCCTTTACATGTTCTTCAACTCTCTGATGGCCAGTATGAATTCCATACTGTGGTGTGCTGGGCTGGTAACATCACATCAAGGGAGACTCACTAAAACAACAAGCCAGGCTCAGCTGTGAGATGCACTCTTCACCCCATGGAAGTAGTAGTGGAGGAGAAAATTAAAACAAAACTGAGTGTCATTATGAACAATTCTGCACATTCCCTATCTGACACACCAACACTGAGGACGTTCAGCCAACAAATTATTCAGCAAAAGTGTGTCAAGAAACGCTATGGGGGCTCCTTATGCCAACAGCAATACGTCTGCATAATGCCTTACTGGGAGGTAACAGCCAAGTCAGGAGTATTCCTTCTTTTTAGTTTTTTTACCTTTTAGTCATTGTGGTGTATATTTGAGAGATATTTATCATTATGTATGTACCTATTTATTTATTGAGCTGCTGTAAAAAAATGTAATTCATCCTGGAACATATAAAGGAACAAAACGCAGTTAGAGGAGAGGGAAGCTAGAAGCTCAGCGCAGCCCACTTCCTCCAGATTAAACCTCTGAATGCAGCCTGCTTTTCCTGATCTAGCTCTCAATCAAAGAGGGAAAAAGAAGTCTCATCAGTGAAGCTAAAGAAGCGCCACCCATGTTCAAGAGGGTCTGAGCTTTTGGTAGCAGTGTGACGTCACTACCCTTTGAAATTGGCCAATCTGTTAGGGTCAACCTGCACATTGACAGACCCATGCTGTATGTGACCAAGTTGTGCATATCATATAGTGCCTTCCATATCTATCTATCTCATATAGTGTCTTTCATATCTATCTATCTATCTATCTATCTATCTATCTATCTATCTATCTATCTATCTATCTATCTATCTATCTATCTCATATAGTGTCTTTCATATCTATCTATCTATCTATCTATCTATCTATCTATCTATCTATCTATCTATCTATCTATCTATCTATCTATCTATCTATCTCATATAGTGTCTTTCATATCTATCTATTGTGGTGGGTGGCCGCTCCTCGGAACCTCCCCCGGAACGCTTGGTGGCAGCCTCCCTGGTTCATGATGGTTCCTCAGTTTCCCACAGGGTTTCATGGGAGTTGGAGTTCTCCCCAACCCTGTGGGGCTCTGGGGTGGCTGCCGGGGAGCTGCATGGATCCTGGAGCCAACCTGGACACCTCTACAGGCCCGCCCGGAAGTGCAATTAGCACCAGCTGGTCAAGCACCTGGAGCACTTCTGGGTGGGCTATAAAAAGGGCCAGCATCAACCACTCGACAGCCAGAATTGGGAGGAAGAGGACGAGGTTGCCTGGGAGGAGTTGTGGTGACAAGGTGGAGAGTTGTGTCTTATTGAACTGCTTTTGGGACTGTGTATTACCTGTGGGTCACGGGGAAGACGTGTGCTCACAGGGGAAGAAAAGTAAAAAGTCTGTGTGCTTTAACACGTGCCTCTGGGTCAGTGTGTGCCGGGTCAGGCGCAATATAGTGCCTTTTTCACACTATCTATCTATCTATCTATCTATCTATCTATCTATCTCATATAGTGCCTTATCTATCTATCTATCTATCTATCTATCTATCTATCTATCTATCTATCTATCTATCTATCTATCTATCTATCTATCTATTTTGATCTCAAGTTCCAGCTTTCTTTTGTTCTGTTCTTCTTCTCTCACCTTCCATCTTTTTGGCCTAGTGCCTGTTTCTTGACTATGGCTTATCTTTGCCCTTGTGTTATCATTTATGCTTTATCCTGATTTTGTCAACATGAAGTTCTAATATAGATCAGACATTTATTTTACTATGAATCATAATACTGTCCCTGTGCTTTAATTAAACCAGCCATATTGTATGACTTTACTTGGCAGAAAATCTCCTCTTGAGATCCTGCCATTTTTGTTCATAGCTGCCTGAGGGGCCTTAAAGTAAATCACATTGTGTGTGAAAGTAGAAGGTTACATACTGTAACAGCTTCTTAAGAAACCACACAATTAGCAGATAAGGCTAACTTGTCTAATTTTGTTCCACAGTCCCTCCTCCTGCCATAGAAGATGCCAAGAAAACAACAAACATGCAAAATGTGCGCTTGCCTTAAACATACGTTACTTCTGTCATCTCTAACCATTTGTTGTGCTACTCGTTCATCTTCCCTGTCTTTCTTACTTGTTTTCCTCCCTTTTTGATTCCTTTTGTCATTAAAGACCTCTGTCCATCAGAAGAGCCCACTTCAATGAAAGAAGGGAGCCGTTTCCTCCTCTACCTGCCTTCCACAGCTGCTCCCATATGTTACAATGCACTCAAAGGCAAAGGAAAACGGCTGCTGTCCATGTTCAAAATAATACTTGAAATGACACAAAAGCAATGGCTTTATAGAGTCATGTGCAATGAGTACAGTGAAATTATTAATTGCATGCACTAATTAATACTTTCCAGAGCCATGATTCGTGTTTATAACCACCTTACCTTCAATATTTTTGTGTTCCCTACCTGAGAAATCTCAGGACACATTTACATTTAATGGAAAGTTTATACCAACCTCACACAGGGGTGGCCTGAATCAAGAGGAGGGCAAAGTGTCAGAAGAAGTAGATGTCTAGTGTATGAGTATTTCACTAAAAGGGGCTGATTTACAGATGGCACAGGACTAAGGCTATACTACAACCAGATGGGCAACAACCTGGAAGAAGGGCAATGAGCCTCCAACCTCCTCTTCCAGTCTCCAGGGTCTTGAAGTCATCCAGCAGAGCAGTACACTGTCAGTTATGGCCACAGACACTGATGTTCATTTAAAGTGCAATTTGACTCAAACTCAAATTCTTTGCCCAGACAGCAAGAAAGAAGTATCTCTGTCCTGGAAACTCCAACACATTTCATGTCTCCTCCTGGTGTCATTTTTACACAGAAGACAATTGAAAAAAAAAAAAAACTGTTGCCCCTTGGTTTAAACTCCATTATGCAATACTGGGCCCACCTGAAGATACTGGTTCAGAGCACCTTCTAGCAGCCTCTGGTTTCCCAGAACCCATGAATCCTGAGTGCTGTTAAAAGAGCCAGGGCTCCAATAAAGATCTTGGGCAGTCTGCTTTCATCATGGACACCGGGTGAAACAGTTGTGTTGGCATCCAGCTTCTTTCTCAAGGCCTTGCTTACTTACTTGGTTTGAGTGTCAAGCACCCAAAGCATCTTTGAGAATATTATCAACTTCTTCATGTGACAGACACAATCCCCTCTTTCTCAGGGGTGGGTCTTGTGCCCCTCAAGTGCCACCTTTGTCTCCGGTCATGCTTTGCCATTTGAACAATCCCCTACTTCAAATTTGAACAGCTCAACATAAAATGGTTGTCAATAGCTGTAGGACTTGAACTGACTTTTAGGTTTACATCTTGAAAATCGAAAAAAATTGGATTTGTTTTAAAAGAAGTTTAGCTGGTTGTGAAATCTGCCTTGACGTGAAAGTCACTTGAATAGGAAAATATGTCTCTGTTAACACACAGTTAACAAGTTATAGTTGGCCCAAAACGGTATGGCAGGCGGCTGGGGTCCATGCCCGACCGGGACGCCCCTTCATTCTATATTCAGGGGGAACAGCCCTGGACGGTGCAATACCTCCCCCTGGACGCTAGATGGCCACCCCACTGGGTCGGAGCCAATGTTCCCTCTAAGCTGAGCGCGTGAGCGATCGCTCACACGAATTCAGAGCGTCGCTCATACTTCCCGCACGATCACTCATTCCGACGGCGTTGCTCGTACTTACCGCGAATATTGGTGCTCATAAATTTTTGGCTTAAACAAAATGTCGCTCATAAACAATGTTTTTTGCTCACTATATGCTACTCCTTAGAGGGAACATTGGTTGGAGCAGTGCCTCGGATTCCCGCAGGGCTCCATAGGAATTGGAGTTGGGTCCCGCAGGCACTGCCAGGGGGTGCTGCAGCTGGGACTCCTGAGCCTGTATGGGCAGCGTATTCGCCACAACCGGATATGCAGCCGGAACTCGGAGATCAAGCACCTGGAGCACTTCCAGGTGGACTATAAAAGGAGCCAGGTGGAGGAGGACAAGATTACCTGGGAGGAGCGGTGGTGCCAGAAGAGAGAAGCGTTTTGGTGTTTTTGAGTTTGTGCTTGGGACTGTGTTGTGGCTGGGGGACGCGGGGAAGACATGCCCTCCAGCTGAAGAAAAATAAAAAGTCTTTTATTTTACACGTGCCTCCGTGTGAATCTGCGTCTATATAGCGCCTTTCTTACGACAGTTACATGTTTCACACAGTTGCAAATATTTTCTTGCGTGACTTACAAAAGGAGTGTCTTGGAATAATATCAAAGTTCAGGTTAGCAGGAAATAATGTCTTCTGTTAAAATGAAAGCACATGCTAGTCAAATCATGAATATATATTCTTCTTGTGAAAGACAGACTGCCTCTGAAAGAGAGAGTAATTATGAAATAAATCACCGTGTTTTAAAGAGATATCATTTATCTTTTGGGCAAGAAGCAGGAAGAAATATAAATCAGTTTAGGAATGCTTTTCATGCTATTGAAAAATGTCTTGACAGAGCAGGAAATGAATATTTGTCTCAGTGGTGTGTACAGAAATGCAAAGGTTGTTATTCATAAACTTGTGTCACAATAGGATGTTCTTGTCAAGTCACTTCTAATTTTCCTTTCTTTGCTTATTCAAGCTTGAATGAAACCTGCCTTGGTTAACATATGACGTGGCACACTCCCATACCCCAAAGAGCAAAGTTAGAGCCACTGGGTAGCCTAAAACGTGAACCCCTCGGATGTGGAAGAAAACAGAGAAATTCCCAGAGTGACACAGGAAAACATGACAAGGCCACACAGTGACAATCTTAGTTATGAACCCAAGACTCTGCCACATAACACAACATGTGAAAAACGTTTGACAAGAGCCCAACAAAGCTCACCAATCCTATCCACCTAATTCCTCCAAAGCAACATCACGGCAGGTTTTACTGATTACCACACTACCTGGTAACTTATTCCAAGTGTCTATAGTTCTCTGTGTGAAGAAAAACTTCCTAACATCCATCCATCCATTTTCCAACCCGCTGAATCCAAACACTGGGTCACAGGGGTCGGCTGGAGCCAATCCCAGCCAACACAGGGTACAAGGCAGGTACCAATCCTGGGTAGGGTGCCAACCCACCGCAGGACACACACCAAGCACACACTAGGGCCAATTTAGAATTGCCAATCCACCTAATGTTTGCGTAAAATGTGCCCTTAACAAGTTTATTTCATGTTGCGTTTGGAGAAACATTATGGACAAAAATTAAATACATAAATAAGCAATAATAAGCATCCATCTTCTTCATCTTCTTTCGGCTGCTCCCGTTAGGGGTTGCCACAGTGGATCATCTTGTCCGCATATGGATTTGGCAAATTTTACACTGGATGCCCTTCCTGACGTAACCCTCCCCATTTATCCGGGCTTGGGACCAGCATGAAGAAACACACTGGTTTGTGCATGAAGCTTTTTTCTTTATTTATTGTCATATTTCACAGTACTTTTACTATTTTGTGTATTAATTTATTTTTTGTCAAGAATATTCCTCCATGATAAACTGCAGGAGAGACACCACAAGAGTGTGTGAGACCAGCTTCTCTGTTCTGAAATAAGAACCTCAGGTCTAACTTATAAAGTTTTCATATGTACAAAAAGAGGCTAGAAGTGTGCATACACAACCTACCACACAAACATCAGGATTTACAAAAGAAAACTTGACAGGTGTAAATGCTTATATTTATGGTGCCTCATCGGAGGTAAGCACTACCACCCCGGGACATGAGGGGGCACTATCACGGACTCTTTCATTTCTATGTCCTCCCACAGCTCTGAGAAACTGCCACACTGAGGGCAACAAACTCCGCCCCTTCTGGTCTCTCCACTGTATGGCCGAGAACTCCCAGCAAGGATAATCTCATTCCTGAAGAACAGAGCTCCCACCATTCAACACTGAATTCAAATGTTTACTCATTACTACTGCACTGCTTTTGTGTTTCCTATTAATTGACGTACAATTGAGTGGTTGTTTATTTTAAATGCTATAAATATTAAAAGGGGCATCCCTGTTGGTGCCCTATCATTTCCTCTGTGACCACTGTGGTCCCCTGGGTTCGCTTCCCGGGTCCTGCCTGCGTGGAGTTTGCATGTTCTCCCCGTGTCTGTGTGGGTTTCCTCCCACAGTCCAAAGACATGCAGGTTAGGTGCATTGGTGATCCTAAATTGTCCCTACTGTGTGCCTGGTGTGTGTGTGTGTATGCCCTGCAGTGGGCTGGCACCCTGCCCGGGGATTTGTTCCTGCCTTGTGCCCAGTGTTGGCTAAAATTGGCTCCAGCAGACTCCCGAGACCCTGTGTTAGGATATAGCGGGTTGGATAATGACTGACTGACTGACCAGTGTGTTCCCTCGCTCTATTCAATTAAGGTGCGCACAAAAAGGCGAGCTTCAAAAGGGCGACCTCAATTGAGCGCCGCGAATAACGGCGTTCGTAGATAATTTTATACGTTCAATCATTGCCTTTATCTAATAAATTTTCTGTAATAATTTTGTTGTGTTTGCCTTTATTCGCTGCGCCCAATTGAGGTTGCCCTTTTGAAGCTCGCCTTTATTTACGCGCCCTTATTGATGGATACCAGATAAATGGCAGCTGTGACCCATCTGTTGAGAACATTTTGGAGAAAATGGGAAATGAAGATACTCTTGATTAAACAGGGAAATGCAGCGAAACCTGGTAAATGATGCTTTGCATGCATAATAATTGATATCAGCAAGCCGTTATTATAATATGCATTGCTATAACAAATATATTACACTTCTAAAACAAAGAATACAATGTAGAGAGTCAAATTTACTTCTCTTTTAAGAGGGCCAATGCTATGTATTTGTACTGAAGAATGTTTTGGTTTTTTTAACAGTTTATATCGACTACCTGTTGTCACTTCTCAGGGTAATGAGGAAGGTCAATGATATCTCAGCCAAGCTTCATTCCATCATGCAAACTGTGGTGGAAGCCTTTAACCAATTGGTGAGAAACTTCCTTCAGTTTTCATATTGTGTGGGTCTGTATACCCAGAAAAAAAAAAAACCTTTTTCCTAAGGTACCCGAAGGAATTAATGGCACTCATACTGTGATAAGGGCACCTAGAGAGAATGAAGCTGCTTTTGTTCATTGTAAGCACTGACATTCCAATAATGCACAAGACGAGACTGACAAACACCTTTTGTCCACACTGCCCTGGAGTTTTCAACCCATGAAAACTGATGCTTTTGAAAGTATACAGTATGGCTCTCCTGAGCCATTTACCTCTGAAAACACAGCTACTTTGCTGCGAATGTTTATTGTAATAAAAGCACATTACCCCTAAGTTGATTTGTTGATAATCATCCAGGACATCCATCCATCCTGCTATATCCTAACTACAGGGTCATGGTGGTCTGCTGGAGCCAATCCTAGCCAACAAAGGGCGCAAGGCCGGAAACAAACCCCGTGCAGGGTGCCAGCCCACTGCAGGGCACACACACACACCCACACACCAAGCGACATTTTTGAATCGCCAATGCACCTGACCTGCATGTCTTTGGACTGTGGGAGGAAACCCACACAGACATGCAAACTCCACGCATGGAGGACCCGGGTCTCCTAACTGCAAGGCAGCAGCGCTACCAACTGCGCCACCATGTCGCCCCATCCAGGACATGCTACATACAATTCAGAATTCATAATCAAGTTTAAGTTTTGAATTTATTGCTAATCAAAAACATAAATAAATGATGCCAAAAAAAACCTGTACTCATCTGTTTATGACAGAGTGATCACAAAACCTAGTGATTAAAACCATAATGACAGAAGGAAAAGCAACATCTGCTGAGCATCAAGCAACCATTAAGTGATGAAGGATACGAAACAATAACTAGATGCTGAACTACATAGGCAAGCAAGCAATAGTCCCAAATTTAGAGAACTAGAGCAGCAGACACAGTGGCTCATAGGCATGCACGACAAAGTACAAGATACAGAACGGAGAACTGAGAAAGTGACAGTAATGCATAGTGACAACTGAGGAGCATTGCTTTCAGATCCCTATATCAATGTTTCTTTGAAGACTACTACTTAGCAAAGCTACATCGGCGATATGATCAATGTCCAGCTCTATTTTTTAATGTTGAAAACAAAAGAATGTGAAGAATTGAAATAAAGAATTGAACATTTTGGCAGGCTCTAGCCGAGCCACCAGAAGTAACAAAATACATTGTGACTTCGAGTGGAACTGAAAGAAGTAACTTTTAAGAAAACATATACAGAATAAAGGTATCAACAGATCCTTATCTTAAATTACTTTTCATTTGCATTTTTATTTTTGGACCATAGGTCAACGTGTTTCATGAGTTGTTCTTCGTCTTCTCATTATTATGATTACTATTATTATGTACTGTCTTACCATTATTATTGAGTCTTGATTTCTGAAGCTGGATTTTTTTTTCACTTAATTATTGTTATGTGACAACCATTGTTTTATTCTCAGCTTATGTGTATTTGATGCTTTATTGTCATTTATGTCAGTTTTTAATTATTATTTCTATTAATTTTATTCAGTATATTCTAACTAGCTGGGTAAGTCTGCTTTGCTTAGGAAATTTTGTAAGACAATGGGCTTCAGTTACAGTGACATCAGCTAATCAGGTGTCACAAGTACTCTGTAACTAAGTGCTTTTTTCTATACAAATTAGTAACTTTTTTTTATATATTTTTTATCAAGTACTAATATTACCAGCATGAAGTGTAGGGTAGAGGTTAAGGCTTTAGACCAACCGAAGAGCTTCAACATTAGTTCAATTCCTACTTTTCCTAATGACTTGGCTTTTGTTGATAGTTATTAATTATTGATACCCTGATTGATCGGCTGCCATTGTAAATCATCTGATATTCACAATAGAAAACACAGTTGGTGATTGGTAAATTGACTGATCACAAAAACAGATTTTTTTCAGCATTACTCCTGGCTGGTCTTGAATCCAAGAGCACTATGTCTGCCTCTACTTCTCTGTCTTTCTTTTTCGATTCAAAGCCGCAGTACCTGGCACTGGAACTTGAAATTTATAGCACTTGCTAACCATTCAACTCAATCTTCTTTAAGGTTCACAGAACTTTCTTTTTCCATTTCACACACAATTTGTATATACCAAACGTGATCACTTCTCTTTTTTTCTGTCCAGGACACAGCCTCTTCTTAATTTGTCCATCCACCCTGTTGGTTAGTGCTGCTGTTCGGCCTGTCAATCATTTATGCTCCGTGCTTTATTTGCATAAAGCCCATTCTGAGTCCAGTGCAGAGCATGTACTGTATATGAACACAGTATTGCTAAATATCTACAAATGAAAATATTATAGACAAAAAAAAAAACACATTCAGCTAATTGTCTTTTCTTCTAATGTCACCAGATTTCAATTAAATTAGTCAACACATTTTCGAGATGTTGGGGTACTTAGTTTATCTGTTGTAGGGTTTTTTCCATCCCTGAATTTTGTGCTCTGTGGACCCCTAAGAGGCAGGTCCACCGTGATGCCGCTGCTGTTGGGTTCTCCTTCTGCTTTATAAGCTGGCCAGAAACAGAACCCAGTAGTGGAGCACTGCGTTAGCATTGGAGTTTATAGTAAGTATTGTATTTTTCTGATTATGAAATGTACTTTCTCTTGTCTTTAGATTCTGCTCATTGGATTGTGTTGTTGGACTGGTTTTCTCCTTTTTTATTTTTATGAACTTTTCTTGCTTTTGTGCTCTTTGTGATCTTTTTATCATTTCAGTGACACAAGGTTGAATTTTCACAGTTTCTCACTCTTCTTATGCTTTTGTGATTTTAAAAATTGAACTTCAAAAGCCAGTTTCCATTTTGTAGGGGTCTATGAGGCTATTTTGAACAGGGCTAGCGATCCTGGCCCGCTCTGCTGAATTTTTGAAGCCTTCGCACTCTTTCATTATGTTTAGAACTACTAATTAAAACACCTACACTGTGGTTACGAACAGACAATGTGAAAAGTGTGAATTATTGTAACAGCCTGCTATTCACTTACTAGAGTTCATTCACTACAAGAATAAGATGAAAACATAAAATTAAAGGATAAAGCAAAAATATACCTATAGGACAGCAGTAATTGGTAAGTTCCACTTTCTAGAAAAGAATCTTCTTCATCTTCTTCTTCTTTCAGCTGCTCCCATTAGGGGATGCCACAGCTGATCATCTTCTTCCATATCTTTCTGTCCTCTGCACCTTGTTCAGTTACACCCATCACCTGCATGTCCTCTCTCACCACATCCATAAACCTTCTCTTAGGCTTTCCTCTTTTCCTCTTCCCCGGCAGCTCTATCCTTTAGCATCCTTCTCCCAATATACTCAGCATCTCTACTCTGCACATGTCCAAGCCAACGCAATCTCACCTCTCTGACTTTGTCTCCCAACCGTCCAACCTGAGCTGACCCTTTAATGTATTCATTTCTAATCCTGTCCATCCTCGTCACGCCCAATGCAAATCTTAGCATTTTTAACTCTGCCACCTCCAGCTCTGTCTCCTGCTTTCTGGTCAGTGCCATCGTCTCCAACCCATATAACATAGCTGGTCTCACTACCGTCCTGTAGATCTTCCCTTTCACTCTTGCTGATACCCGTCTGTCACAAATCGTTCCTGACACTCTTCTCCAGCCATTCCACCCTTCCTGCACTCTTTTTTTCATGTCTCTTCCACAATGCCCATTATTCTGTACTGTTGATCCCAAGTATTTAAACTCATCCACCTTCGCCAACTCTACTCCCTGCATCCTCATCTTTCCACTGAGCTCCCTCTCATTTACACACATGTATTCTGTCTTGTTCCTACTGACCTTCATTCCTCTCCTCTCTAGAGCATATCTCCACCTCTCGAGGGTCTCCTCAACCTGCTCCCTACTATCACTACAGATCACAATGTCATCAGCAAACATCATAGTCCACGGGCACTCCTGTCTAATCTCGTCTGTCAACCTGTCCATCAACATTGCAAATAAGAAAGGGCTCAGAGCCGATCCCTGATGTAATCCCACCTCCAAGTTGAAGGCATCCGTCACTCCTACCGCAGACCTCACCACGGTCACACTTCTCTCGTACATATCCTGTACAATGGTTACATACTTCTCTGCCACTCCCAACTTCCTCATACAATACCACAGCTCCTCTCGAGGCACTCTGTCATATGCTTTCTCCAGGTCCACAAAGACACAATGCAACTCCTTCTGGCCTTCTCTAAACTTCTCCATTAACACCCTCAGAGCAAATATTGTATCTGTGGTGCTTTTTCTTGGCATGAAACCATACTGCTGCTCACTAATCATCACCTCACTTCTTAACCTAGCTTCCACTACTTTTTCCCATAACTTCATGCTGTGGCTCATCAATTTTATTCCCCTTTAGTTACTGCAGTTCTGCACATCCCCCTTATTCTTAAATATC
Organism: Polypterus senegalus; assembly: GCF_016835505.1. Taxonomy (NCBI): domain Eukaryota; kingdom Metazoa; phylum Chordata; class Cladistia; order Polypteriformes; family Polypteridae; genus Polypterus; species Polypterus senegalus. Next base: position 8,629,487 of record NC_053167.1, read on the forward strand.
AGTACCAGTACACTTCTTCTCCACTCCTCAGGCATCTTCTAAATTTCCAAGATTCCATTAAACAATCTGGTTAAAAACTCCACTGCCATCTATCCTAAACATATCCATGCTTCCACAGGTATGTCATCTGGACCAACAGCCTTTCCATTTTTCATCCTCTTCATATCTGTCCTTACTTTCTCCTTGCTAATCAGTTGCACTTCCTGATTCACTATCTCCACATCATCCAACCTCTTCTCTCTCTCGTTCTCTTCATTCATCAGCCTCTCAAAGTACTCTTTCCATCTGCTCAATACACTCTCCTCGCTTGTGGGTACGTTTCCATCTTTATTCTTTATTACCCTAACCTGCTGCCCATCTTTCCTAGCTCGGTCCCTCTCTGTAGCCCACCGGTCCTTTTCTCCCTCCTTAGTGTACAACCTCTCATACAACTCATCATACGCCTTTTCTTTAGCCTTCACCACCTCTCTCTTCACCTTGCACCTTATCTCCTTGTACTCTTGTCTACTTTCTGCATCTCTCTGACTATCCCACTTCTTCTTTGCCATCCTCTTTCTCTGTACACTCTCCTGTACTTCTCCATTCCACCACCAGGTTTCCTTTTCCTCCTTCCTCTTTCCAGATGTCACTCCAAGCACTCTTCTCGCTGTCACCCTTACTACATCTGCTGTAGTTGCCCAGCCGTCTGGTAACTCTTCACTGCCACCCAGTGCCTGTCTCACCTCCTCCCTAAACTCAACCTTGCAGTCTTCCTTTTTCAACTTCCACCATTTGATCCTTGGCTCTTCCCTCACTCTCTTCCTCTTCTTGATCTCCAACGTCATCCTACAGATCATCGTCCTATGCTGCTTAACTACACTTTCCCCTGCCACCACTTTGCAGTCTTCAATCAATAGTGATATAGATATAGAGATATAGAACTAAAAATACTGAAATATTAATAAAAAAGTGACCCCAAACCAAGAGAGAGCATAATGAAACAGTGCAGGCTCAAGCACTTCTCTGGGACACTCTGAAGAGACATTTCTTAGAGCAGTTCAATGTGTTTTTTTTGAGCTGCTGTCTACGATGTGTTATAAAGTACTTCAGAATGGCTGTCAGTGCGGCACAGTGTGAGGCCCATTGTGCACTGAGTAAGGCCTCTGTTTGCCAAGCAAGTAATCCACACCAGGCTGTGAAGTGCTGCCAACATGGACAGCAGACCAGTTCCACGTTTTCGTGCACTGTCACTACTGTGGCAGAGATTCAGGTCACAATTCACACCTTGCTAGAGATGAGGAAACCCACTCTGCCTTGTTGTCTGCGGCACTTATCAGACTGGTGTCACCAGTAGAATATCCTTTCATGTTTACACCATGGTGACAGAGAAGGACTTCTCATCTGAAAAGAAGGAATTTCACGGTTTCACAGGACAATACACAAAAGGGTGAATGCACCTCAATGCCATAAGGGATCCATCTTGCCTCTGACACCAAGCAAAGAAACGGATAAGTTTCCACAAGCAGCAACTGTGTAGCTTCCCACTAGTCCTGTACCCCAAATGGAAACTCTTGCCCAATCAGTGATGGCCAGTAATGTGGTTTTCACATCACTGGGCTACACTAGATGATCCATCAGTCCCCAAATCTGCAAGTTCTAAAGGAGTAAAACTGAAAACTGAAGATTACCAAGGTGAAAAAGAGATGGAAAGATCAAAGTTCCAGCAAGAGGCTAGAAGCGCCTTTGTAGCCATTGTGTTGAGACAAAACAGCCTCCACTGGATAAATTACAGGGAGAGATAGTAGGAGTTCACTAAAAGAAATATGTGGAGAAGCAAAGCGATGTTAGTATGAAAATTAGCCATAAACGCATAGAAAGTCAAGATTGGAGGGCACCCCCAAACAATATATACTTAAAGGTACCTGGGATGCTCACCTAGCAGAAGGGACAACATCGTCATCATGGCAGTCCATTGATCTGACAATAACGCTGTCCGTCCAATTGTCCACCTTCATTGCTCCTTAGTATATTCAGGTGGGAGAGCAATCCAATTCAGCAAAAGCAGACGTAGAGACACCATAGGCTGGGGATTTGCCACCTCAGTACAGTAGGTTGGCATCAACAGGGATGTCTTCCAATTCTTTTTTCCTCTCATTGATGGGTCTGTTGCTGTTTGAAGTGATGTACTCCTTTGATGATGGTCCATCTCCAAACAGCAAGTGGCTCATGCTGCCCATTTGCAATGAAGAAGGGACAACAGGGAACAACAGACAGACACATGGAAAATCACTTCTTGGGAGTAAAGCAAGTGTAGTGAGCAATTCTTATTGTAATGTTTTGTAAATATTAAGTTTCTTAAATAAATATATGTTGTCACACATGTGCGCTTAGGAAGCAGCCAACAAGCCCTGAAGTGAGTGATATTACAAGGTATGAAGGGTTGATTGTACTAATGAGTCTCTCTCTCCATCAACAGATTGAAGACTGAAACAGGAATGGAAACAGGAGATGAAACAGGCCAATGAATGTCTGCGACAGGAAATCCAACAGGCAAATGAAAGGCTGCGTCAAGAGGTACAGCTTGAACTTCGACAGGTGCTGGGTAAAATTGAAGAGCGCATTGAGAAAAACTCGGCTAAACTGAGCACGCTTGCTGATCGATTGGAGCATCTTAGTGAGACATTCACGAATCGGATCGAAATAGCCGAACATCTAGCTGCCAGTGCCGAGGAAAGAGCAGTAAATGTCAGTTCGGAATGTAAAAAACTCGGAGAAAAACTTGGAGACAGACTGGCTGCTTTAGAAGATGGGAATAGAAGGTATAATGTCAGAATTGAAGGCTTGCCGGAGAATCGAGAAAGTTTAAACCCGTGAAATTCGCAACTGAACTTTTTCTAAAATAATCGGGGCGACTTTAAAGCAGAATCTGAGATAGCAGCGGCTTACAGCGCTGATCAAACACCGCCAGACCCGACCAAGATCTTTTATAGTCCGTTTTGAACGATTATCATTTAAGTTAGAGGTGATGGAACTCCTCAGGAAAAAAAAGGAAGATATTATATATGAAGATTGCCACATTCGCGTCTTCCCTGACTTCTCTCCAGCAACAGCTATCAAACGCCTTCTATAATATTAAACAGCGCTACGGCAAGCCAATGTCAAATACGGCCTCCTGTATCCGCAAAACTGAAAGTGGAATGGCAGGGTCATTTCTATGTTTTCGCTAGCAAGGAGGAGGCAGAAAATGAGTTAAGAAAGCTGATCCCGGGACTATTCTGATACATAATTGTGAGTCATGGCGGTAAATGATAAAGCTAGGATTAATAATCTACTGTCTGATCTATTTGTTTTAAAATACGGGTTTTTATCAGCATATATTCTCATATTCTTATATTATTATTACTTACTTATTACTTATCATTACTTAGTATTACTAGGGCTAAATGTTTATGTTTTATTGTGCTTAATTACGTTTTCCTCCTCTTTTTTTTTTTCTTTTCTAATTATTTCATGTGTACCCTAAATGAGACTGTTCAATATCATACCCTTGGTTTGCTGTTATTGCTATTACTGCATTAAGACTTGTTATGCTTGTTTTGGACACATCTTTAACACCATCACCTGGGTTTATTATCTGGGGATATCATCTTAATGCACTAAAATTGATGAAGATTATATGTATGTATGTATGTATATATATATATGTATATGTATATATATATATATATTAAGTGCAAAATTCTTTTCTTTCTTTTTCCTCTTTTAAAGACTATATTGGTAACAGATATCTCTATCTTTTAACCTTAAAGCCACTGCATGGGGGCTTGATGTGCTTTGGACGTGCTCTGTCTCTGGGTATGTCAGAGGACTGGGACTGCATGAAGTGGGTTTTAGCCTCACCTGGGGAGGCAAAAAGGGAGGGTGGGGGTTAAGGGGAAGAGAAAGAGAGCAGGCTTGATCTATATCTAATCTATCATCTCAATCTTTATAATTATAACTATCAACGTAATAATAAGCTGCATGGCAACAACTCTTGGGGGAATAGGAAATTAAGACCTAAACTATTTCACTTCCAGTTAAGACTATAATATGACACCAAAAACTCAGAATCAGTGTCTCCATGATGGGACAGTTAACTTCGTAAGCTGGAATGTTAAAGGCCTGAATCACGAATTAAAGAGAAAGAAAGTACTTTCTCACCTAACAGGTCTAAATGCTAAAATAGTATTTTTACAGGAAACCCACTTACTAAGTAAGGATCAGTTCCGCTGCAAAAGACTGGACTGGCCAAATGTTCCATTCTAGTTTTACAAAGAAAACTAGAGGGGTGGGAATTCTCATACATAGAACAGTACCATTTGTAGCATCAGATGTAGTATTGGATCCTGAAGGGAGATATGTGATGGTCATGGGAGACTTATCTAACTGTAAAATGATTTTGATAAATGTTTATGCACCTAATGTTGATGATAAGGAATTTATACAAAATTTATTTGCATCCATTCCCAATCTGAACACTCATAAACTTATAATGGCTGGGGACTTTAATTGTGTTCTAAATCCACTTTTAGATAAGACTTCCTCCACAGGGGAACGCAACTAACACCGCAAAGATAATTACAAAGTTTATAACTGATCACAACTTATCAGATCCCTGGAGGTTTTTAAACCCAAATTCAAGAACATATTCTTTCTACTCACCAGTACATCATTGCTACTCAAGGATTGATTACTTCTTTATAGATAATAACTTCTTGCCTAAGATTAAATCTTGTAAATACGATGCTATTGTTATTTCAGACCATGCTCCGATGATCTTGGAGCTGAAATTACTAAGCCCCATACACTCACCCCAGATGGCCTCAATCCGCTTCTATTAGCTGACGAGAATTGTACTGAATTTATATCCAAACAAATTGAATTCTTTCTAGAGACAAATACATCCCCTGAGATCTCTGCAGGAATACTCTGGGAAACTCTTAAGGCCTTCTTAAGAGGACAGATTATCTCATATCTTTCCCACAGAAATAAATCCGAAGCGAAGAAAGTAGCAGAGATAAAAAGCGAAATTACTAAAATAGATGAAGAACATGCCAGACTACCAAGCGAGACTCTACATAAGAGGAGGCAGGCTCTACATTCAGAATTAAACCTCTTGACAACTAAAGAAACCGAACAACTAATTTACAAATCCAGACATCATTATTATGAACATGGAGAGAAAGCTAATAAGCTTTTAGCGCAACAAATTCACAAGCAAGAAGTGCAACGCAATCTCGTAATTACTAACACTAATGGAGATAAAATCATCGAACACAAAAATATAATGTACACTTTTAGAGACTACTATAAATCCCTATATACTACTGAGTTTAAAGAAGACAATATACAATCTAATGCATTTCTGGATAAATTACAGATACCACAAATTGACGCTATTAGTGTGGAGGAGCTCGATAAACCTCTGTCATTATCAGAATTACTGGATGCTATAAAGTCACTCCAAGGTGGAAAAGCAGCAGGCCCTGATGGCTACCCTGCAGAGTTTTACAAGAAATTCTCCGCTCAGCTAGCTCCCTCCTATTAGCAACATTTACAGAAGCCAGAGATAACCAATCTCTTCCACAAACCTTTCGCCAAGCACTAATCACTGTCTTTCCAAAACAAAATAAGGACTTATTACAATGTGCATCATACAGACCAATTTCACTTCTGAATAACGACGTTAAAATACTCTCTAAAATCATAGCTAGAAGGATGGAGAAAGTGCTCCCTCAATAATATCACAAGACCAAACTGGATTTATTAGGGGCCGACACTTATCTTCAAATCTTCGACGCCTGTTTAATGTAATATACTCACCAACTAAATCAAACACCCCAGAAATATTATTATCATTGGATGCAGAAAAGCATTCGACATGATTGAATGGAAATACCTTTTACTATTTTGGAGAAGTTTGGGTTTGGCCCAACATTTGTGCATGGATTAAATTACTGTATACTAACCCAGAAGCTTCAGTTTGCATCAATAACATTTGCTCAGACTACTTTAAACTAGAACGTGGCACAAGACAAGGATGCCCTTTGTCACCACTGCTGTTTGCAATTGCCATTGAACCACTGGCAATACATTGTCGAAATACTGATCAGATAAAGGGGATTAGCAGAGAAGGACTGGAACAGAAAATCTCATTATATGCAGATGACATGGTACTGTATATATCGGATCCAGAAAATTCTGTGCCTGCAGTCTTAGCAGCACTCACAGAATTTCAAAAGCTCTCTGGTCTCAGAATTAATCTGAATAAAAGTGTACTCTTTCCGTGAATTCGCAAGCATATAATATTAGATTAGACACCCTTCCTTTTATCATTGCAGAACAGTTTAAATACCTCGGGGTAAACATCACAAGTAAACATAAAGCTCTTTATCAACAAAATTTCGTCGTCTGTATGGAAAAAATTAAACAAGACTTGCATAGATGGTCAACCCTTCATCTCACACTAGCTGGAAGAATTAACACTGTTAAGATGAATATTCTTCCTAAGCTCCTTTTTAATTCAAAACATACCAATATACATTAATAAATCGTTCTTTAAGCAATTAGATTCAACAATAACCTCATTTATTTGGAATTCTAAACATCCACGCATCAAAAGAGCGACCCTACAAAGACAAAAGGCAGAAGGCGGCATGGCTCTACCTAACTTCCAGTTTTATTACTGGGGGCAAATATACAGTCGATAAGAACCTGGACACAAATAGAAGAACATACACAGGCATGGACCGCAATAGAAGTAAAATCCTGCAGTACTTCTTTGTATTCCTTGCTTTGTGCTCCAATAAAAACACGCTATCGGCAATACACTAATAACCCAATTGTGCTCCACTCACTTAGAATCTGGAACCAATGTAGAAAGCATTTTAAGACGGAGAAGCTTCTTTCTGTGGCACCCTGCAAAAGAACCACCTCTTTCAACCCTCACAAACATATGCAGTTTTTAATATCTGGAAAAATTTGGAATTAACTTGCTTAGAGATCTTTATATAGACAACGCCTTTGCATCCTATGAACAATTACATTCCAAATTTAACATTCCAGCTACAAATTTCTTTCACTATCTTCAAATCAGGAACTTTGTTAAACAGAACCTTCCAGATTTTCCTCATCTTGCACCCTCATCCACGCTGGAAAAATTATTGCTCAATTTCAAGGAGTTAGACTCCATCTCTACAATATATAAAATCCTTTTACAATCCCTTCCTTTCAAAGATCCAAGAGGACACTGGGAAAATGACCTCTCAATTAATATATCAGAAAAGGAGTGGAAAGTAGCAATGCAGAGAATTCACTCAAGCTCCATATGCAAAGCATACAATTATACAACTCAAAATTATATATCGAGCACATCTGTCTCAACTAAAACTCTCCAAAATGTTTCCAGGGCATGATCCAACCTGCGAACGTTGCAACCAAGCCCCAGCCTCACTAGGTCACATGTTCTGGGCCTGCTCCAAATTAACATTATTCTGGACAAAAAATTTTAATTACCTCTCAGACAGTCTTGGACTCACAATCCCTCCTAACCCATTAACAGCTGTGTTTGGGGTTCTTCCAGAGGGTCTTAAAGTGGAGAAAGACAAACAAATTGTGATTGCATTCACTACACTGTTGGCACGCAGACTTATTCTGATAAACTGGAAGAACCCAAACTCTCCTCTTTAAGTCAGTGGGAAACTGATGTGTTATATTATTTAAAATTGGAAAAATCAAATACTCAGTTAGAGGATCTGTGCAGACTTTTTTCAAAACATGGCAGGATCTAATCAGTAATATTTTGAAATGATTTTATAAAGCACAGAGAATTTGTTGATTTAGGTATTTTTAAAAGCCTTAAATTTTACACCGTTTGGCTTGCTCTCTCTCTCAAGGGTGGGGATCGATCTGTTCTTAGCATAATTCTTTTTTTTTTTTTTTGTAAAAATTTGATTGCTATGTATTGATTGTAATAAAATTAATAAATAAATAAATAAAAAAAAACAGATTAAAAACAAAACAAACCATAACTCACACTCAATACTTCCTGTCACCCAAAATGCCTTCCATCCATCAATCCCATCTCCAAAATCTATCAATGACATCACTTCTAGCTCTCTGAGATAACGTCATTTCCTCCCTCTTATGATGTCACTTCAAGCTCCACCATAATGACGACACTTCCGGTTCCCACAATAGCCATCCACAATGACGTCATTTCTAACTCTCTGTATTTGATGCAATTTCCTGTATAGATCATTTCCTACCACCATTTTCTATAAAATCTCCCAGTATTCATTACTCCTTTGTCAAATGCTCTTGTTTTTGATCATCTTTTCGTTGTTTTTTTATTTGTGTCTAACGGACATTGTACGGGGTCATTCCCCAACTCTTTTTGGAGATTTCCAGAGTTGTTATTTCATCACAATGTATATAATATATCAGTTTCCTGGAGAAACAGAGGTGACCAGGGAAGATCCCACAGCCAACCAGAAAGAGCTAATACAAACTGATAATAAAGCCTTACACAGACAAGCATATAGAGATACGACTAGTCTTGAATTATAGGATAGAGGGTTACAAGAACAGTAAAGAAGATGAGAGAGAAGATAGGGACATGTCCCAAGTTTTAAGAATGGACCTTAGTTAGAACATAAGAACATTCGAAAAATTTTGACTAGAACAGATGGTTCAGCCCAACAAAGCTTGCCAGTCCTATCTTAACCAATTCTTCCAGTTGAGTTTGAAAGTTCCTAAAGTTCTAATGTCTGCCACACTACTTGGTTGCTTATTCCAGGTGTCTGTAGTTCTCTATGTGAAGAAAATCTTCCTAATGTTTGTACACAGTTTACTCTTAACAAGTTTCCAAATGTGTTCTTGATGAACTTGTTTCAAAATAACAGTCTCAATCCACTACACTAATTTATTTCATCATTTTAAACACTTCAATCATGTTACCTTTTATTCTCCTTTTGCTCTTTTAATTTTCCCTCATAATTCATCACCTGCAGTCTTGGGATCAGCCAAGTCACTCTTCTCTGGACATTTTTTACTGCTGCTGTGTCAGTTATAAGTAAAAGAAAAAGGAGAAGGAAGGAATTCCAAGCTTGGTTCTCAGGGATTGGAATGTGTGGAGCCCAACACTAGTAAAAATGTCACCATGTGTCAATAGACCATGACAGGCCCAGCACAGAAATGAATTGGCATGACCGCCTATACATAAAACATGGTTGGTAAACAAGGGGGTATGCAGGTGCAACTTCAGGCAACAACCTAATAACTTCTCAAAGCTTCGACGCACCAAGTTGGTAGCATAGGATTTCAGTTCAGTTCTGTGAATGAGAGGAGATAGGGGGATATTGGGGCAGGACTAGTGGCAGTCCAAGAAAGTGGATTAAGAGAAGGAGGATCAGCTACAAAATTACATCATGACAAAAGTTCCAATAGCACAATACAAAATCCAGTGAGAAAACTTCACCGTCTTATCTAACACAATTAGGGTGGAACGATCTAATGCAGAGACCCTAAGAGTTTAGAAATGAGGGATCTAACCTCCAGCCAGTGTTTGTTGGAGCAGGGGAAACCATAGCACTTATGAAGTTAAAACGTGGGAGTAAATCGATTTTATGAATGAACAGCCTGAAGTGGAAAGACAGTAAAAGAGATACACATGCAGTGACTAAATCTTTAGCATTGTTAAATAGTTAGAGATCAGAGCATTTTGCAATGAAGGGTGTATGTGAAACCCACATATTTAAGAGAGTCAGTCACTGGAAACGAAGTAGTGAATGAGGATTGACTACAGGGAGTGTCTAATGGGAGAAGGGCAGATTTTATCCAGTTCATTTTATATCCCGACAGACTCTCAGAAGAACAGAGCACATGGGAGAGATTAGACTGAGCATTAACTAAGCATAATAGGAGATTGTCTGCGTATAATGATATTACTGGGGGAACTGCAAGCAGTAATTGGGATGATTACTTTGTGGGAATGCATCAGAATGGCTAGAGATTCCAGAGAAAGATTTATAAAAAGAGGAGAGAGACGGCTGTGGTGGGTTGGCACCCTGCCTAGGATTGGTTCCTGCCTTGTGCCCTGTGTTGGCTGGGATTGGCTCCAGCAGACCCCCGTGACCCTGTGTTCGGATTCAGCGGGTTAGACGATGGATGGATGGATGGAGAGAGACGGCATCCCTGTGTTGCATCTTTGAAAATCTGTCAGGGGTGAGATATTGTGTTTTACAGCACTGTCATTTACGTCATTTCTAATGTCAGTCCTTTATTTTGTCAGTTGTGAAAGCTCTGCAATTATTTTTTATGTTTAAGTGATATAGTTATAGGTACAAAGATAATTATGTTCTTAATTTATTCTTATACTTGTGTGTATTTAATCATGCATATGCTTTGAAGCACTTGTTTAAGATATTTATTAGTAGTAGTAGAAATAATAGTAGTAGTTTTATATTATTTCTAATTATCTTGCATGCACATTGCACATATATAGTTTTCCATTACTTTGCCTGAGTGTATTAAATAAAGGTATCTGCATTTTATACATCCATTATTTGTGCATTTGTTTTGGCATGATGTTTTGTTGGAGGGGGAATGGGGGAACGACACCAGCAGTGAAGTTTGCTTAGGTCTCCACTTAGGCTTCAACCAGCACTGGGCAGGCTGCTTCACCCCTAGATATAACATGAAGGCCAGAGCTGGACACCAGAAACCACCAGGCTGCCCTGGGGTCTGATATTACTGACCAGCGACCTTGTAGAGTGTCACCAGACTTTGACTGCTGTCTTGCTTGCTTTATTTCTGAGAACCTTCTTGGTAGCACCAAAGATTGCTCTTCGTGCTGGCTTAATGAGTTGGCCATGCATCCAAGGGGTGCTAGTGAGACCTGACTTTTAACACGGCAGCCCTGTCAGCTCAGTTTAAGGAATACGTGAAAAACAGGATGCACTTATCAAACTATGGCTTTCCTCCTGTACTTAGGCTTTTAGCTAACTTCAGAAAATATTGCTAAGCCAGAGGAACTTCCTTCAGACACTCTGTGGAAAAAAAGCAAAGTGAGCAGAATTACTGTAATGTGTGTTATAATAGGCAGCACAGTGGTGCAGTGGTAGTGCTGCTGCCTCTCAGTTAGGAGACCCAGGTTTGCTTCCCAGGTCCTCCCTGTATGGAGTTAGCATGTTCTCCCTGTATCTGTGTGGGTTTCCTTTGGGTTTCCTTTGGGTTTCCTTTGGTTTCCTCCCACAGTCCAAAGACATGCAGGTTAGGTTCATTGTCGATCCTAAATTGTCCCTAGTGTGTGCTTGGTGTGTGGATGTGTGTGTGTGTTCCCTGTGGTGGGCTGGTGCCCTGCCTGGTGTTTGTTTCCTGCCTTGCACCCTGTGTTGGCTGGGATTGGCTCCAGCAGAAAACCGTGACCCTGTAATTAGGATATTATGGGTTGGATAATGATAATAATAATAATAATTATTATTATTATAGTTCACTTATTTAGAAGGCACCTTTCCTGCGCACAGTGCTTACAAGGATCAGGAGTCATTATTCCTTGTCCAGGTTATCCATCCACTTCAAGTCCATTGAAGCCATAGACTGCCCTGGAAGCACTGGGCACCCACCCTTTAAGAGGACACACTTGCTCACACAGCACTTATTTAGAGTAGCCACTTGATGTGGCATGTGGAACGAGAAGAACGGCATCCACAGAAAACACTACACACGACATTGGAAGAACATCCATACTTCACACAAAGGACTGAGGATGCCCGAATTTGAATCCAGGGCTCTAAAGATAACAACATTTATTTCTATAGCACATTTTCATACAAATGATGTAGCTCAAAGTGCTTTACATGATGAAGAAAGAGAAAAAAGTCAAAATAAACAAGACATTAGAATTAGGGAACACTAATGAACATAGAATAAAAGTAAGGTCTGATGGCCAGGGAGAAAAAAAATTAAATCTGCAGGGGTTCCGAGGCCACAAGACCACCCAGCCCCCTCCAGACATTCTACCTAACATAAATGACCTCAATCAGTCCTCATTGTATTCGGAGTTCACATGGAAGAACTTGATGAAGACGGTCATGTGGACTTCTGGCCTTCAATCCATCAATGTAGGGACATCACAGTGTTTTGATCGGGTAGTGGTGGTGCAGATCGCTACCACAGAAAATAGAAGAGAAGTAGGGGTTAGTACGGGTTATGGAGCCACCAGGAATGATATTGATAATTAAATGCATATACAGAGTATCAGGTTTAAACTAAAATGAAGCTATGAGAAAGTATAGTTAAAGTAATGTGTTTTTAGCAGTTTTTTAAAGTGCTCTACTGTATTAGCCTGGCGAATTCCTGCTGGCAGGCAATTCCAGATTTTAGGTGCATAACAGCAGAAGGCCGCCTCACCACTTCTTTTAAGTTTAACTCTTGAAATTCTAAGCAGACACTCATTTGAAGATCTAAGATTACAATTTGGAGTGTAAAGTGTAAGACATTCCGAAATATAAGATAGAGCAGAATATTTAAGGCTTTGTAAACCATAAGCAGTATTTTAAACTCAATTCTAAATGACACAGGTAACCAGTGTAGTGACATCAAAACTGGAGAAATGTGTTCGGATTTTCATTTCCCAATTAAGATTCTAGCAGCTGCATTCTGCACTCGTTACAATCGATTGATGTCTTTTTTGGGTGGTCCGGAGAGGAGTGCGTTACAGTAATCTAGACAACTGAAAACAAAAGCGTGAATTAAATTTTTCAGCATCTTTCAATTATATAAGAGGTCTAACTTTTTCTATATTTCTTAAGTGAAAAAATGCTGTCCTGGTGATCTGATTAATATTCATTAATCCTAATGGATCAAGTTTATTTCTAATAACTTCATTATATCCATTTTTGCCAATCACTAAAATTTCTGTTTTCTCCTTATTTAGTTTGAGAAAATTACTAGTCATCCATTCAGAAACACAAGTAAGACATTGTGTCAGTGAATCAAGAGAGTCGGGGTCATTAGGCGCTATTGATAAATACAGTTGTGTGTCGTCTGCATAGCTGTGGTAGCTCACATTATGCCTTGAGATAATCTGACCTAATGGAAGCATGTAAAGATGTGAGACAACAGGGTTAATAACCATTGCATGATCACAGAAGATTTGTTAAAGTAATTACTTCAGCATCATTTAAGCAGTAATATGCAACCCAACAAGGTCAAAGTCAGTTTTCCAAGCCACTTAACCCACTTTAGGGTCGTAGGTATGAGGGAGGAGGTGGGTGAAGAAGACACACTTTCTTCCAGGACCTCTTATAGCTGCTTTACTGAATTTAGAGCTGCTGACTCAGAAGGCCATGCTACATTCATAAGTTTATAGTCATGCTCTTTACACCATATGCTGTGTGTCTCAAGTTACAACGTGAGCTACCACAGCTATGCTGATGACACACAGCTGTACTTATCAGTAGCACCTGATGACCCCGACTGACACAATGTCTTACTGGTATTTCTGAATGGATGAATAGTAATTTTCTCAAGTTAAATAAAGAGAAAACTGAAATTGTATTGATTGGCAAAAACGGATTCAGTGAGGTTATCAGAAATAAACTTGATGCATTAGGATTAGAAGTTAAGACAGAAGTAAAAAACTTAGGGGTAACCGTTGACTGTAATCTGAATTTTAAATCACATATTCATCAGACCACTAGGGCAGCATTTTTTCACTTAAGAAATATAGCAAAAGTTAGACCTCTTATATCATTGAAAGATGCTGAGAAATTAATTCACGCTTTTGTTTTTAGTCGATTAGATTACTGTAATGCACTGCTCTCAGGACTACCCAAAAAAGACATAAATCGTTTGCAACTAGTGCAGAATGCAGCTGCTAGAATCCTAACTAGGAAAAGAAAATCCGAGCACATTTCTCCAGTTTTGATGTCGCTACACTGGTTACCTGTGTCATTCAGAATTGACTTAAAATACTGCTTATAGTTTACAAAGCCTTAAATAATCTCGCTCCATCTTATATATCAGAATGTCTGACACCTTATATTCCAAATCGTAACCTCAGATCCTCAAATGAGTGTCTCCTTAGAATTCCAAGAGCTAAACTTAAAAGAAGTGGTGAGGTGGCCTTCTGCTGCTATGCACCTAAAATCTGGAATAGCCTGCCGATAGGAATTCGCCAGGCAAATACAGTAGAGCACTTTAAAACACTGCTATAAACACATTACTTTAACATGGCCTTTTTATAACTTCACTTTATCTTAATACTGATACTCTGTATGTTCAATTCATCATAATAACTATTCATGGTGGCTCTAAAATCCGTACTGACCCCTACTCTCTCTTCTGTTTCTTTTTCCGTTTCTCTGTGGTGGCGGCCTGCGCCACCACCAACCTACTCAAAGCACCATGATGCCCCAGCATTGATGGACTAAAATCCAGAAGTCGACGTGATCATCATCATCAAATCCTTCCGTGAAAACCATGAATACAAAGAGGACTGTTTCATTTATGTTAGGTAGAATGCCCAGAGGGGACTGGGCGGTCTCATGGTCTGGAATCCCTACAGATTTCATTTCTTCTCCAGCCGTCTGAAGTTTTTTTTTTTGTTTTTTCTGTCCCCCCTGGCCATTGGACCTTACTCTTATTCTATGTTAATTAATGTTGACTTATTTTATTTTCTTACTGTGTCTCTTATTTTTCTATTCTTCATTATGTAAAGCACTTTGAGCTACATTTTTTTGTATGAAAAGTGCTATATAAATAAATGTTGTTGTTGTTGTTGTTGTCGTCATCCTTCCTGGAGACTCATAGGAAGCACTGCATTATAAGATTAGAATAGACAATTTAAACTTTATTAATCCCACATGGAAATTCAGATGCATACAGCTGCAGAAACATAAAAACAAAGGTAAAGACAATTAGGACAAATAATACAATCAATCAATAGATAGATAGATAGATAAATAATTAATATATATTTGTGCAGATATCACAAATTAGTATTAGATAGATAGATAGATAGATAGATAGATAGATAGATAGATAGATAGATAGATAGATAGATAGATAGATAGATAGATACTTTATTAAGTATCCCAAGGGGAAATTCACATACTCCAGCAGCAGCATATCGATAAAGAACAATATTAAGTAAATATTAACTAAATATTAGTAAAAAGTATTTAGTCTGGGACATTGAGAGGAAGCATTGAATTTCCTGGTAGCAGCAGGCAGAAAAAACACCCCAGAGGCATTTGTTAGTTTAAAGTGCTTCAAAAGAACACCACTTAGAGTGGATGGAAGGGGTTTTTCATGATGGCATCTAATTTTGCCACCATTCTGTTTTCTCCAACACCTTCCAGTGTGTCCAGGGTTCTCCCTGTGATGAAGCAGGTTTTCTTGATAGGTTTATTCAGGCATTGTGCTTCTTTTGAGATCAGCAGACTGCAGCATAGAACACTGGCTACTATGGACTGGTAGAACATCTCCAGCAGTTTGCTGCACACATCAAAAGGCTTAAGTCTCCTTAGCAGGTACAGACTGCTCTGGTCCTTCTTATACAACTCCACTGTGTTATCAGACCAGGCCAGTTTGTTGTTCATATGGACCACCAGCTTCTTGTAGCTTTACACAACTTCCACGTCCTCCTTCAAATGATGACTTGGTCTCAAAGCCTCTGTAGCACACCACAGGTCCACCACTAACTCTTTTGTCTTCCTGATGTTGAGCTGCAGGAGGTTCTTCCTGCATCACAAGGCAAATTCCTTTACAAGCCTCTTGTACTCTGACACATCTTCATTATTAATGCAGCATATGATGAATGAGTCATTTGGTAGTTTCTGTAGATGGCAAGAGCAGGTGTTATACCGGATGTCCAAAGTGTAGTGTGTAAAGAGAAAGAGAGCGAGGACAGTTCCCAGAGTTACCCCATTGTTACATTACCACCATTTTTGACACATGGTCCCTAAGCCTCAAAAACTGCTGCCTATTGTTCAGGTTGACAATGATCCAGGAGATTAAGGAGGCGTCAAAATGCATTGCTTTAAGCTTTTTCTAACGGTCGATAAGATGATATGGTGTTTAAGGCATTGGAAAAATCAAAGATCATTATCTTGACTGTGGTGATGAAGGCGATTACTCAGAGCCATGGAATATTGATTCACTTGATCCTCCTCTTCAAATGGATGAGTGCCTCCCACACTATTCAAGCTTCACTGCTCGAATAAAGCACTCGGGCCTTTAAGCTTCAGTTGATGTGGGCCATACATGGACTCGCCATTTTGTTGTTTTAACATTTCTCGAATACCCAACATAACACAAGCAAAAAAGAAGGTCTGGTGTCAGCTGAAATATTTTTCTGACATTTTTTTGTTTATAACTATTTAATTCTATGTTTTGATTTTCAGTTGTTCTCGCAGTGATGTCTTTGTGGCTGTATTTTGTATTCATGCTTTCCTACAAGCAACAGTATTTTCCATTGAATAAAACCAAGGGAATTAACATTACGTGACAAAGGACACAGCAAAATGCCAAGCATCATGAAGTATGTGAGCTTGACAGGTGGCGTGGGTACAGTGGCACTGTAAAAGAAGGTAGCGGGTACAATGAGGTGTCCGAGCATCGAAGAAATCTTACTGAGAAATTGAGCACTTGTTTAGTGAGCTTAATTCGTCCAGCTTTCTTGTAATTTAACATTTTTCTGTCTTGAAAGTACTCAGTTAGTTTAGTTTCCATTCAGCTTTCTTTTTTCCTCATTGTGTTTCCAGCACTTGTTTGTTTCAATTAAAGTCTCAATTGTCTTTTTTATATTTATCATCTGTTGATAAATCTATTTTAATTTAAATATTATTGGTGGCTGTGTTGGGAAGGTTTTGTCACTTCTATATGTAGTGAGCGGAAACAATCTCAAGATAAAAAACAAACCAGGAAAGGTCAAGACAAAGAAGGGCCATTTAAACATTGTGGCAGACGGCCAGGAACTTTGCCCCACCGGGACGCCTGGATCAGGGAAGGACCGGGAAAGGGGCAATATCTTCCCTGGATGCAAGAGGGCAGCCCCCCTGATTTTCATCAAGGGCCAAATCAAGGGACTGTCTGGATGGTTCCTGAGCCCTGGAAGACGGTGCTTCTGACACAACAGGAAGTGCTGCCGCTCCAGGAACTGTGTACGGCCGGAGTGTTTCCGGGTACAAGGGCAGTACTTCTGCCATCACCGAGCACCTGGAGCACATCTGGGGCATGATAAAAAGGGGCCACCTCACTCCCTTAGAGGAGCCGGAGTCAAGAGGAGGAAGATGGAGGCAGCCGAAGAGAGTTAAGACTGAGGGGCCGCGAGTGTGTGTGGAACCATATTGTAAATAGTGTCAAATAAACAGAGTGTGTTTTGGACATTGGTGTCGTGTCTGTCTGTAGAGGTCGGTGCGTCCCTCCATGGATATGCCTCCCCAGACCATCACTGACCCACCACCAAACCGGTCATGCTGAACGATGTTACAGGTAGCATAATGTTCTCCACGGCTTTTTCAGACCCTTGATATTGTGATAATGATAATGCGATAATGATATTTGGTATTTATTCAATACAGTAGTAATGACAGTGATCACTCTACAAGGTAAGTACTGTCCCTTACTGTACCAGAATGCAGGAGGGACCTTGTTATATGCTAACAGTCTGGTATCCACCTCATTCCATACTCGTCTCTGCAACTGTGTGGCGTCTTGTGTGAACCTCAGTAACTGCGGCTCACTTCTCCTGCTTCTTGAAACTGAAACAAGTAAGTGACAGGATATTTATGTACAAATCTATGAAAGACGGCTTGGTGACAATTTATGCGATAATAACTAAATGCGTACTCCTCAGTAATTCTGTTACACTAAAAACAACCTCATGGATGCATGATTTAAAGACAATAATCAGCCATTTATCAGCTGATAATTTTATGTTGACAGTTCAAATCTCCATCGGGTCAAGACTTCCTTGTCCGCAACTGTTCCAAGGGAATTCCCGGGTGCTGCCTAACCAGCCTTTCTAGAGATATAACCTCTACAGGGTGTTTTGGGTCTGCTGCAGGGTCTCTGCCCAGTGGGATATGCCCCAAGTAGCTCTAATATGCAGACCCTTATCATCTTAACCAATCAACTACAGCCACCAGTAATTTTGAATATTATCATTATTCATTCATTATTCTCAACACCGGCTAGTAAATAGGGCGCTTTTGTGGATTATCCTATTGATCTCATCACCGCTTCTTATAAGGGGTGCTTGAGCTTTCCCATTAGTTTATCCTCGCTTTCTAATGTGTTGTTTGTTACTCATTTACTTCATTTTTAACCTTATTAATTACATTGGTGACTCCTCTAAGATGAGGGAAAACCCTCACATGCCTTGGCTTTAAGCAACATTTATTTAATCCTATAGTTACATTCAATGCTTATCCTTATATTTAATAATTCATTGTTTCAGTTTCATATGAGTATATATACATGTATTAAATTGTTACAACTATTATATATTGACTAGAAATCCTATTCCATTACTATCACTCATGCCCCCATAAGCACATTGAAGTTGATAAGGTGCTAGATATACACATAGCCCTTATAGGGTGTGGTGGAAACAGGGGCATCAGCAAGCCCCAGACCCCAACATGAACACACAAAGAGTCCTTGTTTCAAATAAAGGATGGTTTTCATTACAAAATACCTCTTCCAAGTAACACAAGCACATATTTTCTCTCTTCCCAATCACCTCTCCACAATTCCTCTCACCACCACACTACCCTCCTCCACTTGAATGTTGCTGTCCGCCCTCCCAACTCCGACTCACCTGGATAAGGGAGTGCAGCCCCTTTCACTAAGGACCTGGGAGTACTTCCGATGCCAGGGCTGCTGCCTGTTGGAAGTTCTTCTAAGTCATATGGAAGAGAAAAACAGCAGTTAGAAGCTCTCCCTGCAGTGCCGCCTTGTGGCACCCCTGAACTCCAGCAGAGCTGTGCTGCCAGACTATAAAAACTGGGCACCAATATGAAGGGTTGGTACCATCTATCGCCTGGCGGAAATAAATATTCCTCTTCGACAGTCCTTCCCTGTCCTCTTCTTTTATCCTGGCCAGGGAAGGTGCTGAAATCATGTCCAGCCAAGACACCTGTCTATTTGCCCAAGGCCTTCTGTCCGGGTAGGGAATCTTCTCCGGCTGGGATGGCCATCAATCCCTTAGGGCAGCCTTTTCCAGGTGCAACTTTCTTCCCTATCTTGACCAGAATGCCTTTCTGTACTCTGAGGGCCTCCTGTCTGGGTAAATGATCTTCCCGACTTCCTGCAGGGATGGCTGTCCCATATGCCTCCTACAAGGGGACATACAAAAGACTGGGAGTGGCGAGGAAGCACAGGGTCCCAGACTCAAAAGCTTTCTTGTTTAATTTATGTTCCTTAAGAGTATTTTTTTTTTCCTCTGGAATTTTCTTTCCCACCCAGCCTCCAGACACTTGCAGCTATGTAAGCTTCATTAGTCCCACTGAGGGTATTGTGTGTTCAGCCTGCCAAGTACTGCATTATCTCTTATAAGAAGATGCCTTCTGCCCTTTCAGGTCAGGATAGGTGTCAGTCACTTCAGGGCCAAGATGGAAGCAGGAGGGTGTGGAAAATAAATGGATGGATTACAGTGGAAGAGTTTGTTCTATCCACAAAAGGAGCAAATAAATTGGCTGACAGCACACAATACTGGATAAACCCAGTACCACAGTCTTATGTTAATATTTCACACCTTTATCCAAATGTAATTTCAGGATATATTACAACACCTCACAGACATTTTGTTGCAGTTGTTACAGTTGAACACAGACAGGGAAAATGAAATGGCATTTCCTGCTCCCTGGTTGACTTCCTTGAGAGGCTGCCTTTAAGGTGGAGTTTGCATGTTTTCATCTGATAACATAAAGACATGTTGCTAAATCATCTAGGGATACCAAACTGGCTTGAAAAGAAGAAATGTGAGCCTGGCCTTCCACTGAAGCATGAGGCCTGTGCCCTGATCAGAAAAAAGCTGAGATGGATAATGAATGATTGAAGTGAAAACCCCCAGAAGCACCTGAGATGATGGTGATGGAGTAATAGTGCATCAGTCGTACGAGGTTAGCACAGATAATCGGTAGAGAACTTCAAGAGTGATGTGTTGTTTAAGGTTACACAGATGCAGTGGAGCAGGAGTGGACAAATAGGAGTTGAGGAAATGCTAAGGCTGCGGTGGGCTGGCTCCCTGCCTGGGGTTTGTTTCCTGCCTTGCACCCTGTGTTGGCTGGGACTGGCTTCAGCAGACCCCTGTGACCCTGTAGTTAGGATATAGCAGGTTGGATAATGGATGGATGGATGGAAATGCTACGGTACATGCCTTTGGGTTTTTATGTCAGTGGTTTAAATTTACACTGAATACCCAGATACTTTTGGTGGTGTTTTGTGTGATGGTGTGATTGATAGATAGATAGATAGATAGATAGATAGATAGATAGATAGATAGATAGATAGATAGATAGATAGATAGATAGATAGATAGATAGATAGATAGATAGATAGATATGGAAGGCACTATATGATATGCACAACTTGGTCACATACAGCATGTGTTTCTCTTTGCGAATGTGGAACCCATGAGTAGTGACATCTTGCAGCTTTTTAACTTCAAATAGCCCAAATCCCCGAACGTGGGTGGCGCTTCTTTGGCTTCACTGATGAGACCACTTTTTCCCTCTTTGACTAAGAGGTAGATCAGGAAAAACAGGCTACATTCAGAGGTTTAATCTGAAAGAATTGGGCTGCGCCGAAATTCTAGCTTCCTTCTCCTCTCCTTTAACTGCATTTCGCTCCTTTTTAAGTTCCCAGGTAGACGCGGCTCCACGAGGCTCCCTTGACAACCTGCTTTGTTCACTTCTTTTGTGCATTTTTACTCAGATTAGGAGCCAAAAGAATGAGCGGGCCCACAGCCAGAAGACAATTCCCCCTTGTTGTGATGACGCACGCAGCGAACACGGGCACAACGAGTTTTGAGAACGACTGGGCAGCCCAGCTCAATCAGTTCAGGTCCCCAGAAGCAGTTTTTATTCTCTGTATTTGCCACTTGGATATTCTTCTCCCTGTGGGTCAGCTGATCTTCCCGACAATGAAATTATGGTTCCCGATCTGAGTTCAAAAATAACTCGACTAGAGCAGCGGGCATAAAGACGAAAATTACCTTGGGAGCTTCCACTGCAGTTTATAGGCGCGTGTATCTTGGGAACTCAGCTGCTGACCAGGGGGGCACAACTGCAGATGTGCGCTACCAATGGCGGGGAGAGACAGCACTGAATCATAATCTCGAAAATAACTACAACCTAAACAAGTTACTATATTGCACCCCTAATTGGAGAAATGTGAAAACTGACAAACAATGATGTTGATGTTACGATTAATTGTGTAACTTTAACTCATCAGTACGGGTTATGTTTTTCTTTATTCATGTTCATATATATTGACTTTTAAAGTATAAACTGCTTAATGGAAGGGGGCTGAGGCGTCACATTCGTTGCTACTGCGCGATCTTTTTTCTAATATTCTTCCAGTAGGGTGGACGGCCCGAGCCTTTATCGTGAGTATTATAATTACTGTAGGAACAAACCCAGGACAAAACGATATCTGAGTTCCCTTCGGGTTTATTTTAGCACTGAGACTGCTTTAACAAGTTTCAGGAATAAAACGGAGGTAGCTGGAGACGATAATGGACCAACATTTAAATCAGGCGCGAGTCTATTTGACCTTCGCATTTTGTCCAGCTCATTCCATCGTGAATCATCAGAAGCGCTGCATGTAGGGTTGACCAACACCCATCTAAGCAAAAAAAAAAAAAACAAGTAACGTTGACATCGGATCTCCGTGTAATTTACTGTCCCGTTTTGAACCCTGCAACAAGATTAAGGGCACCCACGTGTAGTGCGCCTGCACCAAATCAAAGGGGATGTCTGAATAGGGAGAGTTGTGCATTACCTGCAGAGGCGGCCATTAACCGTATCTGTATGTATTCGGGACTTGAGTGGAAAACAGGGTTTCACAGACCCTGTGCAAAGTCTATAAAAGTACGTCGGTATTCTTGCACTGAACACTGCCTCACCGTGCCACTCCTCTGTGATGCAATGTTAACCAAAGAAACCACTGAACATAAAATCCATTCATTCACTTTCTGGATATATGATTCAAGACGGAGCAGTCCTGATATGTACGTTAATGCCACCACAGGGCACACACGGCATACTTTAACTCCCAGTGAAACTTTGGAACCACCATCATTGTTACTGTCAGCTATTTAGAGAGTCGAAATAGACCGGGGGTTAACGGGATGAATGTGACCACAAGGAGAGCATTCAGTACTGAAACAGAAAGTCGTAAACCGATTGATCGCTAACCGCTGTACCGTCTTTTGTCATTCTGGTTTCACCTCCTGTTCACAACGAGGGCCGTATAAAATTGGCCAGTTACTTGGCACCTTTGCCAACGGAAAGCAGTGAGCGACTGAATCATTATCGCTCGGAGCTGGGAGTGACCGCAGCTTGCGTAAAAGCAGCACTTTTTTCGCGATATTTTGTAAAATCGTTCCTGCAGATCCTCGATGACTGGACTCACTTCGTTCTCTGGACCGCTCTCATGCTCGCATACTTAGTCGAAGAATGAAGAATGCTCGCCAAGGAGGTAACGACTTCAGGCCACGCCCCGCGGGCGCGCGTCACTCGTGCTCCCTCCCGCCTCTCTGGTGACCACTGCTCGCTCTCATTCCGTTCGGGCACCAGCTAGAGGGAAGAACCGCGTGAATTCCAGGTATGGTTTCTACATTCGTTTGCCGCTGCGTGGTGTGAGAACAGTGCCTAGTTACGGTAGAAGTTCTTGCTGCTGCCAGTGTCAGTCAGGTCGGCTATACGTGTTTTTCTGCTTCTCGTGGGATTTGTGTGTGCTGTGGTGGAGCATGTCGTTTTAGGTGAACCTTCATCTATTTATTTTTTTGAAATATAACTTTATATGCTGCCTGTTCATATACTGTGACTCTTCAGTTAAACCTTCTCTTGTGTTTTATTCGAATAAAAGCTGGATTTATCATTCTGTTACTTGGCTGAGTTAACTGTAATATACAGTAGTGCTCTGCTCACGACTGCAGCATCGCTGCGCTACAGTCCTTGCTGCTGGCCTCCTTCGGAAGCACACAGAGAAAGTTTCTGCCTGTTGCAGGAAAGTAAAAAATTATCAAAATCAGACGATGGTTCATTTATTAATATTTCACTTAAAAAAGTGTAAATTGCGCCAGCAATCAGTTTACATACTCAGAAGAATATACTGTTTCCATCACTTGAACGAAAGTACATGTTCGTTATTTCGATTTACGGCTACCATTTTTCCAGGCAACTAGCGGGTAAGACCAACTTTTTCCGACTGCGTTTCGAAATCTGCTATGCGTCACTTTAAAACCCTCGCAAGCTGGGGCTGCTGCCCTTATGATTTAACTGTTAAAGTAAATGCATTGTACAAGTTCAGAATTTTTGCCCAGTGGGTTGAAGATTGGCCCTTGGCGAGTTTCGTTTAGAGTCTAACTTAACACACAAAGAAAGCGCGACAGAGTAGTGGATTTATTGAAAGCTGGCATATAAAAGTCTGGCCTATTTATGAAAAGGTGTTGCATAAAATAAGCCTCGATAGAGTGGCTGATTTGCTCTAATGCGCCATATTAAACAAAGTCTGATTAACTGCATTAGCGATTTGGTCCAAATCATATAGATTAAAAAAAAAAAAAACTTCTCCGTAGCAATTATTATGCTTGTCAGATTATTTGGCGGCTGTAAATTGATGAGCGGTTTTGGCTGTGATCGTGCAAGTTGTTCGGTTATTTACAGTAACACTTTATGACACCGAATCTGACTTGTGCCCCACGCCGTGGTGATTAGCTATGGCTCCCCGTGACCATGTTTTGTCTTTAAAACAACAATACACTGTATATGCCCGGTAATAGTCCTTTGTCCCGTCCTGGTTAGGTCTCTGCTTTGCACAAGATACTACCAGGGAGCACCCTAGACTTTTCACTAGTCGCCAAACATCCATTTTATAATCTGAAAATATACAATTGAGAGTATCAGGGTGCCGAAGCCTTCCTTAGCATCAAAGGGTGCACAGAACATAGTCTTTCGAGGTTAATTAACTGTAGTCAGTCCTTTTAGGTAACTTTTATGGTATGTAAAACGAAATTCCCATGGAGAACTCACACAGAGGGAGAAATTACAGACTCCATATAGGTAGTATCTGAGTCAAGATACACTGTGGATGGCCAAGCAACTTTAATGTTAAGACTTTTTATTATAAGGCTTAGTTGTTTAACAGCAGTGAAGGGCCACTCCGTCAGCTTGATATCACTCCACAGTGCAGAGTTAAAAAAAATAACCATGAAAAAAACAAACAATGGTTTCATTACGTTAAAAGGAATCTGGCTGCATACTATAACACAGACTAAGTTTATTTTTTTATCTGTTGCATCCAGGTAGGTAGCCTACTAGAAGATTGTTAAAGATTTCTGTTTTATCCATATATATGGGACCTTTTCTAAGCTAAAAAAAAAACAGTTTTATAAGTAAAGAACCCTTCTCAGAATTAAATGGCTCTTATTCAAGCAGAGTTTTTAGTGAGGAACCACACACCCCAGCAGAGTGCCATTAAAGAACCAGTATTGTTAAGACTGAAGGTGAAAGCTGAGAACCAGCAGTGGGTTGTTGGTCTCCAAAATTATTTACAAGGAAAGTGTGCTTTTCCACACACCAGCTATGAGATGGTCAGTCATTTCCATGTAACATTCCCCTTTCCGAACGCTGAAGGACATGCCTGTCTCTCTCTCTCTCTCTCTCTGTTTGGTCCTTCTTATCACAACAGGGCCTCCTTGAATTCCCCAGTACGCCTCTGGTTTATCTAAGGAAAAAAAAAAACAGTAAAGATATCGTGCTTTTGTTCTTTTACATCTGGTGTCTATGCTTAAAGTTAAAAAAAAAAAAATCCAAGTGCCAGTGCAGCCTTGTGAATCAGCATAAACAGTTGCTGGACGACTAATGTTGGACCCCCAAGCCTATCAGGAGACACACTATGTCCCGATCTAATGGGACTGATGAAAGCTGATATCACGTATCTTATTTTTGATGAAAAACATATTGGCAAGAAGGCATCACGCAGGGTGAAGCCTGTCCAAGAGCCTGACAAAACTAAAAAAAACACCTTGATTGATTGACATACATTAAAAACCAGCATGGATGAATGCCTTTCATCTAGCAGAACTCAAACATGTCCAGTTACGAGTGAAAGTGGGGTGTCTGTGAACCAGTCGTGGTAAGACATCCGACCCACTCCAGGGCTGTTCGTAGGCAACTTGTCTAAATGCTACACTAGAAAAACAACATGGTTTATATTATATTCACACTGCCAGAAAAGAACTTAACTGGATCACACCCTGGTAATCCGAGTTCCTTACTAATGGAGTAATTGAAGTTATATAATATTTATTACTCTATTTACACAAATAAATGTATAGTATAATGAACAGAATCAAGTGAGGATGGCGCAGTGGTAGCGTTGCTGCCTCGCACTTAGGAGACCCGGGTTCACTTCCTGGGTCCTCCCTGCGTGGAGTTTGCATGTTCTGCATGGGTTTCCTCCGGGTGCTCCGGTTTCCTTCCAAAGACATGCAGGTTAGGTGACCTGACGTTGTGGGCTTGGTGTGTGTCTGTGTGTGCCCCGCGGTGGGTTGGCGCCCTGCCTGGTTGATTTGTTCCTGTTTTGGCTGGGATTGGCTCCAGCTGAACCCCGGGACCCTTTGTTAGGATATAGCGGGTTGGATAATGACTGCCTGAATCAAGTGAACAACTTAATTAATATTTTATTTGAAACTAAACATTTGTGGTCAAAAATTAAGTACATAAGATGCATAGACAGATAGATTTGTATAGGGACGGTCATGTGGAGCTTTACAGGTCTATCTAGCTTTGTTTGCATATCCATTTCTGTCTCTTCATCATGCAAATGTACTCTGCTAGAGCAAATGACCCGCCAGCTATTTTGAGTTTGTGTGGTGCCTCCATGTGAGCGTACGTGTATAGTTCAATAACTGTTCATGCAAACATTTTACAAATCAGTAGGCCTGGTGGTTCCTTGTCTACTCAAAGCAAACTTCAAAAACCCTGATTAAATTAACACTAGAATTACCAGAGGGGTGGCACAGTGGTAGTGCTGCTGCCTCGCAGTTAGAAGACCAGGGTTCACTTCCCGGGTCCTCCCTGTGTGGAGTTTGCATGTTCTTCCTGTGTCTGTGTGGGTTTCCTCCTACGGTCCAAGGAGGTTGGTGGATTGGCAATTCTAAATTGGCCCTAGTATTTGCTCGGTGTGTTTGTGTGTGTCCTGTGGTGGGTTGGCACCCTGCCCAGGTTTGCCTCGTGCCCTGTGTTGGCAGGGATTGGCTCCAGCAGACCCCTGTGTTTGGATTCAGCGGGTTGGAAAATGGATGGATGGATTACCAGAGTCTATGAAAAAACTCGTAGATCCGGCCCACCTTAAAACTGTTCTCACCTCTCCGCCGCCGTCTTTTGTCTTCTAAATGTGCCGATTAAGATGAGCAGCAAGCAGCTGGCTATTCCATCCCCCACCTTCGCAGAACATTCACTAAGTTTTCCCAGTTCATGCTAGTTTGATTATCTGGGAGTGACTCAACTGCTGGAGTTTTAGAGTGGAAATAATAGATCGTTATTTGGAACACATGCATTTCATTTGTGTTCCGTTTCTACAGTAATCTGTGTAAACACATTGTTACAACAGAAACGTTTTTTATATTTTAGTAATAAATGTTACAAAATGTAGGCATAAACTATAGAATGTGTGAAGCCTGATTTCCAAAGATCAAATAAACACTTTCATAAAAGGTTCAAGAACGACACAACAGCTTCCGTGGCGTTAGCGCTAAAATTTGCTTCTCAGAGCGCAGCATGCTTACCGTACCTCAGAGACCCAAGTTCGATTCTCCTCTACATGACGTCTACAGAAGTCATTGTTGGACATAGCTCAAATGGTTTTTGATGGATATGGAGATACTGGATCAAAAACAATAGTCCTGGGGCCTGTAACAAGACAAACTCGGTGCAGCTTGTTTCAAGAACATAAAGTAGGTCCATTTTTTTCATTATCATTTTCAATTATCATTGTACGTAGGTCTCAGCGTTGTGAAACTCCTTGTTCTAAATTTTTGTATCTTTATTAATATGCAATCATCCAGGAGTGCTACACAATGCAAAAAAAAAACAACAACACAATTTTCCAAATTTGTAATTTCAAGAAGTCAAAGTCACTTTTGACTTTCCACAGACACACACACACACACACATAAAGACACACAGCTAAAATCAACTTTTCTCAATATTTTGAATATAAAGTTTTGACTCTATTGCCAAACTTCCATTTACGTGGATGTAAAGGATATTATCACAATACACATTGTACAAAGCAGATGTTGACCTTCATGCGCCTTGACACCGATTCTGATTCTGAAACAGCAAAGTGAAAGGGCAGAGGAGGCAAGGCGATGGCGTCAGTACAGTGGGAACAAGAGAGTTAAGACTGTCATTCGTGAGTAAAGCAGTGTTTCCTTACCCCATGACCCAGCAGCGGCACATTGCTAGACAGGCTTTTACTGCTCTAAAGGTCAGAACTATTTATACCCGGGCATCATACTCCACAGAGGTGACAATGAATTCATTTTGTAGTTGGGAATTTTAAAATGCAAGATAGCATGTGTTAAACTTTCCTACCTAGAAGCAGAGGCCCTGCTTGTGTCTTTAATTTCAAGGAAAAGGAAAAAAAAAAAATCACTTTTGACTGTCTGCAGTCAGCCAGACACACCGAACTTCAATTTGGGGGATTTCCGCAGACCTGAAGGCACTGATTAACCCTTACATAGGACCAAGGCAATGCTGCCAATCTCAGGGCCAGAATTAAGTTATGAGGGAAGGAGCTGTGGGTGATCCCTGCCTTACCTAGTGACACACAGCACACATGGATATCCAGTCACATATATTATGAGAGATGGGCAGAGAGAGAGAAAGAAGGAATGGATGACGTGTTGACTGACTCTCTGCCAGCTCTCCAGTCCTTGGTGGAGTTCAGCCTCATTGAAGGAGTCCATTTCAAGACAAGCATCACCGTCTTGGCATGTGGGATGCCCTCACCAACCTAACATGTTTCTGCTATTGAGAAAACCATGGGATGTCAATTAAAGTGGGAGCATCCAGCTGTAGAGCTGTCATGCCAGACCAGTATTGCTCTTGGGTTGGAACGCAGACACAGCCTGAAACTTACAGGAAGTGTGGTGTGCAAGCTGGGCTACTACGCCGCAAGTTCTTTTCTAAATAATAAATCAAAACTCCCAGCATGTGGTAACTTAACTGAATGTGTGAACTTTTCAGATGAACGAAGATGTCAGACCTACCCTGTAGAGGGAACGACTGACTGGCAGAGATATGCCCATGTGCCAAGCTGATCCAGAGAGATAAAGCAGCTTCTTTACTGTTCATCCTAACTTAGGTGTACTGAAAGATCTTTAAACACTCAGTCTTTATTTTATATAATACCTTTCAAAGCAAAAGTAAATACAAAGCATCCTCCTGGCATACCACAACATTCTCAGTCCCACTTAATCCAATTTAGGGTCTCAGGGGAAAAAAACATCCCAACAGCACACGGTGTAAGGCAAGAGCCAGTCCTGGACAGGGTGCTAGTCCATTGCAAGGCCCACATACACAAAACACCTACAAGGTCAATTTGGAATGACCAGTTAACCTGGCGCACACACAACAATGGATATGTAGGAGGTTAAACAATGAATCATAGTAGGAATCAGCACAAATAGTTCAACTAGCCCATTATTTACATTTCGTCCGGGCCTACCTGCAGCAAAAACCTGGGGGTTGGTGGCAGAATTGGCACTTTAGCCACCATAAAAAAACCTCACACTGCTCCATTCCATCTGAACTAGTGTGGTGCTGAGGTATCACCCATTGTATGGCTGAGTTGATTTGTCATGTGGTGGGTGCGGCAATCCACCATATCAGTGTGGGCTCCTAACCTCTAACCTCTCTCTCACTAATCAGTTTGACCTGCTTAATCCCACATGTCGGTCTCCGATACTGAGGCGCTAGGCCAGGGTTGGCCCTTTATTAACGGGTGGACAGTCACTCTGTCTTTGGTTGATTCCTGCCCTGAGTCCAGTTCTAATGAGACTTATACAGAAGGTAGACTTATACAGCGTCTCGCCAATCAAAATCACACATTTTTAAAACTTTTTTTTTTTTACCCACAACGGGAAGAGGAACGCCTTCAGCCAAGATATCCACATCACGTCTCAAGTCTAGGGAGAGGATATCAGAGTGTACATTCCTCCAAGCACCTTGGAGATGTTTCGTATGTTCCTCCGAGTACCCTTAGGGATATTTAATATGTTCCTCCAAGCATCTTGGGGATGTTTCAAACAAAACTATCACTACAAAGATCAATAATCTCATTATGGTGCCTAGCAGCATTTAGTCCAGATGTTTGTGAAAGTCTCATAAGTGACAGGGCCCGGTGTGCACCTCCTACGTCATTTGCATGATTGCAGCCTAAGGGGCTCTCTTCAGCACATAAAAAAACCCCCAACGTAATTTGAGAAGTTCAATTACTGCTATAATTTGGCAAGCTGTAAGCCTGCAGCTGCCTTTCTTTAACCTTTTACAACACAGATTAGGTGTTCAGGCTTTTCAGTTTTTAATAGGAAAGTCAGTCAATGCATTCTAACAAGAGGAAAAAAAAAAAAAAAGAAACATCACTCACAACCTGAATACTTGTGGTTGGGGGTAACCCAAGTGAACATAGTTGGTGGTGAGGGAAGCAACAGGAGAGCCTAACCCTTACAGAGTGTGCCTAATGGCTGGAGACATGCCAGACCGCCGGTGCTTCTCCTCTTTGGGCCTTTTCTCCTAGGATGTCTTGGCCAGTCTGTCTTTTGGTCTAGTATGACACATTTAAGCAAAGTCCGCCGGCCAGTTCTAACCTGGCGCACACGACGCCTCTCACTTCTCCGCCCTATCACTGATAACCCAGCTCCAGATGAGCAGAAGCAGATGTCAGACTGGCTGGAGATTTGCTCAAAGTGGAATTCCAGCTGTCCTTTTCAAGGCCTGTATCTGGGGAGCTTCAGAGGCTCAGGGATTTTACTGTATAATGTAAACGGAACAGCAATGTCACGTGGCTTCAGGGGCTCTGGGAAAGGACTGTTAAAAGCAGTAAAACATGTCCTTTTGTAACACTACACCCCTGGAATTGCAGCTGGAAGCAGTGCTTCTCATGCACAGGATGACGCATTAAGAGAAGGGCGTGATGTTATAGAGTTCTCAACCTTTCAGTGCATCTAAGATTGTAACAGCGGACATAGCTGGAGGCCTATGCCTCAGCCAGACTGGGACCAGCACTAACACTAATTAAATAATTAATTGAATATACTGTAGAGGAGGCATCTAAACAAATGGGAGTCAAGGCTTAGTTATCACTGAAGACACTTGGCTTCAGTCATTTCTTTCAGATGGCCTCCTCCTTAATAATTAACTTCAGATATGCAACTCAAGATGGCCCTGTTTTCCACATCTCAGAAATCGATTGCCATATTTTTATTTTTCACTCAAGAAGCGCAGACATCTAAAGTTCATATCTCACCTTTACACTGTGCCATCAAGAGCTACAACAGATGAACCCAATGTGCGATTTCCTTGATCCAGGGGTGCGGAAATCCAACGCCCGACTTGTCCGACACAGGTAAATTGACCGTCGGACAAGCGTGTTTTCTGGTTTCAGCTGTCCGCGGACAAGTGCAATTTTTCTGGAGAAAAAAAGAATTAAATGTGCAGTACAGGGCACATTTTTACCTCTACTTTCAAATTTTAAACATTTGGGTACGTACTTTGTGCGGAAACAGTTTACTTAGGCATGTTCTTCATGTCTCAAATTGGTCTTCAATATTGTTTACACAAAGATGGCTGATTTATCAACGGGGAAGCACTCTTGTGGTCTTACACAAGTATTTTACCCAACTATTTACACGCTTGGAGATGCGGTCATTTTTTTCATGCCGACATTACGATGTAATTTGATGATTTTTCATTATAATCGATCACTTTTATATATTATTAATAAAATTAATTTTTTCTACATAAAAATACGGTCATTTCACCAACAGTGCAATTGTTTTCGCCGCATAAAGCTTGTTAAGGCATTTGATCTTTTCTGAAATTTGCTATTTCGCGTAGGTTGTGATATATTGAGGAGTTAAGAAATTTATTGCGTGACATCAATTTTGATGAGCGGTCTATAGATCGTTTTTGATTAGAGAATTTTTCATATAAAACATGTTGGTTTCACGCTGTCAGTTTTTTAAAAATAAAGAAAACATTCTAACGGTTTCCAAATGTTATGAAATATCAATAAAAACCTTCACTTAGACGCGATTATTTTTTTCCCGACAACATCGCTAATATTTACTTCTTTGGAAATGTAACCTCTTGCTGAAATTCGAATACGTCATTAGGGATTACCTGCGTAACCCATAATGCACTGCGGTAAGAACGTTGTTTTCGCTACATGCGTGTTGTTGAAACTGAAGCAAATAGCATCGCGGATGAGAAATGGATTATTTCTTGATTAAAACTGGCACAACAGGACTTGAAAAACCTAAGGAAGCGTAGTAAGGCCACTGTGAAGACAAAAAAATGTCGAGATTAAAGTCGACATGTTGACTTTATTCTCGTAGTTTATTTTGTCAGTAGAATGTCGCAAACTAAACTTCAACTTAAAATGAATGTTTCATTTACTAGATTTTCTCAAACCCCGTCATAAATTAATGTAGCACATTAAATGCTTTATATGAAGTGTTCCTCGACCCAGTTGTTAATCTCTGCGCGTTTCTTAAACTGACTTTCTCTTGCAGTGAGAGGCGCCGGCAGCAATCGCCGCACATTGACTTCATGATATTCCTGCTCAGTGAACATTCAGAATACTAAGATAAATACTTGATATCTTTTTCACGATGAAATGCATTAAAGCATGTATTAGACATGGGTGGCGGGGGGCACGGTGGCGTGGCTGTAGTGCTGCTCCCTTGCATTAAGGGGTTCTCAGGTCTACGTTCAGCGTAGAGAAGTTTATGGCGGGTGTGACAAGGCTCCAAAAAGCTGGATATTTGAATGGGTATCGCACAGGTTTAACTGAAATATTGTGTACATGTTGGGTTCGTGATCTGGAGGTCGGAGATACGAACGCAGAATTCAATGGATGCTTTTCTGAGCAGGCTTTCTTTATTGCATGTTTGCTGTGTCTATCTTGCGTACTAAACCCCCAGTTCCTATCCTTTGTCTTTCTCTATATAACCAATCACCACACGGTAAACGTCTTTGTGAAATTAAAACTATTAATAAACCTAGACCTCAGTTTTCAGAAGTTTAAAAACAATTTTTGTTATACATGTTTAACTATGCCATCCATTCAGAGGTCTAAGCTTATAACTAGTTTTAATTTCACAAAGACATTTATTGTGTGGTGATTGGTTATGTGCAGAAAGAAAAAGGATAGGAACTGGGGGTTTATTACGTCAGATAAAGACATGAGTCGAAAAGTAAGAAAAAAGTTGGTTCAATTGAAAAAGCGTTTTCTAAAGCTGAACGCTCGAAGGGTTGAGCGTTATGCTAGGCTGTTCAGTACTGCTTCTTTAGAAGAGTTTGACCCACGACCAGCTGTGGTATTCTGGCTGTCACCTGGCAACAGGCACATCACTCATAAAAAACCTGAAAAGTCATCAGCATCCACTTCTGCAGGACCATCAGTCCAGGAACCTTGCAGTTCAGCTCAAGCAGAAATGAACAGCATTCAGCCCAGGCTGTCTGAGATGGTAAAGATTCTTGGGGGAGAAGATGTTTCAAGACAAAATCTGAAGAACATGCCAGAAAATGAACCAGGACAGTGTTCTGTTAGGTAACTGTAATATATGAAAAAAGAACTAGTGTAGCTATAATGAAGGCATTGTTTATTAGCCAGTTAAAATAAGGGAATCTTTTATATAATGTCCTAGAGCAAGGTGGCAAAATACTACTCCCTGAAAGAACTTTTTTCAGTTTTAAAATGGAAGGCAGTTTTGGTATCAATAAAAGAGATCAGAAAAAAGAAACTATTTTTCACTTTTGTTGTTTATGGGCAAGTGAATTTAACTGGCGGACAAGTGGATTTTCTAAGTTTACTTGTCCGTGGACAAGTAGAAAGAAATTTGATTTCCACACCCCTGCTTGATCTATTTGCTTACATTCTGCAGCTGCTTTTCTCTAGTGTCTGTGTGATGGCCTGCATGTCACAAGTGCTATACCCTTAAAAGGAAAATGACAGAATTAAAAGAACATCCGAAACATGTAATAGAAGTAAGAAACACTTCTGAACCCATAGAGGAAATCAATATAGCACAGAAGATTCTATACAGCCAGCCTTTTTAACACTTTTAGGACTAATGTCAAAACAGCAGGGGTCGAAGTTGGATGTTGACCTTAGTTAACATCCAAGGGTAGAGGGTAATAATCAGCTGTAGATGCCAACAAAACTCGCCATCACATTATGGGTAGACCCTCTTTGCTAGGAGGACTGTTAGACTTATTGACTTGACATTGAAGCTCTCTCTGTGTGTGTGTGTAAGGAACGTAGAGTAAGCAACGTCTAGAATGGCATTGACGTTGGGCAAAAAAGCAAAATGAATGTGCAAAGCAAAATACTCTGTGGGCATTATTAATTTTTTTTTTGCATATTATTGCTGATTCAGACTGACTTATCAAACTCCGATTTTGATGCAAGTGATCTGGAAATCAAAAACGAAAGGCAGGTAGCTGTGTCCTTTCCAGTGCCTTTTAGAATATAAATGGTTAGACAAACATGTATATAGTAAGTATGTGTGACAGCCGATCGTAGAAAGCTAATGTTAAATGTTCCATTGTATGCTTTTTAGAACACTGAGTTTTTGGGTAAAAATATTCAGACCTGGGAGAAAATGAAAAAATTATTAGCCCCGAAAGAGTTAAATGGTGGTCCACGGGCACATGCAGCCCAGAAGCAACCTCCGAGTGGCCTGCAGAGAAAAACTGAGAAAAACCCATTTTGCGAGCCTTCAGAAATTCCTAAAGTAGTACAGAGCATGAATGCAATGCTCTGCTTAGCGTAGCAACATTCAGCCCACAATGCAGAGCAGGGGTTCTCAAAGTCGGTCCTGGGGGCCCACCGTGCCTTCAGGTTTTTACTTCAACCAGATACGTAATCAGTGACAATCGATACCACTCATCTCATTTAAAAGCTTAACTCACTTTTGTTGCTTTAATTCTCTCTGAGCAGTTTGCTCCCTTTGTTGTATCTTTGTTGTAACTAGCAGAGCAGGCAACCAGGCCAGCAACACTGAATCGTGAAAGACTGCAACTACTTTAGCGTTAGGCCTCACCCGGAAGAACAGAATGAACATCAAAATGAAAATATTGTTAAAAAATAAAAAAAATACATTATTCTCATATAACTGCTTAGTACATTTAAATTTTTTTTTTTTTTGACCAAACCTAGTTTTCTAATTTCTATATTGTTCTCAAAACACAGAATCTGGGAGATATGAATTAGCCCAGGATTACAATTAAAAACAGAAGCTGGTTGAAACAAAAACCTGCAGCCAGAGGGGGTCCCCAGGACTGATGTTGAGAACCCCAATGTAGAGCGTTGTTGTGTGTAGTAGTCTGTGATACTGGGATGACCTGTCGAAGGAGCCTCTTCTCTAGGGGAATCTCCTCCTCCTCTTTTACCATTCGCTCCCCTCTCACCCTCATCCTGTCACTCGGCTGTCTCT
This sequence comes from Polypterus senegalus, assembly GCF_016835505.1. Lineage (NCBI taxonomy): Eukaryota > Metazoa > Chordata > Cladistia > Polypteriformes > Polypteridae > Polypterus > Polypterus senegalus. The sequence goes on from NC_053167.1 coordinate 8,664,474, forward strand.
AGGGTGGTGCCCTGAGCCCACACAAAGTGCTTTCCCCCAAGACTCCACTCCCCACAGCCCATCACAATATCGTCACACACGTGGGGATTGAAAACGAGCCTGTGTTCCCTCAATGTGCCATAGAAGTTGTATTCATGAGTGTCAGTTTTCACTTGTCACTTATAGCTTTAGTAGCGCTGAGATCTGTTAAATGCACTTTTTGTGATGTAACTGGGTCATATATATATGCCGAGGTGTAATCGTAGCATTAAAAAGATCATGGGTGTGTAGGGTGCAAAGCGTTTTAAGTAGTGAGAACAACGCCATGTAAATATAAAGAATTGTTGTTATTATATGACCAAAATATTTGTTGTGTTTCAAAAGGGAAACAAATGTTATTGCTAATACCGTGCCCTTTTTTTGACGTTGGGCACTCTGAGATGTGCCCGGGTCAGATGTGTCCAAAGTGTTTTATTTTATTTTAATAGGTAAACAATGTTATTGGTAATACTGTTCCCTATTTTGTTTTTATTCACTTTGAGATGTGCAAAGGTCAGATATGACCAAAATGTTTAATTTTTTATATTTCAAAAGTGGAAAATAAGTTTTGCTACCACCTCCGATTCTGTTCAGTTATAGCTTTTAAATGTTTTTATACACTTTTTCATGTGCCTGTTTTAAATTCTGAAGGGAAACAATGAATAAAAATGACTTGTTTATCAATGCGTTCATTTGTGTTGGTTACAAATTTGTCATTTCCTGCTGCTTAGCGGCCACTGAAAATGTCTGGCCCAGCTGAAATTGTAACTGAATAGCCCTGCTATACAGCGTGGAAGATCAGCCTCGACACAGACAGACGCACAGACTCAGAAGTGCCAAAAAAACACACACACACTTATTATTTTTCTTCACAGCACACACAGTGCACAAACCTACAATGCTCAGTCCTTTCCCTATTATTTCCTTTCTTCTGTCTTTGCTGCCGCCTCCACTCCTCTCCCGCAAGCTCTGTCTTTTACTTTCCGACTCCAGCTCCTCGAATAGAGTGAGGCGGCCCCTTTTATGCTGCGCCTGGATGTGCTCTGTATCGCTCCTCCTGCAGCACTTCCTGGTGTGGTGAAAGTACTGCAATCCAAGGCTTGTCCAAGCACCCCCTAGCTTCCAAGCTCCAGTGCCGTGGCCCCAATGCAAACTAGGGGGGCTGCCCTCTCGTGTCCCGGGGATGGTATTGCCTCTCTCCCGGTCCTTCTGCTCTCCAGGCATCCTGGTGGGGCAAGGTCCTCGGTCATCTACCACAACAGTAACAAACAACACATACTGAATGTTTGACTCTAAAGTCATTATCAGTAACTTGATGCTAAGAGTTCAGTTCGCCCTAAATTTTTAACCCAGGGTTAAATCAGCCAAGCAATAACTGGGCCTCGACTGTCTTTTAGTCTCAATCCCTGAATGTGGAGTGTCTCTCACAGCCCACCACCATCATTAATGCTGACTGACTCATCTTGCACTCTCTATCCCAAATTTCTGTACCTGCTGAAATTTAAAGTACAGTGATCCCCCACTATATCGCGGTTCAGCTATCGAGCCCCTGCTATATTGCAGATTTTTCTGTGGAACATATCTAATTTTCTATCGTGGAAATCTGGTGTTTTTTTATGGATTTTTGACAACTTTTTACGTTGAAATAAGTGTTTTTCTTTGTGAGACTATTAATAACAACAATGTATTATTGTAATTATAACATATATATATACCTACACTGTATATAAATTAAAATGGAATAAAAATTCAATAAGTACATCCTACCTACAGTTTACTTTGCAGCCAATTCATAACAAAGCATATGGTCACTGCCTGTGCTAGACAAAAGTTATTATAATGCATAATAACTAACGTATACGTAACATTTAAGCAATACACTAGTAAATCATAAAATATAGTGCTACATACAGGAATATGTAGACAGAGTCACAATTCATAACAAAATGTACATACGCTTTTCATTTGTCACTACGCGTGCTAGACAAGAGTTCGTTAGAACAATACGTATTATAATTTACTAGCCAACCCGCGGCGTACCATACGCCGCATAATCAGGCCGATTTTTTAATGATTTTTAAGCAGAGGGAGAAAATGAACATTTGAAAAATCGGTAATGTAATAAATCAGCAAGAAAAGCAACATTGTAACAATTAACGGAACGAACCAACACACAATCGTCCGTGACTGAAAACTGGCGCACCGTCCTCGCGCCTTCTCCTGCCAGACGGAGGGATGGGGGTGCACGGCGCGGAGTGTGGAACGGGAGGAGAGGAGAATGACGTCGATTCAGCTCCGTCCGTCATGCTAGTCTGCTGATTTCTCGTTCAGTATTCACTGCCCGCTCATGTGCCCACCTCCAACTCGTCACTTGAGTCGCCGTCTTTAAACAGTCCAGATGTACAGTGGTGTGAAAAACTATTTGCCCCCTTCCTGATTTCTTATTCTTTTGCATGTTTGCCACACAAAATGTTTCTGATCATCAAACACATTTAACCATTAGTCAAATATAACACAAGTAAACACAAAATGCAGTTTATAAATGAGGGTTTTTATTATTTAGGGAGAAAAAAAAATCCAAACCTACATGGCCCTGTGTGAAAAAGTAATTGCCCCCTGAACCTAATAACTGGTTGGGCCACCCTTAGCAGCAATAACTGCAATCAAGCGTTTGTGATGACTTGCAATGAGTCTTTTACAGCGCTCTGGAGGAATTTTGGGCCACTCATCTTTGCAGAATTGTTGTAATTCAGCTTTATTTGAGGGTTTTCTAGCGTGAACCGCCTTTTTAAGGTCATGCCATAGCATCTCAATTGGATTCAGGTCAGAACTTTGACTAGGCCACTCCAAAGTCTTCATTTTGTTTTTCTTCAGCCATTCAGAGGTGGATTTGCTGGTGTGTTTTGGGTCATTGTCCTGTTGCAGCACCCAAGATCGCTTCAGCTTGAGTTGACGAACAGATGGCCGGACATTCTCCTTCAGGATTTTTGGTAGACAGTAGAATTCATGGTTCCATCTATCACAGCAAGCCTTTCAGGTCCTGAAGCAGCAAAACAACCCCAGACCATCACACTACCACCACCATATTTTACTGTTGGTATGATGTTCTTTTTCTGAAATGCTGTGTTCCTTTTACGCCAGATGTAACGGGACATTTGCCTTCCAAAAAGTTCAACTTTTGTCTCATCAGTCTACAAGGTATTTTCCCAAAAGTCTTGGCAATCATTGAGATGTTTCTTAGCAAAATTGAGACGAGCCCTAATGTTCTTTTTGATTAACAGTGGTTTGCGTCTGGGAAATCTGCCATGCAGGCCGTTGTTGCCCAGTCTCTTTCTTATGGTGGAGTCGTGAACACTGACCTTAATTGAGGCAAGTGAGGCCTGCAGTTCTTTAGACATTGTCCTGGGGTCTTTTGTGACCTCTCGGATGAGTCGTCTCTGCGCTCTTGGGGTAATTTTGGTCGGCCAGCCACTCCTGGGAAGGTTCACCACTGTTCCATGTTTTTGCCATTTGTGGATAATGGCTCTCACTGTGGTTCGCTGGAGTCCCAAAGCTTTAGAAATGGCTTTATAACCTTTACCAGACTGATAGATCTCAGTTACTTCTGTTCTCATTTGTTCCTGAATTTCTTTGGATCTTGGCATGATGTCTAGCTTTTGAGGTGCTTTTGGTCTACTTCTCTGTGTCAGGCAGCTCCTATTTAAGTGATTTCTTGATTGAAACAGGTGTGGCAGTAATCAGGCCTGGGGGTGGCTACGGAAATTGAACTCAGGTGTGATACACCACAGTTAGGTGATTTTTAACAAGGGGGCAATTACTTTTTCACACAGGGCCATGTAGGTTTGGATTTTTTTTTCTCCCTAAATAATAAAAACCATCATTTAAAAACTGTGTTTTGTGTTTACTTGTGTTTTATTTGACTAATGGTTAAATGTGTTTGATGATCAGAAACATTTTGTGTGACAAACATGCAAAAGAATAAGAAATCAGGAAGGGGGCAAACAGTTTTTCACACCACTGTACCTGTGACTGACGTAGACTTTTCATTGCTCTGTGTGGTTTTGGCTGCTCTTCTATATATAATTCACCAAGACACCCGACCATGGTAGTAGCGAGGTGGGAGGGCGGTGTGTACAAAGTGCAGGAGCATCTAAGAAGATGCATGTTTGTCGCTGAAGCGAATTGCTGCATGTAGCGTGTAAAACAGTTTGCTATGGTGCATGCAGGCGTGCATCATAACCGAAAACTCGTTTTTTAAAGAATGCTTACTTCATTGTGTTTTAACCTCAGTTGTAAAGGAATGTTTCAAGGACCCCATGGGATACCCCTAGGTTTTGGCTGCTTTCTATATATAATCCACCAAGATACCCAACCATGGTAGGAGGGGGGTGTGCACAAAGGGTAGGGACGTAATGAGTGGGAGCGTATGAGTCACATTTAGTGGGAATTCCATGGCTTGCAGCCCGAATGAGGTTCAACGGCTTACCCACGCCGGGTAGACACGCGGTCAATCTTATGCATAATTATTTATTGAATGCTAAACACTTCTGGAAAGACACAGATGTCTAAAACAGGTTGGTGTGAAAATACAACAGTAAGTGAATGAAAAGATGGAACTCTGGAGAGAGCAAAATACAACACAATAGTGAACCCGCGGGTGGCTCAGACGTGCATGTGGACTCTTACCACAGATGAAAGGGACTAACTGGGTGGTCGGTCAGTTTTTGCGTCCGGGCAAATGGGCAGGCAGTGTGAATTCCTAGAGAGCGAGGGTAGACGCCGTCTGGCGAAAAAGGAGCGTTAGTGGGCAGGAAAACGTCTTCCATGTTCCTGCAGGAGCATCTAAGAAGACGCATGTTTGTCGCGGATGCGAATAGCTGTATGTAGCGTGTTAAACAGTTTGCTATGGTGCACGCGGTCGTGCGTCGTAACCAAAAAGTATTTAAGTCTAAAAGTTTTTAAAGACTGCTTACTTCATTGTGCTTTAACCTCAGTTTTAAAGGATTGTTTTAAGGATCCCATGGGATACCCCTCGCAAACCGTTTCACACGCTGCATATGGCGAATTACCTCCGCGAGAAACATGCCTCTATGAACAGTCAACGTAGTTCAGAGGTACATGACATTAACCTGACCTGCGGCCATGTGGCCATGTGGCCTCTACGACAGACGAATATAAATGACGCCATTTTTTCTGTGTCGTCGCGTCTGAGTTGGTGGGCGTGGCCCTGCGAGTTGTCGTCGTATCCAATGGTCTTGGAGCTGGTGGGCGTGGCTCATTCCTGCGTGCACCATAGGTGTCTCACCTGTCGGCAGCTTAGTGAATCCACGCCCCTTCCGGCGTGCTTTCCATGGTTGTCTTGCCTTAGTGAATTATATATATATAGATAATAACTATAACATAACTGTAAATATTGACTAAAATGCAGTAAAAAGTCAATATGTATATAAAATAATGAACATTTAAGAAATACAGTAAATCATTAAATATACGTACATTGTACACTACGGTAGCCAACCAATCAGAGCGGGATTTTCATTCTCTTGGGCTCTGATTGGCTGGTGCTAAAGTGGTGTAATCTCACAAGAACAGTGAGCGTGGGTCCCCGACGCATCTCAGTTCTCTGTGTATCTCGCGTGCCTCACTTGTGTTCCGATTGCTGTGAGCAAACGTTTTGTGAACTTTTCGTTTTGTTTTAAGCCCTATGACGGCTCCCAAGCGTCCTTCTATATCGCGGATTTTCACCTATCGCTGATGGGTCTAGAACGTAACGTCCACGATAGGCGGGGGAATCACCTGTATAAGAATCTCAGAAAGTACCTCTCATTTTGCTAAAATCGGACACTTAATAGTCAAGAGGTGTGATCCCTACAAGCCAGCTCTCTTCTCACAGGACCAAAGACTGAACTGGCAAGTGCCCTCACCCCCCCTCCAAATCCATAGCCAGGAACACCACATGCTGTCTGGTTACATTTTGTAGTCAGAAAATAAAACTTAAAATTAAAAGGAAGAAATTATACTTTACTGGTTTAAGAGGTTACTTGGGTGGTGGAGTCAAATGGCAGAAAATGCAGGACGAAGATGCACCTCCAAAATGGAGGGTGTAGGAAAGACTGATACCACCATGCGGCTACCCTTTAATGCAGTCAAGTAATAATTCCATCCTAATAGTTCAAGAAGATGTGTTAAAGCCCTTTGATTGTTTCTGATTTCTGGTAGTTGGCATTAACATCTTTTGGGAAGGAGCCACAAATATGAGCCGTGTTCAGTCGAAGGAACTTCAATACAGGGTAGAATGGAGATAATTTGTATTTAATAATTATTGACTATCTACATCATGCAACCTTACACATTTGGATCCTGCTTTGATGGACTTTGCAAGTTCTTTCTGTGCTCCTCGCACTGTAAAATCATCTGTGGATTGGCCTGTGAGTGTCGTGCACGCAATCCAGCCATACAGTCGTCTCCAGCACTCTGCAGTATAAATAAATGAGAGAATGTATGCATGACGCAGCGATCAGGTAGCGTTTAGCTGCAGGTTGATCACGTCAGTTCTTTACAGTAATGATCTGCAGATAATATTAGTTCAGTCAATTGAGTATTATATATATTTATATAATTGCTTTCGTCTTCCATTCATCTCCAGAGAAGTGACTTTGTTTTGAACTTTTATGGTTAACTTATCTAAAGCCGCAGGAGAAGTTGCTGCTGTGTGATATGCTCAAGTATGCGCACCCTTTTCCTGCCATTGAATTGGGGGGTCTGTCAAATGAGTAAAAGAGGAAAGCATACAACATATACAAGTTGGCTTAGCCGCTGTTTAGCTAACATTGAAATGTTAAACTGCTTTCTTAGTTGAAGTCACACAGAAGATAGACAACTTGGCAGATTCAACATTTTTACTTATCAATAGCACCTGATGACCCCGACTCTCTCGATTCACTAACACAATGTCTTACTGGTATTTCTGAATGGATGAATAGTAATTTTCTCAAACTAAATAAAGAGAAAACTGAAATTTTAGTAATTGGCAATAATGGATTCAATGTGGTCATCAGAAATAAACCTGATGCATTAGGATTAAAAGTTAAGACGTAAGTAAAAAACTTAGAGGTAATTGTTAACTGTAATCTGAATTTTAAATCGCATATTCATCAGACCACTAGGACAGCATTTTTTCACTTAAGAAACATAGCAAAAGTTAAACCTCTTATATCACTGAAAGATGCTGAGAAATTAGTTCACGCGTTTGTTTTCAGTCGACTAGATTACTGTAACGCACTCCTCTCAGGACTACCCAGAAAGACATAAATCATTTGTAACGAGTGCAGAATGCAGCTGCTAGAATCCTAACTAGGAAAAGAAAATCAGAACACATTTGTCCAGTTTTGATGTCACCACACTGGTTACCTGTGTCTTTCAGAATTGACTTTAAAATACTGCTTATGGTTTATAAAGCCTTAAATAATCTCACTCCATCTTATATATCAGAATGTCTGACATCTTACATCCCAAATCGTAACCTCAGATCCTCAAATGAGTGTCTCCTTAGAATTCCAAGAACAAAACTTAAAAGAAGTGGTGAGGCGGCCTTCTGCTGTTATGCACCTAAAATCTGGAATAGCCTGCCAATAGGAATACGCCAGGCTGATACAGTAGAGCAGTTTAAAACACTGCTGAAAACACATTACTTTAACATGGCCTTTCTATAACTTCACTTTAACTTAATCCTGATACTCTGTATGTTCAATTCATCATAATAACTATTCATGGTGGCTCTAAAATCCGTACTGACCCCTACTCTCTCTTCTGTTTCTTTTTCCGGTTTCTTTGTGGTGGCGGCCTGCGCCACCTCCACCTACTCAAAGCTTCATGATGCTCCATCATTGATGGACTGAAAGCCAGAAGTCTACTTGACCATCATCATCAAGTCCTTCCATTAGAACCCTAAATCCAAAGAGGACTGTTTCATTTATGTTAGGTAGATTGCCCAGAGGGGACTGGGCGGTATCATGGTCTGGAATCCCTACAGATTTTTTTTTTTTTCTCCAGCCTTTGGAGTTTTTTTTTTTGTTTTTTCTGTCCACCCTGGCCATCGGACATTACACTTATTCTATGTTAATTAATGTTGACTTATTGTGTCTTCTATTTTTCTATTCTTCATTTTGTAAAGCACTTTGAGCTACATTTTTTTGTATGAAAATGTGCTATATAAATAAATGTTGTTGTTGCTGTTGTTTTTTTCAATTTGAGATTTTGAAATCTCAAAACTTTGAACTGAGTAATAGCTGCCCTTTTGAGTTATGCGTAGTTATTCAACTGTTAACAGTCAAAATTCAAAAGCCCTGCGTATCCTACCGTAATCGCAAAGGCAGGAGAGGAAATGAAAGTGTTTTGTTTTGGTATGTTGTTAGTTGTCAAAACATGTAGAAAGATGATGGAAATCCTTGTTGTTGACACTGGAGGACATTTCTTATTTACATAGTCACGCCTGTCAGCCTTTTAAACCACAAAGTGTGGCTTCAATACACACAAACATAAAATCTAAAAGGTTTGACCAAAGTGTTTTTTTTTTTCACTTTCCTGATTCCGCATACCCACAGTGACCTGCTCTTTGTGGACCCTTCATTTGGTTGCATGGACTCTTCTCGTGTATGCGCTGAGCTCAGGTGCTCAGTTTATGTGACATAGTGTGGTCACTCCCGGGCAGAGTTCTGGAGCCTTTGCTCAAGTCAAAAATGTTCTGTGATTGGTAGGAGTGTATCGCCTTGCCAGTCACACGCAATGAAGAACAGGCATTGTGTCAGATGCACGGCGATAGTGCAAAGTGGACCAGTTGTCATCCGGTCGTGACGTGTAAACCCTTGATAATGTTCACAAACAAATGAAGAACAACGTTGTTTTACAAAGTCATAAATTTGAAGATCGAATTCAGACTTGAGACACCTACCTTCTATCTGTGGAAAAGAGGAACAGGAAAAGATGTGGCCATTTCCTGGCAGAGTACACAGCTCTTGGGATTTGTGAGTTGTGTTGAGGCACAGAGGTCATAGTTCTTTGCCACCAAATGCCATCAGATCAGGAAATGAAAAGGTCTCTTACGCAACAAAGAACGGTCAATTTCTAGTCAATCTGGGACTCGCAGAAAGGTGGGAGGACAGTAACTCAGGGCACAGCCTGGGTGGGGTGTTTTGCCTGATCTGCTGTTACATGTGTGCACAAGTGTTGTTGTGACCTGTTACTTTGGAAACCCTTTTGTTGATGGTGTGACTTGGCAGCAGTATGCCATTCTGACATGTGGGGGGCTGAGCGATTGTTGTATAGCACCTATTATTATTTATATCTTCCATGTCAGCAGGGTTCAGTCAAACAAAAATAAGAAGAGGCGTAGTTCTGGGAAATGGCTGGCCGCTGGGGAGGCGTATCAGGGCAACGTGAAACTTGAGTACGTGGAAAAGGCCTCATTCCACTGCAGTCCCGTGGGTGTTTGGGGGCCTTTCGTTACACCTTCCACTGCTGACAGCATTCTCACAGACCTGGCAGTCCTTCTGCATGGTAACTTCTCTTGACCCAGCTGCACTTTCAGTGATCAATAAACTGAGCCATCGCCCTTCCTTTAAAAGCTATGGTTCATACCACACAAGCTCAGAAGCTTGATAGTTTGGATAGAAACGGCAGCATCTGCACGGGAAGACCGCAATCACAGCCAATACAGGCTTCATTCTAAGTCAGTGAGCTGAAGCAGGCAGTCATCTGTAGAAAACGCAGCCTTTCCCTGCAGATTGGCAGTCAGGTTAAGCTCAAAAAGGAAGTAGCCTTCTTGTCGGGGATGATTACAAAACAAACACTAAAACTCTTCACAAAAAAATAAATAAAGGTGCAGTAAGAGTAAAGAAGGAACAAAAATGTCATGCAGGCTGGATAGACTACTGTAGATGGTGAAAGAGTGAAACCTTGTTGGCGCCCATCTCAGCTTCATCCGCATCAGTTCCGCAGAGTCTGATGAAAGGAATCCATAAACATGTTTAAATTACAGGTTGGGGGGTTTCAAATTGGTCCTGGCTAGCGCCACAGTCCAGGTATATAGTGTGCAGAGGAGCAAGACTTCATGTCATTTTTAAAACTCATTTTATTCAGGCTCCTGGTTATTGGTTATTAGGAGAAAGCCCTGAACGAGACCACCAGTCCGTCACAGGGCTCACTTAGATGCACACACTGGGGCTAATTTAAAGTGACCAGTTACTTAACACTCTCATATTTGGGGGTGTGAGATGAGAAAAAAAAAAACGAATACCCAGAGGCAAACCAAAACAGATAAGGGGAGAACATGCAAACTCCACACACTCAACATCCAGGCATGGATCTGAATGAACTTTTTGAGGGCTGAACATTTTTTGCAAAAAACTCAGTTTTCTGAAAAGCACACAAAGCAATGGTTTCACACTTAAATCAACATTAAATGTCTGTTGCTATGTTCTGTGGCTGCTGTTGGCACATGTTCGGCAACTCTGGCGGCAGTGGCTGTGCGGGGGCGCCTCGATGTGTCAGCAGGAATGCACGGTGCGCCAGCTGCCTGGCTGCCTTCGCACAGCAGGTGGGCGGTGGTGACAGTCGCAGCGTGACGCAATATGGTTTGTACCGCTTGTCATCATAAGTGGTGGTCCTCCCAGGCGAACGCTGCTGTAAGTGTATCAAGTGCGTGGGGGCACCTCAATGGCCACTAGGAATGCACAGTGGGCTGGCTGCCTTCACACAGCCAGTGGGCAGTGGTGGCAGTTGCAGTGTGACGTAATATGGTCTTGTCATCATAAGTGGTGGTCCTCCCAGGTGAATGCTATGGTAGGTGCATCAGCTACACAAATGTGCTCAACACCACGATCAACTGGGGACCGATTAGCTGATGCTGGTACCTCACTTTCGTTTTCGATGTCCATCTCCTGGCCGCGTGCAACAAATTCCAAGTCTGACAAGTCGGAGTCCGATTTAACGATAATACGTAAAACATCCATGAAGTATTTACAGATGTCGATGCCATTTTAGAGGTTGTTGGCTCTTCGCTACTCATGCAGGGAATCGAGGTTAAATCAACAAAGCTACTTAACTTTCCTGCTAGCAAGGAGAGTCAAACCTAAAACGTAAGGGCAAGTTTTGTCTCAGTTTACAGCTGATTACCATCCTGTACCCCTGAATTTCAACAAAAGTCAACATCACCCTTGCAAGAGTTAAGGACAGCGCTACTTTGCGCCTCAACTCATTTCTTTGCACCCTTCACTAAAGGTGGGCTCAGAACACCTCCACAGATGTATATAGCCAAAACGGTGACATGAATCACCACGTTTCATCCCAGAAGAGTACTCAGAGCTGCCAGTGCCTTTGTTTTCAGCTTTTGAGCTGGCCAACACTTCATTTAGACATCTGGTTTGTGATCCAAAACAGGCCACTGCAAGTAAAGGTGCCATAAAGTGGAATAGAACCCCCAGAGTTGCTGCTGAGAGGGGCTCCAGGTCCTCATAACCTTAACATTGGATTAAGCAGAATCAGTAAATTGGTGGACAATTGATATGTTGGTCTGTCCCAGTGGCCCTTCTTCAGGGTCCTCTAGACAGGGATTTGCAATGGGCAGTGAGCCCCAGAAGATGTTGTTTAGTAGCTTTCTGGTCCCTGGCATAGGAGTTAAACTCAGTTTCAGAAGGAGATGGAGAACACAGGCTTTCTGTTCCAGTTTTAGAGCCTCTGGGGAGGTGATTCGAATCAGTGACTTTTAGGCCAGGTCTGGATCTCCAGAGTCCATGACAGCAATTGTAATGTAAAATGCTTTCCCCATTCGGGACACCTGACAACAGCGTATGTAATCTCCTTGCAAAATCAGATCCACAAATAAAGGAAGCCTTTGTTCCTCGGTTGTCACTTCACTAGAGCCAAGAACAGAGTTATTAAATCTGGTGCTTGCTGAGTCACTAAGTGCTCAACGAGATAACCCGAGTGACCATGTGGAACCGATGACCGCCTTTATGAAAGCCTTGCTGTGGTGCCATTCGGGTGGCTTGTATTTTAATTCTTTGGTGTCAATACATTTGCTGGTTTTGCTTTTAATCCATTTTGGGGCTTTGTTCGAGGTATGGCATGGTAATGTTACACTAACTGGGAAAAAATAAAGCAGAAGTGGTGTGGAGCAGGCGGCTGGACCCTCAGCCTGAATCATTCATGCCTGGCATACAGTTTTGTCTGGAAAAAATAAAAACATTCCACCGCTACGGCCAACCACTCTTACATGAAGATGATCAAGCTGACGAAGAAGCCAGGCACTTAATTGCTTAATAGATGTGCATCAGTATGGCGTGTTGCTATACAAAAGCAGTGGGGAGTTTCTGCTCTGTGCTGCCCTACCTCGTTCATTGTGGGGCCTCTTAAAGTCTAGACAGCTCTGCTTTCCTCCGAGTAGCGAGATCCTGTTAGCGGGGGGTTGGTGGTTGAAGGTGGATCAGGACTTCCTTCCTGTGATCCCTGGTGGTTCTTTGTCATGCTTCTGAATGTCTTTTTTTTCCATTGCTCTTTTCTTTTACAGATCTCAGGTTTGAAAAGTTGTCACATTCTTTTCACTCTCGCGCTGGAGCGGATGGGAGTCACGTGTGCCCTGGCCACCTGCTAACTGCCACTGGTCACCATGATGGTTTCTTGGCTACAGCTCACCTTCTTGATGCCCTGCTGGATGAAAACTTGAACTTGGACATGTTGACTCTTGGTCTGCTTGCCAGGTCTTTTTAAAAAAGACAATGCATCGGTTTTTCCGAGCCAGGGCCTTTCTCGGCATGTTTTCCAGAAAGACGGTCTACTCTTTGGCCCTGGGCCTTTCTTCAGTTCTGCTCCTGTGTAGCATCTTCTCGGGTAAAGATCTCTCTATGGACTGGATACTCCGGCCTGGAGACAGGAGCTGCAATTTGGTCCGTAAGCCCTGCGGTTGTGACACTTGTGTTTCAGAAAGAGGAAAGTGTCCGTGGTTTGATTCACACTTTGACAACAGAATATCACCGTTTCTCAGCCCTATGACCATCTTCACCTTGGACACCCTTGTATGGTGGCTGGTAAGGACCATTGGGGAGTGGTGGGAAGACTGAACAGCTGTGAGATACGACAATGATACATGTTGCAGTAAAGTGTGGGTGAGAATGATTGATGTTAATGTTAATTGGTCAATTCCTGGTTCGCCTTTGGCAGTGCCAGTGATTCATTTGATAATTGGGGAAGACTCTTGGAAAGGTATTTCCTTTACCCTTCTGTCTTGATGTACACTTCCATTAAGGTAACTGACACACACTTGTTTTAAAAAACATAATAATGAAATGTAACGATAAACACAAGGATTAATATTCATCCATCCTTCCATCTTTCTAACCCACCTATTCAGGACAGGGTTAAGGGAGCCTACCTCAGCAAGCACCATGCGCAAGGCAGGACACGGTGAACACACACACACACACACACAATTCACCTAATCTGCATGTGTTTGGACTGTGCAGGGAAGCCAGAACACCTGGAGTATCCTCACGTGAACGCAGAGAGAACATGCAAAATCCACACATTGAACATCTGGGATTGCAAACCTTGGTCTCCTTAACGTGAAGCAGAGTTTCAAATAGAAATTTGAAAAACTCTTAGATGTATATGGTAATCCCTCTTCGATCATGGGGATTGCCTTCCAGAACCCCCCCACGATAGGTGAAAATCCGCGAAGTAGAAGCCATATGCTTGTATGGTTATTTTTATACAGTACATTATTATACCCTCTTGATCCAACTCAGGGGAAGTAGAGCCTATCCTGATAGCACTGCATCTAAAGCTGGAAGCTCAGCTTAATGCAGGGATGGACTGTGGGTGCCTTGGACTTTTGCAGAGACTGGTACACCACACCAACCATTCCGGCAGCACTTTCACTGCATGTAGACATGACACTGTCTACTGATCTCTAAGCGAAACAGCAACTGAGTACACAGAGCGACATAAAAGCAAATGCTGTGCCCCGTGCCTCCTACAGCTGCTTTGTCTTCCTGCCTCTCACCAGCTATGCTGGATGTCTACAGGTGCTTGAATCATCACAAAAATAAAAAGAATGTGTTGGGGGACTAACACATTGACAAAGTTAGATTTTAGTTTTAATTAAACTTCGATTCAGCACGCTAGCTGATGTTCACTCCATTCCACATGTGCTTCAAAATTAGTGTCCTTGTAAAAAAAACCACATGAAACAGTTTAAAACACTGGCTACATGGAACTAGAGGACAAAGATTAAAGAGACGCCTTGGTCTTGTTTATGCTCCTAAACGCTCAACACGTCCTTCGCCGCTTCTCTGAATCCTGCTTACTAAATCATTAAAGACTTGTGTTTATTTGAGCGGACCACTTCTACATTCTGATCCTGCAGGAGACTGACGCTCATAAACCACTACTTGTCTTACATGTTGGTGTCCCTTGTTGTGATTAAATGGTTTTTTTCCCCAATTCTTTTCAAATCTCTTTTCTTTTCCTTTTTTGATGAAATGTTCTCCATCTCTCCTCTTATCTGTTTGCTGTGTTTCCCTTTTCTTTGCTACAGTTAATTGGTTAGCCTGGGGAATTGAGGGGGTGATAGGACTTAGTGACGGGAGACGTGCACTGAGGATCACTTACATCTTTCACTGCGTCTCACGGTTTGTGGATCCACAGCAGGGAATCCCCTCATGGTCCATAATAGGCATTTCAGATTTAAAACTTTGGAGCAAAGTCATTCAAAAACCGGCTTAAAAATGGCGGTGATATAATAACCCTTCTGTCTGTCTGTCTGTCTCCATCTCCAGACGCACTGCCAAATGCTTACTGGTGAACTCTGTTACAGGGCTAAACAAGTCACTCTTCTGTCTAACAAACAAAACAGAGCAGAAGTGCCCAAAGAGTTGGCATCGGACACAGTAATAAGGCAAATTCTGAGAACTTTTTTGAAAATAAACTAGGAGGCTTCCTCCCGCCACCGGCCTGCGCTACACGCCAGCCACTTTGCGTCTTTGCTGGTCGCGTTTGTGGATTTCACTTTCACCAAACAACAAATCTTTTCATTCTCGCGGATACGCCTCTTCATTGGGAAGAGACTCAACTTTTCCCTGATGGCAACACGAATTAGACGTTCTACAAGTCTCCGACTAAATGCGAACAATATATTGGCTCTTTTTGCCGTTCTTTTATTTCACCGAGTAATAATTTCCGTTTATTTGCGCTAATGCGATCTTTACTGTCATTTTTTTGAGACTTTCGAGTTTTCGTACTTCCATTATCTCTAACCTGCTCTGAATGTGTATCGCGCCAACGTTTTTGAATTCTTTACGACGTTCTATTTTGTCATCTACTCCTTGTGTTTTATTTCCAGCCCCGGGCCTGGTTAAATCTCTTGGCACAAAGTCTCGTCTTGCAGGACTTGAAGCTGTCTCTCCAAAAAAGTCGCATCTCGTCCCAGGATTTTTTTTTATATAACTGAGAGATACATTTACCTTAAACAAGATATGAAGGCAGGAGTGAGATCCGGACACCTACGGGACATACGGTAGCATTTAGAGTCCCCAGTCAGCCCAGCATGTTCATCATTGGCATGCAGATGCCCGAATACCTGGACGAGATTCTGTGTCTCCACAGAAAGAACTGGCAAACTCCATTCAAACAAATCCAAGACCACAAAGCAGTGAGTGAGGACCACTGAGCTAACCCCTGTGGCATACTCTGGCAGCATGGCATGGCATAACGGCTGCTTATTTCTACATTATCTATTACCTTTAAACGAATGCAGATTAAACAGGGCCAGCATTTATGAACATCCGTTTCTTTAATCTGGTAGGTACTGTAGACATGCCGTTTCATAATGAGTGAGAGTCCATTTTAGAGTAAGGAAGAGTTTTAGTGTGTCGAGTTCTCATTCTGTAGCTTGATTACTTTGAGCGCTGTTATTTTAACAAGCAGATATTGAGTACAGTACATTCAATTGTGGTTTATACCGTGAATATTTGAAACTTAAGTGAGAATCGCTATTGTCACCAACTATACTGCTCAAAAGAATTAAAGGAACACTTTTTAATCAGAGTATAGCATAAAGTCAATGAAACTTATGGGATATTAATCTGGTCAGTTAAGTAGCAGAGGGGGTTGTTAATCAGTTTCAGCTGCTGTGGTGTTAATGAAATTAACAACAGATGCACTAGAGGGGCAACAATGAGATGACCCCCAAAACAGGAATGGTTTAACAGGTGGAGGCCACTGACATTTTTCCCTCCTCATCTTTTCTGACTGTTTCTTCACTAGTTTTGCATTTGGCTACAGTCAGTGTCACTACTGGTAGCATGAGGCGATACCTGGACCCTACAGAGGTTGCACAGGTAGTCCAACATCTCCAGGATGGCACATCAATACGTGTCATTGCCAGAAGGTTTGCTGTGTCTCCCTGCACAGTCTCAAGGGCATGGAGGAGATTCTAGGAGACAAGCAGTTACTCTAGGAGAGCTGGAGAGGGCCATAGAAGGTCCATAACCCATCAGCAGGACCAGTATCTGCTCCTTTGGGCAAGGAGGAACAGGATGAGCACTGCCAGAGCCCTACAAAATGACCTCCTGCAGGCCACTGGTGTGAATGTCTCTGACCAAACAACCAGAAAGACTTCATGAGGGTGACCCAAGTGCCCCATGTCCTCTAATGGGCCCTGAGCTCACTGCCCAGCAGCATGCAGCTCGATTGGCATTCGCCATGGAATACCAGAATTGGCAGATGCACCACTGGTGCCCTGTGCTTTTTACAGATGAGAGCAGGATCACCCTGAGCACGTGACAGAAGTGAAAGGGTCTGGAGAAGCCATGGAGAACATTATGCTGCCTGTAACATCATTCAGCATGAGCAGTTTGGTGGTGGGTTAATGATTGTCTGGGGAGGCATATCCATGGAGGGTCACACAGACCGCTACAGGCTTGACAAAGGCACCTTGGCTGCCATTAGGTATCAGGATGAAATCCTTGGACCCATTGTCAGACCCTATGCTGGTACAGTGGCTTCTGGTGCACGACCATTCCTGGCCTCATGTGGTGAGAGTATGCAGGCAGTTCCTGGAGGATGAAGGAATTGATACCATTGACTGGCCACCACACTTTCCTGACCTAAATCCAATAGAACACCTCTGGGACATTATGTTTTGGTCCATCCAATGCCACCAGGTTGCACCTCAGACTGTCCAGGAGCTCAGTGATGCCCTGGTCCAGATCTGGGAGGAGATCCCCCACAACACCATCTGTCATCTCATTAGAAGCATGCACCGATGTTGTCAGGCATGTATACAAGAACACAGAGGCCATACAAAGTGCTGCGTACAATTTTGAGTTGCTGCAATTAAATTTTGGCAAAATGGACTAGCCTGCCACATCATTTTTCACTCTGATTTTGGGCGTCTTTGAATTCAGGGCTCTGTAGGTTGATCATTTTCATTTCCATCAAACGATGTGGCATCCTTTCGTTCCTAACACATTACCCAGTCTATATCAGTATTGATATCCAGGAGGATTTCTTTTTCCCATTGAGATCTGATGTGTTTTCAAAGTGTTCCTTTAATTTTTTTGAGCCGTTTAGTTTAACTCACCTCCCTGATGTTACTTCTTAAATTACTGAGCTACATTGCACTGCACACTTTACAGATCAGTAGCATAAAGTTGACTTCATCTTACTCAAATCAGATAACCCCTCTGCTGATTGAAAAGGAAAGAAGTGGGCACTTCACACAACTGGTAAGACTTTGAGGTCATGCAGACCACCCTGGCCCGCCAGGCAAAAGCTCGGCATAAGAACCGAATCGGGTCAGAAATACCCTGGAGGTACTCGGATATGAAGAAAGTAATTTTGCCATATGAAGACTTGATTATCAGATTGAGTGTTTTGAAAATTAAGTAACGAGGTGAACATGAGAACAAAATGCTCAGTTAAAGCCACAAAAGTAACAGAAAAAAACACTTCCTCTTTTGTGTGCTGCACTAAAAATGTCTTATGCTGTAAAATAATTGGCTATTTAAATACAGATATGCTTGTAAAGATGACATTTTATAAATGTAAGTAAAAGAAAAACGTATTAGAAGGAAATACTAATTATGCAAAGTCACGTACAGTATACGCGTATGTTAATTATGTGTTGTGGGTTATTGGACTAAAATGGAAAAACAGAAGTAGCCCAGAAGTGAACGGCCTTCAACAAAGTTACTAGAGAAGTGGGACTTTCTGGGCACTTCTAATAGAAAATACTAAATAAAGCCAGAGTGTGATGTGGAAACAGAGGGGATCATCCATCCCGCTATGTCCTAACTACAGGGCCACGGGGGTCTGCTGGAGCCAATCCCAGCCAACACACGGCGCAAGGCAGGAAATAAACCCCGGGCAGGGTGCCAGCCCACCACAGGGCCCTCGCACACACACACACCAAGCAACGATTTATGATTGCCAATGTACCTCACCTGCTTGTCTTTGGACTGTAAGAGGAAACATGCAAACTCCACGCAAGGAGGACCCGGGAAGCGAACCCACAGGTCTCCTAACTACAAGGCAGCAGCGCTACCACTGCGCCAACCGTGCCGAGAGGGGATCATCTTGAAGAAATAAATGAAGGCCTGAATCTGTGCCATAAGTGCTGGATTATTGTAAGGATGTTATTTTAATTATGATGCTTTAACTGTGTTATGCAGCTAATCATTAAAACTGGCCACAAGTTCAAGTATTATTTTAGATGACACTTATATTTAGTCTTTTATTGGTATTCTTTGTTTGATGCTCTAATATGTAAGGAGGGCGGCACAGTGCCACAGTGGTAGCGCTGCTGGGTTCGCTTCCCGGGTCCTCCCTGTGTGGAGTTTGCATGTTCTCCCCGTGTCTGCGTGGGTTTCCTCCCAAAGACATTCAGGTTAGGTGCGTTGGCGATCCTAAATTGTCTCTGGTGTGCATGTGCCCTGCGGTGGGCTGGCGCCCTGCCCGGGGTTTGTTTCCTGCCTTGCGCCCTGTGTTGGCTGGGATTGGCTCCAGCAGACCCCCGTGACCCTGTGTTAGGATATAGCGGGTTGGGTAACGGATGGATATGTAAGGTAGACTCTTTTCATTTTATTTTGTTCCAGATTCTTGCAATTATCTACTTAAAAAGGTTAAGGTGCCAACCTAGGGGTTTCATCGAAGGGTTAAGCAAGGTTAGGGATGTAAACTACAGGACAATGGGGGCTTAAGTCTGTCAACACGTAAAGCAAACCTCTGAAAGTCTCAACAACAGGTGCCATGACCGGAGATCTGGAATTGCAGGGTGAACATCCATCCATCCATCCATCCTCTTCCGCTTATCCGAGGTCGGGTCGCGGGGGCAGCAGCTTAAGCAGAGAGGCCCAGACTTCTCTCTCCCGCCACTTCTTCCAGCTCTTCCGGGAGAATCCCAAGGCGTTCCCAGGCCAGCCGGGAGACATAGTCCCTCCAGCGTGTCCTGAGTCTTCCCCGGGGCCTCCTCCCGGTTGGACGTGCCCGGAACACCTCACCTGGGAGGCGTCCAGGAGGCATCCTGATCAGATGCCCAAGCCACCTCATCTGACTCCTCTCGATGCGGAGGAGCAGCGGCTCTACTCTGCGCCCCTCCCGGATGACTGAGCTTCTCACCCTATCTTTAAGGGAAAGCCCAGACACCCTGCGGAGGAAACTCATTTCAGCCGCTTGTATTCGCGATCTCGTTCTTTTGGTCACTACCCATAGCTCATGACCATAGGTGAGGGTAGGAGCGTAGATCGACTGGTAAATTGAGAGCTTTGCCTTACGGCTCAGCTCCTTTTTCACCACGACAGACCGATGCAGAGCCCGCATCACTGCGGATGCCGCACCGATCCGCCTGTCGATCTCACACTCCATTCTTCCCTCACTCGTGAACAAGACCCCGAGATACTTGAACTCCTCCACTTGGGGCAGGATCTCTCCCCCAACCCTGAGAGGGCACTCCACCCTTTTCCGGCTGAGGACCATGCTCTCGGATGCAGGGTGAACATTAAAGGCCTTAAGTTATTTTTAATGTCACGAGGGTATAAAAAAAAGTTTGCCAGCGCGAATCTGCTGACCAGCCGCCCAGCATAAAGCACAGAAGCGTGCAGATACACTGCACCACTTGGACATCAGCTCGGTTTTGTGCACCCTGCTCTGTGCAAGACTAATGTTTGATGTCTTGACCACTGCTTCAGATTTATTTTAGGACACAGCTAGAAATGAAAGTTAAGCAGCAAAGAGCAGAGACGCACGCAACTTTGAACAGGTGGCCATACCATGAAATAAAATGTGAGGAGCTGATGATATTAGAGGAATGTTGCACAGAGTACAGAAGCACCGTCTGGTCATTTTCAATATTATTATTTGTCTGATGCCTTTGTGCAGGACACCTTACAACATCTGAGGTGCATTTGGTTACACGGCTTTTGAACGGGAGCCGCAGACAGATGAAGTGACTTTCTCATGGTCACACAGTTTCAAAAGTGGGAATTGAACCCACGCCCTCAGCGTCTGAAGTCCATCGCCTTAAACACTACACCACACTGCAAATATGGAGCACAGTGTCCTGTACTGTAATAAACTGACTGCAATCTTCAATTTTATTTATTACCAGACACTCTTGCTAAAATATCATATTCCTATTTTGTGCTTCCTAAAGTCTTGGCATTCATCTTTATAGTTGTCACATGTGTACATTCTCTGATGTTTTTAATTCCCTAGGAGTTTTATTGAGTTGGTTATGGCTTTGAGATAACTAGAATATGAGAACAGTTTTAATTTTGTATGAGACCACAGTATCCGTTGTTTCAAGTGCTTTCTAAAGCCAGACATCAAGGTCTTTTTGCCTATTGTCCTTTAAGTTGTCTGTCTTAAGGAATGTGAGGGGACAGCCACTTTATATGGTGGCACTGGGTTAGCGAGGTAGTGTCAATCTAGCCAACAAGGGTGTTAGATCTGCGTCTACTGTACATGTCTGCTGTCAGGCCTGTTAGGAAGCTTCCATCTAACTGCAAAATCTTCCTTGCTTTCAAAGCCAGCATGGTTTTAAAAATGACACAACTGAACTGCTGTTGAATTTTTAAAAATATTAATGAAAATATTCTGAACAAGATTTACTCCTTTAATGATGCATCCGCCCACTAGCATCAATAAGAGGACTGCAGCCAGGCCCACAGGCTCTACTGGGACACTCTTAAACTTTTAAGTTAGCAAGCAAATATTTCAACTTGGTCAGGCAATCCAGAAATATACCTACTGTAGATCCGGAAAGTTACAAAACAAATGAGCTTTATCATCTTTTATAATCTTCTTAATGTAATAAGTACTTAATAAATAAAGAACTTAAACTCTACCAAGGAAATGTGTCAACAAATGGGGCTCCTTCACACCGACAGCTTTATGCTTTTATGATGTCTCGTTGTGCGTGGGACTGAAACGTACTTCTGTTGTATGTGTTTAGGAGGGGGTTGTTGTTGGTCTAATGACTATCTATCTATCTTATAGTGCCATACATTCTGTCTATCTATCTATCTATCTATCTATCTATCATATAGTGCCTTATCTATCTATCTATCTATCTATCTATCTATCTATCTATCTATCATATAGTGCCTTATCTATCTATCTATCTATCATACAGTGCATTTCTATCTATCTATCTATCTATCATATAGTGCCTTATCTATCTATCTATCTATCTATCTATCATATAGTGCCTTATCTATCTATCTATCTATCTATCTATCATATAGTGCCTTACATTCTGTCTATCTATCTATCTATCTATCTATCTATCTATCTATCTATCTATCTATCATACAGTGCATTATCTATCTATCTATCTATCTATCTATCTATCTATCTATCTATCTATCTATCTATCTATCTATCATATAGTGCCATACATTCTATCTATCTATCTATCTATCTTATAGTGCCATACATTCTATCTATCTATCTATCTATCATACAGTGCATTATCTATCTATCTATCTATCTATCTATCTATCTATCATACAGTGCCTTATCTATCTATCTATCTATCTATCTATCTATCTATCTATCATATAGTGCCTTATCTATCTATCTATCTATCTATCTCTCATATAGTGCCTTATCTATCTATCTATCTATCTATCTATCTATCTATCTATCTATCTATCTATCTATCTATCTATCATATAGTGCCTTATCTATCTATCTATCTATCTATCTATCATATAGTGCCTTATCTATCTATCTATCTATCTATCTATCTATCTATCTATCTATCTATCATATAGTGCCTTATCTATCTATCTATCTATCATACAGTGCATTTCTATCTATCTATCTATCTATCATATAGTGCCTTATCTATCTATCTATCTATAGTCTATCTATCTATCTATCTATCTTATAGTGCCATACATTCTATCTATCTATCTATCTATCTATCTATCTATCTATCTATCATATAGTGCCTTATCTATCTATCTATCTATCTATCTATCATATAGTGCCTTATCTATCTATCTATCTATCTATCTTATAGTGCCATATCTATCTATCTATCTATCTATCTATCTATCTATCTATCTATCTTATAGTGCTATCTATCTATCTATCTATCTATTATCTATCTATCTATCTATCTTATAGTGCCATATCTATCTATCTATCTATCTATCTATCTATCTATCTATCTATCTATCATATAGTGCCTTATCTATCTATCTATCTATCTATCTCATATAGTGCCTTATCTATCTATCTATCTATCTATCTATCTATCTATCTTATAGTGCCATACATTCTATCTATCTATCTATCTATCTATCATATAGTGCCTTATCTATCTATCTATCTATCTATCTATCTTATGACCTACTCTCATCCGCCCTAAATTGTATAACTTTATGTACCTGGAGGTGTATCAAAATAGTATCATGAATATCTATCTATTATAAAAGAAAATCGTGAGATGAGACAAGATTATTGCCAAAAGATTTTTTCAAGTCCCGCCCTCCTCTCAACCATTTACAGTTAACAGCCCACGCCCACAGTCCTCTCACCTCTCATTCGTGTGAATACTTTTGACAGACACAGTTCCTGCACTCTCAGCTCTTATAAATTTTAACATTTTCCTCACTTTAAGTTCCCAATTAAAGAAGACGTATTTTGTCCAAATCTTACTGAAGAATTTCATCCCAAAGGGTTATCAACAGAAGAGATGAGTAAACAGGCAATCCTAGCACCAAGAAATGATGAAGTCAAACAAATTAACACGGAAATTGTTGATCGGTTACACGGCCAATTGGTTAAATGCGTATCATTGAAGTATCCTGAAGAATATCTACAACAATTAACACTGTCTGGTCTTCCACCACCCGAATTACTGTTGAAAGAAGGATGTATCGTAATGTTATTGCGTAATTTATGTATGAGTGATGGGCTATGCGATAGGACAAGATTAGTTGTATTAGAATCTGGATGAACAATTCTAACATGTAACTGGCGACAAGAAAGGTAATGTAGTACATCTTTTGTGGATAACATTAGACACCAAAGGAGATCTTGACATGCCATTCGTATTAAAAAGTTTACAGTTTCCCGTTAGAATAGCTTTTGCTGTGACAATTAGCAAATCACAGGGACAGACATTCGAAAAAGACATTTTATTTATTAGAGAGAAAGAAATGATATTCACTCACGGGCAGTTATATGTTGCATTGTCACGATGAAAGTCCAAACACGGAATCAAAATTCAATGCGATATTCAAGAAAAGTTATTTACAAATATTGTTTTTACTGAAATTTTACTGTAAAAATGTAAGTTTAAAAAGTATTTGTATGTTAATTTCAAAGCCAAACAGAACAAAGACGTATAACGCAACAAATACCTCTAACGCAACATGAAAGATAATTTTCTTTCAATTTATTACATGTAACTATTTTTTACTAAGGTTAATTACTCGCTGTAATGTAAAATAGTTAGGTCTATTATGCATATGTAACATTTCTCATGAAAATAATCTGTTTAAATTGTACATCTGCTTCCCCTTACGCGAGTGGCAGAGCCATGAAGTGGCTAGCGCGCACACAGGGGTTGGCGAGCGAAGCGAGCAGGGGGCACAGCCCCCTAGTAAATTTAAATAAAAATCCAGATGTAGGGATGAACTGTGTGTTATGTTACACTGTTATGTTCTTATGGCAATTAACAGCGTGGGGAAAACTGGCTACTGCAATGGATAACACTTTGAAAAAACTGGAACGTCTTGTTGTCATGTCAGGTGTCGTTACACTGTACAAAAGATAAAGCATCTCAACGTCAGGTGCACACCTGCCTGTTATGCCCAGTCAGGCAGGCACATGGCGAATGAAACCTCCAAGTAGCAAGGATATAAAACACCAAAGTTACGATAGAGAGTTAACAACTCATTACATGAGATTATATTTTTCTCTCAAATTTAAAAACCCTAACCCTAATTTAAAAACAATCTTAAGAATAAAACGAAATTGGAGATTAAAATCACTAAAACAGCACAAGAACTTGCAGTGCATGGCTCGCTTATTACAGGAAGTTCATCCTTTGCACAGAGAAGATGGCCATGTGACTAAGTGCGAAGATGAGGTCATGAGGGGGTGCTGCTCTGCCGTGGAGGGAATCTTTGTAGAGACAGAAACAGGAAGTGTGTGCCTCCTGTGAGTGTCGGATATGAAACCGGTTAGCGACAGCAAATGTGAGCCTCAGTCTGCCTTTAGGACCCAAGGCTTGTCGTTTAGAGACTTTGTCTCCGCACCCACTGTCTGAATATAAGGGACCCCTCAGTGCAGTTTTGAGGTGGTCTGTCTACTGGCTCATCTCTAGTCTTCATGCGTGTTTCTCAGCTCATCCCCACTGAAGTTAAGGTTAGGTTAGCTGGCCTGTGGCCATGTACTGTACACGAGAGATGAAGGGTTCCTGCTTTGTGTTAGTGCTGCCATGGCCTCCTCTGGCTCCCCATGATCCTAAATTGTAACATTTGATTTCCCTGGAGATGCATCAGAATAGTATCAGATAGCAACACAAAACGTCCACTTTCAGTGTCCTCCATGATGTTTGATTTAAACGCCCATTTTCTCTTGATTTGCCCCTGTGTTCCACTTTTAAATGTGTAATCAAACAATTCACATGTGATTAAAATGCATGTTATCATATTTTATTAAAGAGTATTTTTAAATATTTTAGTTTCACATTATAGAAATCACAGTCCTCTTAATACATAGAGCCATGTATAAAGGCTCCACAGGTGTTTGTTAGTCCTTATTGGCGCAGGTAGAAGAGAGATTTCAGCTTTTGACCAACTTTGGAGTCAGTTTTGCTGTTTTTCAATATTAAGGACCAGAGTTGTGCCAATGAAAGCCAAATAAGCTGTTTTAGGCTAAACGAAGAAGAATAAAATACTAAAGGACATTGTCCAAACCTTAGGATTATAAAAAAATCAACTGTTTGGAACATTATTAAGAAGAAAGAGCATACTGGGGACATTAGTAACCACAAAAGGATTGGGAGGCCACGGAGGACCTCCACTGCTCACGACAGGAGAATTGTCACCATAATAAAGAAAAATCCCCAAACAACTTTCTGATAGATGAGAAACACACTTACGGTGGCAGGCGTGGATTTGTCAGTGACTATCGTCCATAGAGAAATAAAGAGGCCGCACTGCATGATGCAAACCACTAGCTGGCCAAACAAACAGGACGGACAGATTACAGTTGGTGAAAAAGTACCAGAAAGACTCTTCAGAATTCTGGAAAAAAAGTCTTGTGGACAGATGAGACAAAGATGAACCTGCATCAGAGTGATGGCAAGAGCAAAATGTGGAGACATGAAGGAACGGCCCAAGAGCCAAGAACCTCATCTGTTAATCATGGTGGTGGAGGTGTTACGGCTTGGACATTTACGACGGCCACAGGTACTGGCACACTTCTCTTCGCTGATGTTGTAACTGCTGATGGGAGTGACACAATTTGTAGAAACATCTTCTCAAGTTCCGGTAAGTGCCTCCAAACCCACTGGACGGCGCGTCATGCTACAGTAGGAGAGTAATCCCAAACATTGTGCTAAAGCAACAGAGGAGTCTTTCAAAGCTAAAAACTGGAAAATTCTTGAATGACAAAGTCACTCACTCTGTCTAAATCTAATTGAGCCTGGCTTTCATATGCTGAGGCAAAAATATAAGATGACAAGCAGGAGCTGAAGATGGCGGCGCTAGCACTGTTGGCTGGAGTAAATTGTCAAGAAATGCAAGTGAATGGTGAACACCACTGTCTCATGTATTCCTCATCGAGGGTTCAAAGCCCATGCCTAGCTGTTGTCCATGTGGAGTCGGTCTGCATGTTTTCTTTGTGTCTTCATGTGTGTTTCTCAGCTCATCCCCAATGATGTTAAGGTTAGGTTAGCTGGCCCATGGCCATGTACTGTACACGAGAGATGAAGGGTTCCTGCTTTGTGTTAGTGCTGCCATGACCTGCTCTGGCTTCCCATGATCCTAAATTGTAACATTTTATTTACCTGGAGATGCTTCAAAATAGTACCATGAATGTACGAGGTGAGACTGGGCTTGGGGCTTTCCTGGAAAACCGTCTGGAGGTCAGCCGGACGTTAATCATAGAACTATATCCCCTCCTTAACGCCCTCCAGCTAGGTATATCCTGTGAATAGCCCACTCAGTATTCGCACAGCAATCGCTACACGATAATGTCGGGTGAAAGGATCGCACAACGAATCAACATCAGATTTCTCATGAATTTTCTCTTTTTCTGTAAAGCAGTGTTTGACTGACAAAAACATTCCTGTCCTCGATCATCTTCCCTATTCGCCCGATTTAAATCCCTGTGATTTTTACTTGTTCCCGAAAATCAAAAGTGACCTGAAGGAAACACATTTTTCTTCAGTGGATGAAGTGAAGACAGAAACGGCAAGTCTGTTGAAGAGCCTCAAGCAAGAAGACTTCCAGCACTGTTTCAATCAATGGAAGATACGTTTGGAGCGGCGTAGAGATCGGGAGGTGGAGTATGTAGAAGGTGACCATGTTTACAGTGCTGTAGTCTGGTTATTTTTGTGTCTCACCTCGTATATTTAAAAGACAGGGGTGCACTGTGCGTCATGTGACACTGTTACATTATGTTAGAAAATGACTACACCAGTGTGACAAAACTGGAACATCTCGAGGCTAAGTTGAGGTCAGGGACATTTAAAATAGATGTCAAGTATCATTACACGGTACATAACGTGAACACCTCAGAGTCAGGGGTGCACCGGCCTGTTGTGTCTGATTGAGCATCACCAGAGAAGACACTCCGCACCCGTTGGTGTCTATGAGTCGCAGACTTCAAAGAGTCACTGCATCCAAGGGGATATGTACTAAGCAGGACTATTACGACATCCTGTTTCTGTGTTACAAATGTATGGTGCCTTGTAATGGGAGGGGGGGACTGTGTATAAAAAGTGCTGCTTTTCTACATGGTGAAACCAAACCTTCTCAAAGTACTTATTTATAAAATCTGAGAGTGTGCACTTTTATCACATGCGCATTGTCTGATTACAAATATAAAACTTTGGATCATGGGGGGAGATCAAACATTATGGGGGGCCCGCTAAATGACGTTGTGAATGTGAGGTGTTGTGTCTCGGTGTCTTGTGTGTGTCATTAAAGGGTTCCTCTCTCTCTACTTGCTATTAAGAGGCTGCAAAACTCCAAAGAGAAGGAACTAAACCCGGTCCTCCAGAAGCTGTTCCAGGTCGTACCAAACACAGAGTGGACTTGGGCTCCTGATCCAGAAACCTGCAGGAGATGTGCTGTGGTCGGCAATTCCGGACACCTTCTCCATTCAAACCTG
Organism: Polypterus senegalus; assembly: GCF_016835505.1. Lineage (NCBI taxonomy): Eukaryota > Metazoa > Chordata > Cladistia > Polypteriformes > Polypteridae > Polypterus > Polypterus senegalus. Next base: position 8,692,404 of record NC_053167.1, read on the forward strand.
GGCCAGTTGATCAGCTCTCATGACTATGTGTTCAGGTAAGACATTTTCAACTTTGAGCTCAACACCACGGTTCCTCTACTCTTAGGTTCACTTAATTCTATCTTATTATCATGGTTGAAGTCCTGTTGTGCTGCACTACCTGTTATTTACTTCTCATTTTTTCCTGTTGATCAAATAGACTGAAGAAATGTGATGGTAACTTCTAGGTTGTCACTGGCCAAGAGAAAACAACTGAAACGCTCCCAAAAGTATGTGCTGGAGTTGAACTCCGCATTTAGACTCTTGTGGTTTAGCTTTTGATCGGTATCATTAGAAAGGCCACCTCGCAGATGCAGCATGATGAGCAACGGGTAATGCAGGGAGAAAACTCCATGTGAGCTACGAATGAGCAACCTAAGCACACTTTGGAGTGGTGGCAGCTCCTCACTGCAAATGTGCCACTGAGCGGAGCGTCAGCTCCCAAAGGAGGTCTCGTGTATTACGTGTTATGGGCAGATTCGCCTGTTAGACAAATAGGCATCATGGTCTGAAGTCAAGTTCAGGAGTCTCAAGATCAACACAAAAGTGGAGAGATTTATTTATTAAGAAGTTTATCGTCTTACCAAATCACTAAATATGAAAGGTACTACGTAACTAACTGCTTAGGTTGTTTCCTTAATGGTGTATAGGAAGACATGAATCAGTTGTAAACCTGTTATCTGTAATCTCTCACCTCTTTCACTGTCCCTTGGGACCTCTAATGGCAGGGACTGTCTTTACTTTCACTCCTTTAACTCTTTGAGGGCTGAATATTTTTTCCAAAAAACTCAGTTTTCTGAAAAGCACACAAAGAAATGGTTTCATACAGAAAGCAACATAAAGCATCTGTGGTTGCTGATGGCATATTTTCGGCATCTCTGGAGCCAGTGGCTGCGTGGGGGCACCTCAATGGCCACCAGGAATGCACAGTGGGCAGTGGTGGCAGTTGCAGTGTGACGTAATATGGTCTTGTCATCATAAGTGGTGGTCCTCCCAGGCGAATGCTATGGTAGGCGCATCTGCTACACGAACGTGCTCAACACCACGATCAACTGGAGACTGATCAGCTGATGCTTGTACCTCACTTTCGAATTCGATGTCCATCTCCTGATCACTTGCATCAAATTCCAAGTCTGACAAGTCACAGCCCGATTCAGCGAGAATACGTAAAACATCCATGACATATTTAGACTCTCGCCTGATCTCAGTGCCATTTTTGAGTTTGTTTGCCGTTAGCTACTCATGCAGGGAATCGAGGTTAGACCAACAAAGATACTTAACTTTCCTTCTAGCAAAGAAAGTCAAACTTAAATGAAAGGGCGAGTTTTGTCACAGTTTGCAGCGGATTACCATCCTCTACCCCCAAATTTCGACAAAAGTCGACATCAGCCCTGAAAGAGTTAATTCAATCCAGTTTAACACCATTAGACGACTTCACAAGAACATCATCTGTGCCCTTACGGGGCCAAAGCTAGACAAAGAACGGATAACCTAGCTTCTTGGTTTGCTAAAGCAATTGGACAGAGATGCTGACTTTAAGCTTTTACTTAAAAGTGATAATTTACTGGCATCAAAACCAATTGCATCAAATATAAGGCAAAGGATTATACAACCTTGGGTTGGTTCATGAAGTCGTCACTAAGATGACACTTCCCAGATGGCTTCTTCTTTTTAGTTACAAGTTATATGTCCTTAGTGTCCAAAAAATGAAAAGAAAAAGATTTCTTGCCAGAGGCAAAGCTCCATAGAAAGTGTCCAGCAGCTAAGTAGCAGTTGATAGAAGCCTTCATGAAAACATCTGTTTCAGTATTTTTGCCCGGGTCCATTTATTTTCATAAAACAGCTGGACTGAACTCAGCTCCTTCAAATGTCAGACTGACCTGCGAGCATGTTATCGTGGGTTCATTTGGTGTCCTCACATTTCATTTAGATTTAAATTAGGCCTTTTACTTTCTCGTATACGAAGTATAGGGAAAGAATTGTAATCCTCCAAAGATTCAATGTCAAGATTTTGATGAATCTCGACGTCTTAGACCTCACTGAGTCCGAAAATGCCATTTTTGGAATTGTGTGTGCTTGTGTAAACATGATGACTTGAATACGCTTTCACTTGGGTCAACCAAATTTTGCATACAAGTATTAGGTACAAAATGTAGATTTCTATCAGCTTTTTGGGGTATTTCCGCTAACCCGAAGTGGTACTTTACCTATTATTCAAGCAACTGCCGAGTCCGATTTATTCCACTTTACTTTTGTAATAATTGTTCAATATATTATCAATTTGATTTGATTTGTTGTTGATGGTTCTTTAATGTACATAATATAAAAATATAATCATTGTCTTGCAGTTTACTCCTCAAATAGCCATCCCCATATTTGAGTATACGAGAAAGTCTAGGGGGGGACAACTCCTGTGTTTTTATAATATTAATAATCATCTGATTTTAAAGTAATAATTTTGATAAACGACTTCTTTCCAGGATGAACCATGGCAAGACAAAAGGTTATGAGGCTGATGTGGGAAATAAAACAACTCATCATATCATGTACCCAGAGAGTGCACAGGACCTGGACAAAGGTGTCCACTTGGTGCTGCTGCCATTCAAAGTGCAGGACCTTCACTGGCTGGCAAGTGCCTTGTCCACTGGGGAGATCAAGAGGTACGAGAGTCATAAGTGGTGAAGAAGAGTGGTGCCAGTCTACGTTGTCATTCTCATTTGTTCTTGCTCTTTCTGTGCAGGACATACACCAGGGTGAAAACGAAGATCAAGACTGATAGAGACAAGGTAAGAAAGCTCAGAGCGAGCAGATTCAGCCTGTGGAGTGATCAGAGTGCTTATCTCCACACAAACACACTGATTGGTCATCTTCATCTTATAAAAGTGTGGAATTGTGGAAAGTGAACATTTTTAAAGAGGCTTCTTCATTTAGAAAGTCTCTGAAACTGTTCTTTGAATTTTTTAGATTGTGGTCATAAATCCATCCTTCTTCCATTATGTGTATCTCAACTGGACCAACAGTCAAGGAAAGTACCCCTCTACAGGACTGCTGGCCATAATGTTGGCTGTGCACATGTGTGATCAGGTGAGTCTTGGGAGTTCTCTGCTAGCCACAGTGCAGGTCACAGTAGTTACCAACAATGGAAGGCTGCAGATCTTTGAGGTTCCTTGTATGGACAGGCACACTGGATCTGCATTCTAATAAGCAGAGTGACTTGCGATTCTCTGTGCTGGGGTCTAAAATCTAGAGTGGTCCGCGTACTACAGTGTGGCAAGTCAGGGCCCACTACGGACTGACTGAAGGGGATTGTGCACTCTGCACAGTGGTGGGATTCATCTACCCGTCAAGTACCTGCCTGAGTAGAGTTTGCATGATCCGTGCTCATGTGGGCCTTGTCCAGGTAATCCAGACATCTGCAGTACCTACAACAAACAAGTATTGTAAGTTTTCACATTTTATCGATTTACAACATTGAATCACAGTTGATTTAATTTGGCCTTTTTGACGCTGATCAACAGAAAAAGACTCGTTAATGTCAAAGTGAAAAGAGATCACCGCACAGTGGACTAAATTAATAATAAACAAATTACCCTTCAAGTCTGTTTAGTAGGTGCACCTTTGTCAGCCATGACAGCCTTGAATCTATGAACACAGGTCTCAATCAGCTTTGCACATCTGGACTGTTCCCCATTCTTCTTTGCAGAATTGCTCAAGCGCTGTAAGGTGTATCCAGCAGGGGGCGCCAGCTCCCTTTTTGGAATGAGTTCTTTTGTAATTGCGGTGTGTTACATAACCTGAATCTATATAGAGGGGTTAGGAGCCCGCCATGCGACAGGTGACACCTCAGCACCAGACCAGTTCAGATGGAATGGACCACTGGGAGGTTTTAATGGTGGCTGGATTGCCAATTCTGTCACCAACCCCCAAGATTTTCCCTAAGGGTTGGAGGGCCGACATGCAGGGATGGATGCAGATTAACGTCATACCCAGGACGGAGCAATTGCAGGTTAAGGGCCTTGCTGAAGGGGCCAACAGAGCAGAGCCCTAGCCTTAGAGCCACCATGCAGAGCCCTAGCCTTAGAGCCACCACTCCCTCACTTGTCTTCTTCTTGCACGTTCACTCCGTTTTTGTGGGTGGCCATCTCTATGCAGATTTCCAGCTGTGCCATACTCTTTCCGTTTCTTAATGACTGACTTAACTGGACTCCAAGGGACACTCAGTGACTTGGATATTCTCACAGAGTTGCATGGAGTGTTCTTTTGTGTTCTCGTGTAGGTCAGCCAACCATACTGACTCACCACAAGGTGGACCTTTGACACAACAATCAGTCAAAATCCAGACAGGTGGTCTCCATTGAACTAATGATGTGACTTCTAAACCACTTAGCTGCCCCAGTGATGATTTAGGTGTGTCATTATTAAAGGGCTGAATACTAGGGGTTGTAGTGATCTGGCGCAACAAAGATTCCCACCACCTTGGATGGTGATTTATTTATTTTTTTGGTGAGGATCCCAGGAACGTACCCAGCCTTGGCCCGACTCACAGAGACAAAAAAGCAGCTAGCAATAAAACAGAAATTGAAGAATGTATTGCACAATAATAAACAAATATAACTAGTGTGGGGGACAGACCCCTTGTATGGAACGGGGGAGCAAGCCTGGTCAGGACAGTAGCTCCCCTGGAACACTAGATGGTACAGCCCAACACCCCCCACCGGGGTTTCAGCAGTGCTTTGGCTCCCGCAGGGCTTCATGGGAGTTGGAGTTTGGTGCATCCCTGTTGGGATCCATGGGCGGCACCAGGGGGTACAGTAGCTGTGCTGAACCCTACAGAGCAGCTCTTCTGCCATACCTGGAAGTGCTGCTAGGAATAAGTCATCAAGCACCTGGAGCACTGCTGGGTGGGCAATAAAATGAGCCAGCAGCCACTACTCGAGAGCCAGAGTCGGGAAGAGTGGAGGAGGAAAAGAAGAAGAAAAATAAAAGGATTGTGTTTGTGCTGTGCCTGGGACTGTGTCGTGGGAACGGGGAAGAAAGAAAACAAAAAATGTTTGTGTGCTTTGAACCCGTGTCCTACACCTCTCTGTGTCAGGGCTGACCGTTACACTGTACAAACTGCAACGATCCCAGCCCTGTTCCCTTTACGGCGATATACAATACAATACAATAAGCACAAATTCAACAATAACAAACTACTACCAAAAACCACACACGATGAAGTCCATGAAAACGGCAACTGATGTAATGAAATGATGGCGGTGGATAGTCCAGAGATCAGCACGCTGTATGTGAATGTAAAGGTCAGTCCTACCAGTATTTCCTGATGAGATGATGGCATATGAATGGGATCAGGAACGCACCTTTCTTCGTAAGATGACCACAAATCCTCAGACAGTCGTCATACAGCAGGAAGACAACAGACAGTCCACAGACACAAAACAGGAGACGATCCACAACAAAACAAGAATCCACAGGTAGCAAGACGGGAAGGCAGACAGACAGGCAACTCCAGACACGAAACATCAAACGGCGTCTCTCTCTCTAGAGCCGGCCTCCTTGTCCCCAGCAGCCCCTGCACCTTCAGCAGATGACCAATCAGAGCCACTACAGGGACTGCTGGGAGATGAAATTTTTACTCCCCTGTAGCGCCACCACAAGGTGATCACTTAGTTTGTAATTCATTTAGACAACTTTGCAGAGATTTGTTTTCACTTTGCCACTTCTTTTCTGTTGATCAGGGTCAAAAAAAGCTATGAAATCAAATCCAATAAAATGTGGGCGAATACTTTTTTATAAGCACTCTATGTTATTATCATAACTAATGACTAAACTGGGCCACTCGGCCCAAGTGTGTCCCACAATGCACTGCTCCCCCTGTGGCCCTCTGAGTAGGGAGATGGAAGCGAAGGTCCACACCGTTTATGCACTCTGTGTCTAGCGGCTCTGCAGTAGACGTGAAGGTACTTTGCATCCGATTTGTGGAAGGGCGTACGGTTCTCTGTACCGGGGTCTAAAAACCGAGGTCATTCACCGAGAAGAGGGTCTTCTAGAGTCTCTGATGTTCACCGTGTCATCTGTCTGTATTTCAGGTTTCTGTGTTTGGCTATGGAGCTGACAAATTGGGAAACTGGCACCACTACTGGGAGAACAACACATTTGGTGGTGCTTTTCGTAAGACAGGAGTTCACAACGCTGACAATGAGATGGAGATCATTCAGAAACTTCATGACATCAAAAAGATTACGTTTTACAAGGAGCAGCCAAAGAAAATGCAACGCAGTGTTAGACATTATGCCTGATGGGGGTGTGAATCAGACTGGAGAGAGTAAGCCCCTCATCATTGAGCACGACAGATCAGGGTGTAGTCTGTAAAGTGATTGGCTTTGGGCTGACGGGAGAATTAGAGTATGGCCACCAGTATGATCAATCCTATCCGTAAAGCTACAGACACGGACAGGCCTGTGGTCCCCACCATATCCACCGTACAAACTAAAACTCGGGCCCGGCTGGCTTACTATGGAAGGAGGAGGAGGTCCACGCCACTGCAGGAAGCTACACTGGAATCCAACAGGCTGCTGAACCACAGAATGTACGGCTTTCATAACGGAGAGCTTCGACAGTCAAAGGTGCTCTCAATATGGCCGACAGTACACCGCAAATTGCCAGTGTCTGACATGGAAGACTTGCTGACTACAGCCACCACAGGTCCACTCTGTAATCAGCAAGTGTGGCTTCACCTCAAAACAATGGTGTACCTTTTTGGGTCAACCAGACAGGCTGAAGACGGCTCATGGAGTCATTTACAGCCCAAGTATTCCATTTTGTTTTTAATTGGTTATTTTTCTTTAGGAAAAATCATTAGAGAGGCGTGCTGGTCACGCCAGGAGTGCAGATTCAACCAAACTGGTCTTAAGACAGACTGATGATGCTTTCCCAATGGATCAGGAGACCGTCTTTCTGCCTTCACTTTTTCTTAAGCACCCGCTGTGCAATTCTGCCAATCCCTGTATTAATAAATCGGATTTCTAGGAGGGTCACTTTGTTGTCTTCTTTCATAGCATTTTGAAGGATTGAGGTGCCCTCTGTTATTTGGCAGAGGAGCAAACTGAACTGCCACTTAAACCAAACTCCATGTGCCAACGTGGTGGGGTTTGTCCTCTATGAAATCTCTTGATTCCCCCCCACCATTAGACTACACGGTGAGTCTCTGTAAACGAGCGTGGCAGCGTCTTTAAATTGAGACACCCGGGGCTGACAAAAATGATATTAAGAAAAATGAAAAGGCTTGAAATAATAATTGTTACCCACACAGAGTAGACTTGAAAGATTCTCATCATCACAAACCAAGGAGCACCGAGAGGCCGAGCATCAAATTAAAACAAGTGGGCGATCAGGGTGTGGTGTGTAGATGGGTGCAGAATTGGATCAGACACAGGAAGCAGAGGGTGACGGTGTGAGGAGCCAAATCAGAACTGGGCGATGATAAGAGTGGTGACCAGCAGGGGGCAGTGCTGCTGCTATTTTTAATATAAACTGCTCAAAAAAATGAAAGGTTCACTTTTTAATGAGAGTATAGCATCAAGTCAGTGAGACTTCTGGACTATTGATCTGGTCAGTTAATTAGCAGAGGGGGTTGTTCGTCAATTTCAGCAGCATGAGAAGATACCTGGACCCTACAGAGTTTGGTGGCACAGGTAGTCCAACTTATTCAGGGTGGCAGGCACATCAATACATGCCATTGCCAGAAGGTTTGCTGTGTTTCCCAGCACAGTCTCTAGGGCATGGAGGAGATTCCAGGAGACGGGCAGTTACTCGAGGAGAGCTGGACAGGGCTGTAGAAGGTCCTTAACCCATCAGCAGGACCGGTATCTGCTCCTTTGGGCAAGGAGGAACAGGATGAGCACTTCCAGAGCCTACAAAATGACTTCCAGCAGGCAGGCCACTGGTGTGAATGTCTCTGACCAAACAATCAGAAACAGACTTCATGAGGGTGGCCTGAGGGCCCGACGTCCTCTAGTAGGCCCTGTGCTCACTGGCCGCCCGGCCCTATGGAGCTCAATTGGCATTTACCATAGAATACCAGAATTGGCAGGTCCACCACTGGCGCCCTGTGCTTTTCACATATGACAGCAGGTTCATCCTGAGCACATGGGACTGGAGTGGATGGGACTGGCGGGCTTTGGCAGGCTGAATGGCCTGTTGCTCTGACACACCCTAACATCTGCATTCTGGCAGCTGTGACACCGCATCAAAACTGAGAACTGCACGATGGCACAGCAGGTGATATTCACAAAAACGATTTATAAATGAGCATCCCACCAAGCACCAACAGTCAGGTAAAAGTGCAACACACTGGCAGTTTATTATTTTACCATTAAAAAAAAAAAAAAACTAAACACCATCCACCCCTTTAAAAATAAAAACAAACACAAACAAAAAATGTCTGGAACGTTGATTATACATAACATCAGATATAAAAACACAGCTAAAAGTGATATTACATAATCCGAAGTTAGCATTATGTCCTTCAAAGAAAACAGGATTGGTACAAAAATAAAAAAAATGGTGCATTTAGAAACCAAAGCAAAGTCTTTGTGCAAAATAGTATTCTTTCCTCTTTTTGTATTGCACAACACGGCACACAACAATTCCTTGCCATCAATTCAACAAAACATCACAACAAATTCATCTTGCAGTACAATTGCAATTACTAAACAAGTGAACGCCTTGGCTTCAAACCAGGGAGCCGCCAAGTAAAGAAACCCACGTAAGTAATACTGTGCCACTCCACTGCAGGGCGACCTCTTCCCCCGTCCGGCGAGTGCTGAAGACAGCAGCCATTTTACCTCTGGTTTCCTGCCCAGCCACAGTGTGAGGACATCTGAAAGCTGGAGATAAGCTCTTGCAGCAATCAAGCGACCAGTAGAGTTTCGGGCACTCAGTTTGGCGCACACGGCCACTGCTTGGTCACTTCATCAGACATCTACGAAGGGCACAGTAACACACATTAACTGCCCTCAACATCCGAAGGGTTCATTTTTGTCTTGGATGAAAAGGCCTCAACATGTCGAAACCATCTCTCCTACCCAGGGTTTGCCCTGGACACTCAACCACTAGCTGATGGCCTTGTAATTCAAGCAGAGCCGGCCTCACGTGCTCCTGTCCTGCCTCATTTAAGCAGGCTTGGCCAGGTCTCCACATATTCCACTTCTTACACAATGGAGGAGTGTTTTAGCTAAGGCCGGCCATGCTGCTCGAATCTCTGAAATAATCACCCAGTGCCATGCAGTGTGCCCAACAATCCAACTAATAGCAACATTAGCACTCAACATGGTGCCAGTAAACCAATCTGGTAGGCCGAGGACTGGCGTATTCCAGCGGGCAGCCTGTCAGATCCCATTCCTGCTGTGGCTTTTACTGGAACCAGTTCTGTTATCAGAGGCTCACTTCTCCATTAAAAACAGAACTTTCCACTTAGGTTAACATGACAATTCAGATCACCTCACTCACCTGTGAAGTGAATGTGCAGACGTTCACCACACTATGCACAACATATTCTTAGACTTTAACTTTTTTTATTTAGGTTGAACTGTTTTTATACTGTTTTCATTTAATACTGAAAAGGCTTGGTTGTGACTGAATGAGCAGAACTTCATAATTTAACACAAACGAAGATAAAACATTTAAGAAAGAAAAGCAATACTATTTTGCAAAGTAAAATTACTGCATGGAGCTGAAAACTACTATCTGAATACCTGGAAAAGTCAAACATATACCACGGGGCAACAGAAAGTGTCGATCAGGAGCCTGATGAAGTGACAAGAGACACAAGGTACCCTTCTGATGAAGACTACTGGTCTCAACTGACTCAACTCAGTTGCTGTGGAGGAGCAGCTAAGACAGTCAGACACGAATCAAGTTGCTCATTTAACAGAAGATCTTCCTGGCCTCACATAATCCCATCATCGGCTCACTCAAACGTACACAGAGACACTCACAGGCATGCATTGCCATCCATTAAATCTGTCAAGAAGTCTCTCTAAATGCCCCGGAAGGAAACCCACATAAATACCAGAAGAACGTGCTAAATCTTCATTGAAGACGCACTCCTGATCAGAGTGGGGCTTCAGAGTTTGAACCTGAGGTAATGCAGCGGCCATTCAAAACAGAAGTTACAGATACACACCTATCAACATGTACAATGGCTGACCTGTAAACACTTACTAAGGGAAGGATGGCGCTTTGATTAGTCTGGAAACACTGCCGCAGGATGTGCTTGGCTTTGAAATCTATAAATGCGATATTTATTGTGCTTCTAGGTTACCAGCCGCAGTATGAACCACTGCTCCGACTTGCTATTTATTGTCCAATCTGTAACACCGGTCGCATAATAACTGTGCAGAATGCGACATATGTCCGGCAACCTTCAGGCATGCAAACCAGCTTTACTGACAGACAATATATTTGCAAATTTGTGCCCCAAATATCGGTGGACACAAATAAAGAATACATTAATTAGTGACAACTAAAAGTCTGGCTTAATTAAAGGCAATTTCGAGGTGTTACAGTATGCAAGATTTATGAAAGTAGCTCTCCAGCTAAATTAACCACCGCAACCTGGCTCTCCAGTGTGCCCGAGAAGTGCGTCTCAGAGTCTGAAACTCTCGACTACAAATTTGCACAAAAACGTTCTTTTCTGTGCCATTTCATCAGAAACAGCTGGGGTGGGAAGAGCGAGCTATTCCTGTTGAAAGCAGAAGGAATGGAAAGTAAGATGAAGGAGTAGAGCGTGGGGGACAGGGGCATTTCTGGTGTCTCATCCATTCCCTGTTTTCAATTGAACTCTCCTTTCCAGGCTGGAGCGGAAAGCATGCAAGAACAGCCACTTTGGCGCTGGTTTATATCAAAACACATTGTCACTTGTCGACTTCCACTCCGGGAGGGTCCACTCCTTTTTAGATTGCTTCAGCAGCTATGTTTCAGCTGTGACCTTTAACCACCAAGCAGCAGTGTCTTCCAGATCTTTAATCTGAGAGGATATGTACGAAGGATGCTGGGAAGAGGCCTCTCTTGTATGGCTCTGCTTCAATGTAGCCCATCTGTGGGGAAAAATTATAAGGGGCACCATTAGAAAGGAGGAGAGGTTCACTGCTTAGGCTGGCATGTGGGACAGACTGGTATGTTTTACCAGCAAGTGTACAAATTGCGATACTAATACTGCGACTACAGAACGTCCGTTTCCGCTTCCTTTATTGATAGCATGTGTCAGCAGGCCAACATCAAAAACGTTACTGGTACAATCTACAGCAGGGGTCCTCACTCACAGTCCCGGTGGGCCACAGTCGCTGCAGGTTTTCATTCTACAGTTGTGCTTGAAAGTTTGTGAACGCTTTAGAATTTTCTATATTTCTGCATAAATATGACCTAAAACATCATCAGATTTTCACTCAAGTCCTAAAAGTAGATAAAGAGAAACCAGTTAAACAAATGAGACCAAATATTATACTTGGTCATTTATTTATTAAGGAAAATGATCGAATATTACATATTTGTGAGTGGCAAAAGTATGTGAACCTCTAGGATTAACAGTTAGTTTGAAGGTGAAATTCGAGTCAGGTGTTTTCAATCAATGGGATGCCAATCAGGTGTGAGTGGGCACCCTGTGTTATTTAAAGAACAGGATCTATCAAAGTCTGCTCTTCACAACACATGTTTGTGGAAGTGTATCATGGCACGAACAAAGGAGATTTCTGAGGACCTCAGAAACAGAGTTGTTGATGCTCATCAGGCTGGCAAAGGTTACAAAACCATCTCTAAAGAGTTTGGACTCCACCAATCCACAGTCAGACAGATTGTACAAATGGAGGAAATTCAAGACCATTGTTACCCTCCCCAGGAGTGGTCGACCAACAAAGATCACTCCAAGAGCAAGGCGTGTAATTGTCGACGAGGTCACAAAGGACCCCAGGGTAACTTCTAAGCAACTGAAGGCCTCTCTCACGTTGGCTAATGTTCATGTTCATGAGTCCACCATCAGGAGAACACTGAACAACAATGGTGTGCATGGCAGGGTTGCAAGGAGAAAGCCACTGCTCTTCAAAAAAACATTGCTGCTCGTCTGCAGTTTGCTAAAGATCACGTGGACAAACCAGAAGGCTATTGGAAGAATGTTTTGTGGACGGATGAGACCAAAATAGAACTTTTTGGTTTAAATGAAAAGTGTCATGTTTGGAGAAAGGAAAACACTGCATTTCAGCATAAGAACCTTATCCCATCTGTGAAACATGGTGGTGGTAGTATCATGGTTTGGGCCTGTTTTGCTGCATCTGGGCCAGGATGGCTTGCCTTCATTGATGGAACAATGAATTCTGAATTATATCAGAGAATTCTAAAGGAAAATGTCAGGACATCTGTCCATGAACTGAATCTCAAGAGAAGGTGGGTCATGCAGCAAGACAACGACCCTAAGCACACAAGTCGTTCTACCAAAGAATGGTTAAAGAAGAATAAAGTTAATGTTTTGGAATGGCCAAGTCAAAGTCCTGACCTTAATCCAATCGAAATGTTGTGGAAGGACCTGAAGCGAGCAGTTAATGTGAGGAAACCCACCAACATCCCAGAGTTGAAGCTGTTCTGTTAGGAGGAATGGCTACAATTCCTCCAAGCTGGTGTGCAGGAATGATCAAAAGTTACCGGAAACGTTTAGTTGCAGTTATTGCTGCAAAAGGGGGTCACAGCAGATACTGAAAGCAAAGGTTCACATACATTTAGCACTCACAAATATATAATATTCAATCATTTTTCTTAATAAATATATGACCAAGTATAATATTTTTGTCTCATTTGTTTAATTGGTTTCTCTTTATCTACTTATAGGACTTGAGTGAAAATCTGATGATGTTTTACGTCATATTAATGCAGAAATACAGAAAATTCTAAAGCGTTCACAAACGTTCAAGCACAACTGTAACCATCTTCTTAATTAGTGACCAGTTTTTGCTGCTAATTAACTTATTTTGCCTTAATTTTAATTAACTTGACTCAGGCACCTTTGTTGTTTTTTTTTCCTTAATTAGCAGCCAAACAATAATGAGACACAAAAAAAGTAGCCACAAAACCAGCTCACAATATCTGAAAATAAAGAAAGGTGAAGGTCTCGGTAAGGCTGATCTCTCAGGTCACCAAAACATTTTGACAGTCAACAGTTGTGTAATTGTCTGCTGTGGCAGAATGAGAGCAGCAACAAGCCATGGAATTAAATAACGAGTTTAATTAACAGCAAGAATCGGCTTCTCATTAAGAAAGTAATTGGAGTGAAATTGGTTGGAGTTTGAAGCCCCAATTCAGCGTTTCATCTGTTGGCTTGTTTTATGTCTCATTTCTGTTTGGCTGCCATTGAATGAAGAAACAAATCAATTGAGAGGACTGAATCCTTAAAAACAGGGCTATGAAAATGAAGGGAAAAGAATTTAATCAGCAGTGAAAACTGGTCACTGATTAGGAAAAGGGTAAGAATGAAAACCTGCAGCCACTGCAGCCCTCCAGGCCTGGGGCCTCATGTATAAACGGTGCGTACGCACAGAAATGTCCACCGTGCATAAGATACCATATTGACATTGGACTTTCTCTATTGGACAGAGCCGCCCATGAGTACTGCTGCAATAAATAATTTCGAAGGTCGCACACAATCAATAACTTGCTTTACCTATCATCATGAAAATAATATCACGTATATATCTCAGTATTTTAGTTATTCAGAGAGCTGTAATATCATGAATGTAATTGATTCTGTGTCCTGTCGGAGAAAGAGAAAGAACGGAAACGCGTAGTGATTCACACACATAGAGCACATTGAAGATCAAATACAAAACAAAGTATTTAACAGGCTACTTTAGTTACGATGGGATTTGAGAAACTGGTTAAACGATTTTAAGATGAAGTTTATGACAAAATAAACTATGTGATTAAAGTGGAAATTTCGAGATTGAAGTTGACATTTTGTGCTTTTTCCCTACTGTGTGCCTTTTTTTCTCTGTACCCTAATAAGCTTTCATATGATACTCAGACAGTGGGCTACGACTCACCTTTTCACGGCGACTTTGATATGTGACTTCTTTTTTATTTCCGGCACTTTGCGATTTTGTGAACGTGAGCTTTCAAGTTTCTCCAACACGCTACGTCACTCGATCAACTTCCTTTTGTTGATTATACCGCGTTTATTTAAACAAATAGTATGTTTTTCCTTTGCCTCCACTTGGTACTCGCTGAAATTCTTATATTTTCTCCCGTGCTTTTCCCATTGTCTTTTCACAGAAGGCTGCGCTTAAGGGTGATTTATATTGATTTGCATATTCAAACAGGCGTAATTCTGGGAGGAGTAGGGGCGTTACATAAAGCGCGTGCACGAGCGTTACTTTTCACGCTGATCGGGATTTATGTAGCAGAAGAACGTGGAAGTTGCGAGTACACACAGATTCCTGCATCTGGATTTTTCTGTGCATAAGCACATTTCAGCTTTTGTGCTTACGCCATGTTGTAGTGCGAATTCTACGCACGGCGTTATACATGAGGCCCCTGGAGTTTAACACCCCTGATTTACAACAAGGGTCCTCAATCACAGTCCTGGAGGGCCGCAGTGGCTGTAGGTTTTTCTTCTAACCCGGATGCTTAATTAGAAAGCAATCCTTGCCAATAATTTAATTTCATGGCTTGTTAGTGCTAACTCTGTTATGTCAGGTCATTCTCATATCCTAGATTTCCTTCCCCTTTCATCCAAATGATTTGAAGGCTAAAATGGAGGAGTTTTTCTCAGTCCTTCACTTTTTCTCTCCACTTTCCTTCCAAGTATTTCATTAAACCCAATAGTGCATGATAAACACACACTGGTGTAAATGGTGACAAACTAAATGGAGAAATGCTGCTCTCTTTTGCTATTTGCATGTTATTGCTAATTATGAGCAATTAAAAACTAAGACCACAGCTGTTTAAAACTAAAATAAGCAATAAGAGTTCAAAATCTTAACAAGTGAGACAACTAAAGTGAAACAGAAGTGTCACTTCAGCAGTAAGTGCTTCTTATTAAGTAACTGGGTTGGAGCAAAAACCTGCAGCCACTGCGGCCCTCCAGGACCATGATTGAAGACCCCTGTTCTACTGCATAGCAAAAGAGGCACAGTGAATAACACTGTAGCACAAGACCACCACAAAGAATAGCCTCATCCAGGGTTGGCTTCTGCCAGGATTGTATAAATAGAATTAAAGAGGTCCAGAAAACATATGAATGAATAATTAAAACAGACAGAATGCCAACACCCTTTCACTCTGCAAGATAAATTTTAGGCTTAAACACCACACCTATTTTAATGATTTTTGTTAAGGAGTGGTGCATTATATTTGAGCCAAAAAAAGAACTGAAAGCTACAAAAACATTTTATAACAACCATGTCATAGCAACTTGGAGATAGTGGGGGGGTCTGAAGTAATGCCATGGTGTGCGCCACCTGATGCTCAACAGATCCATCCATCCGCATCCAATCTGCTATACCCTAACTACAGGATCACGGGGGTCTGCGGGAACCAATCCCAGCCAACACAGGACACAAGGCAGGTAACAAACCTCGGGCAGGGTGCCAGCCCACCGCAATGCTCAACAGATGTTTCTTTGAAATCCAAACAAAGAGAGTCACTGTGTACTACTTAAACTAATCTCTGAGGCAGCCCTCAATCTTACAGGCACATGGCTTCTACTGTACCTTCCCTGTGTACTAGAGGGGCTCTTTACAACAGTGTAACACTGTAAGATTCTCCATGCAGACTTGAGCCTCAAGAGCCTGACTGATACCCACCCACCAGTCTGCATCCTCTTCTGCAGTGACCACAATGACTTCTCCCTCCTTGAATGTTAATTCATCACTATGGTCAGCAATACAGTCATAAATAGCCTTCACTCTTCGGAGCTTTGGCTTTCCCTTTAATAAAATAAAAAGAAAAGTCAGGATTTCAATTATTTTTTTATCTGAAACAAATATCTGAAGGCACAACAAGTTTATAATGATAAATGTTTTCCCAGCACTGCAACTAGAGCCCTGTTCATAATACTTATGCTACCTTTTAAACTGTGCAATGATGATAATGTCTTTTAACAAAATATAAAAAAGTTGATACCGTGTTTTTCCTAGGCAGTGGGTAGGGAGCTGTTCCTGGTGTAACTTCAACAAGGTCAACCCCATCAAACATTGAGAACTTAGAAGATGGGGAATTTGGTAGAGAGGATTTACAGCTGGGCACTGGGGTCTGGTAAATATTGTGGGAAGGAGCATCTGTCCAATTCTGAACACCTAAGTGCAGGAAAAATAAGAGTGCGTCACAAGTTGGATCAAACCCCTTGACAGATGCTTTACAAAGGAATTCTATGTCCAGAATTAAGGTGCACAGTTTTATGCAGGAAGACCAGGTTGTTCTACAAAGGATAAACGTACACACGTGAATGCAAGCATAACACACTTTACTTTAGTCATTAATAGGCTAATCAGACCCTCACTTTCAGTCAGACCTAACAACAGCAATTACCTTTCTCTGGCAGTTCAGGCAAGGAGTTGAGTGGAGTTGTTGTATATTTAGGAGAGCCCAAGCTGAAAATAGAATAGTAGCAGTAAAAATATATGACATTTGACAAGTGAGAGATGATTCAGTCCACCAAGCTAATTGCAAAATCTATCCTAATGTTTCATTCAGGTATATATAAAAAGTGGTCAAAGCTTCTACTTCACCCACATGACCCAGTAGTTCAATCACATGGATTACCACTACCCTTAGTGGAACAAACAACTTTGTTGCTTCCATCCTCAATGCATTTTTCCTTAACTTCCACCAGTGTCCTCAAGCACACAATCTAATTGAAACCATTCATATTCTGTCTTACTTACATTACATGTTAACATCATTACAATCAGCACTGGTACTAGGTTATTCTGTGCCCTAGGCCAAGCTTATTTAGTGCGCCAACTGTGTGTTCCATTTCAGCTAACCCATGCAGTTAGGTCCCCCCACCCCATTTATCATGATCTGCGCCCTAGGTGAATGCCTAATTCACCTTAATGGTGGCGCCAGCCCTGATTACAATGAATGACCAAATATGTTTGCTTTATTTCTTTCATATAATCATTACGGAAGTGGGAATGCGAGTATGCACTTCATGAGAAAGCATTCTTATTTAATTAGCTCTCTGAACACAGCAGTACTCGTGTATGGCCGCTAGGAGGGGAGAGAGTACTCTTGCAAATTAGAGAAAGCAGAAGCAAATGTCATTAAAGCATGCCACACCAGAGCAAAAAAGCAAGAATGCCTTTAATATGTGTTACTGTACTTTTACAAAGCTCATAACCTTAACAGTGCAGCGTGTATCCACCTTTGTCGAACACGACTGCCATTTCACGCCCTCACAAAAATTTTAATCTTTGTACTCTGATAATTTAGTGCTACCTCCACTTTTATGCCTATGACAATAGGAGTATTGTCAGAAGTCCTATGACTAGCGGAAGGACTTGCCATCTATGTGTTATCATTCCCAGGAGTATGAAACACACTTATGATACTAAAAGGATTTCTTTACTGGGCACAGATTAGCATTGTTTCTGATAAGCACAGAAATTCTCACCTGATCTGCAATTTAACAGTCAGTGCAAGAAACCAACAATATTACATGATTCTAAATGAATTATTTATTTTTATTTAAATAATATATGCAGAACATTAGGAGTATCCTTTTCTTGCTTTTTATGGTAGAGGGAACAAGAGAGTTATTTTCAATACTAGGGGACTCTGACCCCTGCTTGCTTCACCCACCCACCGCCAGGTTTGGTTAACCGGACACAATATTTAAAGAGATTGTTATTTTCATGGGAATTGTTACATATGCATTATTTTCACTTTTACTTTAAAACTTTAGTAAAAACAATATTTGGAATTAACTTTTCTTTAAGATTGCATTGAATTTTGATTCCGTGCTTGGACTTACATCATGACAATGCAACGTATAACTGCCTGTGAGCGAATATCGTTTCTTTCTCTCTAATAAATGAAACGACTTTTTCGAATGTTTGTCCATGCTCTTTCTTCTTCACTTAGTCATTGATGTGTCATCTAGAACGTATAAAATTATTGTCCTGATAAAATTTCTAAGAGCTGAGTGCAGAAAGTGTGTCTGCCAAAAGTATTCAGATGACCGTGGTCTTGTTTGAAAATAGTTGTAAGTAGCGCGTGACTTGAAAGAATCTCATATTAAAAGTCTCTGGCTCACCGGACTTCATACCACACCAACGTTTTTGGAATCTTTTAATTCTCGCTGGCAACACAAATTAGACGATCTACAAGTCTCTGACTTAAAGATTAAATCCAAACAATATATTCAATCCCTTTTCGCTGTTCCATTATTTCACTGAGTAATAATTTCCATTTGTTTTCGCTAACGCGATTGTTACTATCCTTTTTTTGAGACTTTTGAATTTTTGTACATTCATTATCTCTAACCTGCTCTGCATGTGTACCGCGCCTCTTCTCGCAGGACATATAAGTGTCTCTCAGAGAAAATCATGTCTTGTCTCTTTTCAAAATTTTTTTTTTTAGAATAGAAATTTAATCTTTACAGCATTTTCCCTGCTAAATTTTAATGAGCATATTTATCTTGCAAGAGTAAAATGAGCCCAACCATGAGTATTAATAGAACTTTTTAGCAACCTTTATGACATTCTTTTGTATTTTTAGCCCAAGGTACTGGCTATTTATATTTCATATAGTTTTTCACAATCTGATGATGGCTTCTGTATTGTTTTATTGTATGTTTACACTTTATTATATGTGCTGGACATTTTAGTATCATTTTGGAGTCATGCTCCTTATTTAAAATAATTTAAAAAAAAACACTGAAGACTAAAGGCTGCAATAACAAAACCTGTCGGCTTGAAAAATAACCTGTCAATGAACCCAACAGTTCACAGTAAGTAAAAACAATGTAGTAAAACAATGCCCCATCTCTGTAATTGCTTTATTGTTATTTGCAATCTGTCTTATGACATGTTATCATAAATTATGATGTAAGGGCAGATAACAACAGGAGTTGTTTAATGCATTGTCACATAAGTATAACCATCCTTCTTAACACTGAGGCCTTTTTAACAATACAGTACTTTTATTTTCTCTCTCTGGTTTATCACAATTAATGGATTTGCCTTTAGCTTATATTTTAGCTGCCCACACTCTCTTTGAATATACCGTACCTGGGTTTCTGGTACAAATTTTCAGGACCTCCAAATCCCCTAGAATGTACTGGCAACCCATGATCTGTGAACAAAAACAACAGCTGTCTACCAGCGCCTATAGGAGCTTTTCCAATCTGTAGGTACAGCACTAACACAGAGAAGAGAGGGTCCTGGAGAATCGCAATGAGCTACAATCACATTTTCTTTTCTCCCTTTCCCTCTCCAGTAAATTCTGCATACACACCAACAGATACATGTCGCTGGCTCAGGGGGCTGTGAGGCACCTGAGGCGTTGGTTCTGACAAGGTACGCTTGTGCCTTATGACCAGTGGAGGAGGAAGGTTCTTCTTAGTTATGGTTACACTGTCATAATCCGGTGTCTGGGGGCTGCTGCTAGGAGGAGGAGGTGGGGGAATGTTTGGGGCTGAAATATAAGAAATAAAAGATGAGGCAAATGAAATAGAAAAGCTAAATCTCAACTTCCCTACAAGACAGAGTCCACCCAATTCACTCCAGCCTGACACGCCTGTGCTGTAGGCTCCTCCAGAACCAAGAGGTTTTAATTTTAATTGCAGTACCTCGTACTCTAGGAGGAAGTGGTGGTGCAAAATACGGAGGACTGGTGGTCTGAGGGCTATCTAGACTACGGCTAAATTTGTTAGGTGTGGCATAGATGTCTCGCATGGTGTCCTTGTGTAGGGCTGCCAAGCGCCGTCCCACGGTGATCTGGCCAGTACTACAGGTCTGAGGCGGTGTGCAGGGAGCTTGATAAAGGCTGATAGGGCGGCAGGAACGGTCCTGGAAGTTGAAGAGAAATACAAGAAAAAAAAAAAAGTTACATATCAAGTCATACTGCTGCTTCCTCTACAGAAACCCATTAAATAGCAGAAGTTCAAAATCAAAAACATTAGGCAAATGTTCAAATAATGACATTTCACTTGTAGAACACTTTACTGGAAAAGAAAAGGAGAAGTCAATCAACCTCAGTCTAGCTTTGATAGAAACACACTATCTTGGGAGTATCCACCCACTGGAAACTCCCAGAAATATTATACACTGGGACACCGCTAACTCAGTTGTTATAGTAATACTATGTGGAGAAACACTCTCTGTTACATCAGAGGGTGAAAGATTCTGCTACAGGAGCAAAAACATTAAGAAAGGGAAAAAAAAACATGCGCCCAGAGACAAGTTACATAGTAGAAATGTGCATCCATTTCAAGGTTCGTTACACGAAAAGAGAGAGCACTCGATTCAGCGAAGTGGTAATATGAATATCACCTCCCAGTAAACTCAGCAAGTAATGTAGACCTCAAAGAAATATGCTGCCAACAGATTAACATTTTGTGTCACTGGTAGAAAATACTATTTTATACACAGCTTTAAAGCATGTTCATATTACATTTCACAGGGTAATATTTATTTTTTTAATTTATTACTCATTAACTTTTGCTCTAAATTCTCATGTCAAAAATGACAATAATTGGATGCATGCAATTAAACCTGCAATACAATGCAATCTGTATCATAAACTGCCCATCAGGAACTTGAATACAATTGAGTTAGCATCACAGAAGAATATGGAGAACAGATTGGAGGTTATAGATATCATTACTATTCTACTTTACCATTTATTCTTTTGTTTATATAACTTGGCATGCACTGCACTATGGCACAAGCTATCATAAAACTTAACACTAAATGAATTAAAAAAAAACTGTCTCAGATGGAATTACATTATTGAAAGTCAGTTCTTCGGTCCTCAAAATAACTCCAAATGCATGGAACATGTGGTAATTGACTTAATATCATTTAGAAATGGTGGTGTTCCACAGACAAAACCACAGTACTTTACATGTGCACTTTACATAATTTCTGAATTTTACTGGCTAAAAGAAATTAACCTTAAAGTTTAGCAGGGCTAATTTTAAAGTTTGGCAGATAATCAGAACAGAAAACACCAATCTTTTTCTGTCATGAACCTTTTCAGCAAG
Source organism: Polypterus senegalus (assembly GCF_016835505.1). Taxonomy (NCBI): domain Eukaryota; kingdom Metazoa; phylum Chordata; class Cladistia; order Polypteriformes; family Polypteridae; genus Polypterus; species Polypterus senegalus. The sequence goes on from NC_053167.1 coordinate 8,713,672, forward strand.
AAATACATATCTACCAGGACATGAATTAACTCAATGCTATACTTCTCACACAGCCAAGTAAAATACAATAAAATATATTGTAATGAAATAGTCAAAAGGATCGGGAAGCCAAATAAATATGTAAAATATTTTACAGCTTTAAGAAACAGGATGTAGCATTTAGATTTCTCAGTCATACAAGGTTCCTTTTGCTGTTTGCCAAGCTTCTCTCTTTTTTATGAAGGCTCCTATGTCTCACTGTTTCTTTGTTGTTTGTTTCAATCGAGTTCCTTTCATGTCTACACTCAGTCTTGTGTTGAATGCGACTCATCAGTCTCTAATGTACTTGGTTATACCATACCTAGTGTTCCATCTGGCTGCAGATAAAAGAAGACTTGTTATGATTGCCTTTAGGAGAGAGACAGTCTACCTGTGAAGATCTCTTTTTGTGAAGATCAAACAACACAGATGCTGGTCACCACTATTCGCCTGGAGCTTGAGCTCAGCAAAGGTTAATGGAGAGGGTGTTGCATGACATGGAGACCTCTCTGTATTCTTCTCACTAAATTGTTCAAACAGGCATAAATATAGGTAGCTGAATGATTCAGGTCTTGGGTCAAAACTCCCTAGTGACTTATTTTGGATTCAAACTGAGGAAGGCACAAGAGTGGTTTCACATTTTAGAACAATCAGTTGATCCATCTTTGCTGATTAATTTTTCCTTGAGGTATAATAAACTTGTATTGCATCGTACTGCTATGTCACTTTATATTTTATTCCCTTTGTGAGTATATTCACATCCACTAAATCAATACTAAAGCAATGTTGAAAGACTTAAAAGTGATTCCTAACTGTTGGTTCAAAATTATGCAGAGCTTTGTTGTACACATTTCATTGTGGGTCTAATTTAAAATATTCCTTCAGATGCCGTAAAACACAGGAGAAGAATTTTACAGATGTGAACTATTATAATGATAGTATTAAAGTATTAAAATGTATTTGCATATTCTCACTTGAAGAGCATTTCAATCTACAAAAAAAAAAAAAACAGCTTTCAGAAAATAATCCTTAATGTGATTTTTCTGAATATTACTTGCTATAGGCCAAATGCTATTATTTCATAATAAATATCCTAACCAAAAATATGTCTCCTTCAATGACGTTTTCCAGTCCTACAGTGACATGTCAAAAAGCAGATGACTTTTTAGTGATGGCAAGAGAAAGGGATCATAGATTTTTTTGCCCCCATTGATAACCTTTAGGCCAGCTTCCACAATTTGATAGAACATACCTTTTCATCCAAATCATCATCACTTTCATAAACATCCTCCTGCCTCAGCCTCCACTCATATTCCACATTGACATGCATGTTGAACTGGTTACACTGTGCCTGACTGACCTGTAATAGGGGAACCATCATTAATTACAATCTTTTAAAGAAGGTCCTTGAGAGGGATAGTTAAGGTTACAAGACTCTTTATTTTGTTGTTTTAAATTTTTGTGTCAATACTTCTTATGATGTGTATTTTCATTAATTAAAAAAAAGAATGATAGCATAAGATTGTGATGGGCTGGCGCCCTGCCCGGGGTTTGTTTCCTGCCTTGCACCTTGTGTTGGCTAGGATTGGCTTCAGCAGACCCCCATGACCCTGTAGTTAGGATATAACGGGTTGGATAATGGATGGATGATAGCATAAAAAGGTTCTCCACATGACACATGCCAAAAATGTCTTACCAACTCCTCACAATGCGTGTGCCTCAGCCGCCGGGCAATGTCCAGTGCTGTCTCACCATTTTCATTTTCTGGTAAGGAACCAAACATGAAAGAAAATAAATACAAATACAATCATGGAGCCTGCTTTATCTATCAGTAAGTACTCAGGGATACACAGCATTTGTGCCCCCTATTTCTCTGTCTGAATTTACCCAAACATGTCTAATGTAATTCAGAAAGTTACTTTTGCAAAGCCAAATTAACGTTTATCCAAAAGCCTTGTAAAAAATCTGTCAGTTTAAAGATAATGAGCACCTCTAGACCAGGGAGGTCTCCAATATATTAGTATCAATGGAGAGCTTACTGATATGTGTGTTGGCCTTTGCACGTAGAAGTAATTTAAGGCACTCTGTGTTGTTGTGCTGGCAGCAGTAGTGCAAAGCAGTGTTCCCTCGAACCGTTTGCTTGTCAAGATTATTACTGTAGCAAAGATGAAAAAGAAAAACATTAAAGAGCAACACATTTTTTTTCTTTTTTTTTTACATCAACTGGTAATTGCAATACAAATGCAGAGGGAGAGTATCTATTACTATTTTTATTATAAATCCATTATTATTTAGAACACTTTTTTTTCCATTTACTACTTTTTTAAAATTGTTCCAGGATTATTCTCACTGGACAGAACATAACTCCAGAGCAAAGCTCCATTTCACGACTGCGGGAAGCTACAGCACAGAACTGATAGGACCACACACAAGGCAGGAACCAATTATTTTGAGAAATTAGTCTATCACATAGCTAACCACACACACCCCCAATCCAAACGATGCCAATTAACCCAATATACCGCTCCGTGAAACATAGGAGATGCAATTGTGCACATGAGGAGAATCCCACATAGTGGGTGACCAAACCAGCAATAATATCCCAGTCTACACAGCTACAAGGCAGCAACAACCTCTACCACAAACCTTTGTTTATTTTATAGCATATTCAAAGTAAAAATTCATTTTAACAATATTCAGTAATGTTAGCTGCAAAATAATATAGCATGTGTGTTTAAACAGTTGAGCATACAAACGTGCCATGAAGAGTCTTACAGTTTAAGCCTCAAAATATACCTTATATACAGTGACACACACACACACAAATATTCACACACTTTTAAAACTGTCACACAAATAAAACTAACATATCTTTTTCCAATATTTAGTTTAATTGTAAACTCACACTCTCAAGGTTATAAATGTAAAAAAAAAAAAAGTAACAGATGTTTTGTCCTCAGATATCAATGAAACCATTTAAATGGTTGAAAGACTACTCTAAGGTACTGTACATGGGTGAATATGTATATAATCACTTATCCCTTGCAAATTATACATATATATATATGAAGCAAGCTTGCAAACTAAACCTTTATCTTTTTTGGTCTGTTGACAATGCAGGCTGTAGATACTAAGGCTCGCTATACTACAAGAGTATTTTTATGTTATTCTGAAAAACAATGTACACAAAGATACTTTACTTTTATCCAAAAAAAATCCAAACCAGGAAATAAATTTTAACACAATTTATAATATTTACCACACAAATGCTGTATATATATATATATATATATATATATATATATATATATATATATATATATATATATATATATATATATATATAAAATATATATATATAACACACGTTTTTCTTTTCCATGACCCAGAGAGTACACTAGAGACTGTTTCTGAGTTTGTAGAATGAAACTTCAGCACATTTGATAACAAACCCACCTGTTGTGTACCAGAAAGTCTACCATGTGGAGGGAGGTGCGGTCAGACAAGAGAACAGCAATGTGGAGGGCAGCTTCTCCTTGCTCCTAAACAGGAAGAATAATTGATATTCTTTTCACAGCAATACTAGAATAACTTAAGATGACTGGGTGGGAAATGTTCTGATTAACCATTGATTGTTAAGATGCCTTTATTGTTTTCCCAATGGTAAACTTAAGCACTGGTCACACGATTTCATAATGGCATCTGAACTATAGATTAACAGTGCTTTATTCCTCCTCCTCTGTTCAAAAAAATCCTATCCCCTGCCATTCCTCAAGTTGTGGTGTACGCCATTGTCTTTTTGAACACATTTTTTCACATAAATGTTCCAACAAATGATGTACTTGGTACACAGTATGCCTTATGAAAGTTTATAAAATTCAACACAGTACTATTTGTTTTGAATCATTTTATCATGTCTTCAAACATATTGGAATATTTCATTATTTTGTCCAGGTTGGTGCAGAACATAAAAGCAAATGTGTTGCAGTCGTTTCTGTCATTTGACTTAAACTGGGTTTTGCCAGAATGATTGATGGTACTGTACATTTGTCTTTTTCTTACAATGCAAAAATGACAGAAGAGCAGAAAAAGCTAGTATTGTAATGATTATGCACTGCACTCAGGGTTAAGTGATGTTGTCCTAACTGTAGAGAATATGTGCAGAAGAGGAAGTGGAAAATTAACAATTGCTAATTTCTAAATTAAGCAACAGGTTAAGCAATATGTAAAAAAAAGAGGTTAATGTGTCTGGTTTGTGTCTGCTAGTAATTGAAGCCACCTATACCTGTATTATTAAAGGCAGAGAATCACTCAGGTCTAAGTTCTCTGCATATACTCGCAATAGTGCAAATATATCCTTTGAGGTCACAGCATCCTGCAAGTTCCTGAGAAGCACTATCGGTGAGCTCCCTGTACGGCGAGCAAACTTCTTTTCAACATATTTGGTAATGATGAAGTCTTTCCGCACATTCCTACCCCAGAGACAAAAGGAAAATTTGATTAGTCGATCAAACACTCACCAATAAACCACAATCAGAATGCTGTCTCATATGGGATAACAGTACGCTGTGGATGTATATCAAAAAGATGAATATTTCTCTAACTCACATATCACTGTCTGCTGATGGCTTGGCAGCAGGGTTCTTAAGACCAGCCTCCATAATCTCGTTAAAACCAGTATTCCCAACATTCTTAGCTACCTGCAAAAAATTAATTTGGCAACTGTGTCACCAGCTCCACTTCAGATGAAAAATATGCCATTGAGCAACTGAAGAACCTGCCTATCACTGCCTAGCCAAAATACAAAAGCTCACATTTACAGTAACTGCGCCATATCACAACTGTGGGATATATGTGCATGGACATTGTTTTATCCCCTTTCTCTCTCTAAGAAAACAAAAAATATATACTAACTTTTCAGTCCTGTCTGAAAATTATAAAAAATAAACCTTCAAATTATACTAATATGCAAACACACTCACCAGTAACTCTGATGTGCCCAACTTATCCAATGCTAATGACTGTATGCGGGAGTGGTGAACACCCATCTTGCGGTGGATACCAGAGCACTCAATGCATGTCAGGATGCCCAGGTTGGTTGAGAGCCACATTGGATCTAGCAACAGAGAAAAGAGGTGAATGGCACTGAAGGATGAGTAAGCCAGAGTAAGAAGCCATATAAGCCAATAGGATGTGAAACCAGTGGATTGGCAAAAGGTGAATAGAACACAATCACTTAACACCGACAGTTTCAACTAAGCTATGCAAAATCTGTCACTCTTTGTTAGAACTTTTTTTATATGTTTAAAATATATCTTCTTAAGAATTGTGTGAAGCCTCCATTTTATATTTTTAAAGAGGTTTACTGTATATAACGCAGACACTTAAATTCAGAAACACATCTAAGGATGAATGCCTTCTGTTTTTCACAACATCACCCTAAACACTGCTTTCTGTAATTACCTAACATTTCATCATGTCACCCCACAAAAACACCACTGCCTTTCCCCAAGTATCCTGGTGTGCCCATTTCCTCTGCCTGTTTCCCCATATTCCAAAACATGGTAGGACTGTTTTTGCTTTACTCCGTCCAAACGTTCCAGACTCAAGTTCTTCCTAAAACATATTTGTCTGTCCCCAGTAAGGGCAGTTGCTCTAACCTGGTGCTCCGCAGTCACAGCACATGTTGTTGCCAGGCATACGGCGGATATCATCAATAACAGCTTTTGTTAAATCTCCAATGCTGTTTTCCCCACAAGACGGCTTATCATCAAGTGCAACATTCAGGGCTTCTTGCTTACTGTTGGTCAAAACTGATATCCACCTTGAACACAGAAAAAAAAAATAACAACAAAGCTCTGTTAGTACCTTGCTGAGCTATGTTCACAATGCACGTTTTGAGGAAAAGGCCCACAAAACACAATATCTAGTAGACAACAAACTTCTGAATAAGCACAGCACAACAGAATAAAGGTCATTCACAAAGTATTCCTTCATAGTATGGAAAAAAATTGTTTTCAACAGAGGGACACGGTAGGAGAGTTTAAAAAAACAAAATGAATAGATAGTCGCATGCACATGATGGCACCAAAGAGCCGCAGAGTTTAAATCTTGTAGCTGTAGGGAGATTTTAAATGTTATGTGCCAATAAAGAATGACCCAAGATTCTTTTTATTTCTTTTTTCCATTAAAAATCCACACTAAGTATACACAGGAAGAAACTATCAATATATAACAACGTTTATGTTTAGAAAGAAGAAATAAATTCATAACAAGTTATTTTGAGTGCATCAAAAATGCATTAACCAAACCCATATTTACTGCCAGTAGAATGCTTCAATGTGAAGACTTCAGTAAATGGCAACTAAACTAGCAAGGCCAATTTGTCCACATGGCCAAAAAAAAAAAATCCGTAGAGAACAGACTCTGTTAGACAATGCTAGATTACATAAATGGGGGGAAAAAGTTGGCTGTGAAAATGATACAGAATGCAAGTATGATAGTGTGGGCAATGACCAATTTACATGCCAAAGCAGTAAGGATGTGTGACTTTAGGGGAAGGGCAAGAGAGGAAATAAATAACAAGGACTTAATACCGCCATGTATTTGATAAGAGTGCATGAAGATGTGTGGGACCAAGTCGAGTTATTTTATTAGATAATGTTTTTATTCATCTAGGGAGGATCACTGCAATAACAAAATGCACATAAAACAGGCTGTCTACTGGGGCACTTCTCTGACTGCATACTTACGCTGTGCACTCCAGCTCATCATCTGCCAAGAAGTGGTATGTTCGGTTGTCTAAAAAAGCAAACAGGACAGTGCTTAAAACATCTGGACAAGGAGCACAAACCTCTCCAATTAAACCACAAAAAAAGTTTTCCCATTAATACTTCCTGTAAAAAGACTCAATTGAAACTTGCCATAGAAACCATACAGGAGAAGTATGAAAGGCTGCTCTTATGTTTATTAGAAACTTTTCCAATAGTACTTACACTGACACAGCAACCATTCCACCCATGAAAATATGCTAAATCATCAAACCATACAGTAACCAAGAATAACTGAATTGATGTATACTCAAAATTATAACATATTAATACAGAGCTTCTTCAAACATTTTCTTGACACATAAGACAACAGGGAGAATGCGAGTGTCGAAATGAATCGTCATTATAAAAAAAAAAACCTTGAATTTGTTCATTACATTTATTTAGAAGTTTTCTAACCAATGCAAAACACTAGCTAGCTTCTTGTTCAGAGTCAAACAAGAAGTTAGTAGTCAAGCTAATATCTAAAGAAATGAGCTCAAACTACACTAAAATTTCACTTTCAATTTATTCTTTTTAAGCTCACTTACACTTTTGAGCCCAGTAATTAGAAATGCAGTATGAAATAAAGAAGTGAAGTATAAACACAAAACAATATTGAAACATACAAAACCCAGCTATCCAAGGTTGTTCTCAAAAGGTTTAGGCAATCCAGTATCTAAACAAGAAGAGGGGATAGTTACGTAAGGAGTAAATGGCTTACCTTGAAACAGATGGAATATAGTCCAATAATATACCCTTTTATACATGCTGGTTTTCTCTGAAAGTTACTTATAAATGGTCAGGAAAGGAGTACGTTTGAACAAATTTAGTGTGGTAATTCTGTGAGATATGCAAACTGGCCTTTCACTTCATCACTTCATATGATCCCTAAGAATTGACTGTCTCTGTTTTGATGTAAACTGTCAGGTCAAGCATCCAAAACATAATGACTGACTTGCACACCAAATGTTCCAGTGTTAATGCACATAAACCAGTCATAAGAGACTCGGCTATTGTTGTGTATAAACTTTCTTCTAGTTTAAGATGGGCATAAACATTTGCTTTATGCAGTAGGTTAGCCATTTAAAAAGAGGTCTGAAAACTGGACATATTCTACAATAAGGGAGTTAAGTGTCCTTCTAAGACAAGGCAAAATGGTTTAGCCACATTTCCATCAGATGTAGCTGTGCAGTTTAGAGCTGCTTCCGTGTAAGTAAAAGGAAGCATTTTGTACCAGATAATAGCGAGCTGAACTCAGATTACAGGAAAACAGGAAGTGCACAGTGCACAAATGGTGGAAAACAGACTTTAATAAAACTCTTAGAAACAGTCACAGATGAAGTAGTACCTATTTTTGGAACAATACTACTTTATTTTATTCATAAAAATGTTAGTAACAAAGCAGATCAGGTACTTGACCACTGCTGCTCGCCAGGCTGGAAGTCTTACATAAATTTCAAGATCTGTCACATATGAATATGATGCACTAATGGAAATTACCAGGCTATCACGATTAGGTTTTAAGTGCATGAACCTCTTACAAAGTCCTTAGATTAGCCAACTTTGGAATTTACTGAATTCTCTGTCTGAAAGAGGGTAATGACGGTCGGTGTCTGAGTTGGCAAATAAAGTGGGCGAGTTAGGAAATAAAGTGAAACGGTGACAGCTACATGATGGTACCTTGCCTTTTCAACCTTTCTTTTATTTTTGTACACTCAAAATTTCAAGCGTTCAAAAAATAATATTGTTCTAAAAATTATTCATAAAGTACTAAGGCACTTGATAGAACCAGCTCTCTTATGTGAACCATACAGGTTATCACCAACTTTCAACTCTTCCTCTCGTTTTGCAAGAACTCACGTGAGATGAGATCAAAACATTTCTTGTCCTCTAAACTTGGCTTCACTTGGCAGGTCAGCAGATTCAGCTTGGTTGGAGGTCTGTTAGGCTACAGAGACCAAGTTACATTAGTATCACAGAGTGGAGCCATAGGTCAGGCAGAAATGTGTAGGACTATGACAAACTCACTGTGCCATGTGCAATGGTCAGGTAGCAGTTCTGAATGGTACACTTGCGCTTTTGCCATACCTTCCTTAATCTGCAGAAAGACACACCAGATGTTAAGAAACTGCTGCTGCACCAATTCTCACATCTACATAAAAATGATCAGATTCTGAAAGTTCACAAATGACACCACAGAATGTAACATGATAACTGGATTAAATCTAGTACTCCTTAGTTCAACTGCGGAGAAAAAATGCACATTACCCATCACTCTTCTTGTATAAGTACCCAGACTTTTCAGTGCCGTACTGCTTGTTGGCCTGAAGCTGATGCATACTGTACACAGTTTGCCGATTTAAAGAGTCCTGTCAAGGAAGAAAAAATATCAATTTACTAGCCCAAATGTACAAGAACTCGAACCACATGAAGTGGCTCAGCCAAAATGATTCTGCAATGCTGGGGTAAAATATCACAAAGGTACTGTCTGAAGAGAATTGAACTTAACATAAGAAAAAGGCTTCTTGTAAGGCAAAAGGAGACTTCGGTTTAAATGATATGACCATTCACATAAACCAGGCTTCTAAGTCTAAAACCTGGAGAAAGGGGTTTGAAGCCCATAAAAAAGGTTATGAGTATCATAAATTCTTTTACTATAACAAGTGCCTAACAGTTTACTTAAATCAAAAAACAAAACTCAGCTCTAAAGGATCTATTTGAAAATAACCAAACTTAAATACTGTACATACATTTTCATGCCTCAGAGAACATTCATATGGAATTTGCACGTTCGTACATTCATGCATGGTACATTTATTAATAGCTATAAACTTGCTTGGTAAGTGTGAGTGGGTAAGTGACAGGCACCATTTCTATGGATGGTTTCTGCCTTGCACACAAAACTACTGTAACTAGTTTTGGCATCCATTGATTCTGAACTGGGTAATACAACAAAGTGTACATGTTTTGCAACTGCTGTGCAATTTTTCCTTGGTTAAAAAAAAAAAAAGTCGACAGTAGCATGATTCATGGAAAGTATTTAATCAGAAGATACATGCATCATATATCAGCAACAAATCTTTCACATGGCAAGTTTATTTTTTTGGCTGGAATATTTTAGCAATTTTATAATTTGCCAGGTTCAAAAACAGTGTATACTGTATGTTAAAATATCTATATATACAATTCACTAAGGCAAGACACCCATGGAAAGCATGCCGGAAGGGGCGTGGATTCACTAAGCCGCCGACAAGTAAGACGCCCATGGCGCACGCAGGAAGGAGCCACGGCCACCAACTCTAAGACCATTGGATACGACGACAACTTGCAGAACCACGCCCACCAATTTGGACGCAACATCATAGAGTCTACATGCAGCTTTGAGCCACGTTGACTGTTCATAGAGGCATGTTTCTTGTGGAAGTGAATCACTGCATGCAGCGTGTAAAACAATTTGTCCCGAATGTGAATCGCTGTATGCAGCGTGTAAAACGCTGTATTGTATGTTGCCCTCTCTAGAGTTACATCTTTTCATTCACCTACAGTCGTATACACAATGAAGTTAGCAGTCTTTAAAAAACGTGTTTTTGGTTATGAAACACGAATGCGTGCACCACAGCAACCTGTTTTACATGCTACATACAGCAATTCGCATCCGCGACAAACATGCATCTTCTTACAGTAGATGCTCCTGCACTTTGTACACACCCCCCCTCTCACCTCGCTACTACCGTGGTCAGGTGTCTTGGTTGATTATATATAGAAAGGCAGCCAAAACCACACAGAGCAATGAAAAGTCTACGTGAGTCACAGGTGCATCTGGACTGTACAAAGACGACAGCGACTCGAGTGACGAGTTGGAGGTGGGCACATGAGCAGGCAGTGCATACTGGACGAGAAATCAGCAGACTAGCATGACGGAGGGAGCGGAGTGGACGTCCTTCTCCTCTCCTCCTGTTCCACCCTCCACGCCTGAGCGCCGCACAGACGATTGTGTGTTGGTTCGTTCCGTGCATTGTTACAATGTTGCTTTTCTTGCTGATTTATTACATTACCGATTTTTCAAATGTTAATTTTCTCCCTGTGCTTAAAAATCATCAAAAAACTGGCCTGATTATGCGGTGTATGGTACGCCGCGGGTTGGCTAGTTACATATAAAAATGTCTTTTGCTTTTGAGTTTAAAAGACATAAAGTTGAGAATGGTAAACCTGATATTCACAAACCATCAAGGTAATGTTCAGAAAAGCCACAGAGTAGATTTAGAAGACCAAAACATCAAGATAAAGATATTCTTGAAAACTAATGTGGGTTAAAGAATCACTATAGGAGCAAGACCTGGCCTGAGCATTCCAAAAATATAAACATTTAAAAAGACGCAGAATATATACAGTAATAATACTGGGCAAAAAGTAAAAGCATTTTATTTATTATTCTTCATCAGGATACAGCATGTCTTACTATAATCAATCCAGAATGTTTGTCTGTTTATGACTTCAAAATCGATTTCCTACAATAGTTGGCAATGCAATTTCCTATTCCAAGTGTACAACATTCTCCCCCCGATAATGTCAGATGGATAATTAATTGATTTAAAACTTAAATATGAACAACATAATGCTTCTATTTGTGGGCACCAGTTTTCGCTGTAAACGTTGCTAATAAATCTATAATTTTTTTGTTATTAGCTATTCTTTGCATTTTTGAAAAAAAATCATTTTCTAAAACAGAAATCCAAATAAATTTCAAGCCACATTTTATTAACATGTAGCCCATCAAATAATGGACACTGAACTTCACTTGTTCTTTCTTCTTTTTCTAATTTAACCCTTTTCTCTAACAACTGCTCGGCACTCAACTAGTTCTCCCATAACTAATAACTGGTAGTTAGAAATCAGTGCAACATGTCATTGTGTGCAGGTCAATGTGCTATTAAGACACAGAGCCAGTACGGAGTTATCCAGTGTTATCAATAAATTGAAGAACAGGGCAATGAAATGCAGAGACTTAAGCTTTTATATTATAGATTCTAGATTCAGTTCAATGCAATTTATTATTGTATAGGGCTCTTCACCGAGCATAGACTCAGAGCTATTGCAGATATTTAAAGAAGATATTTTCTCATTGGCACCCCCACCTGCAGTTTGTATGCTGTATGAGACAAATATACAGTCATAAAAGTGTAAAACGTATATACTCTGTTATCACTAGAACACTTACTGTATTCATCATGACTGGCTGCTCAGAAAAACTTCAACACAAAGTACATTAAAAAGTTATCACACTACCTAGGTTTTGATTGCTTTGCTCCAACAACATATTTGGACAACATGTTTATAGAAGCAGGTCAGATATATTAAGAAAAGACCCTTTATCTAGCAGCTCTAGACCACATGCTGCTGTGTGGTGAGGTTTTTCTCATACAATTCTATGCACTTAAGAGAGTGACATACTTACTGGCCCAGTCAAACCGCTCATTCACACCATAACTAGTGACTTACCTCTTTCTGCTCAAGCTGAAGGCTTGGCTTTAGTAGGTCTCGTAGCAAACACAATTGCTTCTTCTCCTCATCTTGCCGTTGCTTAATCTGAGGCAGAGGACAGCAGTTCTGTTTTAATTAAACTTCAACAATTTCAAGACTGGCTTTTCTTATTCCTGTTTTCTTAACATTCTACAAAGCTAAGTATAGCGTTAATTGCTTTTCAAGCTCCATAGGGATAACTAAGTATGGAAAACATTTTAGGCTATGACAACACTCCTACGTGAGACAAACTCTCTTGAAGAATGTTACTCAGAAGTCAAGGAAGAGAACTCTAGGCTGCAGGAAAAATTTGAAATTTGAGCACAGGCTTTGGATACTCACACCAGCAAGCTCAGTGGTCAGTGCTTCAATATACTGCTTCAATTTTTCAGTCGTTGTCAAGCACTCCTGGAAATAACTGAGACAGTAGGAGAATGTTAATTCACTCAAGTGAAATTAAAGACCACTCTCACCTTTACCCTCTATGTGGGATGACCATAATGAAGTGCTGAAGAAATCAAAACTAAAAGCAGAGTCAGCATTACACAGACTGAAACTCTGCTATGTGGGAAAACAGATAAAAAAGTAAGAAGAGAGTTGTTGTTCGAGTAATAACACTGTGACTGTAATCAAACTTGGGTCAATCACCCACCACATCTTCGACTACGCCTCTACTTACAAGGAGGACATCTCTCATTTTATATTTCCTTTTTCTGATTTGTACTCGACACACAAGGTAACTAACCCTTCCCCTCTCCATAAGCCTATAAAAAGATTTTACTCTAAATAAAAGCTGAATATCTAGCTGTAGAGTTCAACTTTCACAGCAGTCACCACAATAGATATGTAGTAGAATAAGAAAAAAATAAGTGTTAATTATAAGGCTAATTTGGGTAGAAAAGCAAAAAAGAAAATTGGAGAAAAAGGAAAAAAAACATGGGGAAACTGAATCCTAAAAAATGTAGGATACCATTCAATGACCACAAAAAACAGCAAATTCCAATTGCTATAATGATTTTGGTAAAGAAGAGCTTAATAATACAACTTAAGACAGTTCTTTTAGATTAAAGTTTCCACAAAATTATGTGAGGATTAAAACACTAATATACTACAGACACTAAAAACAAACAACTTTCCAAACACAGATAAACTGCAAACACCAGTGTCTTTAGATTAAAAAATAGTCGTGATAACATTTAGAGACCTTCACAAATGAAATATGAAAGTCATCTTCAAAAGAGACAATTTCATATGACAACATTGTGATTTATATAAAAAAGAAAAATTATTTTGGGAAAAAATTTTTTTTTAACATATATGATATGAAAAAATAAATAAACTATAAAAATCAGGAAATCTGCTATGTAGCTTGGGTGTGTTAAAATGGTCCAGATTCCATAAATCTGATATGAAGGAAGTTTAACAGGAAGAAGAAAAATATATGTATACAATTTTTAATCTTCTTTTGCAAAAATCTTCAGCCAAGATATCTCACAATTTATAACCATTTACAGTGCGTGGCATGGATGTAACGAAAAGCATGCAGATGGGTCACATTTGGCAAAGAACATGATATGGTATGGTTTAATGATGCTTGTTCCACCAACAAGGATCAAAGCTTTTGCCACCACTGTTTCAAAATTGGTATAAAGTAGACAATTTCAATTAATCTGTAACAAGTACGCTCAGAGATGTCACTTTTTTATTTTGTTTTTTATTAACAACAAATCAACTGAATTAGCAAATACTCGCAAAGCAGATACTGTAAATCTCTATAGATAGACTTGAACAAATATATAGAAAAAACAAAATATACATTTTTACATGAAGGAAGAAAAAGACAGCATATGAAAATATATCTACATACAGATATAATTCAAAATACAAACAGGGTGTAAAGTAACACCTTGGTGTAGGTGGCAACATAAGGAATATGTTCTGAAATACAATATCTAATCAGTATTCATCATACTGTCTTCTATATCAATATTCTGGGTTTCAAATTCATACACACTAGCCTCATTTCAGACTGTGCACATTCAAGAACTTCGTGACAATTTTCAAACTCAAATTCCCCCATTTATCCCTCACTACTTGCATTTCTTTTCTGCTTTTCAAGGGGTATAGAGCACAGTGTGTATCTCCTTACTAACCTGGCATGCTCCTCTGTGACAGAAATGCCATTTTTAAGAACTTTCTTTTTCAAAAGAAGAATCCCTTCACAGTGCACACTACTCTAGTATGGTTCTTGATATCTCACTCATCTTGCACTCCATGCTATGAGGCCTGAATATGAACTAAAATGTTAATTGTCCATGGCTATCTGGCACACAGAATGCCCTGGAAATCACTGTTGCTTTTACTATACAAAATATATTATTCCATATACAGTACTGTATTTAAACTTGTAGATTTTTCTTACATCAGAAGGGAAAACCTTCTTTCAAGAAATGTTCATCACCAAGACACTTGCAAGCATAAAGGTAGACATCTCTAGAGTGATTGATCCTTGGTAGAGAAAGCCAAAGAGGCCATAATTAATTGTTCCCTGGTTCAAACAACATACCCTGTATATCTACTGGGCTAAGCCACAAAGAACACCTACACCCAAAGTAATCAGCGCTGCAAACAATATTTATACAGTATTCTACAACTGCCTGAAATCAAATAACAGAATGCCACATCCTTGAAAGACAGTATGATTAGGTTAATAATGAAATGCCTAAAAATTTACTCAAGTTGGGAAAAAAAAAGTATCTATGGTGTGCTAAACAAATCAAAAATAACTAATTTTCCATATTACTTCTTTTAATATTGTTCAGAAATCAAAAATAAGGAGTCATTTTTATTAAATTGTTTTGGGTTTTATTTTTAAATGGAATTATTCATTTATGAAATAGGTTATTGATATCACATTACTTTAGCAGGTAAACATGTTGCTTTAAGTTGCACTAATCTCTTTGACCTAAAAAGAATTGGGCTTTAATGAGAAAATCTGCAATTCCCAATCCCACAAACCTTGTATACCTCTTACGGGGACCAACTTAAAGGTTACATTACAGAGTGATATGAATGTGCCAGTGCCACTCACCCATTTTTTTTCCCACTTCCAAACAAGAAGGCCAGAACCCAGAAGGTGAGCAGTGACTTTGGCCCTGACTCAACCTGCGACCTCACCTCAGGATAAATTCTGCCACATTCTTGACGTGACATTCATGTACAGAATACCAAGGATGAAGGTGCACGTCTGTTGTCCAACTTATCAACAAAAAACAAACCTCATTAAACTGATAATTGTCTTCAATATAATCAATGGCTGAGTACTGCTGTTCAGTATATACTGTGTATCTCTTCCTTGTCTGAAGCTGAAGGATACTCAAGTTTGTATCACCATTAGGTCAGTGAGTGGAACTGTGCCTTCTCCTGAGCCTCATTGCTCCTCTGCTTTCTGAAATTATGGACTGCCCAGCTTAAGGTCAGATGAGGCAACTAAGAAAACTATATTTTGTATTCCAAAGTCAGAGTATTTAGCACTGGTAGATACCATATATGACCATTTTTGACTAGTGTTACTATTGGTTCATGAACATATATTTGGGCCTGCCAACATGAACCTCACTTTACAGACAAAGCTTATCAGCAAGTTATTTTACTGAAAAATCTGCTGATCTGAATTTGGTCAGCTACTTCTGAACACTCTGAAATTAAAAGTGGACAATTCAAAAAAGGAAGTTAAACTCCAACTTTATAAACAATTACGCATTTTGAAAGCTATGAACACTTCTTACTTTACAAACCTTTAAATCAAGTGGATGTGGAACACTACATATTATTAATTTGCTTGACTATTTCAAAAACACAGTCACTAATTATCTGAATCCACTTTTATCAAGTACATTGTCATAGAGATCACTGACCTGGTCACTGTCAGAAACTTGCCTTACTTCCATTTACAACAGGCAGGTTAGGTGCATTGGTGATTCTAAATTGTCTCTAGTGTGCTTGGTGTGTGTGTGTGTGTGCCCTGCTCCCTACCCGGGGTTTGTTTCCTGCCTTGCACCCTGTGTTGTCTGGGATTGGCTCCAGCAGACCCCCATGACCCTGTAGTTAGGATATAGTGGGTTGGATAATGGATGGACGAATGGTAACAAGAACTGAGCTGTAAATCTCTGAAGCACATCATATTTATATTTGATCCACTAGTGTACTACGCACCAGTAAGTGAAACCAACAAAGTATTTTATTTAAAATTTATTAAAGCCTGATGCCAATTGCCATGAGTCATTCATTTCACTTACATTAAGTTTACTTGATAGTAAATTTAAATGATTTAATTAGCTAACTAACTAAGACAAAGTCCATATCCCCATGGAACTTCCAGCTTCACCTGCTCATTAATGTTAGTCACTCATCATTTTCAGTTGGGTGTCTACTCAACTCCTGCTCCATTGTTGGTAATGGGAAAGTATATGTAAGATGCTTTCATTTACAAACATGGGGGATAAAATGACATTGGTAGCTACTGGAAAGGGAGCATGACGCTATTTTACTTGGGTAAATTTAAACTAACAGTATCTGGAAATTTGGCTTGAAGCCACTCATTGAAGTAAACTGCATTCTTTCAGATGGGATGAGAAAATGAAAACAACAGATGCCTACTCCCCATGATGTTTCACCCATTTAACAGTAAAGAAATCACCAAACATCAGAAAATAGCACTGCGTACACTTGCATGGCATTCTTTACCTAATAATATCAGCAATAATCAGCTACTTATTATTTCAGATGGCTGTGTACTGAGAGAAAAAGCTGTCCAATTCTGAAACCATGCAATTTCAATTACAGCTGAATGATCATTGTACCACTAGTTATCCACAGAACTAATTAAATAAGCAATGTACAATAAAAGAGCCAGGAAAGATAATGATTTAAAAGACCACAGTGAGTGCATCCACCCACCTGTAAGTACAGACAGCATTCAGTGAGAATAGTTAAGAAAAAAGAAAAAAAAAACAGAAAGAGGTCAGTGGGAGCAATCAGGAAACACAAGAAGGCTTTATCAATGACACAAATTAGTCAAGGAGTGGTCAAAGTTATTACAGAAGGTTACACAGGCATAGTCATAATACGAAGAAGACAGTCAGTGAGAGCAGAAAGGAGTTGGAATTAACAGTGAATGCAGAAAGCTATCGGTGAAGAAAGAATAAAGCTACAATAGAACTTAAATTCTACTTTATTGAGACGTGTATGCAGTAAATGATATTCAAACTTGCATGTCTCACATAAACAAATGAAAGTAGTACAATATCAAAAAAAGAGAATGAATACAACACCATACATTAAATGCAACATCAGACCGGGTCAGTGACATCTGTGAACAAGTGAAGAGAGGGTTCAATTGAGCTCAGAGAGCTGCCAGGAAATGGCCAATTAGTAAACTGAGAAGTCATAAAGCAGAGATGGAGGAAAGAGGACAGAAAGCACACAGGGCAGTGCCAAAAGAAAATAATGAGTACAGAGGATCCAGACTGTGGTGAACTAAAATGAAAACTTTGCATACTTGTACTGGGAGTGGTAGTGCTTGATGAGATTCTGCAGCAGATCCACACCTTTCTTGGTCTTGATTTCATTCACTTTGATTAAATACTGAAATGACCAAAATAAAAAACAACACAGGATCACGGCCAGGAAGGTAAAAAACCTTTGAAAATGTATTTTAAATTTCTTTTGAGGGGCTCCATGTGTGTTTTTGAATCTTAGTGAACTTTATAATATGAATTTCCTGATTAACACAAAACGTGTAATATCCAGTCATTTTTTTTAAATGAACTTTAAGTGTGAGTTACAAATAAGAGTATATGCATCCATATCAAATATGATATTCCCTAAATTTGTGCTGTTTCAGATTTTTGATATTTGCAATACAACTTATTTATTTTACCAATTCCCAAAATATTAAAATTGTACTTGTAGTAAACCCCATTAAGTTGTTTAAATCTAGTATGTTACGCAAAGTTTATGGAATACAGATTGGGAGGACATAATAATTTTACAACAGGAGCCAATTGTTCATGTGTGCCATTTATGATGCAAAATAATAAAGCAGCAGAGGAACAAACACAAGATTCCTCACAAAACAATATTAAAGACTGTAGAGAATTTGTACCCAGCTATTTTCAAAATTAAAAAAGTACATCTACTTTTAGTTGTAATCTATTAACAAAAACAAAAAATAACATCAAACTCATGGTAAATCTATTTTTCCAGGGCTTCCTGTTAAAATTGGAGAGAAATGGTGAGAAGGTACTCAATAGGTGTGTATCAGCAGTGCTGAGGAATACCAATTGTAGCAGAACTAGGGTGCTGTACCGTGTTAGCCATTATGAATGTAATGAGAGGTCAAGCAAAATGACATTTTTTTTGGCTAACTAAAAAGATTACAATATACAAGCTTTCTAGTGTATAAAACTTCTCATATTTTTTTCAGTCATTATTTAAAACATTATAATATTCTTATTTAGTAAGAATACTACATAATATTAGTAGTTCTGTCTTTAAATTGTATCTTCAAATATATGGGGATTTAGTGACATACTTAAAGAGATCATGAGGCACCTTAATAAAAATTCATGATTTAAGTGGTTTAAATTTTAAAAGTGCTTTATTAAAATGTAATGTTTTCATATTTTAAAAATTTCATTTTTATAACTGGATGAAAATATTTTTTCAACTTGAATATAAACTTCTTTCAAAGTAAGAACAAACACAAGTTATAATTGGGTTTCTAGAACAACATGCCAATTCACAACAGTAGCATTAGTATAATATTTTTGAATAAAGATAATAAGGCAGCTGTTTTCAATGGAATCCAACCTTTAAAATTAGTCAAAAATATACACATCAAAATAACTTAATAATTTGAAATAAATGTTAAAATGAGCAATGCACAAAATTTATCTGCAGCCTCCAATGTAGAATTGAACACTTTATCTTCCCTTTCAGTCATTAAAGCAATGAATGCAGTCTGTACATACACTAATTTGATTCTGAAAGTATTTTTTATTATTCTTCTTGGCAATAACCGAGACTCTTACAAACGTTGCAATAATAGGCTATTAAATGAAAGTAGTGTGTATATAATTTAATAACACAATAAAAATAATACCACAAACAATTATTTATCCTGCTGCACAAGTCAATATAACTGCTGACATTACCATTTTAATTTTCTTTTTAATATCCATAAAATCAGGTTATACCATTCAAAAGACACATACATGGTAAGGAACATAAGATAAGGAAGCAATAAATTGAACTATTGGGGAGAAAGAGATCTCTGTAAAGTTCAAATAATATGAAGAGCGATATCCAGTGATCTAAGTTATGGAGTACCACACACCAATAAAACATTGACACTACTGTATATGTGTAATACACAGTAATTGCAACATTATGAAGGACACCTATTATGTTATACTTTTACACCAGCAAAACATCATTATTTCATAACAGGAACGCTAATTATGTAATTGATTGTAATGTAACAAAGAAGTACTATCCTATCATCTCTACCAGCATTTTAGAGAAGGGATTATTTCACTAGTGAGACTTTGAAATAAAGCTTATGTTGACATCAACAAAACACTGTTTATATACAACCTGAACTTTAACCCTGTCAATTTCAACAGTGCATTGAGAAAAGCATGCGAAAAAAAAACATGCAGGAAAAATTGTGCATAGCAACAAATTGGTTCAATACTGTTTAAATATTTAAGGTAAAATAAACTACTTGGAAAAAAATAAACAACCCTCAGTAATAATTCCTCCATTACATATACAGAATACATCTACTCTCTATATATAAAATCCTAAGCCTAAAATTTTGTGAACGATTTTATGTCACTTTTTTGTCACGCTTCAAATTGGGCCTATTTTAAAACCTACATATATATGTTTGGTATCATCCTTTTCAGAATTTATCGAACTTTAATGTGATGTTGTTAGATTTTCAGATTCCGTTTTTAAATTATAAACTAAAAAATAACAAGAACTCACTTCCCGCGAGACGAGACTTTGTGCCAAGAGATTTAACCATGCCCGGGGCCAGAAATAAAAGACAAAGAGTGGGACAGCTGTTGTATAGGCTTTTAAATGTTCGAAGTGCTGCACGAGACGTAGGTCACGCGGCATGGCAGCAGCAAGCCAGCAGCTGACTAAGCAAAGAGGAGGGTTAAAAAAAAAAAAGTATTTGTTTACCATTGTACCACCGTTTAACAGGGGGTTTCGGAGGAGCGACTGCGTCTCCTTGGCGTGCATTCAGCCCCCCTCTTCACAACGTGAGCGTCAGAGACATGAAGTGTCTGACGTGTAGCACAGACCGGGGGAGTTGGCGAGTGAAGCGAGCAGGGGAAAAACCCCCCAAGTATAAATATAATTTCAATTATGATATTAAACCATTTTTGTGAATATAGCTTTTACCACTGAATAAAGTTTATTTCTGGCATAAGCTGTATTTATCTTGATTTTAACAGCTCTAGCTCTGGAGGGGCAATTATGCACAAGCTCTTCAAAAGCAGCAGGCATTTCATCACAAGGCATGAAACGTAAGTTAATAACATTTTAATTTGAAGGATCACCTTTAAATTGTTTTTGTATGTGTCCACTAAATTAAACTCCTGCACCTTTCTCCACAGTGACTCCCCAATATGGAAAAACAGCAGCTTTGGCAAAAAAGAAGACAGTTTTGCATGGATGCTGGCAAACATGAATTGTGAATACTTGGCAGTAAAGGCGAGGTGAACTGGTGTACTGCGAGATGACTTTAAAGTGGATAAGGACAAACTGATTTTAATAGCCAACACCACACTACTAGCCTCGAGACTTTTCTTGAGTAACTGGAAGAATCTCAGTAACCTCTTATAATTCAGTGGTTGACTGCCATTCTACATTATTTGAAATTAGAAAAAATAAAATTTTTGCTTATTGAATCTGTCCAAAACTTTTTATAACAGAATTAGCATTCATCCGGGGTTGTTGGGGAAAGATGCTTTTTTGTGTTCTATTATCTCCCTGCTCTTCATTATCGTCTTTTTTTCTCGGTTGGGTTAAATTCTTGTTCTGTTAGATTTTGTGTTTTTTTTTTTAATTTAAAATGATCTGGAGATTTTCTTTCCCAAGACTGATTCTGAAGTTATTTGCTGTATAAGCTCTGCAAAATGTATCTGCTTGAGTATACACTGTGTTCATTTCTCAAAACAAAATTTAAAAAAAGGCAATATGACACCTTTAATGCGAGTGTATTTTTATCACTGTGGACTTTTGTCTTGCTCACTTTAGTCATGCAATCATTTCAACATTTAAACCCCAGGAGGACAATGAGCTTTACCTCACACATCTGCAGCTGAAACATGCGCCGCTCCTTCTCCAGCTCTTCAGCAATTTCCCCGCCACTCACCTCGGTCCTGACCATTCCATACTGTTTCGCCAGTTCCCGCTTCTCCTTCTCAATTTTGGTGCTGTAAAGACAAAAGTATTGGATATGAGGAATAACAACTGGAGAAGAACAATAGCTGTCAGTTTGTGATACAAAAAGGCATTTTTATTAATCCATGGAATAAAGATGGCTGGACAGCCAAATGAAGAGCTCAAAATCTAAGACATCTTCATGCTCCTCTTCATTGAGATATTTTGGTCCTACTCCTTCACCTAGAATTGACGCTATCTTGAGATAAATGAATACCAAGCAGCAACCAAACCAGCAGCACCATGTCATAACACAGCAAGGATGGATGAAATGTAAACTTTAAGATTAGTGGTGAAAGGGGGCAAGGAGGTTTTAAGAAATACACAACGTTGGTCTCTTTTTAAAGTAAAACTACTGCATTCACTGTGATGTGTTTTAAATTTTTTTAGATACTGCATATATGCTGAACATTTTTACATTTTCATAAACAATAGTTTACATATATCTACAATTATTAATAGACAGAAAAAATTATTTTTATTTAAAATCAGAGCCATTTTCAAGTGGAAACACTGAAAATAGGCAGAATGCAAAAGAATAAAGATAAGCTAAACAGCAGAGGAAGATTATTTTCTTAAAACAAGGTTTTAGGCAGAGTTCTATAGAATCTTCAGGTTAGTAACAGAAGAAAGAAAAATGTTATTCTTGTAAATAATTACAAAGAGAAAGAAAAGCTTAATGTGTTTTCTAAATCCTTAACAGCACTATTATTATACAAAAAATGAACAATGGGATTGGGACTGTTCCTTGTTTTTGGTTACCATCACATGATATTCTGTATTACTCAGCTAGTTATTTGGCAATTTCTTTCTCTATGTTAAAGATAGACAAACAGCCAACAGCTCCAACAGAAGAGATTTGTGTATTGCCTGTCTTTGTGAACCAGATTTTCTTACTCTGAGGGCAATGTGCAAATTTTTACTGTACGTGCCACAATGAACTTGCTTTAAAGTCAGGCTATAATGAAGTTTTTCTCAAATGATGGACAGTTTTGTCCTTCCGTCTATGGTTGGGGGTTAATGGTGTTAGAGAGGGTTGATGACAGTAAGTCCAAATATTTTTTTAACCTTCTTTTCTAATTGAAAAGAACTTGCAGTCTATCTAAACAGCAAGATTTAAAAAGGCAAGAGCCCGCCTAAATTTGGACCTTAATTTATCAACAATCATGGCAAGCCAATTTAGAGTTGCCAATTAATCTAAGAATGGTCTTTCAACTGAAGTCCCTAGAAAAAATTATGCAACTCCACCGAGAAGGTGTGGTAACTCAGAATCACAAAAACATCCAAGCATTAAAAGCCAGCAAGAATAACCATGACCATACTATGACATTAATCCAACCCCAAACAGATAAATGAGAAATGTGTTTCAATGATGCCTGACTTAAACTGTCATGTTGCTTCTCCACACCTATCCATATATTTCTTCAAATGCCCGTCAGTTACAATGACAACAGTTTTGTCAAACTCAAAGGGATCCAATACACACTTACAATTTATTTTCATAATCTTTCCAGGCTTTATCAAAGGGCTTCTTAAGATCCTAGAGAAGCAGGAAAATGTAACCATTAGAATACAACAATAAAGGTTAGTTGGAGATCCTGATTTTGCACTGCATGTATCCAACAAAATGACAGTTTACAATAAGTGTGATGCATAATGAGCTCTTAATATTACATTATATGTAAAACATAACTATTAGAACAAAATTAAGAAAACGCCTCACTTTTTTTAATAAATATGACAAAAAAAACTTTACATTTCTGCAGTGTTGTTAGTTATTGGAGTATGTTTGTAGATAGGAATCTCAAATAATAGAAACTAAGACTCAGTATAAATCATTACATATATGGAAGTAAACACCTGTGTACATTCTCTATATGCAACTTCATGAATGTGAAAATATATATGTGAGGGATGTGTGTGTGTGTTAGGAAAAAAAATTAATAAATTCAGTTTATTTTTTAACACTTAACCTCTTTGTATGCCAATGATACACCTACAAATGTCATACAGTGTACTTTGAGGCATGATTAATTATCACTAAGGACATTTGGTTCTCCCAGCTATCTGCCAAGATGATTGGTTTAGATACTCCTTACCCCTTTGACATCCTTTAAGTCGCCTTTTACTAGGGAATCCAGAAAGAAGTTTATGTTGTGAAAGAGACTCTGCAACTGAAAACAGAAATGACAGTTTGGGGTTCAGTACTCCGCTATGCAGCATATAAGTATGCAGTGTGAGCTGGTTATCAGCAGCCACAGTGGCACTTCCACATTCTGGTTATATCATGGTGTGAGAGTGTGGGTTGATAACGACACAACATATTCCGTTAAGATTATCATTCTACAGCAGTACTTTAATGCCTTGCTTAACTTCTGGAGGCCTTGTTTTTTCCACACCATAATAATATTCTGGGACATGAGATTGATACATATGCCACCCTAAAGTGAAACTGTCTTGCCTGTAACCATCTAATCAAAGAACTGAACCCACGCTATCTGCCATACACTGAACACAAAGAAACAAAGTGCAAGGGCTGCTTGGAAATATACATAAACACAATGGCAATGCTCACAATTTTGAACAAAAAGCAATAACAAGAAAACTCTTACAACAAACTAAGAAAAAAATCCTAGTGACAACAATAGCTGAAAGTGATGGCCTATCATACTGTAAAAACACAGCTCTGAACTGTGCATATTTTCTACTTATCCATATGTTATTACTGCTTTTATCCAAATGCTAACCTTTTTAGTAAATCATTTTACCTCTAAACTAGAGCCAAACACATAAGTTGATGTCCTACCAGATTCTTCATTGGTGTCAGAGGCTCCTTTGAAAATTCTGCAAACTTGTTAAAGGCAGTTGCAAGTTCATATTCTCCATTATTTCTAAAATTCTGTGCAAGCCTCTCCATTGAGGCAATGTAGTTTTCCAGATGGGAAATGTGATCTAAGTTAAAAAAAAAAAAAACAAACAAACAAACAGTTCCATTAAAAATAACAGCAGACAATTGATCATTTCCTAAACTGGTGTTCAGATATATCAACTTGAATTAGGTACAGGCTTCAAAAATGTAAAGTGATGTTTACTTACTGCCCTTGACTGTAATCTGCACTGTTAGTGAAAATTAATCCCATACAAACTCAACCTGAATACAGCATTTTGAATGACATTATTACTATTCAAATCACTGTTCAAGTAAAAATAAAATAGAAAAAGACTGGTTCCACAGAATCATTGTTTATTGAAATTGACATTGCTGAAAACATTACTTCCCAGGAAGGACCAACAGTTAGTTGAATTACTTCATATAATCACTGCCCTTCTCTTGGGTCAAAAACTTCTGTAATGTTAACTACCCAAAATGTCAACAAATTCAATATCATCAATGAAACTACCACTTATAATCATCCTTAATTTCCACACTGAAATTATCACTTTCTAAAATAACTTCTGCAAAATAGTCTGTAACAATGGCAAGCACACACATATGTTCTGTGTTATTACTAGCACTCACGCCTCAATTTCTCAACCAAGCCTTTCAAGATTTCTTTTTTTTGGTATAATTAAACTTATAGAGCAAAGTAGTAGTAGTAGTATTGTAAAAAGTACACTTCAGTTACAAAAACACAGTTTAGTCCACAATACAACACGTACAACATTTCATATATTAATGTTTAAGATTAAATTACCGTAAGTCATAATCAATACTCAATATCCATCTCTTACCTCATAATGAGAGCTCTGCTAACTGGTATATTTCCATATGCATAATAAAACATTAAATGAAAAGTAGAGCAGAGACAGAAGCTTATCACGCATACTTTAGAGCAGCATTAATGAATTTTTACCAAACAATGAAGAAACTTTATACTGTTCCTTATAAGAAAATGTTTATTTTTTCTAGTTCTGGGTAATAGAAGACAACACTCTTCAAATGAATTACAGAGGATGGATTAGGGTATTTCCAGATGATTGATTTACATAAGTCAAAATGCAGAATATAACAAACTTTATGTGCTCAGATCCTCTTTCTGTTAGATTTTAGATATCTTTTAATCTTGCTAGGTGTGTGCATTGTACAACTTTAAGGTGAGTAAAGCCATGTTTTGCACAAAGTAAAGGCAAAGGTATGTTGTAAAGGAATAGCTGAATTCCTTGGCTGAGGCTCCTTTTCCTATTATTGTTAAAGATTATCTAGTGGTATGCACCTAGTGGTTAGCAGAAACAGCCTGAAAACAATTTCAGCATCTCCATTATTACTAATTACTACAAAACCATACAACGTTTTTGATAAATAAATTAGGGAGGTTTGGCATGTTTCTTTTGACATTGCACTTAGAAAAAGTAGTGTTTCACAGGAAGATTATGTTTTAAGCGGAATTGCTCAAAGGATGCATGCATATTGTCAAGAAGGCTGAAATATATGACTGACTATCACCCACTGGAACAGCTCAGAATAGCATCTAAGCTATTCCCAACGTTGGTTTCAAAGTTCAAATGAATTACGCCCCACCAGATTGCTAGAAACTTGTTGATGATTATTAATTGATGAAAAAGATGGAAAAACGTAGAGGGAGAGGAAAATGAACAAGATTTCTCCTTAAGGGCTTACCAAGTCGGTGCAGTTTCATTGCCTTCCGATTCCTTCCAGAGACACAAAGTATGGATATTCATGACCAAGTTATAAAATTAAAATTAAGGCAATGTCATGTATTCCTTTGCTTTAGATATCTGTAAAACTACTTTTTAAATGTTCAGACATTTTACATTCTAGATTAACAAATTTAAATCCATTTCTAACAAAAACAAGCAAAATAAAGGTTTGTTAATACACAGTACAGAAGGATACACTTAAAAAGAAATACGAGTTATAGAAGGATGTTCATCTTAATACGAATAATTCTCACTGCAAAAGTACTGTGGACAGTGATTTGAAGAAATGGCTCTCTCTAAACATCACACAAACAGAGCCTTCTGAGCTAGAATACAGTAATTTGATCCAAGCCAATATATTGGGACCAAACCTACATTTGTATAGTAAAGAGATACCACTACAGAGCCCACTCACAAACTGGTTCAGTTTCATCTTCATCATCGGTTTAAAGGACATTTTCTGGGCTTGCCCAGGTTAGTGGGCAGCCCCCAATCTTTTCTCCTGTATTTTCCCCATTACTGGAAATCCTTGGAATTATTTCATCTGAAAACACCTCTAATCACGTCTTTTTTTTTTTTTCAACATCCCTCTGAGTCTTACCTCCTTCGCATGTCAACTACATTAAATAGTGGAAGTTCCCTACTGTCTCCAAAAGAACTCAACTGACAATATATAATTTTAAACTCAGAATATCTGCATTGCTGCGGTGGGCTGGTGCAATGCCTGGGGTTTGTTTCCTGCCTTGCGCTCTGTGTTGGCTGGGATTGGGTCCAGCAGACCCCCCGTGACCCTGTAGTTAGGATATAGTGGGTTGCATAATGGATGGATGGATGGATATCTGCATTCCGCACTCCCTCACAAACTTTCAACAGAAAAGTCACACTTGCTGCCTCCTGACAACCTTTCATACCACTACATCTTTTATGCAATAACTCCTAACAAGCCATGTATGACTTGACAACCTATCCACTAACCATGCCACACGGCCCTTCGCCCCTCTTCTCTATCAACTCTTGTCCCTTTATCACTAGGCATCACTATGGTCTGTCCCGCTTTTACCTTGAGGCCCTTCACTTCAAAAGTAGCCTTTCATTTGTTTTTTCTCCTTCAAATATTCTTCACTTTTTGACACTATTATACCATCGACATATTGGCTCACATGACAAGCCTTTACACACTTCTCTATCTTCATAAATGTAACAACAAGCAACAGACTTTGACTGAATTCCTGGTGTAGCCCGACTTTCATCTCAAAGCATTCACTATTGCCATCTGCTGTCCACACCATCATTCAATACAATAATTATTCATCCACAACTAACTTTCTCAATGCCCACCTCATTAACTCTGACAGCACCCAGTCAAACGCCTTCTCCAGATCTGCAAATGTATAATGCAGCTTGTTTTCTGTTACCTGATGCTTTTCCTGTACAGAAAAGATGGCACTTGTTATTCTGTTTTGAGGCATGAAACCAAGTTGCATTTTGCAAGATTTTATCGCAATTTTCTTTCTCAATCACTGCTTTACTGATCTTTATCTTTTTCAGCACTTTTGCAACCTCCTCTTTTGAGAGCTTAAAGCTCGCTTTTTCTATTTAATTTATTTTTTTTACAACCACCATCAATACCTCATTCATTCTCTACATTCAGAAACTTTTTCATGTAGTTGCATCCAGCCCAGCAAGCAGGTCCTCTAACTTGCTACGAAATCACTGGAGCTGGTGGCAGGATTGGCACTCCAGCCACTGTAGAAGCTTCATGCAGCTCTGAAAAAGAAGACAGGACTCCTTTCTGCTCTCCACGGGAATAGCTTTGCTGCAACTGCCCATAGGTAGGCTGCTCAAATTATGAATGGGATGGGGAAAAGCTCTCAGTAGTCTCATCCCCGGAAGAGTCAAAACCATTGGAAAGCCTACATTTCTGTAGGTGGATACACATTTCATTGATCTGGTTATTCTGATGGTTTTCATACTCAGGGAGTAGCTGTTCCTGTGGTGAATCAGCTCCTTCCTGTGGTGTCTGAGGTCGCTCCTTCCAATAAATGTATTATGAGACTCGGATTAAGGCATTCTCTGGGTCCTTGTCTGTTGTCTCAGTGAGTCTACAACCACAGTGAGTGATGTGTCAGTGAGGGAGGCATCTTATTTGCAACTTCACTCAGTGGTTGATGGGTGCCCGTGAGGTGGTACTCCTCTGATCATTGGTGACTTCAATGCGACTACTAGCACTGACAGGGCTGGCTATGAGGATTGTGTCGGTCCCCACGGGTCTAGCAGCCGTGTTGAAACTGGCTCCAAGTTCTTTGATTTTGCAAAAGGTCAGGGGCTGCGGATCAGTGGATCCTGGTTCAAGCACCCAGAGCCACATCATTGTACTTGGTACTCCAATAGTGGTGATGCAGTGAAGGAGATTGATCACATCCTCATAGGTTGACGCTGGAGGCACCTACAGAACAGCGGGGTCTACAGAAGTCCCCAGTTTGTGAATTCTAACCACAGACTTGCTGTTGCTACTCTGAAGATTCAGCTTACATCTAGTTGGTTACCACCTACTACGAGAAAGAGGCTGTACCTGGCCAGACTCCAAGATCAGGCTGCTTCTAATATGTTTGCAAGAAGTTTGTGTAAGGAACATGCAGACTTGGGTGCAAGTGCTGATCCTAATGTGATGTGCGAGACCTTCCTTGACAAGTCCCTTAAAGTTGCTAAGAGCTGTGTTGGTGTTGCCTATCTTCCCAGAAGGATGGGTTTCATCTCACACGGCACCCCGAATATCATCGTGAGGAGTCGCAGCTGCAACTCCATTCTGTAACAGGAACTGAGACGGACAGCTGTGAGGGTTCCGAGGGCAGATAAGGAGGCGTTTGTTAGAGAAATCTATGAACAAGTGACACACCATCTATGGTCTAGTGACCCATGTCCTGCTTACAGAGTAATCAAGGCATTATGCACATCTGAATCTGTTCCTCTGAGAGTTGCAGTCAGGTCAGGTGATGGAACGGTCCTTACAGATGACGCTGTAATTGTGACCTGCTGGGCTGTCTACTTTGAACAGCTGTTTAAAGCTGATCTTCTGGCTAGGATTCTGAAAATCTCTGGGTCCACAGTTCTTGAGGCTGATCCTCCAATTAGCTGTGAACCACCTAATCTCACTGAGATTGCACAAGTGGTGAACCAGCTGAAGGTAGGGAAGGCTGCAGGGATTTGTGTTATCCGGGGTGAACTTCTCCAGGGTGGTAAGGCTGTCCTCCTGACATTGCAAGAAATTATTTCTTCTATTTGGGAGACGGGCATCATCCCAACTGACTGGAAAACAGGATTTTGTCTCTCCTATCTGGAAAGGGAAGGGTGGTCACCTGGATTGGGGCAACTATGGGGGGTTAACACTGCTTTTAGTGCCGGGTAAGGTCCTTGCTAGGGTCCATCCTCAATGGGATCTGTGATCACTTGCTCATATACCAGCGACTGGAGCAGTCTGGCTTTATGGCTAAGAAGTCTACCATCAATCACATCCAGGTGCAGAGGGTTCTCATGGAGTACAAATGCGAATATCGGCAGAGTTTCTTTGCAGCCTTTGTTGACTTTTGTAAAGTGTTCGAATCAGTTGACCAAGCTGCTTTGTGGGAGATCCTGAGACTTCACAGGATCCCCCCCTCCCCCAAGCTGCTGGATATCATAGGTGGCCTGTACTGTACACTGGTACTGCGAGTGCTGTGCCGAGTGGAGGCAGAAGCTCTGCGTTTATCCCAGTTGATTCTGGGGTTCATCAGGATGTGCTCTTGCTCCTACTCTGTTTAATGATTGCATGGACTGGGTGTTGGGCAGGGTCGTAGTGTCCAGCGGCTGTGGGGGATCTGTTGGTGAAGATTCACTGATCTTGACTTTGCCAACGATGCTGTGATATTTGAGGAGTCCATGAAGGTTCTGATCGGGACTCTTGAGAGACATAGCTAGGAGTCCGAGTGTCTGGGCTTGTGATTGCTCTGGATTTAGTGACATCTTAGGCATAAGAATCAGCAGTGTGTCTGTCTGTGGAGAATCCTGGGGTTCCACTAGTTTGACATTGTGTCGATTGAGCGGTTGATCACGGAGTCTCAAATGAGACCCATTACCTGCATTACGAGGGAGAGTCAGTTATGGCACTATGGCCATCTGGTGCGATTCCCCAAGTTTGATCCCGCTCACAGGACCCGGATTGTTGAGGACCCGAGCGGCTGGACCAGCCCAAGGGGATGCCCACGTTAACACCTGGAGGCAGGACTGGACCGCGTGTCTGCCTGGGGGGATGCCAACCAGGATTCCAAGCTGTTTCATTTGTGTTGTGGGTGCAACAACATGCTGCACCAGTGCATGCTCCCCAACCTGACCTGTTCCAGGTACCCATGATTGCATTGCCATCAACAGTCACCTTAATAGCTATAAACACACTCGCCCAACTTTTTCATCTCTACCACTGTCTGCCCATTTTTCTTAGATAAGTACACCAAACCCGGCATTACCATCACTTTTCCCCTGCCTAAAAAAAGTGTGTGGTTTGCTGTTCTCTTTAAGCATTCTTCCATTAACTCTTCCACCTCCTCCATGTATGCAGCACATACAGTACTTACTATCTCTCTTCAATATATCCAACACTTTGCTATGTTTTCCAATCACAACCCCAAACAATTAGCAGTCCTTATACACTCTTTCTCCTTCACACCTCTATGCTGTGAACTGGGGATCGAATAAAGTAATTATCCATCTAATGTGAACTGATTGCAATTATTTTCACATCTGATAAAGATCAGATTAGGTGTAAAAATCTGAAAACTAAATGATATCTGACTTTTGAGACCAAATGCAATACAGGCCACTTTTCCACATCAGAAAATCAACATAAGGATTGCTATGGCACAAACGGCTTTTATGCAATTAAAACACATACTTACAAACCAACACATAAAAATGAAAAAAATAGGAACATTCAATGGTGTTACAATTTGGTCTGTCTTAATGTACGGTTCTAAAACACTGACTGTGAGCAAAACAACAAAACATGGACTACACAGCTGAGATGTGTTTTTTTCAGAAGAATGA
Source organism: Polypterus senegalus (assembly GCF_016835505.1). Lineage (NCBI taxonomy): Eukaryota > Metazoa > Chordata > Cladistia > Polypteriformes > Polypteridae > Polypterus > Polypterus senegalus. Next base: position 8,745,279 of record NC_053167.1, read on the forward strand.
TAAAAATTTCCTGAACAGATAAAGTAACAAATGAAGGAATATTAAGAAAAGTACAGGTGAAAAATTACTAAGTGAGATAAAGAATAGACAATTAAAATAACATCAGAGCTGAAAGTGTTGTATTGCTGGGTAAAATCAAAGAAAAGACTGCAAAAGGAAGGATAAACACCATCAGTAGAAATGCTGTGAGAAAATTCTGGAACAACATGAGTTTCACTGAGACGTTTAGGAAGAGATTGCCAATGTCTGTATCGGATAGAGCACTTACAGAGCAAGAGATACTGAATTCAGTTTTATTGACTTTAAATGCCATAGCCTTTCTGTACTTACTCAACATATATAGAAAATAAGCTGTTTTTAAATGTGTCATTATGTTAATCTGCATCCCGCCCTGCAAGCTGATCCTCTAATTTACAGGGAAAATTTGGGGATTGGTGGCTGGATTGGCACTCCGGCCACCGTAAAAAACCTCATACTGTTTCAGTGTGGTACTGAGGTGTCACTCACTGCACTCGGGTTGCAATCCAGGTGGGTATGGCAACGTGCTATCGGCACAAGCTCCCAACCTTACCACCTTACTGCATTACAAACCATGCTCAGGCCACATCCATATCATGTGATGTAAGCAACACAGGCATCAGATCAGATTTTTGTGCTAGTGTTAAAAAAGGCATTTGTTCAGTCTACTCCAAGATGAGAGTTACAAAGGTAACAAAAAAAAACCCAAAGTAACATGAGAAGGACTTAAAAGTGTCTACACTGAAATCCAAAGCCAGAACTGTGAGACACCAGTGCTAAACATTAAACCACTGTGCTATACTAAAAATATTAAATAATTATTTTACAAATTCTGGGGTTCTGTTTAAAAATTAGTCAATGAGTAAATTCAGTACCATGTAATACAGCTGCCGCTCTGAAATCAGAGGTTGAAATTAGCCCTTGCTAAACCAACAGCGGCGGCACGGTGGTAGCGCTGCTGCCTCGCAGTTAGGAGACCTGGGTTCGCTTCCCGGGTCCTCCCTGCGTGGGTTTCCTCCGGGCGCTCCGGTTTCCTCCCACAATCCAAAGACATGCAGGTTAGGTGGATTGGCGATTCTAAATTGGCCCTAGTGTGTGCTTGGTGCGTGGGTGTGTTTGTGTGTGTCCTGCGGTGGGTTGGCACCCTGCCCAGGATTGGTTCCTGCCTTGTGCCCTGTGTTGACTGGGATTGGCTCCAGCAGACCCCCGTGACCCTGTATTCGGATTCAGCGGGTTAGGGAATGGATGGATGGATGGATAAACCAACAGCATTTTTTTTCTATGTTTTTGCATCTACACTCTCCATAATGGTCTACACATTCTAGCCCTTGGAAGATTAAATGCATAGAAAAAAAAGAAATATAACCACATGTGCACCAAAAGACAATGTTCAATCATTTCTGCTTCAGACAAATAAGATAACTTTGGTACAACATGCACACAAGTGACATTGTGAGCACTTACCTTGACCTGAGACATACTGAGCTTTGGCCGCCTTCTTCATTTTTTGCAGAACTACTCTATCAAGATCTAGAGCCTGAAACGGAAAGAGGAGGCAAGATAAATTAAAGATGACTGGACTTTTAAATACATATGTGCTATTCTTCAAATTCTGATCACAGCCTCCCACAAAACTCTGGGACACTTCAGATAGGGCTCTATAGACCTCTTCTATCTTCCATACCACAGCTAAATAGATTCAGGTGAGAACCTTGGAATCTTATGCAGAATTCCCAGTTACAGCAGTTCCAGTGTCAAAGGTGGTAGCAGACATGAAAAAAAAAAACAAAATCAGTTTCCATTCTAATCTCAGGTTGTTGTTTCCATAGAAACATTGATTGCTTCTCTTATCAGGACTTCTTTCTTGCTTGAATACTGACTACTTTGAAGGGGAAATAGATGAGACATACAGGAGAGATAAAAAAAGGAATTACAACATACAAGAGCTTAGGAAACAATAATCCATCAACAGTGACTGGAAACTGGCCACTATGTGGAGATCAGAACTGGGAGGATGCTGACTGGTCATGAGTGGGTGGGGCTAGACACTGTAGAGTAGTGGGAGGTGACAGTGGAATAACTGACATCACAGGGTGGTCCTTTCTGCAAAAACACCACACAGAATGATAGTCTTTGAGTAGAATCAGGAATAATTGTTGCTAAATGATTCTTTTTTTAAAATCAAACATTTATATCAGACAGGAAGAAGAAAAAAAGCCAATGCGCTCACTGAGAAACTGCTTCTCTGAGGCCAAGCCACCTCTTATGACAGACATAATGTAAGACTAAAAAGCACCTCTTTTAAACAACATGAGGAAGAGCTGGGAAGGCAAAACTGAAAGCTGAGCTCTTGTACCCACAACAATTAAGCTTTAATTGATTAAAAATGGAATAATACTGCAAAGGTTATACTCTCCACTTCACTATCAAAGGACATCTTTGTTACGAATATCAAATTCCTCTCAATTCCAAAATTTTTCAGAAATGTTAAAGTTCAAAGAGTGATTCTGAAATTAACCTTTCAGGAAATCAGTCCATGAGCTGTATGGATTGAGTCACAAAAGGGTTGCTTATGAACTAGGCTGACCCGCCTTTTAAGGCGACCGACTTTTAAGTTGACCACTTCTTAAGGCAATTCAATATGTAGATCAAGTTGATATTTTATACAAACTCATTAATTTGGTTATATTGCATTTGAGCGGTATTACTTTAATACTCGTAGTTTCTGTTATTTTTGTTATGAAATTTAAACTTTTTTTCTATATTGAGGGCGCCCTTTTGAACCCCCCTGATATTTACTACGCGGTGAGGCATTTGTACTCCATCAATATTAATTATTTCCAGAGACATAATTTTGTCTATTTTTACAGCGCATCACGCATAAAAGCAAGGGAACGATGGGAGCACCAGAACTCTGCTCACATCATGTCACTTCGTACCGCAAGCTGCAAGTAGTAAGTCTGTGATAAGCGGAATACCGCTTACGCTTTCCACTCACGGGACGGAAAGACAATCCCGACCGCTTTTATATAGTAAGAAAGAAGAAGAAGATATCGCACAGTCTGGAGCAGAAAATCATCTTTTACCTGGAAAAACGAAACTACAAATCCCATCGTGCATTGCAAAATGGACAGGGAGTGTGTGAAACTCCGCGCCTGTGTAGCACTCATGGGATGGAAGGACAATCCCGACCGCTTTTATATAGTAAGATTCTGAGGAAATAGTTTGAACTTGGTTTGGACATGTGAGTTTGTTTTGGACAGGTGCAGAGGAGAGATGCTTGTTATCATCATGTAAAGCACTTTGAGTTGCATTGTTTGTATGAAAATGCGCTATATAAATAAATGTTGTTATATTGGGAGAACGATGCCAAGGATAGAGCTGCTAGGCAAGAGGAGAAGAGGAAGACCTAAGAGGAGGACATGCAGGTGGTGGGTGTGACAGAACAAGATCCAGAGACCAGGAAAATATGGAATCAGATGAACCGCTGTGGCGACCCCTAACAGGAGAAACTAAAAGACAAGGAGGAAGGAAACAGTTTTGATTACAACAATGTTGCTCAACACATTTAGAAATTAAGCCAACTATGGAGTAGCAGAGAATAATAATAATTAAAAAAACATTTTATTTATATAGCGCCTTTCCCATGCCCAAGAATAGTGACCTGTAAAGGAAAATACAGAAGGGAAGGTGATGACAGAGCTCATGTGTCAGCATCCCTTACAATACACAAGAGAGAACACACTGTATATTTGCAGCTAGACACACAGTGACCTGACCTGTACAGTAGGGATGGCAAATGGTAAGACAACAGGCAAATGACCAGTAACTTGTCTAGTGGATTTAATGACCAGCAAATACCATAATGGATAGGAAGGAAATAACAGATACTAATAGAGACAGAGAGGCTTGAGATGACCCACTGAAGACAGAATGGCATGTAAGTAGTAGGAGGACAGAAAGAGAGAAAGCAACTTGCAAGACAAACTAGAACTGGCGATCAGAACAGGGAAGATTGTAAGCTAAAAGGAGGTAGGGTAAAAAATCCAATTGGGAGTAACAGGATAATAGAATTTTCCAAGTATTAAGTAAAAATAAAGACAGGAAGGACAGATGAACCTTAATTGAAAAGAGACTGAAAACAAGCATACTCCTATTTGTGTTAGCAATTTACCTAATATGAATGAGCTATATACTTCTTCTCAGCCAAGGCACACCACTGCAGATGAAAGAAGAGAAGAAGATCTCCCGAAACATGTCAGCCAACCTGTTCAAGCAGATAGCCCTCCAAACTGGACATTTTGCCTCTAACACTGGGATAGTCTTTGTGGACCGTAAACACGTTTGCTTTTTTTTTGGGCTTTCTGGGAGTGGAAAGTCTCCTGTATAGGTTATATTAATTTGTCAGATTTTCTTAATATATGGCGACAAGTGTTTTGTCATATTCCTTATTAAATAGAAAAAACTTTCATTAGAATTTATTGAAAGTAGAATATTTGTTGGGGGACAATAACCTGCTTCTAAATCTAGTGTTCAAAATTTCTTGCAGGTTATAGGTTATATTAATGGGCAGTTATTCTTGGTTAAAAAGAAGCAATGTTACATGTTATAAGATTCCCTGCTTATGGCAATACAGAAAAGGCAACTAGTGAAAGGAATGGCCGAATATGACAGCCATGTTTTACAGGATGCAGTACACAAGAAAGGACATAAAGACCTACTACACTTGAGAAAAAGGGCCAAGGGTTAGCAGGGCAAAAAGCCTTTGCACTGAAAAAGGATGGAGGTTAATGGCTTATAATGGAGCCTAGCAAATAAGATGCAAAAAGAACATAAGTATATGAAAGAACCTGAACGAACCAAAGAAAGGCAGAAACTTATTAAACTGTTTAGAACTGGAGGCGATGGAGGGTAAGGGACTACAATTAGTGACAGAGTACCAGTGACCAATTCTATAAGTTACAAGAAATTCAGGTGCAAATGGCTTTGAGGCAATCTAAGCTTCAAGGTGAAAAAACTGACATGAAGAGTCCAACATGGGCCAGAAAGACAGAGAACCACAACAGACTAATAAAAAAACCCTCTCTGCTACAATAAGCAAGAAAAAGGGAGCAGGAGATGGAGAGACAGACAGTCAGGCTGGCAGTCTGTCTACAAATGATGTCCCCTGTGATATACTAGAGGGAGAACAAATTAGACAAGGACCTGTGGTTAACAGATGTTAACACAATGGTGAGTTAGAAGCAACAGTGCCTGACAGCATGAAATGTAAGGGCTAGCTGTTGACATCATCATCATATTAATAATAATAACAACAATACATGTATATAGCGCCTTTCCCATGCTTAAGGCGCATGTAAAAAATCAGTACAGAGTTAGATGGTTAGCTGAAGATTCAGGACACAAGTGACCTCTACTCAACATGGCTATAGTGAGGTGTTCTGAAAAGTATGAAGTTTAAGAGGTTGCAGGGGAACCTAGCAAATATAATGCAAAAAGATAAACATAAGGGTAGGAAAGAACATGGCCCAACCTAAGCATAATCATAAAGAACAGACAAAACACTGGACAGGATAAAAGGTGAGGTGTACAGCTGGGGCAGGTTAAGTTGAACTGGAAACAATGGAATGTAAGGGGCTATGATTGGTCACAGAGTACCAGTGACTAATTGTATGGCTTACATGAAGCATAGGTGCAAGTGGCTTTGAGGCAACCTAAGCTGCAAGGTGAAAAACTCACTGCAGGAGTCAGTCACGGGACAGAAAGACATGGCGGAATGACAGACTGACTGCTGAAACCCTCTCTGCTACAATAACCAAGAAAGAGGTGGCAGGAGCCAGGCTACAAATGTCTTGCCCTGTGATATACCGCACTGGAGGCACACAGGTGCATAAAGAGCTGTGGTGACCACATGCTGATACAATGGTGTGGAAGGAGAAGCAGTTGCTGACAGTATAAAGTAAAAGCGTAGCAGAAGACACACTAAAATCCATACAGAGTTAAAAGGTTAGCCGAAAATCCAGGATGCAAGTGACCTCTGCTCAATATGGCAATAGTAAGGTGTACTAAAAAAGGATGAAGGTTAAGGAGTTAAACTGGAATCTCTCAAATAAGATGCAAAAAGATAACATAAGGTTTGAAAGCACATGCACCAACCTAATGTGCACAGGAAATCATATAGAATGGCAGTGACTTATGAAACTGAGCTGTCCAATACTGGACAGGATAAAAGGCAAAGTATGAAGCATGTTTGGTTTGATATGAACTGGAAATGGTGCAGGGAAATGGGTTATAATTGGTGACAGAGCACCATTGAGCAGTTGTATGAGTTACATGAAACACAGGTGCAAGTGGCTTCAAGGCAACCTAAGCTGCAAGGCAAAAACGGAGTCCTGAGGAGTCAAACACAGGACAGAATGACATGGAGGAGTGACAGAATTATCAGAACCACCTCTGCTGCAAAAAACAGGGCAGATGTGCCATGGGACAGACAAGCTACAAAAGACTACCCTTGCAATACTGTATACTGGAGGGGATGCACAGGTGCATGAAGAGCAGCGGTGACCGGACGTTGCCACAATGGCGCGTGAGAAGCAGCGGTGACAGACGGTATAAAGCATAATATTCACTTAATGGGTTAGCCGATGGGCCAGGATGCAAGTGAACAGCTCTCTAAATGCCCATTGTGAGGATACATGCTAGTAACCCAATGCGCCCACAAGGGGTACACGGTGCTACACAGAAGCGGGGCGACGCTTCCACTGAAGTGCCCCAGTCTGACCTCCGACCCCTCCCCAGGCCCCCGACTGTCGTACCTCCTCGATGCCGTTAGCCGTGTTCCGGCAACTTGCCATTTTGGTTGTGAACGCCGAGGTGGTCGGGGAGCTGTAGTCTTCCTGCGCCTCAGCGATGAAGTCGCTTACTGAGATGAGCTCCGGCATTTTCACGGGATGGAGCCGCGCACCGCGGAAACTCGGGGAAAACTGGAGAGACGCTGCAGAATACCCCTTGAATTAAAGCAGAAACACCAGAAAAAGAGGAACCGCTGCTCGTGTGCGCGCTGGGGCAAGGGCGCGCTGAAGTGCCGGAGCCGCGCTTGGAGTGTGGAAGGGAATCCCTCTCCTCATTCTCCGTCGTCTTCCCTCCTGCCACAGCGTACACCGACACACTGAAGACGCCGAGCGGAGAAGCGCCGGAGACCGCTGCCCGCGCACCGCCTCTAGCTTCGCCACGGGTACGCGCGTGGTGCGCTAGAGCGCGCGCGCCTCGCTTCGTCCGCGCCGAGTACCTAACAATAAACCTCAATGAAAGGCGAGGGGGGATCTAGCCGCATTGTAAGAGGGTCTTCTCGTTGTTTGAGTGGTAATTATTTCCGTAATTAGTAGAATTATATAGCAATATGTGTCCTAACTGATTTCTATAATGTATATAGTAAGACCTATTATTTTATTTAAATAGAAACATAGATTTACAGTCATATATGTTATATGGTATGCAACTGTTAAACGAGTTTTGCCGTGCCAGAGCATTTTTATGATATGCTTCACCCCATTTACTCTGTACAAATATTTTGTCCATTACTTTTCATATACATTTTTGTGTGCTTGGTTGACCTTTTTTTCCAGAAGATCGATTGAAAAGAACAGCAATACTCCCTTCAAGGAACAGTTTCAGTTTTTATAAGCATTTGCATGTACATGACAGCAAAACAGTATTGCTGCACTAGATTTTGTTAATAACTCCTATCTGAATACTTCACATATCAAATTTCTAGGGACTTGACAGCAAAACAGTATTGCAGCAGTTGATGTTGTTAATAACTCCTATTTGAATGCTTCAAATATCAAATTTCTAGCGACCTCCTTTTCTATCACTGCTGCAAATTTCCAAAAGCCCATCCACTGTTCTGAGACCATCATTGCAAACTGTGATCTTGTAAAAGGAGTAACCGTCCATCTCTGCCCTTTCCTCTTCCCCTTTTGCTGCTTGTTTATTCTTTTAATGTATGCTTGTGGCCACGACCATTAAACATTTACTTTTAACAGCTCACCCTTTTGTTCCGGTCAGATGATCGGTAAGAACCACAAACAATTTCTTAATGTCCCCATCGGAAGGCACTGTAGCCACAAATGCCATATATAGAGATGCAAAATGCAGCACCCTCTAAACATTTTTTTTTTAACATTACAAAATTTCCTCTTTTGGCTGCAAAGGAAATGAGTTGTAAAGTAACATCCATAATCATATTGCAAAACATGCAGGTTGAAGAAATCTGGGCGCAGTTTATCATATCCCCTGATTTAAGAAGCCTGAATACTATTCACCCTCAAAGATTTTCAGTACTCCATCAAAAAGATCATTTGGTCCTTTTCAGGGGATGTTCAGCCAAATGACTCTGTAGTTGATTATTTTCAGCTTTAGGGTCAGTTTCTTATTTCTCTGCAGTCCCTCCTTGGTCGTCTGTTTACTGCAAGCTGTTTGTGAGATGCTCAGAAGAAAATGCTCATTATTAACAATGCTACACGTTTATAGACCATTCTGAAGAACACACAAGAGGATGGCAGACCAGATTGATGATACTCATGTAGAAATCCCAGAGAGATAAGCAAAAATAGCAGCTTCGGTTCAAAACCATGTTAAAAAGTGTACTAGGTCAGCAAGAGGTTCCAATGCTCACTTGAAAATGCAGCTCTACTCAGGAAAGGTGGCCAATAGTAAGAGTCATTTTTAGTAAGTTATGTTCAATTGATGTAAGTATTTGCCTCTCAAGACAGCCACAGTTCTTCATGGCATGCATTCTTCAAGATGTTGGAAACATTCCCTTGAAATTCTGGTCCATGTTGATGTGTCTGCATCACTCAGGTTCTCTAGATTTGTCAGCTGAATGTTCATGCTGCGAATCTCCTGTGCTACCACGTCCCAAAGGTGTCATATTGGATTCATATCTGGTGACTGGGAAGCTCCAGTGAAGAACACTAAACTCATTGTCATATTCACAAAACAAGTTTTAGATGACTTTTAATTTGTGACATGGTGAATAATCATGCTGGAAGTAGTTATTAGAAGATAGATAAATTGTGGGATGCACATGGTCAGTAACAATATTCCAATAGGCCGTAGCGTTCAAGCAGTGATTGATTGGATTTAATGGACTCAAAGTATGCCAGAAAACATTATCCATCTCCACCAGCCTGGCCTTTTGAAACAAGGCATGTTGGGTTCATGGATTTCTGCTGTTGACACCAAATTCTGACTCGACCATCTGTGTGCCTAGACAGAAATCAAGATTCTTCAGAACAAGCTACATTTTTCCCGGTTTCAGTTGCCCACTTTTGGTGTGCCCATGTCCACTGCAGCCTCAGCTTTCTATTCTTAGCTGACAGGAGTGAAACCCAATGTAGTCTTGTGCTGTTGTGACCCATCCACATCAAGGTTTTGTCTTCATTATGTAGGTTAGGCCACCATACTGATGCTGCACAAGTTGGATGTTCCACATATTAGAGCACTCAGAATACAATCATATGAAACCCCCAGACAACTGAACTCCATTAAATTATTTCTGGGACCAGCGATCATTTAGGGGTGTCATATTAAAGGGGGTGAAATCAATTATTTGGTGCTTTATATTTATGATTACTGAGTCTTTTTTGTTGAATGGTGTCACCAATTTGAATCCACTGTGTCTCAATGTTGCATAACAATAAAATGTGGCACCTTCCAAGGAGGTGAATACTTTTGATAGGCACTGTAATTAGTATGACATGAGTTTAAATCAGGGGTGGGCAAAATCAGTCCTGTGGGGCCGCAGTGGATGCAAGTTTTTGCTCCAACCTTGTTGCTTCATTAGAAAACAATCCTTGCCAATAATTCAATTCCATGGCTTGTTAGTGCTTGAACACTGCCATGTCTGGTCCTTCTCATATACTACAGCTTTGTTTTCCCTTTCTATGGATATCATCCAAATAATTTAAAGTCTAAAATGGATGAGTAATTCTCAGTCCTTCACTATTTTCTCTTCACTTTCCTTCCAAGTATTTCATTAAACCAATTAGTGTGTGATAAATACACAAAGCTGTAAACGGAAACAAACTAAGTGGAGAAATTGCTAATAAAGAGCAATTAAAAAAACAAGAATCCAGTTGTTTAAGACTAAAATAAGCAATAAGGGTCCACAATCTTAACAAGCGAGACCACTAAAATGAAGCAGAAAGTGTTACTTGAGCAATAAGTGCTTCTTATTAAGCAATTGGGTTGGAGCAAATACCTGCGGCCCTCCAGGAATGACTTGCCCACCACTGATTTAAATGCTTCATGGGCACATAAGATAGATAGATCACAATGTGTTGTTTACACGTTTTTTTAAGTGATTTGCAAATCAAAGTTCTCTTTCACTAAATAACATTGCTTACAAATATTATTGTGGATTCAGTAGATATAATCATCTTGTTCAGTTTAACAATAACCTTAGAATTGACATTAGAATGCAATTCCTCTTTCAGAGAGATAAAGCCGATTAAAAGATGTATTGAAACCTTGGAATAGAGGAGCATTTTACATGGATGTTCAAACGTGTGTCCAGATTTTCATCAAGGTATGTCAAGTTTTGGTTGAAAGCCTGCATGTGAACATGAATTTGAACATGGAAGGACAATGTTGAACTGGAGCCTTACCTTTATAAATGTCACAAACCACTTACACACCATTTTAAGGCATCATGAGCTCCAGTGACAGGCCCAGTTTATTGTCAAGCAGTCACCTTCATTAGGGATGGATTGGTTTTGTGCACTCAGTAAAGCAATTGAAACTGACATTGGTGAATACTTTTCAGGAAAGGTTTATTGCACTGAAGTGAAAGACAGACATATACAATATAAATACAGTATACACATTGTGTTCTAAAAGCAGGCTAAGTACTGTATGTTTCTGCCTCAGAAATAAAGGGTGTGCCTTGCATACTATTCCTGTGTCCTATTTTAGTTCATTTCATGTACATACAATTAAATTATGCTGCTTCCAGAAAACCAGGCCTTCAGATCAAAGTTTCACTCAGTGGCTGTATAACAGTTGGAGATGCAGTGGCAGGCAGTAATGTAAATAACAGGAGTCCAGAGATGTCATTATAGGGCAAAGTGCCACAGGAAATGGCTAGCAAATGTAATGTGCCACAGAGGAGCCTTTGAATAGATGACGTTTGAAACAGAAGAAATCTTACAGGGAATTCCATATGCGAAAAGGTCCACGTCAGCCAAGAAGATACTTGACTGTAATTTAAATATAGTGTACCTGAGTAACAAGCATAAAACGTCTCCACCCGGTAATTAAAAGGAAGAGGTAGTCAGTCACAGTTGGAGCCGCATCCAGGGAGAAGATAACAGGAGCTCAGCCTTGAACAATCTTCTGACTGATTTGCTGAGGAAGGGTGTAGACAATGAGAGCAAGGAACAGGCCAAGAATTGCAATGATGATCAGTGCAATGATGTATTTCTTATATTTCTTCCAAATCAGGAATACAAAGGTCTTCAGTGGATTTACAAACCAGTTGAAAGAAGTCTTTGGCCGGCTAGAAGGAAAGAGAAGAAATGATGTGAAAGAGATGCCCATTAACCTCCCAGCACTCTTTACACTTGAAACCACAAGGAACTAAATGAGAATAAAAAGCCAAGTTATAAAGGTGAAAACTGTATGTATAGTTCATTCTTTCCTCGGCTCTAGAGTAAATTAAATTCAAGGAATGAGTGGTCCAGTACACCACAGTTAAAGTGGTTAGGAATACAAAAAAATAATACCATTGTAAGTCAACGTATTAAGGTGTGCTTGGCACTAATGTCTCACAGCAGCAGGGAGCCAGTCACTGTCTATGTCAGTGGTTCTCAAACTGTGGGGCGGGCCCCCCTAGGGGGGCGTGAAGTAACAAAAAGGGGGGTGCGAAGATGTGAAAAAAAGAAAACAAGAATCAAAAATATGAAAAATACATCTATTGAAACCAAAACAAATTAACTTAAACTACATTCTGATACTAGAACAATAAATATAGAGCTAGATAAATGTCGATAAAAGTTAAGTAGGTATAATAAAATATACATCTATGATATATCATTAATTAAAAAAGAACAAATTGGTATTAGTGGGCTCCTTTCAAAAAAAACGTTAGGGGGGCACAATTAAAACTGTTATGAAAACTCGGGTCGCAAATACTTAAAGGTTAAGAAATGCTGGTCTATGTGGAGTGTGCACAGCTTCTCTATTAAAGTCAAGCTATCTTCGCGTATACCTCATATCCTAAAAATGTGTGTGACGGGTTATTAGGCGCTTCTAATTTGGCATGGTGTGAGTGTGCTGGAGTGCATCATGCAGTAGACTAAAATGCTGCCTACTGTTGGTTCCTGCCCTGCACCCAATGTTATCAGGATAGAATCCAGCTACCCATGAAACACGTAAGTTCAGAAAATGCATTTATGTGATGGAAACATTAACAAAGGCATGTAAGTGTAGCCTTGTATTTATTTTCTTTGGTTTCTTAAGAAAGACACAATGAATAATTGCAGGGTTTCAAAAATTCAACAGCCCAGCATTTGAAGGATATTTGGTGAGAGACTTTACTTGTAATGAGCTTTTAAACAACCTTCCCCCTTGGTATCCCTCCATCTAGTTAAGATTATACTGTATCTTGAAAAGAAATGTTTCAGGTACTATTCTGCAGCCAGAGCATGGGGAATTTCCAATCTAACACTCTAACAGAGAAAAAGTGTTCTCCAGCCAACCAGTTTTCAGAACTAGATTAAATCTAAGCCATCCCATAGTGTGGAATTCAGAAGGGAAATTCCACACTACTTCAAACAGAAAAGTTCATCATACTGGTACTCAGCATAATACTTGAGAATGCTTTGAATAGTTATACTCTTAGGGCAGCACGGTGGCGCTTCCCGGGTCCTCCCTGTGTGGAGTTTGCATGTTCTCCCCGTGTCTGTGTGGGTTTCCCCCGGGTACTCTGGTTTCCTCCCACAGTCCAAAGACATGCAGGTTAGGTTCATTGTCGATCCTAAATTGTCCCTAGTGTGTGCTTGGTGTGTGGATGTGTGTGTGTGTGTTCCCTGCGGTGAGCTGGCGCCCTGCCTGGTGTTTGTTTCCTGCCTTGCACCCTGTGCCCTGTGTTGGCTGGGATTGGCTCCAGCAGACCCCCGTGACCCTTTAGTTAGGATATAGCAGGTTGGATAATGGATGGATAGTTAGACTCTTACTCAGGTTTGTCAAGCGGTTCTGGTTCCTTCCGTGCTTTGCCAACTGGGTTCTTCTCCGCTTCTTCAAGAGTGACAAGCTGAAATTCTGCTTCAATTTTCCCCTGAAATGTGATATTACATGATGATTCATTTTGAAACTCAGTGCAGAAGACAGAATATATGTATCCTAGCGGAATTTTTAGTAATTAATGCTCTGGGTATAACCATTAATGTAAAGTACTCTGATTGATTTCCAGTCTAATCCCTGTCCAGTATTCCCATTCATTAAGTGGTTAGAGTTTCAAATATTTATACTGGCAGTGCCCTCCATAATATTTCGGACAAAAACACATTTTTCCTTGATGTACCACTCTGCTTCACAGTTTAAAATTACAAATTAAACAATTCTTTTCATATTATGAAAATTGTTGGTTGTTGGTAGAGCAGCAAAGTGTACTTACTGCATATTTAATGAAAGGGGGTCTTTAAAGGACATATCACATACCTAAAATGATGAGATGCAACAGATTCTGTATTGCGTTCCTCAGGTGGTACATTAAAAGACTTACCGTCATAACAAAGGTGTTTCCGCTGGAGTCCATAAACTGCACATCTTCAGGCTTCAGATTCTTTCTGCGACTCTTGTTTTTCTTGTCATCCTTCTTTTTCTTTTTCTTTTTCTTATTCATTGCCTCTTCAGCCTCTTGCCTCTCCTTCTCAATTTCTTCTTTGGTCTTAAGTTTGATCACTGGCCACCAGCCCTTCATTCTCTTGCTTCTAAAGATTGAGAAACGAGGCCCAGCTTTGTCCTTTGCCATCTTGACATTGCATTGGCCTGCTGACTTTGCAGCTCTTACCATATCATTCAACTTCAGTTCAATAGAGCCTAAAAAGTGCAAAGAATCATAAATGTAGTAAAGTGCATCATAGCTGTACAGAGCAAAACCATATGTTGTACTGCTGATGTCATGCTATGTTGTATACGATTGAGGACCACATCTAATGCAAATGTTAATTTAATGACTTTCTAAACTTAGTCATCCCAATGCAGAATAGCAGGGAGATGGAGCCACCCAGTAAATATAGCAGGATCCAGTCTCAGTCCACATAATCACACTCACACACAGCAGGCTAATGTAGAGTCTCTAATCAACTTCTCCTCCATGTCTTCTAAATGCAATTTGGAGCATCCATTGAAAACACACATGGACATCCAGACAGAGAACAGGCCAGGATTTGAACCCAGACCTCTGGAGTTGTTATGTAGCAACACTACTTACAGATCCACCGTAATTCCCCTTTTGATAAAGTGATTTGTTTAAACACCCATATTATGCTGTGCTAGCTAGGGTTTCAGACCAACTGGCAAAAAGACAACAGGCTACTCACAGGACATTCTTAACATCCTGCTTTCCATCTTTTCTTTACTGATTGTTTATATTCCTTTCACCAGTCAAAAATATAACTCAATAATTAAAAATGGAGAACAATGAAATCCGTCATCAACTCTACAGGAATGGAACCAAAAAGACATGCAAGCTAACAAAGACCACCTTATTTACTGTATCACTCAGGATTATAATACAGGGCAAGTTCTTCCCAAAATTTACAAGCAGTAAGAAATTAAAGAAAAGTCAGAGGTGAATAAATAAGGAGTGAAAAGGGAAGTTATAAAGCAGCTGTACAAGGAGTAGAAGACTGCTAAATCCAGCACTAACTGTAGGGCATATGACAGCATGAGAGTATGAGAGCAACGGTAAAATAGGATTTTAGGTAGGTTAAAAGATAGTTGAAGAGAAATATTGCAAAAAAAAAGTAAAAGATGAACCAAAGAGATTCTTTCAATATTTCAGTAGTAAAAGAACAGTCATGGAGGAGGTGAAGAGTACTCGGAACAGTAAAGATAAGCAAGAATATTCAGACAGTGAAATAACAAATGCTTTGAATGTGCACTTTATTGGCGTCTGTACATATAGAGAAGTCAAAAGTAGAAGGAGCTACTTAGGTACTTGGTGATTTGGAAATTGTAGCAAAAGAAATACTGCTTGTATTAAATAGATTAAAATCTAACAAATCACCAGGACAAGAAAAGATTAATCCTTGACTGCTTAAGGAAGTTAGTGAGTACATACTGTCACAAGTGGCTGGGGGACAGACCCAGCCAGGATGCCTGGAAGGACCGGGAGGTGGTGTATTCGTCCTCCAGGCCACAAGGGGGCAACCACCCTGGATCTGGAGAGGACCACGGGAGAGGAGCAAGGAGGCTCAAGCCCTCTGGGGCCCGTGGCCACCGCCAGGGGGTGCCCCAAGTCTTAGAGAGCCCGGGAAACATTTACTTCCGCCACACCTGGGAATATGGAGGAGGATCCTTCCAGGGATGCCCAGGGTGCTTCCAGGTGCTCTCCTGACACCTGCCACACCGGGAAATGTCGTCAGACGGAGCACCTGGAGCTCACCCGGGTCATTATAAGAGGGGCCGCCTCCCTATAATCGGGGAGCTAGAGTCGGGAGTGGGAGTAGGATGAAGCTCCCGGGAGGAGAGGAAAGGTGGCCCACGGACATTTGGACGAGAGACTCGTGGAGAGGGTGATTAGTGCTGGGGGTACTGTGTGCTGTGTGAGACATTTGTAGATAATAAACGTGTGTTTTATGGAAAGTACTGGTGTTACCCTGATGGTGTTCGGACCCGAGCTCACAATATATATATATTAAAAAATCTCTGCAGGCGGGGGAGGAGGGGAATTCCAATAGAATGGAGGCGAGCTAGTGTTATCCAGTTGTATAAAATGGTGAATGGACTGATCCAAGTAGGCATAGGACAGTAAGCCTAATATGCATCACAGGCAAATTAGTGGAAGGAATTATTAAGGAGAAGAAACATCTCTGGAACAGGAGACAAGAATATGATCAGTAAGCTGATAAGGTTGCAGATTATACCAAACTGAGTGGACTGGTAGATAATATAGAATCCGCCAATTTGTTACAGAGCAAATTAGACAGCATGGGCAGATTCTAGTCAGATGGAATTTAATGTAACTAAATGTAAAGTATTACATGTAGGAAGTGAAAATGTTAGATTTGAATACACAATGGGAGGTTTGAAAAATTGGATTCAACTCTGTCTACTTCCAGGTAATGTACAGAAGTGATCAAGAAAGGTTATAGGATGTTACATTATATATCATGATGTGTCAAGTATAAGATATGGACGGTTATGCTTCAGTTATATAATGCACTAGTGAGGCCTCATCTGGAGTACTGTGTGCAGTTTTGGTCTCCATTTTACAGAAAAAGACATAGCAGACCCAGAGAAAGTCCAGAGGATAGTTACTGGGCAGATACCAGGACCAAGAGGTATAAAGTTTGAGTACGATTGAAAGAATAGAACATTTTCAGTTTAAGAAAATTGAGATTATGATTGATGTGTTTAATATTATGAAGGGAATCAGGACAGGAGAGCACAGTTGTTACTTTAAAATAAACTTCAATAATAACATGGAGACATGGTTGGAAACATGTTAAGGGAAGATTTTGCATAAAAGGTAAAATGTTTTTATTCACACAAAGAATCCCAGACACATGAAATAAATTATCAAGTAGTGTTGTGAAGACCAGGACTTTTGGGACCTTCAGATCTTTTATCCTCTTTTGGATAACGTGGTGCATTAGAATGGCAAGCTTGTTGGGCCAGATGGCATATTCTTCGCCCAGTTTTTCCTAATGATCTTAATGGAGTCTGCTACAAGGACTCAGTGTACAAATGGTTTGATAGAAGCAATGAACATCTCCCATTTTCAGAATCTGCTGTTTTTGCCTTCTGAGGCTGCTGGGATTCTGTAGTTTAACATAACAACTGAGCTTACTATAACAATAAGAACCTACTCTAGACAGACAACCAGTTCGTTGGAAAGAGCAATTACACAAAACCAATATACAGTTGCTTATTATCCTAAATTATGTCTTTGGGATATGAGAGCAAACTCCATCTGAAATGATCTGCATAACGCATTTAATTTTTTATTCTAAATTATGGGGAAGGAGCTGTCAGTTATTTTCAGGATGTGAACATCCTGAACAAAACTAAACACTTACCAATAAAGTCATTGGATCCAATCCGATCATAATCCCAGATCTGAAGTATAAGAACTGATGGCTGTCGAAATTCAGTTTCGTCAATAGAAAATATGGACTCCTTTTTCTTGTAAATAATCTCCTTCTCAGTGGGCAGATAATCAAAGCGGAAAACAAACCTCCAGTTGAAGTTGCCTTCACCAGTTAGAGAGTTAAAATGAACATCGGTTTCCTGCTTTTCTCCATCCAGCCCCTTAACCCATCTGAAAGAAACATGATAGTTTAGACTCCTCGTGGGTATGGCCCAGCAGGTGGTTTACTGTATGTTACACATCTTATCATTGAACGTCAAGTTAAACAAACATCTAAAGTTATTAAACACCATGCAGAGAGAAGGGGAGACAGTATACCCTTTAACATAGATGTCACTGGAAGGTTCCCCTGTGAATGGATTGATGTCATCCAAAACAACATCGTCCGTGTTCCAAATAATTAATCGCAGCTCATAGCTGAAACAGAAATGCTTGTAAATTCATGTGACAAAATGAGCAGAGCATCTTTATATTTGATCTTGTTGATATAAAGTCATGAAATAAAAACCCACTATACATACACTGTACAGTATGTTTCAAAGATGCAGAATACAGATGGGCAAAAAACAAGCTAAATGAATTTAGATGATGGTTGCAACCCAGAATAAAATACAAGAAAAGGAGCTTAAATTTCAAGTGAAGACAATTAAATAATAAATGGTTAAAATAAATTATTGCTACGTAGCTTGTTAGCTACTTAGATTGTCATTCCTTTGGTAGCCATGAAGGGTGGCAGATCCACGTATCCACTTCAAACTTTACAATTAACATTCAGTTCATCTCCCACTGCCTAATGCCTCTTCAGTTGTGTTCTTCTGTACTGTTCGGCTTTGTCTATCCCATCCAGTATGATAGTATGCTATCATATATTTAACCATACTAGAGTTATTTTCCTCTACAGGTATAATTTTTACAGCCTCTGCATCCTATTAAACTCTAAAATTGAAAGTCCTCAGCAGTTACAAGAGGAACTCAACATCAAAGCCCAATTGCTTTTAAAAATCTGGGCCCCCATGGCAGACTCTCCAAGTATGGGGAAACATTTAATAAAGTCAAGTTTACTTATATGTAATCAAATTAACCAACTATAATAAGAAATGTAAACTGCCGTTTCAGAGCCCACTGCCTAACTGGCAATGAAATGTTTAAGAATCCCTTAACATGCTTTACAGTTAGGAAGAAATGCATGCTTCATGTGTCACTTTCATGTTCATACCTTACAGGGAGTCGAGGCTTAATATTCACCGGAGGGGGAGCGGGAACATCCACCGGAAAAATGTCAACCCACATGTGAACGTAACCCTAAGAAAAGTAAAAAAAAAAAATGTTATTGACGTCCTGTAAAAGAATGGTTCTCAAAAGTAGCCAACTGAGTTGCAAAAAACTTGATGGACTCCATATGTGTGCTAATTTTCCATTTAGTCTGTGTAAAAATTATGGGAACTGCCATGTATGGTAGGTTCTGCACACACTATTTCTCTGTGGTCTCCTTTTCTTTTTCCTGGTGCTTACCTGGGGCATGTTGGGTTTGTCAGGGTTCATTAGAGATCTGACTTCCACATGTTCAGGAACAAGACGACAGCCATATTCTGGCATCTGGTCCCAGTTAAGCAGTACATGCAAAGCCTTGTGCTCCTCCATCTCATCCATCTCTTGTTCATTCTTGTTGTTTTTCTTATGCAGCTCTATAATCACAGTACAACAGAGATGCAGTGATTATGGTAAGTATGTAGCTTGGATTGCTATAAAGGAATGACTCTAACCTGTCTCCTGAAAAGACATTGAAGATATCCTCCTGTCTGTTGCAGAAATTAAATTTGGGAATATATATAAAAGAAAGAAATCTTGTCCTAAACTAGGACCTCGAGTATTTGAGTATTTAAATAGTTAAACCAAAGAATCAGGCAGGAGGAAGCTTGTCCATTGCATCTTTAATTTTGTCATCATGAAAAAGGGGCACCCTGTACAGCAATCTACTAAGGGACAGTATCATTGAGCAAAGGTGTCAGCAAGAGGTCAAAGAATAAGAGCATAGGTCTATATTTATAATCAGCTGGATTTACATAACAGTACCAAATTAATGTATACATATCATGTGACATTTTACTTTGAATAGTTTGTTGGATTACGCACACATTGTCTGATTGTTTCATTAGCTTACACACCCAAATAACATATCTAAATAAATGTCTCGTTTCTACTATATTCTTGGTCCTTACTACACTTTTCAATACGTCTTCAGTTCCTGTGTGCGTGACATTTGTCAAGTCTTACTGGGTACATGGTAGTCAGCCAACTTCTTGTACCATCATCCAGAGCCTTCTTGTTCTTTGTTGTTCACTTGACCTTTTTCTGTTTTCCTGATATGCTTGAACAGGTTTCTGACATTTATTAACCGTTTTTCCCTACTTCTGAAATAGACGCTATATTTTAGTGTGAAATGTATACCAAACCACTTTATGAGCAATAACTATATTACTCCTAAATGACTATATGACCCCAAAGTATCATTTTCCTTCCACATATCTTACAATATTTTTTGAATGCATTGCAATGTTTATCATTCAGTTCCATTGCGAGTTAGCAGGGCTGAACATAGCATAAGGATTGACAAACAGCTTTTGAATTTCTGTGCTTATTATCCATCCATCCATTTTCTAACCCGCTGAATCCGAATACAGGGTCACGGGGTTCTGCTGGAGCCAATCCCAGCCAACACAGGGCACAAGGCAGGAACCAATCCCGGGCAGGGTGCCAACACACCACAGTGTGCTTATTATGTCAAAATGAAATGCATAAAACAATGGTAATTTTATTTTAGTCCATTTTAATACAGTGCTCCGTCTAGGAGTTAAAAAAGTAAAATAAGAGAAAATCTTCAGTTAGTATAGTTATTCACATGCATCACAAAAACCATAAATAACAAACATAAAAGTATACTGTGATGAACAGAGAAGCATTTCTTCACAAAAAGGTTGATTGGAAATTGAATTCAACTACCGAGTCATGCAGTTGAAGTGACAACTTTAAAAGGAATATGATTGAATATTGGGCCAGCACAGACATTAGTTAACTAAACAAGCTTGATGGACTGAAAGGTCTTCTCTCATTTGTCAGAAGTCTTATATAGAAATACAAACCTGATGTCCTTCATTTACAGCAGGGATGCTATACTTGGCTCCTGGGTTTTACTTCAATCAGTTTATAGACTGTTTGGCCAGGTTTATACGTCATGCGATGTGACGTGTGCTCCAGTGGACGCTACTGCTATGCAAGCGTTGTACTGTTCATACTTGTGCGCGTACTTTACGTAAATCTGAAAGATTCCATCAGGTGGCAGTGCAAGGTATCATCACAGTGAGAAAACGTTCGGCTTCACTGTGTTGTGAATTGCCTGAAACAGCCATTAAATTCCGAGGACACCTTGCCACTATATCTCTGAAAAGGATGTTTAATGATTACATCCATCAATCCAGGGATGCGCCCATTCCAGCAAGCATCAGGCTTGAGAAAGAAACAAAGTCCCTGGACGGGGCATCAGCTCATCGCAAGGTGAACACAAGCATACACATACACTAGCGTCATTTTAGCCTCACCAAATTCCCAAAACTTCATGTCTTTGGAAGGAAACCGGAGGGCACTGTGGATGGAAACCCTTCAGGAAAACATGCAAACTTTAGACAGGGAACACCAGGGACGCCACTCCCTACGAGGCAGCAGTGCTTACCCCTCCGCCACCGTGCCACCACTACATGTGTAATTATTATCAGTATTTATTATTTAAATGAAGTTAACAATTTCTCTGTAAAATGCAATATACATAGTTTAATGCATTTCATCTTGAAAGTGATATCAAGTTTAAGTCTAAGGATTCTAAATGTACAGAGAGCTGGAATATCATACATTTAATGTGTTCTGTGTGGCAATTGCTGCTGTCAGTTCAGGAGGAAGCCCCAGGAGCTTGCAGCGATTAACAACTTGGTTGGTTTTTAAGATGACATTTACGATGGTCTACTTTAATTATAAAGTAAACTACGAGGTTAAAGTAGACATTTCGAGATTAAAGCCAAATTTTGACTTTAATCACAAAATAGACCTTTGAATCATGCCCTTAATTTTTTTTATCTGTGGCTCAGATACGCCTGCCATACATTCTGATGCTGTTGTGAAGGTGCAAAAAAAAAAAAAAAGACGGCACAGAAGATAGCATGTGAGATTTTTAAAATGTATCGTGTCATTGCATTGGGGAATATGTGACACTTGAATATCAAAGCACCATGAATGCATTTGTATGTCGTAATTTTGCTTCACTACATCGAACCATTCATCAAACATGGATGCAGGCACATCGATCCTGTAGGATCCTCATTGCGGCTTTCTGTCACGTGTTGATAGTAAACAGAGACTCTGATGTCACATTCCAACTTTATCACACTGCGCCCCTCGATGTTTTGCTGGTACTGCAACTCACGCACGCATCGTGTTAATTTCTGAGGACGTGCTCAGACGACGCGTCAAATGAATGCTGGGAACACGTGGCAGCCATGATGCACGCCATAGTATAAACAAACCCTTAGTGCTGCCATGATGCCCTATCATGCATTTCTGTTGACTTCCCTTGCCTGAGAACATCATTAGAATGTTTTTATGGACAAGATCAGATTAGTAATTCTCATGTCATTCTCTATTTTCTTTTCCAAAATTCTGTTGAAGTAGATATTACCTTATGATCACACACACACAGGAGCAAATAGGACTGTGTTAGCTTGTTAGCTGCTTGCTCTCTAATCATCAACTAGTTTAACAAAATAAAAGCTACTGAATGCAATTGCCTAAGAATAATGCAACCAAGAAAAAATTTGGGATTTTAGTAAGTGAACTAAAAATATCCCAATTCAAAATAAAGCCCTCTATTTAGAGCAGTAATTAGTTTCTAGTTAGGAAGTGAACAAAAATGTACAAAATTAGCTAGAACAAAAACATGCAAGGAGAGAAGGCTTCTGGGAACTGATCTTGGCCCTCCTGAATATTTTGATGGACTTGAAAAAGTAAAAGTAAAAAAAAAAACCTTCACCACCTGAAGTCGCAGTTTCAAATAACGCAATCTTGAAGATGTCATTATCTCATATTACATTATTCTGTTACTGATAATTAAAAAATAACAACCATAAGAATGAATAAAGTATCGAACCCTGTTATCGTATTTATATTAGGTCATTATACAAAAATGGTCCTTCCAAAAAATAAGGTTTTTTGCTCCATAAAGAGGGTGGCATCATGGTGCAGTGATAGTACTGCAGTCTGCAAGGTCAGATTAAGACCCCCGGGGTGACTTAATGCATAGAGCTTCTTAGCAGGGAGTTGATCATCCTTTAAATAAAGCAGCACACGGGCAGGTTACTATTAAGTGTGTGTGAAGACTCGAGCAGTGAACAAACGCGGGGTGGAGGGGGTTATCTATTGATGATCTTGGCAAATGGTCAAACAATCATTTTATTATTGTGGGGTGGGGGGGTTGTTCCCCTTGGAAAACTGTGAGTGGTGGAAAAGGCCCTGGGCACACACCCCAAACTCCATGATGGTAGATCCACCCACAGCTATCTTTCTTGCAGTAAGGAGACTGGGGTTCATGCCCATGGTCCACCCTGTGTGACATTTGTATGTTCTCCCCGTGTCCACATGGGTTTTCTCTGGGTGCTGCGGCTTCCTCTCACAGTCCAAAGCCATGCAAGTTAGATGGATTGCCACTACTGTGGGAGCGGGTGTGGGTTTACTATGTGATATACAAACACCCTGTGCAGGTGTTGTTCCTGGAAGTGCCCAGTGATTGCTGGGATAGGTACCAGATGCCCCGCAACCCTGCCCTGAATAAACAGGTAAAGAAAATGAATGGAGGATAGAAAGATAAGGATGAACAGACTCCATGACAGAGTTACAATAATAAAAATACAGAAAAAATACTGTAAGAAAAGAAGGCACACCTTCTGGAAAAGCTTCCACAGGAATTTTGAAGATTTTGTTGACAATCTTCACTTCTGATTCTCTGTACTCAGGAGGAGGGATATTATTTTTCCGGCACAAAGCAGCCAGGATTGCTGTAGGTTTTCGGGCATCCCTCCATTTGTTGTACCCATCTCTACAAGTTTGAAGAACAAGAGACAGAAGACAAAAAGTCTTTACAGAAGATGTCAGATGTTCATGTAAACACATATTTAAATAGATGTAATCAGCCTTGCCTTGTTACTCTCTTATTTTGATACCTAGAATTGTAAGTATTTATTACTATGTGACAACCAGCACGGAGATACATATTCAGTATTCAGATGTGGACTACTTCAAGGAGAAATAGACAAGATGACTATTTCATACCTCTGGACACATTTTTAAAAAGTTAGTAACCTCTTTTTATAAACTGCAAAAATCCACAGTTCAGTTAAACTTTCATTTAACATTCATTTTTTGGACAGAAGTTATTTTATTCATTTATATATCCATACAACTTCTGAATGTGTTTATTCCAATTCAGAATGCTGAGCTCTGGATAGTACCCAGGCCTGGACACTGCCTCGGTCCATCATACGGCACATACGCCACATACACAACTACACTTCCACACAACAATCAGTTTAGTTGCCTAGATTGACTGTAATGCCACTAATCCCATCTCCTTTAAATACTCCTGTAATGTTTACTTAAAGTATGTAAAGGACAAGGAGGACATTGTCCCATTTTGTTAGCCATTCAGTGGCACAAAAGGTCTTCTCCGCTAAAAGAACATACTGGATAAAGATACTGAAAACCAGTTGCTCACAGTTCTAGCATTAGCCAACATTTGCGCAGCTTGCTTTCTGAATTTCATCCGATGATTTAGATGTATTAGTGACACATCAGCCGACATCTCCATAGAGTTTTACCAGACAATGAGATAACTGGAAACATATATTAAGCTTGTATTATGGCTTGCTTACCCTGACTGACATATTGTGCATATGCCCAAGTATAACCTGTAACTGGAAGCTGGCTCTGATCTTAACACCTTTCCTTAATATTTATGTGCATTCTGTCTGGAAATTGGGACCAGGAAGCTCAAAAACGTATTTGGACCTGGACGATGTTCTCTCCCATTCGACCTGATTACTCTGAAGTCTCTCTGAACACCATGTGAGGGGGTGGTCACAAGCTCTAAAATTCATTCTGTCAAGCTTCAGTTCTATGAAAGTGACTAAGACCAATCTGAGGGAAGAGACATTATTTCAAGAAGAGAATCTCAGTGGCTAAACTCTGTGCCCAAAAGAATCAATTGTTTCTCATTAAGTTTTTTCAGGCAGAAGATAATCATGGAATGTGAAGCTTTAAGGCTTCTGCTCCTAAACTGAGCAAGAAAAAAAACTAACCTAACCTTCTATTAATTCAGAACAGTGGCAGTCACCTAGCATTTTCAAACAGTATGGGACACACTCACATCCTCACAAAAGATCTAGAGTGGGATAAGTGAGTGTAGGAAAGATATGAAGCAAATCAACCCCTCAAACACAGTGAGAGGCCAAGAAACTGATATCTGGATAAGGGTGACATCTATCCGGCCAAGAGGTCAAGTCTCTTAAGGAAACAGTTAAGGGGCAGCCATGAATGAAAAATGTTTCCTTGGGTAATTCTTACGACAGGAATTAAAAAAGTGAAAATTCATAAGTTGTGGCTGTCTTTCTAGAAGAAAGTGAGAAAATAAAGCTAACCTGGATTTATATTTTGTGTTTCTGCTTAACACCCTTTGTCTGTAAATACTTGAGTATATCCATCTTCTGTTATCTTTATTGTAACAACTGAACAATTTTATATGTGTATTTTGGTTTAGTTAAAATTACTACTGTGTCGATTTCATTTTTATGGCTTTCTACTTATACTACTAACTGTCCCCTTTGGCTCCGCCAATGTAGTAGTGAAACAGGACAGTGAGGAGGTCCCCGCCCGGCTCCCCTCTCCTAACGTCACACTTTCCCCTCCACTTGGCCCAAAGCCTCAGTCTCGGATTAGCGCAAATATATCGCTCCTGCAAGCGAACTATGATTCTTAGTGTGATGAGAGAAGTCATAAAGTCAACCGGAATGTTCAAGCAAATACTAGAAAATAACCCAATCTAAATTCTTTAAGTAGTTCTCTCGTTCGCTAGCTAACTGGAGGTAAGATACGCCTCGAGGCTGGCGCATGAGTGAGGAGGGCCTGACACTTTGATATGCTGATTCTGAACTTTTGCATGTCCACTACTATGAATTTTGGTGCGCTTTCATCTACTGGTCCTTATTGTACTCACAGTAATCCTCAGATTATTGCGGGCGCAATAAACAGTGATGTTTTCAAACACTGTTGCTTTGTTTACTGCAAAGATCGTATTTGGTTTATTTGTTAAAAGAACAGCCTAATGCTATTTGATGTGTACCTTCTCAAATTTATAGGACATGTCTCTTTATACTTTTAGTCCCAGCTAAAATAGGAATTAGGGATGTTCCTACGAATACACTCTTCTGTAAATGTTTCGTAAATATGAAGTGAAAAGTGTTTTCTAAAATCTTGCCAGTCATAAACAGCAAGAATCTGTACTCACGTGTCATAGTGAGAAGATAAGCCACAGAGTGCCCTGTGTTTACTGTAGAAGCGGTTTTCAAGGTCTATCTTGGTCTCTCCAATCATGTCATCTGAACCAACCAGGTCATGGTCGTACACCTTTAAGATCATCTCAGTTTCAAGTGGGAATGATATGGTCATCTCAAAAACCCTAAGAACAAGAATGGTGTTACATTTTTGAACTACTGAAGTACTGAGCACAAAAAATGCAACAAACAGTATTTTAAAACAACAATTCATTTGGTAATAATGATCAATTATTACCAAATGAATAGTAGTAATTATTAATGATCAATTATTTTGCATCACAGAACGGTTTTGACATGCAGCCATTTTGCTTTTGACCTAATCTGACAATGTTTCATTAACATACGTACTTTTGAAATATGGCAACCTATAGGTAAAAAGTACATACTCTCCAAAAACGGGGTTGAGCTGTTTTGGAATATAGCGATCCTTTGTGTCCATTTGCTGCGGACCAACTTTCACTACAATGTAGGGATCGGCCTTCCCATTGGGGTCAGTTGGCGCCAAATCTGTAGCCTCAAGGAGGGAAAAACACAGAGATCATTAGCTGTATCCCTCACATAATGTGCACTAGGTCATGATCTATTAAACATAGCCCATCTTTGTCGCTCATTTTAGACAATCTCAGATAATAAAAGAAAAAAAGATGACAGACATTGAGAAGTGTGATGCATTTGCAGTTATTTATCATGTTAAAAATCCATTCTGTGATATATGAACACTACCTAATGGCATATGATCAAGCAGAAGAAAATCATGATGTTTCAGGGTTTTTCAAGAAGATTTTATGGCTGAAGTTTCCTTTTTTTAATAGAACTAGGGTACTTTGCCCCCTGATCGCTTCATTCGCCAACCCCCCTTGCCCCCACTGCCCAGCCTGCACTATATGCCAGCCACTTTGCGTCTCTGCCACTCGCGTTGTGAAGAGGGGGGCTGAACGCCTCCCAAGGAGACGCAGTCATTCCTCTGACACCCCCTCTTAAACGGTGATATAATGGGAAACAAATAATTTTTTTTTATCTCATCTTTGCTCGATCAGCTGCTGGCTTGCTACTGCTGCCGTGCCATGTGATCTGCATCTCGCGTAGCGCACTTCTGTCATATCACCCATGTCCATATATTCGCTCTCTTTTCGCTTTTACCTTTTCGTCAATATTGCATTGAATTTTGATTCCATGTTTGGAATTACATTGTGACAACGGAACGTATAACTGCCCGTGAGTGAATATCGTTTCTTTCTCTCTACAAGAAATGTGTCTGACAATAGCATTCACACAACTGAGAAATGATTGACCCGTGTGCGTGGTTGTAAATGCTTAAGATGTGGGCAGGACCTTTCCAAATCTCTTTGCATAAAGTTTTGTCTCACAGGGCTTCCGGCCTCGGGCGTGGTTACATCTCTTGGCATGAATACTCATCTTGTGGGACATGAAAGTGTCTCTCTGAGACAATCATGTCTCGTCTTCTTTCCAAGATTTTTTTAATAATAGAGAAAAATTATTTTTACTTTTAGAAGTATAATGTCTTAGAGACCGAAATGAAATAGAGAAAAGGTGATTAATGAGGCATGTAAACGTCCTTTGAATTGCATGTGCACATGGGCCTCTTTCAGGGATTTCAGTTTCCTTCTTCACTCAGGCCATTTAGACAGGCTAAATTCCAAAATGTATTACATACTTGTGTGCATTCTTTACATATTGGAATTCTCTTCAGACTAAGACTTTGTCTCCTTTGAGATCAGCTTAGATGTCCTAGTGATCTACGAGTAATCTTGCAAACAGAATGTAGATGTTCATGTTATCTTATTTTCTTCTGATATTTTCAATTGGTTAGTGGTAAAGGTCTCCCTTATTTAAATATAATATCAAAGAACCTATAACAGCTTGTCAAAACTGAGAACGATTTGCTGCTTCTGAACTTTAACCTTGCATTTTAAAGCTGAGCTGAAAAATATTAAGTATCAAAAACCGATAGAAGCTTAAGGCGAGTGTGTATCATACTGAAACCAGGAGGCAAATATGTAAGTATGGGGCCTTGTTATGCCAGGTAAGCTTCAGAAGCTGAGATGTTGTTCACACTCTAGAAAACAATGGAGGAGGCTTTCAGAGCAGACTGTTTGTATCATGCAAACAAGTTTAATGTGTTGAAAGGTCTCCTTTGATTTGTTAGTTTGCATCTGTTTCAATGAACTGAAATGAAAATTTACAGAATCAGCAGTTCAAAATAAAAAGAATTACCTTGACGACATACACTCGGATTAGAACTTTAACCGCAATGTTTTTGGGAACTCCTTGTATGATTCGGCTTTCAGGTTCTTCTTCCTCTTTGGGGTAAACCAAAAATGAGCCCTGGAACAACGGACAAAGAAAATCTCATGTAGAAGAAACCTCACTGCAGAGATAGTTCTGAAAGGTGACCTGTGAAGGAAAATGCAATTGGAACCTACCTTATACTTCCCCATGGTACGGTCATCCTCATCATCATCATCATCATCACAATTCGCTCTGCCTTTGTAGAGTATAAAAGTGTAAAGCCAATCCATGAAGTCTTCAAAGTCGTTTTCCAGTTCAGATTTATACAGCTGCAGATGCAAAGAAACAGAAAGATTGAATGATCTGTTTTTCGTTTCTGTATTTGACAGAAAGGCATATCCGTGCACTTTCCTGTTCAGTTCCTCACTAAACAAACAAATAATATTCCATGCTGGCAAAACCATTACCCTGCACTTTTATAGACAGACAGACAGACAGACAGATAGACAGATAGATCGATCTTAAGGGCATAATCTAGTGCAGTAGTTAACTCTGATGCCTCACAGCTAGAGAGTTTTCTCTGTGTAGCGTTTATGCTTCTCACATGTCCTCCAGCCACTCTATTTGGTTCTCAGACTTCCCAGACTTCAAACCAATTCCTATTATCTAAACAGGTGGCACTGAACTGGCCTGTCATGAGTGGCTATACAATTATGTGTATGAGAAAATTCTGGAATCCTTTCTAAGGTTGTGCCCAGTGTCCTCAGGATAAGCTGTGACTCTTCAGAACCCTGCTGGAACGGAGTCACCAATCAACTTAAAATGTCCATTTTTGGGAAGTGAGAGCAAACTGTGGTACCTGAATATAACCCATGAAAAGAAAGGAGGGAAATGCACCATTAGTGTTTTCTCTCTTCATTTCCACCCATCTTTTGACATAAGAAACAATAGATTTTGATGTGAATCATCCACCTCTTTTACTTGTGAAAGCAAATAATATTCTTAAGCCTAAAACTTTAAACCTTTGAGGTTGTTAGCTTTGCATCCTATACTAGCTGGGATAGACCCTAGCACACCCCGTTACCCTAGTTTAGATTAAGTGTCTTAAATAATGACATGCTAGCTGAGTTGTTAACTTTGGTTTGCAGTTATAACAAAAATTGCCAGATAACCAGAACATGAAAATAAATTTCTGCGAAACATTCCACATTATAAAAATAAACAACACATTTCAACAGCTTTCTTTTTTTCTTGCATTTCAGTGAACACTTCCAAAAGGCATATCTCAAGAGCTTCCTTTTGCTATGATAAATTACTAGTGTGCAAATAACTAAAATGAAAAAGAAAACTGCAACATTTTCATATTATATAAATTTGTGAAAAACATTAAAGAGTTTCCTGTTTTCTTCACAGTTATAACAATAAACAACGAGATAGCAACAGTATAAATGAAGAAAATACTCGAGAATAATCAAGTAATGAAAATAAATGAAAAATAAAGTAGAATTATTTTAGTTGATTATGAAAGTGCATTTTGGTCCTCTGACAGCTTTTTGCAAGCCATTGAACAGCTGAGTTATTGTAAAGCAGGTCCCGCTCCACAGCAATGTGGCAATATTGTACGTATTTTTGGTTGCACACACTGTCTGGCGTAGATGCAGTGGCAGCTGAGGTGGCTGTCGCTCCTCACAATGCTTATGAACATTGGAGCAGGGACGTGTGGTCAGGGTAGGCAGGTGAGTCATCGTGAAAAATAAAAAAACTAATAATGATAACATGAAGTTAATTTGTCCACTGGTTTGTGCTATACATTTGTTTTTGGTATGGTTCCAATATTTCTGACAAAATCGCTGAATTGGTGCATTTCCCAACAGCGACGAGCCTCACCTCACCTCGGACTCCGCTCTCCCTTACACAATTGGAGCGTGCCTATTGTTGCCTCTCTGTATGTCGCCAATATAATGTTTGCAGACACGTTTATTTTACACCCTGCCTTTCCCCAGTCTGGCTAATATCTTTAATGAATGTGTGTGACATATTTAGTCTTGCTGATCGGACATAAAACCTCAGTGAAAAGCACAAGGTGAGGCAGACAGTACCGAGCCGCACTGAAGGGGGCGCATGTGAGCCTAACAGGTGCTTGTTGCTGCCGTTATTCTGCGCAGAGGCTCTCGGTGCCGATAAGTTAGCAATATCAGAAAGTCAAATGCACTGCAGTGGTCCGTTTATTTTTAGTTCCGACTGACTACCAAAATGAAAGATTAAGACTTTTAAAACTAAAGGAAAATAAGGAGGACTTTTACAAGAAAGTGATGGAGATTCTCATGGAGAAGGACAGGCACATGTACTTCATTTACAAATAAAGGTAACACCATAAACGGTTTTCAGTTTTATAAAATATGAGATCAGACTAAGAAAAAAGCAATCCAATGTTTAAAAACTAGTAGTCAATGTGCATGCTGCCAACTGAATAGTGAATAAGCTACTCTTTTGGGTTCATATATTTATAAATCTGAGTCTGAAGGAGTCAGTGCCTCACCAGCCATGAACCTCACCGTACGTCATTGCATTGGAGAATACAAATACTGTGTCTGCCCTGAGCATTTGATTCGCACCATGGCCTAACAGTGCCTTTATATACTCATGTCATACTGTAGCTGAATACACAGTGCAGAAACAGACACCTGGTTCATTTCATTTGTGACAACAAAAGCCAAGGTGTTATCGTTCATTCCCCTTTTCCTCCATCTAAGCTTATCACCAATATCTTTAACATCTCATATCTGTTCCAGCCTGTCTCAAGTTGCGCTCTCAGAATACTCGCGGTCATTCATGGAAAGCAGCTTACTGGTGATTGGTTAACAATCTACCTTGCTTGCATACCATTGGTAACTGCAAGAACACTTTTATACTATTGGATAAAATGTGCTCAAAACAAAAACACGTGCAGTTGGTTTCCATGGTTGTTGTAGCCTTCATAAAATGGCACACAGGACTGTGAATATTTTTATAAATCTAAAACAGCCATATGTTGGAAATCCAGTGTGATTTCAGAAAACTTTAAGCCCCTGCTTCTTTTAGAATTGTAAAACTGCATTAATGTTTAAACTAAAGAGAAAAAAAATAACTTTAAACTGCCTTTTATGTATACTCTTAAAATGATTTGGGTTTTAATTGTGTCATTATTAGCTTCCCAAACATTATTTTCCATGATAGCTTTTGTAATTTATGCTTAAAGCTCATTTCATTTTACTATTAACTCGATTGAATTTATATCCAGTGTCAGATATTTGCAATAGTATGATAAGTGATGGTAGTTTAATAATGTTCATACGTGAAAATGCCCAAGTGACTGCCACATATAATAATCCCAATTGCACAGCTAATCATTGCCCAATTTGTAGCACTTGCTGTACATATTGTGATCCACCAGGGGGCATACCAGCCACACTACCGGACATCGACAGGTAGACACAAATACCATCCAGCTCACACGTTTTATTCCAAGTGGGGCATCGCTTTTTCTTCGCTCCCCACTAGATAGCACGGTACAACAAAGCACAAGAAACCAAACACAGTCTTTTCTTCTCTCTCTTTCTCTTCCGTCTCCTCCCGACTCGAACGGAGTAAGGTGTCCCCTTTTATTGGGCACCTGGAAGTGCTGCCAAATAGGGCTCTAGAAGTGTCCAGGGACCCCCTGGTGGTGGTCACGGGCCCCAGCAGGGTTGATTTCTATGCTCAGGACCAGTGGCTTCATTGGAACCCAAGGGGACTTGCCCTGTGCCAGTCCAGGGGGAAAAGGTCTTAAAAATAGTCTCTCCCCCAGTCCTTCCATGGCCAGGGCTTCCCGGCCGTTTAAGGGCCCTGGTGGTCCACCACAATATGAAACATGCAAAAGATTAAGGTAGATAAGAGATTAGTTGCTTCAATTATATTTTTTACACTAAATTCAAGGGAAAGATTAGCCTCTAGTCCTTTTATTTATGGGATGCAGTGATCACGATTTTCCTACACTTACAGTATACAGTATATAACTATGAACTAAAAACCTACTTCAGTGCTGTCACAGTCATTCACAAACATTATATCAGAGAACAGAATTGTTCAGAAGTACTCTCTCATAAATGAGTAAAACAAAGAGCTTAGAGGAAAAAGACATTGAGGCTTATGGTTGTAATTGTAAGTGCTGTTTAATTACTGGAGCAGAAATGATCTTAATATGACTTCTCATTTAAAGACACCAAGCTGCTTCACATTCAGATCTCTATGTCTGCCGGACTTCAGCGAGATCTCTAGTTGTGTCTGCCTTCTGCCTTGAGCAATAATCTGAATCTCCAGGTTTCTTCTCTGACATGTACGGGTGGTTTACTTCCGTTTACAAGATTAGATGAAAATGTGGTCAGACAAACAAAGGTGACAAGAGCTTCTCTGGCAATGTGCTCAATTGTTGTGTACACTGTTTTGGTATGTGTTCTTATGTTATTGTGTTTGTTATTTATTTTTGCCCTTGTGTTTGTTATAACACAACGGCACCAATTTGTAGTTTGTTATTTTTGATGAGTATCGCCATTTTGTGTTGATTTTAATCGGGCTTTGCCCTTTTGTTTACGACAACAACCCAGTTGCTAGTCACATGTGATATCATCTTTTATAATGGAGGTAGCCACAAACTAAAGTCTGAACTTTGAAAAAAACATCAAAGTAATCACCCAACCTAAAAGAAGCTAAAAGGGCTTCTAAAACAAATTATTATAGCGTACAGTCATGTTTCAGCCTGGGGTTCAAAGTCTTGGTTCATGTATTTTTTGTTCATTTTTGTGCCGTTTATTTCAGTAAATGTTGCTTTAGGTGTAATTATCCTTTGTTTCGAATCTTGTCTATAAACTGCCTGGCTTATGTTCCTGTGTTTTGTGGGCAGTTCCCCAAGAGGTGGGTCCACCAGCCAATCACCAACAGGAACCGCCCTCCGCCCTATAAATCTGGAGGGTCTTCCCCAGTTCCAGGCAGTTCATTTCAAATGTGCCTCGGAGTGGCGACTTTACTTGCATTTGTCTGTGGGTTTTTTGTTTTTTTTTTGTGATTTACTGTGTGGTGTAGTGGTTAAGGCTTTGGATCTCAAACCCTGAGGTTGTGGGTTCAAATCCTGCAATTGACACTGGGTGATCCTGAGGAAGTCACTTGGACCTGCCTGTGCTCCAATAGAAATGTGTAACCAAATATATTATAAATGTTGTAAGTCGCCTTGGATAAAGACGTCAGCTGAATAACTAAATGTATTTGACCTTCTGCACTGTTCTTTTTGATTATGTCTTTGGATTCTGTTTTGAGACTTTGTTTGCTCAGATTGCCTTGTGTTGCCGGCAATTCCATTTTGCCTTTGTGCTCCAAAGAGCTTCATAGTGATTAGAATACTTTTTATGAAGAATAAATCTTTTATTTTATGAAGATTTAGTACTTGCCCTTATTGCTCATTGGGTTTTGATGGTGATATCCCCCTCTAGTAGACATTTTTGAAAGTGCACATGAGATTTATGTGCTTTGAGACTCCTAGTCTACGACAGTGTAGAATTTTGGTTTTGACTTGCTTTGTTCTTTGATTTTCCTTTTGGTTTTGAGTAGTCTCTTGTAATTGTAGTTTGACTCTGGCTCGTTTAAAAACTACTCTTTTGAGCATCTCTTTTTAAAAACTTTCATGCCCTGATAATAAAAATAACACAAGCCCCTTTAACTAAAAAATATTACACATCAGATATGCCAAGTCTCTTAGAACTTCCTAAATTTCCCAAGGAATCCTTAGTGATGCAAAATCTCCCAGAAACTGCCCCAAGGTTTTTCTGTAACGTGTTACATATAATGAATTTTTGATATCCCTGAATGGAAAATTATATATTCAAATAAAATAATACTAAAAATACCAAATTTGTTTATATCTGTGGTTTTTTTTTTGTGTGTGTGTTTTTTGAAGGGGGGTCCCCCATCCTTCACATGAAAAATCAAGTTTCAAGGCGGACCATCTGCAAGCATTCTTGGGAAAGACAACCAATGTTAAAAGCTTCCTCTTTGAAATCATTTTTTCTAACTTGAGATATCTTATTTCATGGTCATTACAGTAACTGATATACACATTTCTCAAGGGTTAAAAAAATAATTATAGTCAAGAAAAGGCAGAAATTTATATGAGCAACTTAGCCATCTTTGAATATTCTTCTGCTAGCATTCAAAGGCAAAGGAAAAAAGCCCAGGATACGAAAACAAAACCGTTAAACAAAGCAAAGGATAAAAACCAAGAAGTCAAACTATCACAAAATGGTATGACTCAAACCACCTACAACTGAACACCAGCAAAACCAAGAAGCTGGTGGTGGATTTTAGGAGGACCAGGCCCCTCATGGACCCCGTGATCATCAGAGGTGACTGTGCAGAGGGTACAGACCTATAAATACCTGGGAGTGCAGCTGGATGATAAATTGGAGTGGACTGCCAATACTGATGCTCTGTGTAAGAGAGGGCAGAGCCAACTATACTTCCTTAGAAGGCTGGCATCCTTCAACATCTGCAATAAGATGCTACAGATGTTCTACCAGACGGTTGTGGCGAGCGCCCTCTTCTACGCGGTGGTGTGCTAGGGAGGCAGCATAAAGAAAAAGGACGCCTCACGCCTGGACAAACTGGTGAGGAAGGCAGGCTCTATTGTAGGAATGAAGCTGAACAGTTTAACATCTGTAGCAGAGTGATGGGCGCTGAGCAGACTCCTGTCAATCATGGAGAATCCACTGCATCCACTGAACAGGATCATCTCCAGACAGAGGAGTATGCTGCTGGAGTATGTGAATTTCCCATTGGGGATTAATAAAGTATCTATCTATCTATCTATCTATCTATCTATCTATCTATCTATCTATCTATCTATCTATCTATCTATCTATCTATCTATCTATCTATCTATCTATCTATCTATCTATCTATCTATCTATCTATCTATCAAACCACTAATATAAAACACAAACCTTTTTAATAAAGCACTAAGTATTTAAGCCCTAAATGCCAACACTAATACACATTTTCAAATTGTTTGGTTGTACTGTATTTACAGTCTTTGATGACCTAGAAGTTGAGACTTTACACTGTCACACTGGCGATGCCACACGTTGTGTCCTCCCGTTTTCACATGGTTTTACAAAGACTATTACTATCAACAAAAGGACAGCTCAGACTCCAAAATTGGCAGTGCCCAAAAAAATTAAAATGGCAACATAGGAAAAACAAAATGTAAAGCTAAAAAACAACAACTTTAAAACAAAACTGAAAATAAAAATGGAGCACATAATTGAATCTGTCACATTCTTAAACCTCCAAATGCTTGGAAAGAGAAGCTCAAACTGCAAAAACAAAGCAGAAAATAAAATAAAAACTTTCCAAAATCAAAACAACTTTGATCACCTAGTTTTGAACTAAGTTTACAAAAAAGTGAAAGCAGACGAGGAGGAGGAGGATCAAACACTGCTAGTCACTGCAGCTGAATGTCCAGCTGGAGTGTGAGGTCGGCACAAGGAGCGGAGCTTTGCAATGAGGCGGCCTTGTCTTGATATGCCTTCAGATGCACACATTCAGGAAAAACACACACTCCACATAGTTTTCATAAAGACAGCTAGCTGGTCTGGATCACTGATGGTCGCACATGACCATTCATTCGGAGGGCTGATCGATTTGGGTAGCTAGGACTCCATACCTTTGGCAATCCCAGCTCACAACAGTGAATCAAAATAATGCTGAATAGCACACATTTTGCTTGTCACAGGATGCTTCCAGGATGTTGTATTGCTTTTCCACAGTTTATGTTGTATTGGAATTTATTTTCTTCTGCTATTTTTATCTCCCTCTTTGTTTCTTTCTTTGCACATTTCAGCTTAAGTATGCCCTTGTGATGTACTAAACTTAAGTAGAGGAAACAAAGTACTTCCAAGTAATGAATATACAAGAAGGCTGCAGACTACATGAGAACCCTGAATACAATGAGAACTGATTGTGAGGTCATTTATGTTAGGTAGAATGCCTAGAGGGGACTGGGTGGTCTTGTGGCCTCGGAACCCCTGCAGATTTAGTTTTTTTTACCCAGCCGTCTGAAGTTTTTTTTTTTGTTTGTTTTTTCTGTCCTTCCTGGCATTCGGACCTTACTTTTATTCTATGTTAATTAGTGTTCCCTAATTCTATTTATTTTGTCTTTTTTCTCTTTCTTCATTATGTAAAGCACTTTGAGCTACATCATTTGTATGAAAATCCATCCATCCATCCATTTTCCAACCCGCTGAATCCGAACACAGGGTCACAGGGGTGTGATGGAGCCAATCCCAGCCAACAGGGGGCACAAGGCAGGAATTCAATCCCGGGCAGGGTGCCAACCCACCACAGTTGTATGAAAATGTGTTATATAAATAAATGTTGTTGTTGTTGTTGTAAGTAAAGGCAATCATCACATTGAGTTAGAAAGCTCAGCATCAGGAGCCAGAAGTCATTGCCAACGCATAGAACAAGACAGAAAGATCATATCAATGTCATGACTTACTGTTAGAGTGGCAACCATTTTTCTCTTAGGTTTTGGAGGCTCTGTTGGAGGGACAATGATCTCTTCTTCTACCATGTCTGGTCCTGTTGGTGTTTCACCATCTGCAGGAACATTGACCATTACATAATATACACAGAAGGCCTACATTCTCAAATCTAAGTCATTTTATCTATGGTTTGTTTTAAAGAGATAGTCATAGAATTACAGAAACACACATCTTTATTTAAGTCCCATTAAATGTTTATTTTTTTGGATTAAAATGTAAACCATGACTAGGGATATGATAAATGTACTAGGCAGTAAAAATAAATACAGTGGAACCTCGGGTCACGAACATCTCGGCACACGTATAAATCAGGTTATGACCAAAAAGTTCGTCAAACTTTTGCATCTGTTCACGACCACACACTTGGTTGACGAACAAGCCAGTTTCCCTTCCGGTTCGTACGCGCAGATGATTTCTGTACGTGTTCAGTCTCTCCCTGTACATTGTTCTCGGTCAGACTTGCGTGCATTCGCTGTGAACTGTTTTTGCTCTATTTTGTGTGCTTTTGCATTAATTTTGCTGTTAACCATGGCCTCTAAGCAAGTGAAGAGTGGTAGCATTGATGAGAAGAAAGGTTCGGAGAAAATTGAAATCGAATTAAAGAAAGAAATTATTGAAAAGTATGTGCGTGCCGTTCATGTTACTGATCTTGCCGCAGAGTACAAGAAGTCAAAATCTATGATTTCGACTATTCTAAAGCAGAAAGAGGCCATTAAAGCAGATGATGTTGCAAAAGGAGTTACAGTGTTAACCAAGCAGAGGCTTCAAGTGCTGGAAGAGGTGGAAAAACTGTTGCTAGTGTGGTGGAACGAGAAGCAACTTGCAGGGTATATCGTAAGCGAGGCGATCATATGCGAGAAAGCCAGGAAGATTCATGGCGATTTGCTGCAAGGTTAGTTTTCTTGGTTGTTTGTGGTTAGTTTTTGTATAAATTAAGGATTTTTCAAATGTTCATTTTTTTCCCTGTGCTTAAAACTCATTAAAAAAAAAAGCGAGCGGTTCGTAAGGCTGTAGCATGAACTCTTGCAACGTTAGTTTTCTATGTCAGTGTTATTCAATGTTTTAACATTTAGTTTACTATTACACTGTGCATTCTATGGTATAATTAACTATTTTTGTGCTTAAAAATCTTTAAAAAAATATACTTACATACAGTTCATACGGTCTGGAACGGATTAATAAAATTTACATACAATCCTATGGGGGAAATTAGTTTGGGTCACGACCAAATCGGGTTGTGACCAGAGTTTTGGAATGAATTGCGGTCATGACCCGAGGTTCCACTGTATAAAGAAAATGGCAGTGGCATCAAGTGTGACAGCAGGATGCCGAGGAAAGAAACAGAATTAGAGGAGGGTTAGTAACACTTCAAATTATCGCATTTTATTTTTATACAAATTACTAATAAGCAGAGATTCAATGTGTAAAACTAATCAGCAGCTCTAGTCAGGGTATACTAAACTGAAGTAGTGAGTCTTCAGCCGGGATTTAAAAGCCGGCAGATCATTCCACAGCTTCTGGGTCCTGTAACTAAAAACTTTATTAACCCTTGGAATCTTTAGTAGGTCAGCATCTTGAAATTTGAATCCAAGCTTTGGTTTGTAAGCAATGAAAGTATTGAAAAGTTCAGGTATGTAAGCAGGGCTTTGGCAATTTAAGACTTTATATGTAAGTAGGAGGATTTTGAAATCTGCCATAAAATTAAACTG
Source organism: Polypterus senegalus (assembly GCF_016835505.1). Lineage (NCBI taxonomy): Eukaryota > Metazoa > Chordata > Cladistia > Polypteriformes > Polypteridae > Polypterus > Polypterus senegalus. Next base: position 8,783,893 of record NC_053167.1, read on the forward strand.
GAAGCCATTATAATGACATAAGAACTGGAGTTATACAGTACATTCATAATTTCTAGTTCTTGTAATGATCTTTGCAGCAGCATTTTAAATTCCCTGGAAGCTGCCTGAAGAAAGGTTTGAACAGCCTGATAATAGCACATTGCAGTAGTCAATCCTACTAGAATAAATGCATGAACTGAAACTATTATAAGCTGGAAACAAATGAATACGTATTTTGTGAACTATGCAATTACATTTACCTGTGAAATTGTTACAGTGCACAGAGCACTGAGCCTGCACTCAGTGAATAGCGTTATACAAAAATAAACTGAATTTAATTGAAAGAGAATATTGATAAAATGGATTACCTTCTTCATTCTCTTCATCTTCTTCAACTGGCTAAAATATAAATACAAAAATAAAATGAACTAATCTTTCAGACTATTTACCAAAAAAATACAACACAATATCCTAATCAATCTGTAAATGAATATTTATTTATTTATTTATTTTATATAGTAACCATCATAAGGCTCTTTACAAAGTATGCCATGTAAAGCAGCAAAAGAGGCAGAAGAGGCAACTGAACAAAATATGCATGAAAGAAAATGTCAATCCGTTATTTTCTAACTCGCTTAGTCCTTGACAGGGTCGCGGGACAGCACAGAGCAAAAGGCAGGAACAAACCCCGTACAGGGTGCCAGTCCATCACAGGGCAAACACACACACAACAACAACCACACACCAGGGCCAATTTAGGATCACCAGTTCACCTAACCTGCATGTCTTTGGACTCTGGGAGGACACCAGAGCACCCGGAAGACAGCCATGCAGACACGGGGAGAACATGTAAACTCCACACAGGGAGGACCTGGGACCAAAACCCTGGTCTACTTACTGTGAGGCAGCAGCTTTACCACCACGCCACCCAGAAAGGAAATGTCAGCTTGTAAACACCATTTGAAGGTGAACGCAGATGGGACATTGTGGACTGAACAAATAGTTAAACACCTCTCAGGTTATTGACCAAAATAGATGGAAGAAATTTAAAAATGTGAACAACTGGTAGCTTCTAAACCTGACCTTCACAGGCTACACTGAATAGTACAGAAACACAGGAAAACTTTAAAATGTTCATTTATTCTAGAAGTGTTCATTAGTGGGCACTGAGATGAATGGACACCCCTTCTAGAGATAGTTCTTGCCTTGCACCCAAGATAGAATTTACAAGCCTGTGAACCTATAAATGCATGAAATTGATTTGGAGACTATAGTGGATGGAAGGATAGCAGGGAATTAGAAAATGTCATGTACTTTTAGCTGTGAAGTTGTCCCTCATTTGGTCATTTCATTGGACAAAAGGCACACTTAAAATATGTCTAACTTCCACCTTGATGCTATTCAGTAGGAGACGATTCCCATTCAAATTCATAACCCCAGGTCTACTGTAATGCAAATTTCCTGCTCAAATGCACTCCATTGCACAACTCCAGAAACATTCAGGCAGGATAGTTCTTCTTCCTACCAATCCGCAAACTAGGAGTTGACCTGTCAGACATGCATTTCACTATTGTAACTATTTGACCATTTTTAAAAGTTTAGTGCTTTCTACATTCATTAATTTTTTTCTTCCCATCCATGACACAAAATGGTTGAAATTCTGCATTCTCTTAAATCTAAACGAGTACAAAATGTCAATCTTAATATTATCACTTTTAAGTACAAGACTAAACAGGGCAACATACAGTGAGTATGAAAAAGAACCTCCATTTTCTTGTTATACGAGGGGTGCCGAAACTTTTTTGGAAGACATTATAATATTCAGTCAAAAATAATAGAAAAAAGTCAGTGCTTAGTTTAAAATGTCCCGTTTCCCACCTCAAAGTCACAGAACATTTTCCTTGTGAAACCACAGTGCATTTTAAACAAAGGAAGCCATCCCAAAAGACATGTGTATCGTTCTCATACACTCCATCCCAAAGCCCAGACCCTGTTCCCTCAGATTTACACCTCAGTGGACCTCAAAAATGCCATCCATGTAAAGGTTTGGGTATGATGACAGGTTTACCAAAGAAATGAAGAGATGGCGGACAGCACGGGATTCAAAATGGTGTAAGAAGGGGATACATCCTCTTATTTCTCAATGGTGCAAGACCTTTGAAGTTTATGGACTGTAGAAAATATATCCTTTTCCCCTGTATTTAATAAAATGATCCTATATTACTAGCAAAACTTTCAGAACAACAATCATCTGGTTTGAGGACCAATGCTGCTGCAACACATGCAACGTAATATCTGTGTAAAGAAAATCTTCCGAGCATTCATTAACTCATCATTTCCCCATTGCCTTTTTTCTTACCTGTCCAGCCATTTCAGAGAGAGAGGCGTAGTACCTTGACCACCAATCAAGCTCTTCTTTTTCTGGTTCCTCCTCCTCAAACTCTTCTTCTTTCGATAGCAGCTCAGTGGCTTTTTTCAGCGGGCTCTTTGAAAAGGCAAGAAACATGTTACATTGGGGAGCAGTTCTTATGCAGGGCCATTGATGAAATGGATTGTGAAGTCAAAAATGTGAGTCAAAATCAAATAGATTATTAAGTAATTACCGGTAATTATATTTGTTTGAAAAACCCACATAAAGTCACGCAGGGGTTTAAAATTGGAAAATTGTTTGGGAACCAAAACATACAAAAAATCCTCACATGTTCGTCTACTGTCATCAAGTACTACAGTAAGTTGTTGTCGGGTATTGGTAGCCATGGGCTCCCTTGTCATGCGTCATTGGTGCTGCCTCCCATGCAATAACATGATGGATGTGGTCAGAGGCCAGTGGCGCTTGATAGGAAGGCCTGGTGAGGACTTACAGGCAACACCAGCAGCCTCGCCCTTTTATTTGCACTCGGGTATATTTTAGTCCATCATTCTTAAATGTTTGCCTGTGAACATCATCACAAGGTAAATTAGAAACGACTCCTACTGTAGGTAGCTCACAATATAATGTTTAAGAATTTGCAATGTCTCTTGATCCTCAGCCTCCCTGGAAAAGTCTATTCGGGGGTTCTGGAGAGGAGGGTCCGTCGGATAGTCGCACATCGGATTCAGGAGGAACAGTCTGGTTTTCGTCCTGGTCGCGGAACAGTGGACCAGCTCTACACCCTTAGCAGAATCCTGGAGGGTGCATGGGAGTTTGCCTAACCAGTCTACATGTGTTTTGTGGACTTGGAAAAGGCATTCGACCGTGTCCCTCAGGGAATCCTGTGGGGGGTGCTCCGGGAGTATGGGGAACCGGACCCCCTGATAAGAGCTGTTCGGTCGCTGTACTACCAGTATCAGAACTTGGTCCGCATTACTGGCAGTAAGTCAAGCCCATTTCCAGTGAGAGTTGGACTCCGCCAGGGCTGCCCTTTGTCACCGACTCTGTTCATAACTTTTATGGACAGAATTTCTAGCCGCAGCCAGGCCGTTAAGGGGGTCCGGTTTGGTGGGCTCAGGATTGGGTCACTGCTTTTTGCAGATGATGTTGTCCTGTTTGCTTCATCAGGTCGTGATCTTCAGCTCTCTCTAAATAAGTTCGTAGCTGAGTGTGAAGTGGCTGGGATGAGAATCAGCACCTCCAAATCCGAGACCATGGTCCTCAGCCGGAAAAGGGTGGAGTGCCCTCTCAGGGTTGGGGGAGAGATCCTGCCCCAAGTGGTGGAGTTCGAGTATCTCGGAGTCTTGTTCACGAGTGAGGGAAGAATGAAGCGTGAGATCGACAGGCGGATTGGTGCGGCGTCCGCAGTGATGCAGCTCTGCATCGGTCTGTCGTGGTGAAAAAGGAACTGAGCCGTAAGGCAAAGTTCTCAATTTACCAGTCGATCTACGTTCCTACCCTCACCTATGGTCATGAGCTGTGGGTAGTGACTGAAAGAATGAGATCGTGAATACAAGCGGCTGAAATGAGTTTCCTCCGCAGGGTGTCTGGGCTTTCCCATAAAGATAAGATGAGAAGCTCAGTCATCCAGGAGGGGCTCAGAGTAGAGCCGCTGCTCCTCCGCATCGAGAGGAGTCAGATGAGGTGGCTCGCGCATCTGATCAGGATGCCTCCTGGACGCCTCCCTGGTGAGGTGTTCCGGGCACGTCCAACCGGGAGGAGGCCCCAGGGAAGACCCAGGACACGCTGGAGGGACTATGTCTCCCGGCTGGCCTGGGAACACCTTGGGATTCTCCCGGAAGAGCTGGAAGAAGTGGCCGGGGAGAGGGAAGTCTGGGCCTCTCTGCTTAAGCTGCTACCCCCGCGACCCGACCTTGGATAAGCGGAAGAGGATGGATGGATGGATGGATGGATGGAAAGAAAATGTATCTACAAAGTTTATGATGACCTTAATATAATGAATCAATTGCTGATTTATTGTGACTCTTTTCTTAATACTAATTTAAGATTTCAAATATCCCAACAGCAGACCTATTGCAGAATTTATTTCCATGTTGAGCAAATCATTAAGACTGAACTACCAGTTTTAAAACTCTGGTGAAAGGCTGTTCATCTCAGCCATGTCAAGAATCAGCCGCATTGCTTGAATGCTAGAAAATGTGTATGACTGCTGTAACCAACAAAAAAAAAGCAAGCAAAAAAGCCAACATTACCTAATTGTCAACGATAGCAGTCCTCGTCTCTAGCCATTTACTCATTATGGAATGGGGCGGACTGGGAATGGGACTTTCCTAACATATTTTATTTGTATTTATACACAGTGGAAATGGGGACATTTTAATAATAAAAAATACATCCATTGATGAAAATATTTCAAATAGAAGGCTGTGATTTTATGCTAATTGTACTTTTTTTCTCCTTTGAATAGACTAAAATTTTTCAGATTTTGTTTTTTTGAAGCCAGACATAAAATCACAAGCCACATAAAGGGTTTAAAAATAGTTCAGTTGCTGATCTGACAACACTAGGAATGCTGTAAACATAAAGGGGACCTCCAGGGACCCTTTATTACTTACTGTAATGAGAGCCATAGGCTTTATAGGAATCTTAGAGTCAGTCACAGGAAGTGACCCCAGGCCCATGGAACCAATGATCTGTAAGGGCTTCTCTTCTTTCAGAGGCACACTTGCTGGAAAACATAAAACAATACATTCTCTACTAAATGGTTTCTGCAGGCAGTCTGTAAGAAAAAAAGCCTCAATTGACAACGCTGTGGCTCAACTGACAAAGCAGAAAGCATTGCACAATTAGTCAAGAAGAGGAATAAAAATGGCTTAAAATGATATGCCGTGTCAAAGAGTACATTCTTACTCAAAGATTATACAGCTTTTGTAACATTTGATCGGCACAAAATTGTTTGTCATCTTAACATTTCTTTATTTTAGCATGTGGTGCAAACACTATTCTGTTATGTATAAAGGCATCATAGTTGCACTGAATATTGTAAATATCATTGCCTTTAATAAAAAACTTTTTGAAAAGCAATGAACTCATTCAGAGTTTCTTCCTGCATTGCATTCGGCATTGCCAGGGCCGATACTGGCTTTCTGTGACCCTGAATGTGCTTAAGATGCTTTGATAATGGATGGACGGACACTGACAAACAGCCAATGGCCACTCTGTCCTTCTCAACAAACAAATCCCCTGCACTTTGGATTTTAGGCACAGAGAATTTGTCAAACGGCTATGAGAAAGGACTTCCGTATAACATTTAGATTTTTGACAGGTAAAAAAAAAATGTACTTTGAGATTATCGAGCTTTGGAGAATGTTAATGACTTTACGGATACATTTAAATGAACAAATGTGTAAATCATGCCCCATAAAGGAGCATCAATCCGTTACATTTTTTGAATAGCCTTTATCCATTACAGATGTAGCACCTCAGGCTAGCCTAACATACCCATCAGTGAGATAAGGAGTGAACCCAGAGTACCCAAAAGAAAAAACATAAAATTCACAGGCTAGGGAAGAACGTCTGGACTCCCAAGACCTGTCTACCAAAAGAACATAGAGACATGTGGCAGAATGACTATCCACTACACCACTGTGCCACCAGTTCATAACTATTTGAACACAATGGATTTTTATCAGCAAACAAATGCACGGTGTTCTGAAAGTAAGTAAACTATGATGTCTATCTTAAACTAAGCAGTCACGGTAGTTGAGTCCAATAATCACCCTCTGGCTCAGGCTCATCATCGTCATTGAATTCTTCAAGATCTTTAGGTGCAAATTTCATGAGGTTCCTGGCCACATGAGTTCCCACAAGGACTAAACGGCCAAAGGACCTTCTCTCAAGCACGAAAATCGTCAACGGAGGGTGCAGATACACCAATTCTGGGAGTTCCTAAATGAACAGAATAAGAAAACACTAATGCAGTATTCACCTGAATTATCGTCACAATGGAAAATGTCCTGGCGGGATGTGTTACCAAAACACAGAACAGAAGTTTTTCCAGAACATTGTAACTTCAAAACAAAAACATAAAATTTCACAGATCTACGCAGAATGTTGCTGCAGCAGCAGTTTTGCCATAATAGAGGCATTGAACCACTCTGGACATAAATTACTCTCCTCTCTACAGTCTGTCACGTTATACTGCAACATCAACCAGGCCAAAAAACTCAAAGACCTGTTTTCATCCACACAGTTAATACTGTAAACACAAGGCAAACTCTAAGAATCTGACTGCAATCTTTTAACCTTGCTGCTGAAAAACTTTTGGCATATTAACTGGCCCAGTCCACCATAATCATGGAGTACTGGTCTACCACTTAAGTGCAGAAGCTCCATCCAACTGAAATGAATCCAACAGGGTATAACTGGAGTCCACAATAACTGTGATGTTACTCAAAGCGTTGTTCTCCGCACAACCATTCCAAGGTATGTTATCACGTGTGCAAGTAAGATGCAGTGCATTTTACTGCCATTTAAATGGATGCTTGGTAATGGGGTCAAAAATTCTCTATCGAGAAAGGATAAATTTAGTATTTTTTCAAGTATCAGTGTGTTGCAAAGTTAAGTGCTTTCTATAAATTTTAAAAAATACATTGGTGTCCAGGCTGATGTCTGTGAACACCAGTCCCATCGGCCCCTCTACTGTAGATGCTTTCTGCAGTCCATGGATTCAATTAGTCAACAACCTATTCAGTTTAGCAATGTGGGATTAAACATCAATTTGAGAAACCACATTAAATATGTGGGAATACAAAAAAGTATAATTCTTGGATTCAGCCCAGCATGGACATACAGTAATTATGGAATCCGATCAAACATAAAACGAACAAATTCTCAACTCATAAGAGCAGAGAAATTTCTGGAGAGGTGGTGTAGATACGGTAATTGCATTTCAGACAGAAACGATTAAAGGGTCAGCATTTAACAAACATGTAAATATTTGCTTTCTTACATTACATACAGTGTAGACTGCTTTTCTATTCCCTGCACAGACTTTTATATTTTACAGATAATATGCCCCCAATTAATTTATTTCCCTTAATTCTGATGAAATCAAATACAAATAACTGATAAATAAATGGTAAAGTACCACTTCCGGTTAACGGAAAAAGCCCAAAAGTTGATAGAAATCTTTGTTTTGTACCTAATACTTATGTGCAAAATTTGGTTGACCTAAGTGAAAGCGTACTCATGTTATCATGTTTACATACACACACACAGACAGTCAGACAGACAGACAGAGAGAATTCCAAAAATTGTATTTTCAGACTCGGGGAGGTCTAAAACGTCAAGATTCATCAAAATCTCGAAATGGAATTTTTGGAGGATTCCAATACGTTCCCAGCTCTTTGTATACAAGAAATTCAGGGAGGTCTAAACGATCGAGATTCATTAAAATCTCGACATCGAATCTTTGGATGATTACAATACTTTTCTGATACTCCGTATACGAGAAAGTAAAAAGGCAATACACAGATTCAAGAAGACCCACTCTAAATATTCCTTATTTTGATGTTTCCCATGATATAGAACCAAACGTTTCTCCAGACTCTTTGAAATATTTAAGTTAATCTTGCAAAGTTTTAAAAAGGATGAAAACCAATAGGTTGTTCCTATGGTGCTAACAAAGTGGTGGAAAAAAGGGTGAGAAGATTCTGGGGATCTGACTCACCACATCAAGGTATTTCACAAGCTCTTCAAAATTGGGATTGGATTTGTAATCCGTGATTTCCTCAGATTCAATCCTTTTGCCTGCACATTCAATCTTGACCAGAGGTTTCTCTACTTCGAAAAGGTTCACTCGTTTTAAGTCACGAAGTCCCCAGAATAATACCTAAGAGTTTCATGAAAGAGGAATAATTGTGTGTAATGATAACGGAATCCACAAATGAACTAACACATAAAAAGCTATGAATCACACACTGACCTCTATTCTGAACTGTCGCAGGACAGGACGGACTGTGTCAGGGATTATGTAATAGTTTTCAGCACTTATATACTCTGGTTCAATAGGAACCACATCTTGGGGTACGGTGGGCTATTAGAAAAGAAAAAGACAGGTCAGCCTTGAACTTTACTAGACCCTACATGCCTAATAATACCGGCAGAGACACATCTTCTACTAATTCAAGAAACATTTCACTTTTGCTTGTTAACACACATGAAATCATTGTATCTTAAAACAATTTGCTAAACCTTACATTTGTCAAGACAAACCGCCCCCTCCCTCTCTACTTTACAAAACCCACTCACCTCTCCATAGCCTGAATAATCAAGCTCAATGAGTTCAAAGGCGCCTAGCAGTTCTCCGGCTTCAATCTTCCCCTTTGTTATATCAAAGAACTGCAAGGCTGGCTTTTTGTAAGGCTCACCAATTATCTTTATTTCTGGAGCAGCAAAAGCTCGGCCAATGAAGTCAGGACTGCCCTAGTTTAAGAAAAAAAAAATCAAAATGGAAATTATCTTAGTGGTCCTGCAGATGAGAAACAACAACACAATTTAACCTGAGCTCCTGGTGTGAGACGTACCCATGACCACCGCCCAGGTTTCTCATATGGCATTCACAAGACACCTAAACAAGCTGACATTTTCTAACAGTTCTCTTTGCTTACATGCACTTGCACATTAAGTATTCTTTTGAAAAATGGATTTCACATTAGTAATGAAACATTATTTCTTTTTTATGTAAAAGTTGGTATTCAAGAAATTATAAAATGGGTTTCATTCTTACAATTTTGTCATAATCATAAAAATTTAAGCAAATGACAGGTGGGTCTCTCAGCAGCTCGTCTCGGCTTCCTTCGATGAGAATCTGGTCAAACAGCAATAGTTCACACCAGGTAGGTGACAAAGTTTCTTCTAGAATCTGACATAAAAGACAGAATTGCACTTTGACTCATCAGAGTAAGGCAGGCAGTAAATGCACAAAAAAATGGTGACACGGTTTCTTATGCTAAAAGGCTGGTGATGCGTACAGTAGAACTAAATTAACACTAAATCACCAGTCTGATGGTGGAATGACAGCGGGCCAAGGCAACTAATCTAGAAGGCCGCTTGACCTCTGTGGGTCTGCAGTCACTTGTTTTATGAATGTGTCATTTAATAATTTTAAGAACATTTTCTCTGATAATTTATCCAGTCGGTCATTCATTTTCCAACCCGCTACATCCTAACACAGGGTCACAGGGGTCTGCTGGAGCCAATCCCAGGCAGCACAGGGTTCAAGGCAGGAACAAATCCCAGGCAGGGTGCCAGCCCTCTGCAGATAATATAATCAATATTAAGGAACACAATACATCCCAGCTGCTTCATTGGCAAGTAAACTTTACCAACACTAAGGCTTAGTTGTGGTGGCCTTTGTACATAATAAAAAAATCAGCTCCCAGAATAGCAATGGTGTGCTAAAAGAAGCCAGGCATTTGAGAAATGACACCACTTACCCTGGTTGTTTGACACTGTGTAGAAAACACAGCCTTAGCAAAGGGGTCAGAAAGGCCATTGTCATCTGCTGCCAGAATTCCCCTGGCTTGGTAGACGTGTGCCCTCAGCTGAAAGTATCTGCTGTCTGAAAAAATGAATTCACTTTATAAGTGAAAGGTGCCACAAATGGCTGCAGCCCTTCCCCAGTTTTACAGCATGCCTTCCTTCAGCAAGATTTAGAGAAAATGTTGTACCACATCAAAGCTGGTCTACTACAGCAAAAATAATTGCATCCATCTATCCAGTGCAGGGTCACAGACACTTGGAGTCTATCCCAGCAATCCTCGGGTGCGAAGGGGTTATAACTGAGCTGATACTCAACCATAGGGTACAAGGCAGGAACAACCCCTGGGAAGGACAACAGTCCTTCACAAGATGAACACACACACACACACACACTAGGGCCAATGAAGCAACGCCATGTCACCTAAAGTGCATGTGTCTGGACTGTGGGAGGTAACCTGAGCAAATACACGAACATGCAACCTCCATACAAGGGACCACCACTGCACCACCCCAAACGAATTCCAATAGTTTCAAACAACCGATGCCTTTTGACCAAGAAAGAAAAACATATTTTACACAAAATAAATCTATGTGTTCCCAGGATGTTACATGACACAAAATAAATATGTTTTTCCTGAGTTGTGTTTCCTGTGTAGAAAAGGGCCTGTTATTGCTACTCCTTCAAGCATCAAGCAGTGTGATAACCTGATGTGGACATGGCGTGTGGCTCGTGGGGTGTCTGTTGGCAGTGCGGGTGAGGCATTTGCACCAGAACCACCAGTCACTGCATAGCTTCTGTCTTCAGAAAAGAAAAGGTTAACAATGTTATCATTCCCACGTCTCCATAAAGCTTAATTAGGACTTACGACATCCTATGTAGCTTATGTGTTTCAAGTATCTCATTTGATGATGTGATGGTCATTTTTAAAATTAGAATTCATTAAATTCCACACAAGGGGGGCTTTTTTTTTTTTGTACTGGGGACCATTGAAATCTAGTTAGTAAGGAGGAGTACGGGTTAATTACTGAGTGGCATGGAGATAAACTGCACTTTATAGGTAACTGGCATGTCTGAGATATGGACTCTGGAAACATGGAGATACCCAGCAGGGTCTAAAAATACTTTAAATTCATAATTGAGCAGAGATAAACAGCAAAACTCCAACATTGAGCAGTGCAGCATCTCTGTTCTGTGGCTGGGCTTCTGAGAAACTAAGATTTTACTCCAGAGCAGGACAGAAATGTCCATACATTGTTATATACGGCAATGTGAGCGGGTGAGTGAGCTATGAAATATACGGTTTATCTTTTTGCAGTTTTCCTAAAAGTTAACACCATTTCAGCTGTATGTACTTTATCTGATGCTCACCTTCACACAATAGCTTTACAGGGGGCATATTTGGTGGAATAGGTGGAGGAACATCATAAATAGCTTTAAAGTCTTCTGGCAAACTGCTTATGTTGTTCTTCACATACTTGGTGGAGCCGAGCCAAAGATAAACCTCCAGCTTTGCAAAGATCTCACCCAAACCAGCTCCAGGAGTCTGAATAAATGCAATTAAAGCAAATAGAAAAACATCACTAAAATGGTGAAAAGGGAAAAATATACTGACTAAGGAAAGAAAACCTAATTTACCAATGAAGCCACTAAATGACACCATTTAATTGGCAAAATATGAACTGCAGAAAAATTTTAATAGCAGCTTTTGGTTCAGTTTAGTGGATCATCGCGTACCCTCATGTAGATGGTCTGAATGTGGCCACAGTCCTTTCCTTTTTCTTCTTCCACCATGGAGAAAACCACATTGTAGGATGGAATCCTTGCATAAGCCACACGCTTGTTATTACTTAACATCCATATGAAGACATCTGGTAAAGTGCTCTGAGGCTGAAGTACAAAGAATAAATTTGTTCATCAGAATCAGGTAAACCCCTGTCAGTTTTACAGATAACTCTTCCAAAAATAGAAAGTAAAGGAATGATCACCTCCATGGCAAGAAAGCAAAGCCTTTTGTGGATCTTTCGCAGATCTCCTAATTTGTCGTGAGCGTTTCTGGTCCGTACTTTGACCTGGATTTTCCTTGCCTGCTTAGCCAGAATATTCTAAATAAAAAAAAGTACATAAAGTCTGTTGGTGAGCTCAGTACCTTTCCAACAGCTCTGCACCACTTGATTGCACCTTTGAGTAAAATGCATTGTCCTCTCTATACCTACGGTATGCTAACTATGAACTACTTTGTGTTTTTATAAATCTAACTACCTATGCTTCACTCCTCTCTCCAGAAATGAGTATAGGTTTCTTTAAGTATTTTCAGCAGCCATAGTGATCACATACAGTATGTTTTCATCTGTCCCCCTCTTCTAGTCATGCATGCTTATTCATCTCTCCATCTCCAGTTGCTCTCTACCTACAGAATCTTCTAAGATCTCATGGACAATAATGAAATTCTCACTTACAATGTTCTTTTTAAGCCAGGTCATTCGGCTCTTGTCTAAAGCGTTTGGCTTTGTCATAGTCTTCTTTTCTGCAGCGGTAATATACTGCCTGTAGTTATTAAAATAGAAACTGTTAGGTTATACAGTGCATGTAACTAGACATTTCTCAGCCAGTATTGACTCATTCAGGAGAATATGAAACAGTCAGCCACACGTAGACTGCGTACAGAAGCTCTGAAGCGCACAATTTAAAAAATTATGGGATAACCCCAATGTACGTGAAAATATTCGGTATGTATGAGAAAGTATTTTGTACATATATGATAAGCTTATGTACATACCAGATGTTTACACATACATATGGAATATTTTCACATGCGTACGAGATGTTTTCATTTATGTACTTAAACTCATACGTACATGAAAATATCTTGTATGTATGTAAAAGTAACCTGTAAGTATGTAAAACATCTCTTATGTATATGAAAGTATCCCGTACTACAAGATATTTTTACATACGTGAAGGATAATGGTTATCCCGTAATTTTTTTCATTGTGCGCTTCAGAGCTTCCATAGCAGTGTACTCATGTCTGTATGAAAAAATCTTTACTGGCAAACGTACTGAAACAGTATAACACTGACATTGAGCAAACTGTGGTTATACAAACCTTACTCAGTGACAGTAGTACAGTATATGACACCCCCCAACCCTACTCAAATACAAAGGGAATCCCACCCCGCAGAAGTACATACTTGCAGCTGGCCATAAATTCTGCTAGAACTTCTTTAATGCGACTGACAATTGCTTTGCTTTTTGGTCTCCTCAAGATCTTTTCAACATCTTCAATTCCATTTTCCTGAGAAAAAGACCAGGGAGAAGTCATAAACCACCATTTCTCCTTTCCATTTATTTACAAAGGTAAAAGACACTGACCAGCCTGTCAGCCATTTTGACAATCCAGTTGATATTATGGAGGCGCCAGGTGTGGTCTTCCCAGTAGTTCCAGACAAACACACAGGGCTTTTCCTGCAGCATTGGAACACAGCTAAAAGACCTAAATGGGGAAATAAGTGGGAAGAGCAATTAACATTGACCCTGGTGTGTGTGTGTGTGTGTGTGTGTGTGTTGGGGGGTTCAGCCTGTGATGGACTGGTCTCTTGTCCAGGGATTGTCCTGCCTTGAACCCAAAGCTTGACTGGATAGGCTCCAGCCTTCCACTACCCTGTCCAGGATAAAGCAGCTTTAGCAGATTGGTATATGGATGGATCTAATATACATGAACCTAAAGGTGAGACTGACATATTTTGCTAGAAACATACAATGAGAAGTGTCACTACCCGATCTGTGCTATCTGCCTGATTCAATATGTATTGTCTGCATACTTCATCACATACTTTATGGCACTGCCCAATATGTTTCTGGCATGTGTAAATAATTTACAGCCTGCCTGATGTCACTACTAGAGCCAGATTTACACCTCCTATGCACTTAATAAAAATAAAAACTTAAACATTTCTGACATGTGGTCATAAAATTTCACACATGCGCAATACAAACTGGCAGTGTAGTAAAAAGTAATTTTTAGTGAGCAGAGAACACATGTGCAATGCAAAATTGGATGGGGGCTCATGTCGTACAACAAGAAGCGTGGATTGGGCAGAGTCATGAATTTGAAAGTGCATCTGCAGGTGTGAGCGAATCAGACAAGCATTGTGGATCGGGTAGTGACAAGGGGAACAGCATGGGATATACTTCAGTAAGCTCATATGCATGTGAGCATCAGTAAGTATTCTGATCGTGACATCATATGCATACAAAAAGAGGGCAGAACAGTGTATTGAGAAGAGGTAACCAAGTAGATCAGGATGGTGCCACCGATGCTCTTTTTATTTGGTCAGGTATCACTAAAACACCTCGATCACTGTCCGTGTGAATTTTGCATGCTTGCCCCTCTATGCATAAAGGTTTTGTCTGAATATTCTTCCACATGCCAAAGATGTACAGGATAGCTTACTATAATCTCTAAATTGGCCCGCTAAGAGGGGTGTGCATGTGATGGTACACTGCTCTACATTGGTATCTCATCTATGGTTGATTCCTGTCCTGACTCAGATGCCATGGCTCCATGAGACCCAGATAGACTAGGTGGGCTCAGAACAGGGATGGATTAATGGATCATTAAAATATGTAAAATGGCAGATCGTAACTCCAAGTCCTCTTTGTAATAATAATAATACATCTTATTTATGCAGCACCTTTGAGTAGCCTAAATAATACAAGCATACCAATATGCAATACGCCCAGGAGGATTGGTGGTGGGCTTAAGAACTCCTCAAGACCACGAGGGGGCAACCGCCCTGGTGGCATTGGGGACCACGGGAACAGAGCTTAGAAGCTCAACTCTATAGAGGCCTATGGTCACCGCCAGGGGGTGCCCCAATGCCTGAGGAGCCCAGGCCCTCAGCACTTCTGCCACACCCGGAAATGCTGGGGGAAGGAAACCATGCGCAGCCGGTACTTCCACCACACTTGGGAGTGCCGGCGGAGGCTAATCGGGGGGCACCTGGAGCACGTCCGGGTATGTATAAAAGGGGCCGCCTCCCTCCATTCGATGGCTGGAGTCGGTAGTGTAGAAGACGAAGTCTTGATGGAGAGGAGTGGAGGCGGACCTGAAGAGGCAAAAGACATTGTGAGGCCTCGACTTTGGGGGAGTTTGGGGTTGTGTGTGCACAGTAAATAATAGGGATTGTAAATAAACGTGTATTGGATGATTCAAAATGATGTCTGCCTGTCTGTGTCTGGGCCATGGTCCACAACACTTATATATATATATATATATATATATATTGTGAGATATGGCCGGCCATTCATCCCGGCCAATACCCCAGGCCACCAGATGGAGCCCTCCTTGCAGCATAGAGGTGCCTTGAATGCCAGTAGGGAATTATGGACAATGGAATCATAATACACAGCCCTGCTGGATACCATGGGGGCAGCCAGAAGTCGCTGCAGGGAGGCCCAGGGATTTATATTTCCCATATAGCCCAGAAGTATTTCCAAGTCACGGGAACGGAAGAAATGATATACTTCCGGGCTGAAGAAAAAGAGAAGTTTTTATCTGACCCGGAAGTGCTGGATAATCACATGGACTGAGGGCTCAGAAGCACTTCTGGGTCAAGGACTATAAAGGACTGTGGGAGATCCCAGACAATTGAGCTGAGTTGGGAGGCAGGGTGGTTAAGCGTCTGGGAGATTGAAGGATTGTTTATTGGATTATTGGTTTGTTATATGAGAATTGTGGAGAGGAGCATGCTTTGTGCACTTATTTATAATAATAAATATTATTATTGGACTTTTATCTGGTGTCTGACAAGTGGTCTGAGGGTTCAAGGGAGTGAGAGAGCCCTTAAACTGTCACTATATATATTTATGGCATGAACTTCAAGGGAAGCATCTTGTGACCTTGATGAAATGTTTGATTTCTCCTTACCGGTCATATTCAGTGTACTGAGGTCTTTTTCCTGGAGTCACAGATTTGTCCGTGCTGGTGAGAAGTCTGTCTTCACTTTCTAGTTCATCCTCAGAGTTCTCCAGGAGCGCCTGTTTTTCTTCATCATTAGCAACATTCTTTTTTGATCTGACGACTACATCAGCTGCTTTGCCGTAATTTCCTATTTCAAAAAGACCAATGTGTTTGTAGCCAGTTTGCAATAAACAGAACAATTCTTGGACTAGAGATTAATGTTTGGCATATTCAAAATCTTGCTAATATTTCATTACAATGCCATTAATTTACCAGTTTACTGGGGAGACAAACCAACCAAACTGCAATACATACTGTATATTTATGAAATGCATTTCATCCACAAAGACATAACATCACTTGAATGCACCTTCATTTGATGTGGGCCTCATCATTAAACAGAGAAGCCAGGCTTGTTTAAATGCTAGTTGGCAGGGCTGATGAAATCACACACTGCAGCAGGGCACTGACAGGCTTACTGTAAGGGCAAACAAGGCCTCAGAAGGACCAGTGATGGTTCTCTACATTGGTAGTTTATTGTGAGGTGCTCAGTTTCTACAGCCATGACAAGGTTCTATGATAGGTAAAAGGCCGACATAGCTACATTTCAATGCTTCTTAACTGATTTAACGCAGCTATTTTAGAATATTCATGCAAGATATAACGGGAATATCACATTCATTCCACTCTGAGACAAGAATATTTTCTTTGATGGACTGGATTAGGCCTGGAGTCTATATATTGTCTACTGTAGGTATACTGAATAACTTCTTGCCATGCCTGTACTTCCTATAAGAACATGATTAAATGTAACAAAGCAAATAATTACCGATGGACACCTCAAAGGTCACTGGCTTGGATCCAATGGAGTTATCAATCATTGTAGCTTCAAAAAGTGATCCAAATAGAAGGAACTCTTCCTTCTCTCCAAGAAAGTTCTACAAAAAATATACAGGAAAACTATTTACGTCAAGTAGAAGTCATAAAACCAATTAATTACCTGAGCCATCTTATCAAAATGTCACATTTTGTTGTGCACAGAAGATACTTCCTTTCTGAATATGTGAATAAACAATGGTATCAAACTATATAACTGTAAGTCAAGATGCACAATTGTGGCCACTATCCCTGACATGATATGGACAAAATGGAGTAACTGGAATATAAAGACAAGACAAAACTGTGGATTCACTTTTTAACTATTGCAAAATGAATCAATAATCTATACTATCAAGTAAAACAAATCATTCACAATAAAGACATTTAACTTAACTAGGGGGTTCGCCCCCAGCTCACTTCGCTCGCCAACCCCCCAGCCTGCGCTACATGCCAGCCACTTCGTGTCTCTGCCGCCCGTGTTGTGAAGAGGAGGGCTGAATGCAACCCAAGGAGATGTGGTCGCTCCTCTGAAACCCCCTCTTAAAAAACGGTGATACAATGGGAAACAAATACAGGGTTTTTTTTTTTTACCTCCTCTTTGCTTGATCAGCTGCTGGAAATCTAACAACATCACATTAAAGTTTGATACATTCTGAAAAGAATGATACCAAACATATATATGTCGATTTTAAAATAAGCCCGATTTAAAGCATGACAAAAAACGTGACATAAAAACGTCACATATAATCGCTGCACTTTTAGGCTTAGGATTTTATAGATATAGAGTAGATTTCTATTTTTCACTTTTTTACAAATATTCCTATATAAATAGAATCACACAAAGAGCAAAGCCCACTGACCTCTGGGAGTGGGTGGATTTCTTCAACCTCTACAGTCACAGAGCCGGGCACTTCAGCATTCCCAGGACTCTCGTCAGCTCCACTGCTCTTCCCTGAAGGCACTTCCTTTTCTTGTCCTTTACCGGACTTCTTGCTCTTGCGTCTAATTTTCAATTTGCTGATGGCCCCCTTAACAGATGGCCCCCCCTTGGTATCCACTACAGTCGGAGAATGATACAATTCTACAGTCAGTGAGAGGAGAATGCGTCCACGGAAGAAAATACCATCACCAAGGCCTTCATTGAGATCACGATGGACATCTCTCAGTGTGGAGTTATTAGGTGACCCATACAGGTTAACCCATGCAGGTCCAAAAGTAGGATGGAAACCTATTCAAAAAGAGGCAATTAAATGTTAAGGAGATGTCAATGCAATATTTAGTCATTTACAGTGAGCACTGTACACGTGACAATAATGACCCTCTAAACCTACAGTGCCCTGCATAATGTTTGGCGCAAAGACTAATTTTTCCTTGATTTTCTTGATTTAGCCCTGTGCTCCACAGTTTAAATTACAAATCAAAAAAGTCAGATGTTATTAAAGTACACATTCAGACATTCACTTAAGGTTATTTTCATACATTTCAGTCACACCATGTAGAAATGACTGCACTTTTTCAACATGGTCCCCCCATTTAATGTTTAGGACTATTGGTGTCACAGGTGTTTGTGATTCCTCAGGTTTGTTTCATGGCTTTATAAGGTACCTGGGCTTGCTACTACTTTTTAGAGTTCTAATTGCCATTGTTCAACATGAGGACAAGAGCTGTGCCATTATGAGGCTGAAAAACAAGAATCCAACCATTAGAGACATAAGTAAAACCTTAGGATGACCTAAATTGACTGTCTGGAATATCATTAAGAAGAAAGAGCTCAGTAATCACAAAGGGGCTGGTAGGCCAAGGAAGACCTGCACTGCTAACGACAGAAGAATCCTCACTACGGTAAAGAAAAAGCCCCAAACACCTGTGCGACAGATCAGAAACAGTCCTCAGGGGCCGAGGTGTGTGTGTATCAGAGATGACTATCCACAGAAGACTTCATGAACAGGAATACAGAAGCCACATTGCAAGGTGCACACTACTTGATAGACTCAAGAACAGGGTGGCCAGGTTACAGTTTGCAAACAAATACTTAAAAGATCCTGTAGAGTTCTGGAAGAAGGTCTTGTGGACAGATGAGACAAAGATGAACCTGCATCAGAGTGATGGCAAGAGCAAAATGTGGAGACATGAAGGAACGGCAATAAGAGTCAAAGCATGCCACCTCATCTGTTAATCATGGTGGTGGAGGTGTTACAGCTTGGGCACTTATGACGGCCACAGGTCCTGGCACACTTCTCTTCATTGAGGATGGAACTGCTAATGGCAGCCACACAATGAATTTTGAGGTGTATAGAAACATCTTATCTGCTCAGGTACTAGCAAATGCCTCCAAAGTCATTGGACAGCACTTCATCCTACAAGATGATGATCACAAACCCACTGCTAAGGCAACACAAAAGATTTCCAAAGCCAAAAAATGGAAAATACTTGAATGGCCAAGCCAGTCACCCAAATATAAATCCAATTGAGCAGGCCTTCCTTATGCTGAAGTCAAAACTTAAGGGGTCAAGCCCCCAAAACAAACAAGAGCTGAAGATGGCTGCATTAGAGGCTTGGTAGAGCATCCCCAGAGAAGATCCTCAGCACCTGGTGATGGCTATGAATCACAAACATCATTACAGGCAAGGGATATGCGACAAGATACTAAATATGTACTGCTTTAAAAACCCCCTGCCATTACTGTGTCCAAACATTATGGTGTCCAGAAATGGAGGGAAAAAGTGTTGTCATTTCTACACGCTGTGACCAAAATGTGTGCAAATCCCCTTAAAAGGAAGTCTGCAGTGAGCACTTTAATCCCATCTGAATTGTTTGATTTGTAATTTTAAGCTGTGGAGCAGAGAGGGGAACTAAGAAAAAAAAGTGTCTATTTTCCCAAACATTATGGAGGGCACTCTATAAACCTCCTTTATGTCACGTGTGATACTTCCATGTAATTTGATTTGAAAGAAACAGCATTTGAATGCGATGAAATCTTTTTACCATTCCTTGTTGGATCAGATATTTGCTGAAGATCCAAGTAATGTGTTGCTAAAGCAATGTCTCCGAAGTTTGCGTCATCCAATATCTGTACTTTTATTCTCCTGGCGAGGGGAGGGAATTGTTCAATGAAGGAGATCTGCTCGTTCCACTCAGGGGCATTTGTGTCGGACTCAACTGATGTTTCACCCTGTGGAAGGAATTCAAAAAATGCATTCTTGGCGGATACTTTTAGCCCATGAAGGATTTGTCTGCCTTATCAACCTAAAAAAAAACATTTGCAGTCTTTTCTTGCATTCCAAACATGCATTTCCCAAACAAGATGATCTAAATATTTAAAATGATGAAGATATAGTGTAGAAAGTAGAAGAGTATATATTATGCATTATCTTTATTTACCATGTGGCGAGTGGCTGGGGGTGGTACCCAGCCGGGACGCCCAGGAGGACCAGAGGAGGGCTTACACCTCCTCAAGACCATGAGGGGGCGGCCGCCCTGGTGGGTTTGGGGACCACGGGAACGAAGCTTAGAAGCTCAACCCTAAAGGGGCCCGTGGTCACTGGCAGGGGGCGCCCCAATGCCTGTGGAGCCCTGGTCCTCAGCACTTCTGCCACACCTGGAAGTGCTGGGGGGAAGAAGACCAGGGGGACACCCAGAGTTCTTCCAGGTGCACAGTCGGTACTTCCGCCACATCAGGAAGGAGCGGCCGAAGCTCATCAGGAGGCACCTGGAGCACGTCCAGGTGTGTATAAAGGAGCTGCCTCCATCCATTCGATGGCTGAAATCAGGAGGAAGAGGACGGAGCTTGGAGGAGAGGAGTGGAGGCGGTCAGGAGAAGAGAAAGGCATTGTGTAAGGGCCTGGACTTGAGGGTGATTGGTGCTGTGGCACTGGGTTGTGCGCTTCACATTGTGTGTAAATATTGTAAATAAACGTGTGTGGTGCTTTAAAATCATGTCCACCTGTCTGTGTCCGGGCTGCTTCCCACAACCTTTATAATATACAGGTAAGATTTCAGGTTGAGGACATGTCTCTTAGTTGCAAGTTATGGTTGACATTTCTCAAATATGATGTTCCATCTAACTTTTCTTAAAGATCAAAGGATATTAATGACTTGATAATAGATTTTTTTCTAACAATGGAAAATAAATTGCATCATTCTCAACTTAACGCTGATTTTTTTCACAGTACAGTGCAGAGACAGTCGCAAGCAAACACTAACCAACAGCCTAAAAGCAAAGCTTACAGTGTTTAAAAATGATCTTAAAATAATAGGGGGGCAGAATGTACAGTTTATCAAAGAAATCAGTTCAGCCCATGATGACCGTACAGGGCTCACCATTAGAAACGCATGTCATGTCTCCTTTGGCCTTCCACACAGTTAAGGCCTTCTTCTTGCCATTGCTTGACAACTGAATTCATCTGATGCTGCCGATTTCTGATATTCACCAATTGCTCTCACTGAGTGAGTTTAGTTTCCTTGAGTGTTTTTTTTTTTAATTTCTACAATTTTCCTTTTCATTTGTAAGTAAGGTATTCCTCAGTAATGTTCTTCTTGTTTTGCGTTACTCCGTTTTGCCTCTTTATGGCCAGATTTAGATTTGCTACTTTCTACGTCTTGCCTAACGTGTGCTTCCTGACCTTAGATTTTCTTTGGTCTTCTGGTCCCCCAGACATCAATCTTACTCTGATTGGTTCATCTTTTTAAAAAGTCACCAGCTATTTCAGTTCCCTGAATGTTGGAAGAAAGCTATGGCACCTAACAATCTTTTCCCAGGACATCAGGGTATGAACTGTGAGTACTGGAAAATGAGTAAATACTCAGCATGGGGTGTGCTTCTCACCATCTTCTGTTATTTTAATTATAATTCTCCAAGCCTAATTACATTAAAAGTAATGACAGTTCATCGCTATGTGTCATCCAGTTAACTTATTATTCAGAACAAATATTGATGTAAGGCTCTCACCCCAAGGTACTTCATTAATCAATGCAGAATTTTAACATTTCACCAAATTGCCCCTAAGCTCTTGCATGATCTGCCTGCCAATAGCAGAGAGGCCATGTCAGTCTAAGTATTTAAATCATAATATCTGCTGCTAATAATGATTTCTAAAAATGATGATAATTGTTTCAGTTGGATCTTGGTGTAACTATTTCACTCAGGTCTTGATGCCTTGAGTCAACGTATTTTTAATCTGGTTATCCTACTTGAATGCGTCGTAATCAAAGTTGGATATGATGTCAGAAGTTCAATGTCTTTTGACAAAGTTATAGATCCTTTCCTGCTTCATTTTACATTGTTATAATTCTAAGAGGGATGCTGGATATAAAACTGACCAAAAACACATTGATTCTCTTTTCCATGTCTGTTCTCTTTTTCATTCCCTTATTAATTTTTATTTGAATCACTAATGTGTTTCTGACCGCCATATTGCCATTTGCAGGTAAACACACTTGACTTCCTTTCCAAACATCCATCCATCCATCATTCAACCCGCTACTGTATATCCTAACTACAGGGTCACGGGGGTCTGCTGGAGTCAATCCCAGCCAACACAGGGCAACAGGCAGGAAACAAACCCCGGGCAGGGCACCACAGGGCACTGACACCAAGCACACACCAGGGACAATTTAGGATCGCCGATTCACCTAACCTGCATGTCTTTGGACTGTGGGAGGAAACCATTGCATACACAGGGAGAACATGCAGACTCCACGCAGGGAGGACCCGTGCCGCCCCTTCCTTTCCATTTTGTCTTTCATATTTTGCTTTGAAAGACAATTTTCTTGGGAGCCTAACTTGAACACAAACATCTCCTGTGTGTGACCTGGATCTTCATTTTCAAAACATTTGCGTATATTTACTTCTTGCCTTATGTCGTGTCACGAATGCGTGTCCTAGGGTCACAATCTAGGTTATTTCTATATATCTAATACCACCACGGGCCAAAAGGGGGCACTGCCATTAACTGTGCTGTCTTCCTTTGTCTCCAAAATGCCAAGAATCCACCCAGTGAATCAGAATTTGCTCCTGCCCCTTTCAGTCCCTGCAGGATGTTAAAAGTCCAGCTGCCTGGAAGAAGAGGTCACTCGTTGACTGGAGAACAGAGAAGATGGAGATCATGCAATCCCAGTGACAGAATCCAAAAGAAGCCTTGATAGTCAGTGTCTTTATTTGTTAGAAAAACAGAGGGTGATATTTTTGTTTGTACTCACACCATTGAGCTCTGTTTAACTTTGTTCTTCAATAGGGAAATCAAGGGTTGGCACCCCAATGTTTATCTTGCCTTTTGATCTATCATTCCCTTGGACGACCACAGTATACACTAGCCACATTACCTTTCAAAAACAGTTCATAGAATGAATTATAAAATATTGGGTATCTCTTGCTCTATGTGTACCTTCAGCGCCTTTCCTTAGGATCCTCCTGTGTCTGAACCTCTCTTGGGTGCTCCCTCTCTCAAGTACATTCCTTATAAAATCTGCTTCTCGGACTCCGTCATTTCAAAGTGTCTTGCTGGCCTTCTGTCCATTTTCATACTTCTCGTCTTTGAAGGTGACTCTCGGCATGCCTCCTATGCCTTTACTCCTCCACTTGTGTCTTAAAATCGCATCACCAAAAACCAAACTGACCAATCAGATTACTTATATCGACCGGACACACACTCAGACCTCAGCATTTCATTTTATGGTAGATTGGAATCTTTTAACGGGTTCGCTTCCCGGGTCCTCCCTGAGTGGAGTTTGCATGTTGTCTGCGTGGGTTTCCTCCCACAGTCCAAAGACATGCAGGTTAGGTGGATTGGCGATTCTAAATTGGCCCTAGTGTGTGGTTTGTGTGTGTCCTGCGTTGGGTTGGCACCCTGCCCGGGATTGGTTTGTGCCTTGTGCCCTGTGTTGGCTGGGATTGGCTCCAGCAGACCCCTGTGTTCGGATTTAGCGGGTTGGAAAATGGATGGATGGATGTCCCCTTGTTGTGTCTTAGTTCTCCCTTGGATATTATAATCTGTGTGTGACACTACCCTTGATTTCAGTACATACGTATGTTGTTTTCTTAGGAGTGTTCACTACATATGTGGCCTTCACAACCCAGAAAACCCCCTCCTGTTCTGCTTGTTTTCCCATATGCTCAGCATAAAAAGGTCATGTTGAATTTGTCTCAGATAACCTATTTTAAATTTAATTTCTATATTTCTATCTGTATTTATGAATTTCTTTTTCATTTTATTCTTCATTTTTGTTTTTTTCAATATTATAATATTGTGTGTATGTGTGTACAGAAGTTCCAAACCACACGGTGAAAAACAATTATGCGATAACTCTTACCTCGTATCTACGTGAAAATATCTCTCGTGCATGTACAAGATAAGGGTTATCCCATCATATTTTTCACTGCGCAGTGCAGAATTACTGTACTATGGAAGTGTGTGTGTGTGTATAAAGTTCTCTGCGCACCCTTTTTTGTCAACATTAATGGCCTGATGCTATAAGAATAGGCTCTTGCTTTCCACAAAGTGGATGGATGGATGGAAGAACTGAAGGCAGCCACACTCCATACAGTGTAAAGAACTGTCTGTTTTCTTTGCAAAACACTACTAAGGAGGCTTTCGTATGAAAAGACATAATTGATCCAACATGGTCGTAGGGAGCACCAAGCCAGTTCTAGATTCTGAGAGACCTGTTTGAACCAATTCTCAGTGGTCCTATTGAGTGTAAATCAATATATCAGATACAGTAACAGTCGGGTTGTAGCCATGAATACAAAATAATTCTGACAGTATCCATAGTACACTGGTAAACAAAAAATATATTTTCTATGAATCTAAGCTGAATTTGCCACACGCTAAGTACTCCAGTTTTAGTGTGAGTACTAAATTTACAAACTGTACCTGCTGTCCAGCAAAGGTGACCTTCACGTAGGGGTCAATGAAGACTTTCTTCTCTCCCATCATCTTTGAGAAGCTGCCTGCAATACCAGAATTCATGCTTGGTAGGCCTTCCCCACGGTAGATCCGGATACAAAACTTGGCCCAAGGTCTCTCTGCGGGTATTCTCTTAGGCAGCATCAGGTTTCTTGAGAGAAATGGTGACAGTAAGAAAAGGACTAAGGGGCTATAATCAATTATGGCACTGAAAAAATAGCATAAAACATTTCAGCTGAAAGTGGTCCTGAACATTTTATCCTGCCATCTAATTCTAAACCAATGAAATGTAGTTACAGTATATGAATGTCCACCTTTGTGAAATTAAACACTGCACTTCTTTTATTCAGCTTTTTCTAATGATACTGCAAGTGTGGGTTAGGCGGACTGGTGCTTAATTGGCCCTAATGGTATGGTGTGAAGTGAAGCAAGTGTACCTGGGATGGGGCAGGATTGGGTGGCTGAGAATGACCATACAAGAAAGGTACAATGTTAGAT
Organism: Polypterus senegalus; assembly: GCF_016835505.1. NCBI lineage: Eukaryota > Metazoa > Chordata > Cladistia > Polypteriformes > Polypteridae > Polypterus > Polypterus senegalus. The sequence goes on from NC_053167.1 coordinate 8,809,030, forward strand.
GTGCTCTTATTAATTCAATTTGCTAAGAAAGACATTCTTTACTTATTCAATACAGTAGTAATGACATGGTTTACTTATTCATCACCATACAGGGTACGTACCATTTCCTACTGTACCAAAATGCAGGGGAGGCCTAGTTATATACCAGCAGTCTGCCCTCTGCTTCCATCGCACCCTGAACTCGGCTCTGTGACCATGCAACTGCTCTCTGAAATTGAACTGGGTAAGTGACGTGACATTCATGTCCGTAATTGTAGAAAATTAAATCAGCTTATGCAGTAGTGTATGAAAGAAGATTCGGTGACGCTTCAGTGACTAAACGTGTGTGTAGAATTCTGTTACACTAAAAACAACCTCACAGCTGCATTATCTAAAGATTATAATGAATCAATATTTCTCTGTTAGAATGTAATGTATCGATAAAGTGTCATATTGATCCACCGCCTATCATGTTCAACCACTGTACTGTGAGCAATTTTGATCTCCAGGGTACAAAAAGGACTTAACAGCACTAGAAAAAGTCCAGAGAAGAGCGACTGGGCTGACTTAACGGCTACAGCGGATGAATTATGAGGAAAGTTTAAAAGAGCTGAGATTGTACAGTTTAAGCAAAAGAAAATTAAGAGGAGACGTAATTGAAGTGTTTCAAATTATGAAGGGAATTAGTCCAGTGGATTGAGACTGTTATTTTAAAATGAGTTCACAAGAACACAGGAGCACAGTTGGAAACTTGTTAAGGGTAAATTTCGCACAAACACTAACAAGTTTTTCTTCACACAGAGATCCACAGACACATGAAATAAGTTTCCAAGTAGTGTGGTAGACAGTAGAACTTTAGGGACTTTCAAAATTTGGCTTGACATTTGTTTTAGAAGAATTAAATGGATAGGACTCGCAGACTTTGTTTGGCTGAACGGCCTGTCCTCATCCAGATTGTTTTAATGTTTGGATGCAACCAACAATGTGCTTTTGAAACATCAGCACAGATTTTCAATCTTTATCAGGTACTATTTGGAAAACATTTACGTTTAAGAAATTTGATCTATAATTGACCACAGACCTTGTTAAAGCATGTGAATCTTTCCACGACTTGGGTTGGACTCTGCTGTCTATGAAAGCCTCATGATATTGTAAAATGTTATTAAAAACATATTTTATGTATATTAGTAATATATGGGGTGGCACGGTGGTGCAGTGGTAGCGCTGCTGCCTCGCAGTTAGGAGACCCGGGTTCACCTCCCGGGTCCTCCCTGCGTGGAGTTTGCATGTTGTCTGCGTGGGTTTCCTCCGGGCGCTCCGGTTTCCTCCCACAGTCCAAAGACATGCAGGTTAGGTGGATTGGCGATTCTAAATTGACCCTAGTGTGTGCTTGGTGTGTGGGTGTGTTTGTGTGTGTCCTGCGGTGGGTTGGCACCCTGCCTGGGATTGGTTCCTGCCTTGTGCCCTGTGTTGGCTGGGATTGGCTCCAGCAGACCCCCGTGACCATGTGTTTGGATTCAGCGGGTTGGAAAATGGATGGATGGAGGTAGATATGAATGACACTATAGATAGATAGATAGATAGATAGATAGATAGATAGATAGATAGATAGATAGATAGATAGATATGAATGACACTATATGATAGATAGATAGGTAGATATGAGTCCTCCCTGCGTGGAGTTTGCATGTTCTCCCCGTGTCTGCGTGGGTTTCCTCCGTGCGCTCCGGTTTCCTCCCACAGTCCAAAGACATGCAGGTTAGGTGGATTGGCGATTCTAAATTGGCCCTAGTGTGTGCTTGATGTGTGTGTGTGTGTCCTGCGGTGGGTTGGCACCCTGCCCGGGATTGGTTTGTGCCTTGTGCCCTGTGTTGGCTGGGATTGGCTCCAGCAGACCCCCGTGACCCTGTGTTTGGATTCAGCGGGTTGGAAAATGAATGGATGGAGGTAGATATGAATGACACTATAGATAGATAGATAGATAGATAGATAGATAGATAGATAGATAGATAGATAGATAGATAGATATGAATGACACTATATTATAGATAGATAGATATGAAAGGCACTATATGATAGATAGATAGATAGATAGATAGATAGATAGATAGATAGATAGATAGATAGATATGAATGATACTATATGATAAATAGATAGGTAGATATGAGTCCTCCCTGCGTGGAGTTTGCATGTTCTCCACGTGTCTGTGTGGGTTTCCTCCGGGCGCTCCGGTTTCCTCCCACAGTCCAAAGACATGCAGGTTAGGTGGACTGGCGATTCTAAATTGGCCCTAGTGTGTGCTTGATGTGTGTGTGTGTGTCCTGCGGTGGGTTGGCACCCTGCCTGGGATTGTTTTGTGCCTTGTGCCCTGTGTTGGCTGGGATTGGCCCCAGCAGACCCCTGTGTTCGGATTCAGCAGGATGGAAAATGGATGGATAGTAATATATGTAATTACATTCTAATATCATCACTCTTTTTGATAAGACTCACTGCTACAAAATATGTATTAAACCAGTATCTGATGACTAATTATTTGAAGAAATTATTAGAAAATTAACAAATGCTCCAACTTTCAAACCAGCTAGCTGAGTCTCTGAACACACCTGAATGTTGCACCATGTGTACATTTAGTTACTCATTTATAAATATTTATATTTTTACAATTTATTTGCACATTGGCATTAAAGAATTTGTACGCAGATCAATCCTAAAAGGTTCCCCATTAAAACTCTATCCAAAAATGTTTTCAATAACTAGTGATTAATCTCTTTTATAGGGACTGTCGGTACTTGAAAATAGATGAGGACAGTTGAATAAAGGATAGCAAGGGTTAAAAGATATACAGTATTATTATAAAAGATCCCATAACTGCCCTATTTAGATTTTTATTGATTGAATTACTTAAATGGGTTTCATGTTTGCCTGTTTAGAAAATAATTTAGAAATATTACCTAAAATAAAAGTTATTTCATGATATTGCATTGAGAATTTCTCCAAAGAGTGCATTCAAAAGCTGTGCCACCTCCATGTAGCTTATGGTGATCCAGTAGCCCACTCAGGTGTTACTTTAAGGCTGACTGATTGCTCCAAGTTCCCCTTGTGTGTGTGTGTGTGTGTGTGTGTGTGTGTGTGCGTTTGTATGATTGTGTGCGTGTGAATGAACCCTGTTATGAACTGGAGTTATATCCAGAGTTGTTTGCTGCCTGAGTCTGATGATGATAACTTCCCATGTTCGGTAACCCTATAATAAATTATCAATACAAAAATAGACAGACAGATGGAAACTTACAAATGTGTTAAGTGATCTTTTGAAAAAAGCAAGGTTTGGTAACCTAGCGTCATGCTTTCAGAGATTCTATCACAGTTATTTCTGTCCATCTGAGACACCAGATAGAAATTTGTGCCCGACAATAGACACACCGTGCATGTCGTGTACCCCTTAAATATGGGGAAATGAAAATAAAATGCTCCACTCACTTCTCAATGTCATCATTCTGACTGCCCACCATTGGCAGACTTGCAATGCCAATGGGATCTCCTCTGGCTACAATGGACACTGTGCACTTCACGTATCCCTTGATGCCACTCCGTGTGTCTTTAGGGTCAGTGATAGGTGCCCATTTCTGATAGAAGCGGTGTTCTAAGTAAACAAATGAAAACATTTATTGGAAAATTATTTATTTTTAAGAATGAAATACATTAAAAGAACAAAATGCAATTACAAAAAATATAGCAAAGACAGTATTATGTTCCAAAGGCAATCAATGAAACTCCACACTCAACCACATGTGGCTCAGAGAGCTACACAACAAGAGTATTAAACAGCAAATAAAGAAAACCGTGCTTTCATTAGCATAACTCTAAAGTATTCTTGCCAAATTCTGAAGAAATTGTGAAGAAAATTACTTTTTTCCAGTTACAGGTTGCCCTGAGGTGGTCTGACACCCTGCCCAGGGATTTGTTCCTGCCTTGTGCCCTGTGCTGGCTGGGATTGGCTCCAGCAGACGCCCGTGACCGTGTGTATATAGTGATATAGGATATAGCGGGTTAAACAATGACTGACTGACTGACAGTTACAGGTTGTATGGAATATCACTTTCCCACAATGGGGATTGGGATTGTCAGGGATGCCAGGGGCAACGACCCGGCCTGGACGGCGTGAGGGACCGGATGTGGGTCTGCGCCCACCCTGGATCACGTGTGGGCCGCCGCCCTGGTTGCTGTGGGAGCCACGGGTTGAGGGCATGGAAGCCCCACCCTGCAGGGGCCCGTGGTCACCGCCAGGAGGCGCCCCAATGCCTTGGAGACCTGTTACCTCAGCACTTCCACCACACCCGGAAGTGCTGAGGGGAAGATTAAAGAGGACACCCGGGAGAACAGCCGGCACTTCCGCCATGCTGGGGCGTGGCCAACAGGGGAGTGTCGGAAACACCTGGAGCTCATCCAAGGCTTTTATAAAAGGGGCCGTCTCCCTTCATTCAGGGCTGGAGTCGGGTGGAAAAAGGACAAGGCACGAGAGGAGTGTGGAGGCGGCCCAAAGAAAAGGCATTTGTGTGGCCAGGACTGTGTGTTGGGGTTTGTGGTGCACGGGACTGAGTCTAAGTGACGAAAAACTTGTAAATATTGTAGATAATAAACATGTGGTGGTGATGAACAACATGTCCGCCTGTCTGTGTCCAGGCCGCGTCCACAGGATTTTCTTCCAGTTGAGCTGAATCATTCATTGTCAAAGCAATATACTGTACGAATGTTACAGCCAATTTGCTCCCAGCACACTTTTCTCCCACCCGGTTTGACTTCTTATATTTCTGTTAAGACATTTGGATTTATTTTAGGTCTAAGACTATCTGAGAGATATAGAAAATGTGTCCAAAATAGTCTGGGAGAAGAACATCCTCAAAACCTGTGACTCAGCGATACGGGCATTCGATGGCATCACTCACAGGTTGAATCTTGCCCTCACCATATTATAGACATATGTAGATGGGATATACGTAAACATAAATAAAAAACATAAATAATTCTGAATGGAGTTATTGTGTGCCAAATGTTCATCTCCATCTCCATTGCCAGCTCCGACTAACCTGCATGGGTTATGCTGGGCAGAGCAGCTCCTTTTTAACCTGGACATGGGAGTACTTCCTGTGCAACAACATTGCCACCAAAAAGCACCTCTGGGTGAGGCAGAACATCCCTGGATAGTACCTTAACAGGGCCACCCATTGGGATTACACTTCCTATGCTGCCCTTGTGGAAGGATAATTTTAGGGTAACATAGCCTAACATCTTAAAGACATCTTAACATCTTTAACATCTTAAAGACATAGCATAAAGGGCTAATAAATGTCAGAAAAATGTTCAGGCATATCAGGCCAAGTGAACAACAAAATGTACTGAAAGATGACTAAGAGATGACTAAGAAATCAGCAGATATTTTGCAAAGAACCAGAATGGACAGTTGTTATATGCACAGAAATTTCAAGGGTGGTGGCTCAACTCAAAAAGCTTTTATTTTATATAAGTCATTTGGGTGTAAACCACAGTAAATGTATGCATTGATTGGCACTGTATGTAAATTCAATAGTTTATAAAATGAACCTCTGTTCTTTGTTTCTCTAATCATTCTGACCATGCTGTAACAGACTGTTTTGAAGAATGCTCCCTCTAAGGCATTTTGCCAAGGAGCAATTAAAAAACACCACGAACAGCTTTTCTCTTGCCTGATTATTGATTTGTCCTGTGTTTTTGGAGAGGATAAGTTTCTTTCTTTAATTATGATATTGATTTTTACTACACCCTGCGATTTCACAAATGGGAACTCCGCAAGAGAGATGCTGTCACCCAGTGTACAGGGGGAACACATGTCCCTGGAAGGCCAGCTCCCACTGTCCTTTCACTATAAAGGACTCCTGCTGCGATCCACTTTCAAAACCGAATGACGGCGATCCATGATCCACCGAAAGCACAGGTCTACATGATGCACATTTTAGAAAATCTTTATTTTTATTTGGGGAGACAGCAGTAGACAGTTGACACAGTGTTTTTACAAAAATGATATTTTCTCTAGATCCAATAAGCATTACTAGCAATAATTCACGTTAAGTGATTGAAAGCTTTCTATAAAATTCCATGGGATAACCATCTGGGCCTGCAGTTTTCCCATCTTGCAGTGAGTTTGTAGCATATCTAATATTAGAGAGAGACCCAGAGGTTTATCAAGCTCATCTGTGCAATGAGTATTAAGAAGTGGTATTTATATTTTATCAGAGAAGTCCTTTGCTTGAATCTCACTTTCTTTATACTGTGAAGAATGCTTGGTTGTGCAGTAGGCCTGAAATCTTTTAATTATTTCTTTGTGCCCTGATCTGATTTCCCGCTACATTGCTAATCTCTATGATCGAATTTGAGTACTGCCGGAAACGAGTAATCAAGCACCTGGAGCCAGCAGCCACTACTTGAGGAGCCAGAGTCGGGAAGAGGAAGACTAAGCTTGACCAGAGGATTGGAGGAGAAGGAAAAGAGTAAAGGAAGAGTAATGTACTGTGTGCTGTATTTATGTATGTGCTGTACTTTGGACTGTGTTATACTTTTCCCACAAAGGAAAAAGAAAAATAAACCTTGTTTGCCTTGAACTTGTGCCCCACGCTTGTCTGTGTCGGGTTGCCAGCCACTAGTTATACCAATCATGATACCCATTTGAGTAAGGAGTGTACACATGACAATAATTTAATTCAATTCATTTTTTTTATAGTGCTATTCACTGACAAGAATGACCCTATAATAACATATTAGCTCTACAAAGTTAAAATACACAGTGATTAGTAACCTAAGCCACTGTTATTACCACCAAAATTCCAGAAAGAACTGAAATGAAAGCTTATGGGGATTGTTGAATATTTTTACAAAATCGAATAATAAGTAAAGAGCAATAAAAAGCATTGTCTGCACATAATACTTTCAAAGGCTGGGCAGCCATAGAGGTGTTAGGTATGCTGAATAAAGTGCATGCACAGTGGATATCAAGTCTGTTGAAGGGTGCACATGAGCCACGGCTACACAATAAATGATATTTTATTGAATGAATTACAGTAAACCCTGAGGATGGTGAGATTTGCCGTGGCCTCACTCTTTTTACCTGGCTGATTGTAGACTGTGCTGATGTCAACCTTAAACATGCCAATCAGCGTCCACAAGAATGGAAGGAACTTCTTATGTATAACCTGAAGGACAACAATCAAGAGATTATTTAACTCACAAACCAAATAACCCATCAGCAGAAAGGAAGCAAAGAAAGCAATCTCACTAAGGGAGGGAAACATAAAATATACTGGCATCAGGCTGGAAAATATAAACCATACAAATCAATTAACAGTGACAGAATCAAAAGAAACATAATAAAGCATCCCAAAGCTCCAAATGAGTAAGAAACACAAGAAAAAATCACTAAGAGTATCATATAAAATACAGGAAGTGTTAACACCAAATACTGATAGGAAATAGATGAAATAAAAACAAGAAAGGCAGCAGCAGTATAAGCAGAACCAAGACTAGGATTTAAACGAAAGGAGAAAATATACAGAAGTGCATGCCCAGATTTACTAGAGGCATCATTCTGTACCCACGCAAAGCTGTGGTGATATTATTTTGCATACTTGAGACTTAACACATAAACTGAGAAGTGTTATTTCTTCAGTAACTGGAAGCATTTTGCAACTACTAAAAGATCAAGATGTAAAACTTACAGATATTTCAATAACTCTGTCAAACATGGTCTCCTGAGCCTCATAGAATTCAAACATGAAATTCTAAAACAAGACAGATACAGACAATCAAGACATACTTCTTCTTTATAAGTGACAGAGAACAATATTGAATCAATAAACGTGACAGTATTTGATCAGCTAGCACAGTTACATGTTAAAGGCCTCACAGTTTGGGCTCACCTCATTGTAGAATGGGCAGTTAGTCGATTTCTGTTTTGCTGTGTGCTTCTTCTCATCCCCAATCTTCACACGAACTACTGGGTCAATGTTTACTCCAACCAGTTTCTGGGCTTCAACAATGGTGATGTTCACCTGGAGGGGGGGAAACATTAAGACACATTAATAGAAAAGACAGGAGTGGGGTGCAGTTGGCAAGTCCACCAATGCCCCAGAGTTGTAAGACCTGTGCCGTGTCATCAGGTTTGGTATTGCAATTTCTAGATTAGAAAAGGTACACTTTGTTAATCCCAAAATGAAATTCAGATGCAAAGAGCAGCAAAAACATCAAAAATAAGAATACAGACTCACAGAACAAATAATTCAGCCAATCAATCAATCAATCAATCAATCAATCAATCAATATTGTGCAGATATTTCAAAATGAACTTAATGAGGAAGCATTGAATTGCCTGACAGCAGTCTGCAGCAAAGACCCCCAGAAAGCGCTTCTTGGTGGAATGAACCAGTAGGTAAAGGGGGCATCTCTTGGAGGGGATTTTTGACGACGGCATAACATTTTGACATCATCCTCTTTTCCATAACAGCTTCCAGTGTCTCCGGGGTTCACCCTGTGATGGCGCAGGCTTTCCTGATCAGTTTTTTCATGCATTGTGTGTCTTTGTGCTCAGGTTGCTTCCCAAGGAGACTGGTAGAACATTTCCAGCAGCTTGCTGCACACATCAAAACCCCTGAGTGTGCACAGGAAGTACATTCTGCTCATACAGGGCCCCTGTGTTGTCAGACCAGTCTAGTTTGCTGTTTATGTGAACCCCAAGCTCTGCGCCACTTCCACATCCAAGCCCTGAATGGTGACTGGTGCTCTTAGAAGCCCCTTGGCACGATGCACCACCAGCTCTTTTTGTCTTGCTTCTAGTTATAATATGAAACATTTCAAATTGCTGCAACCATATCATATAAAGTTAAATTGGGAAAAAAACAAATAATTACCATTTTAACTCCAATGAATATTTAGTGAAAAGGCTGCTGTCATGGATTTCTTGACCAAGTGCTTCTTCTGTTCATTTATCCATTTACAGCAGATGAATATTTGACACCAAGGTACACTTTGGCAGAGAAAACAAATACAGTCCTGAATGCTTCCTGTACAACTGTGCTGTTTCACTGGCATGCCTTAAGTAGTGCGGTGATGTACCATGTTAGCCATTTAATGAGAGGTGAAGCAAATGACACCTTTCATTGGCCAACTGAGTAGTTGACTATACACAGACTTTTGAGGCAGCTCAGGCCCGTTCTTCAGGCAAGGTGTAGTACAGAAGCTGGAGTTACTTGTGTTTATATACACTCTCGAGAAAAGAAACATGAATCTAAAACCCTCCTGTGAGTCATCTTTAGTGTCAAATATGAACGGACCTCTCCAACCTAAGATTGACTTAGCAAGAGAGGGGTACAACAATATATGGTCAAGATCTTCCCATAAGATAACTGTCCATCAATGTCTTTTGATGAGTTTTCCTTACAAGGTGGATCTATAATCAAATCTCCTGGGTCGGACCGAGTGATGTAAATAGTTCTCATATCTGGTCATAAAACTCTTGTTTCTATTCAAGCCATGTCGTAACGTGTTACGTTTTAGCAACAGTTTCATTTCCCCTTCCTTTCTCTCTTGAAGTTGCCCATAAGCATATCTTCTTTCGGCTGCTCCCGTTAGGGGTTACCACAGCAGATCATCTTCTTCCATATCTTCCTGTTCTCTACATCTTGCTCTGTCACAACCATCACCTGCATGTCCTCTCTCACCACATCCATAAACCTTCTCTTAGGCCTTCCTCTTCTCCCCTTGCCTAGCAGTTCTATCTTTAACATTTTTATCCCAATATCCCCAGCATCTCTCCTCTGCACATGTCCAAACCAACGCAATCTCTCCTCTCTGACTTTGTCTTCCAACCGTCCAACTTGAGCTGACCCTCTAATGTCCTCATTTCTAATCCTGTCCATCCTCGTCACACCCAAAGCAAATCTTAGCATCTTTAACTCTGCCACCTCCAGCTCTGTCTCCTGCTTTCTGGTCAGTGCCACCGTCTCCAACCCATATAACATAGCTGGTCTCACTATCGTCCTCTAGACCTTCCCTTTCGCTCTTGCTGATATCAATCTGTTACAAATCACTCCTGACACTCTTCTTCACCCACTCCACCCTGTCTGAACTCTCTTCTTCACCTCTCTTCCACAATCCCCATTACTCTGTACTGTTGATCCCAAGCATTTAAACTCATCCACCTTCGCCATCTCTACTCCTTGCATCCTCACCATTCCACTGACCTCCCTCTCATTTACGCACATGTATTCTGTCTTGTTCCTACTGACATTCATTCCTCTGTTCTCTAGAACATATCTCCACCTCTCCAGGGTCTCCTCAACCTGCTCCCTACTATCGCTATTGTTCACATTGTCATCAGCAAACATCATATTTCACGGAGACTCCTGTCTGATCTCATCTGTCAATCTGTCTATTAACATTGCAAATAAGAAAGGGCTCAGAGACGATAACTGATGTAATCCCACCTCCACGTTGAATGCATCAGTCACTCCTATCGCAGACCTCACCACTGTCACACTTCCCTTGTACATATCCTGTACAACTCTTACATACTTCTCTGCCACTCCCGACTTCCTCATACAATACCACAGCTCCTCTGAGGCACCCTGTCATATGCTTTCTCCAGGTCCACAAAGACACAATGCAACTCATTCTGGCCTTCACTATACCTTTCCATCAGCACCCTCAGAGCAAACATTGCATCTGTTACCCATAAGATGCCCATAAGCACTGTGACTTTATAATAATAGTTGCAGTGTCCATTGTTTGCATATGTAAGCTCCTACAGGAACATCTCTCTTGCCATGTGAAACCTGTGTAAATGTGTTCTTTAGCATGAGGTTTGTCCAGTTTGTCCCACATACAGTTCAGTGGTGGGACATTTCATGCCCAGAATTAGGTAGACCTCATTAGACAATCTCCATGAAAATGAACCCCTTTATCTGATGTTGCTGTTGGGTATGAGGTATAACTACATGATCTGTAGTGTAAATTTGAGCACAAGGAGACATCACTTTTAGTTGATTCACTCAGGTTAGATGTTTGTCTGCATGCCAGGAGAGGAGGTTTCTGGGAATCCAGTACATGTCTTATCTTCTCATTATTTAGTTCTTTATAATTGATTCACTTCTCATTGCTGTGCCTTGAAAAACTTCTCCATATGAACAATAAATGGTTCTTCAGCATCTGAAGCCACATCATTCAAACCTGCTACCAGATATTAGCTGCCTCCTCTCTTTCACATTATGTTTCTGGGATTACAATTAAAAATGGCACAAGACAAAAGTATACTTGAACTGGGATTGCCCAAAATATAACTGGTAAAAACAAGAAGAATAGGATCCTTCTTTTCTTTTGATTTGGATCCTTTGGTCTAGAATCTAAATCAAAAGGGATTAGACAACCTATCAAGCACCAAACACAAGAATTCCTAAAGTTGAGATAGTTAATCACTGTTGTGGAGAGGTAAGACTAAGCAACAAGTGACACAAAAGCACTCCTTTATATATTGTTGGTAACAAAACTAACCCAGTAACAATCCTACAATTAAAATGACAAATGAGTAGAGCAGGATATTCTCAAGCAGATCCTCCAGTCTTTGATCATGAGAGTTATATCTGAATGAAATTTATTCACATTCCTATGGAGACACTTGGAACAGGGGACCCCAGAGAGCCGTCTTCTGGGGTTACCCATCATGACCAGCCTATTGTTGAAGATAAAACAATTACTCTCACCTGAAATATTTTTGCTTTTGGAGAAGCTGCTAACTCATTTCTGGAAGGAAAACGGCACCGGCTACAAAGAAAAATCCAGAAAGAGAAAAAGCGTAAGGAACACACTGTGAGGCTTCAACTATATTCAAATCATTCTCAAAATCCCATGCCATACAAAGTCATGTCAAAGAGCACCGTTATGTGCGGACAACTAAAAGTGAATAGTTGTCTCACTATCCTGTCTTAAGCTTCAGTCCACAAGTCAGACTCGCCACAGAGTGCAGATTAATTAATGTTACCTTTTGATGGGAGTAAAGGTGACGTTTGTGAATTCAGCCTCCGAAAAGTTGAAATCATCATCGTCTTCGTCTTCATCATCATCACCTCCACCTTTGACTAAACTACGTCCCAGTTTCTTTGCTTCCTTGTCAAGTCGTTCAGGTCTCATCAATTGACTAGACCTAGAAGATCAATCCAGGAAGTTATTACGATGGACACTACCAGAACATCTAGCATTTTTTAATGCTGCTACTAATAATAATAATATTTTTTGTATACTAGTGATCATGTGTTGTGAAAATACCTTTGCAGCCTAACAACAGGAAGAGTTAAAATTTTCCATGATTGATCATAGCCTACTGACTCTTAGGGCCAGTTTATACTTCATGCTCAGAATGTGTATGCGTACGCATCATGGTGGCCACGCGTTCCCAGAATTCATTTGATACGTCCTCTGAGCAGATCCTCAGAAATTAACACGACGTGTGCGTGAGTTGCAGTACCTGCAAAATGTTGGGGTGCAGTGTGATCAAAGTCGGAATGTGACGTCAAGAGTCTCTATTTACTATCGACATGTGACAGAAAGCTTTGCGGATCCTACGAGATCGATATGCGCGCTTCCATGTTTGATGAATGGTTCGATGAGGTGAAGCAAAATGCTGACATACAAATGCATTCGTGGAGCTTTGATATTCAAATGTCGCATATTCCCCAAAGTAATGACATGATTCATTTTAAAAATCTCACATACCGTCTTCTCTGCTGTCTATTTTTTTTTTGCACCTTCACAACAGCATCAGAATGTATGGCGGCGTATTTGAGCCACAGAGGAAAAAAATAAGGGCATGGTTCAAAGGTCTATTTTGTGATTAAAGTGGAAATTTTGACTTTAATCTTGAAATGTCCACTTTAACCTCGTAGTTTACTTTATAATTAAAGTAGACCATCGTAAACGTCATCTTAAAACCGACCCAGTTGTTAATCGCTGCGTACTTCTGGGGTTTACTCCTGACCTGACAGAAGCAATCGCCACACAGAACACATTAAATGTATGATATTCCAGCTCTTTGCACATTTAGAATCCTTAGATTTATACTTGATATCACTTTTATGATGAAATTCATTAAATTATATATATTACATTTTACAGATAAATTGTTAACTTCATTTAAATAATGAATATTGTTAATAATTACACACACGGTGGTGGAGCAGTAGCGCTGCTGTCTCACAGGGAGTCACGTCCCTGGTGTTCTCTTCCTGGAGTTTGCACGTTTTCCTGGTGTGTTTCCACAGTGTGCTCCAGTGTCCTTCCAAAGACATGAAGGTTTATGGATTTGTTGACGCTAAAATGACGCTAGTGTATGTGTATGCTTGTGTTCACCTTGCGATGAGCTGATGCCCCGTCCAGGGATTTTGTTTCTTTCTCGCGCCCGATGCTTGTTGGAATGCGCGCATCCCTGGATTGATGGCTGTAATCATTAAACATCCTTTCACAGATATTGTGGCAAGGTGTCCATGGAATTTAATGGCTGTTTCAGGCAATTCACAACACAGTGAAGCGGAACCAGTTCTCACCGTGATTATATCTCACACTGCCACCTGGTGGAATCTTCCAGATTTACGTAATGTATGCAAATATAAACAATACAACGCTTGAGTAACAATAGCGTCACGTCGCGTGAAGTATAAACCCGCCCTTAAATTAATGTTAGAGCAAAGAGATTGAGAAATATTTTAGAAATAACGTACTGTGGGTCCAGGTATCCAGCATTTCTGAATCCAAATCCATCTCTGTAAAGGAAGGGGAAAAAAAAAAACGGTGAAAAACTGCAAAGAAATGTAATACACTGTCAGTTGTGAAAAAAAGGCCGCACAGAACACAATGTGCAAGGGGCTGAAGATTTCTCACTGTTACCACCCATCTGTTACTAAGATATCCTTGACAAGTCTTCCCTGGGCTAAATTCCATTAGTGTTGATTCAGTAACTTCCTTCATTTTCTACAACAGCTGCTTATTCCAGTACAATGGTGGTTCTCAAACTGTGGGCGCGCCCAAAAAGGGGGCGCGAAGATGCGAAAAAGTAAACAAGAATTGAAAATATGTAAAATACATCTATTGAAACCAAAACAAATTGACTTAAACTACATTCTGATACTAGAAAAATATATAGAGAGTCAGATAAATGTAAAAAAAAGTTAAGTAGCTTTAATAAAACTTGTAGCGGTGTATCGGCAGCAAAAAATATAGAAATACATTTTATTAGGGTTTCAAAAAAACGTTAGGGTGGCGCAATTAAAATTGTTATGAAAACTCGGGTCGCAGATACTTAAAGGTTGAGAAACACTGCAGTACAAGGGTTACTGGGCTGTGTCATTTTGGCAGGACTGGACGCAGCGCAAAAACCAGCACTGAATGGCTCATCAGTCCATCACAAAGAGAGGCCACACAATCATGCAAGGCCAGCTACCAGAGTTTGGAGATTTTGAGGAGTTGGAAAAAAAAAAATCAGACTATGCAGAGAAAATCGAGGTCGACACAACTCTGTGACAGCAACAGCGGTGCCCTCCGCACTTCATGTGCCACCCTGATACAACTCAGTTTATTTGTAATGTGGTGCACTTCCTTTTACATGAACAGGGCACATCTCACTATTTACGAGTATAATAAGTAAAATAAAACACAAAATCACATTCTTCAGATAACAAAATTAGCATGCTGAACCCACAAATCCTCTGTCATGAACTAGGAGTCCCAAGCACTAAAGAGTTTCAATAATGGCCACTATTAAACCTCGGCTAGTAATAAGGGCAAGCACCAAATCTTTATAAGTTAAAAGATTTATTCTTCACAAAAGCTATTCTACTCACAATGAAGCTCTGTGGAGCACAAAGGAAAGATGGACTTGTCTGAAACACAAGGCAATTCATGCAAAAACAAAGTCCTAAAACAGAATCCAGATTGAGTGTTCGAAGAAAACACATGCGGCATAAGCAAAACACAAATAACTCACCAACTCCGGAGCGCATTCACAACGAGCCGCCAGGAACTGTGGGAGACCCTCCAGATTTATATGGTGGAGGGTAGCTCCTGGCGGTGACTGGCAAGTGGCGCCACCTCTTGGGGGACCATCCACAACACACATGGAACATAGCAAAGGCAGCTTATATACACAGAGGAAACCAAAAATACAGACAGATGCATATAACTGACATAAAAAAAAAATAAAAAATGAACAAAAGAGACATAAATATTGAATTTGAACCCCAGCAGGGAAGGAACCTTGACTGAGATGTGACACCAGCAAAATTGTGCCACGGAAATCTACATAAACATATCCACATTTTAGAGTGTATCGTTTCGTTAACTGGGTTCCTAATACTTCTTTAAAATATACAGTATACATATATATATATATCTTTATATATAATACGCTACCGTGGCTGTCCGTTTATGTCTGTCCAGGATTTTAAATCACCTGCACCTCGCAAACCGTTTGAACTATCGACCTGAAATTTTGTACACATACACTACGTGACATCTACTATCCGCTTTCGGGGTGATGATTGACCTCCAAGGTCATTCCTCTTTTTATTTTTATTTTATTTTATTGTAGAATCAACTCTCGGCAGTGGCCAGCAGGACGGACTTGTGGGGCATGTGTACGGGCGCCGTTCTCATTCCTACCACCTTCGCCATCACTTCCCCTAACTCTTCATATCTTAAATCATTCTTGAGGGAGATTGAAGACTTAAGTGAAAAATTAAGGAAATGTACGAAGTAATTGCACCACAAACACTGACTTAATCAGTTTTAACACCAACAGATGCCGACGGAAGAAGAGAAGAAGCGGGCCGATAGGGTGGAGAAAAGAAGATCTGCTCAGGAACCTCTGAGCAAACGAATGCTAAACATACAGAGAAAGAAAGAGCATGAAAACTAGGTAAGCGCAAGTCAAGTGAATTCGTGCGGTGCGCCATTACTGGTATATGTAGAAACTTAAACGTATACCTAAGCCTCCCGACCCCTAATTAGAGGCATTGTCCAAGGCTGAATAAAGTGTGAGTGTGATAGCTAAATAAAGTTCCCAAACAAAGAAAAAGATTTTGCCCCCAAACCAAAATTTTACTGACTAAACAAACCGTGGGGAGCAACTTTGCATTCCTCTGCCAAATCCCAAAAATCCCTCCTGGTTCAGGTGTGGCCTCTAATTAAACTTCCTTAAGGGGAAACATTTCAGAATGAAACATAGCCTACAGTCTCCTGTACGATTAGGGAATCTGTGCAAAATGTGGCCAACATACACTACATTCAGAATTAGGGAATTGCATAGCGGGCGGACAAACACACAAACAAATATTCCGAGTTATGTATTAGAAAAAGTTGAGTCAAAATGTGTCTGAAGCTGGCCACATAGCTGATGGGCGTTCTACAGTGTCCTGTGATAAAGGTTAGCGTCAGAGACTTGGGTGGTCCTACAAACCCTTCATCTTCAGTCGAGTCCAGAAAATCATCCTGCTGCCAGGTTCCTGCAGGGCCTTCTATTGGATGATAGCAAATATCAACCTCAATAACAATCTGAAATAAGACATTCAAATATTGTAATTAGAATATAAAATGAAATATTCATAAACATAGGGTAGAACAATTTTAAGTATAAACATTGAAACAAACTGCAAATATCATTAACGATTCAAATCTGTTTAGCAATAACCGAGCAATTAGCTTGTTTTTGGGAAAAGAAAACTGGTTGTATCTGCAGACAATGTCAAGTGTGAATTTCCCCTTGGGATTAATAAAGTATCTATCTATCTATCTATCTATCTATCTATTATATAGTGCCTTATCTATCTATCTATCTATCTATCTATCTATCTATCTATCTATCTATCTATCTATCAATTATTTAATTCACTTAAATAATTTCTACTGGTAATTCTAGATTTCTAATGTGATATTATTTTGGGTTTGTTCTGTATATACTGTATAAGGTTTGAAGAATCTGTGTTCTAAATTGTTACAGCTAGCTTTGCTTTGACAGACATTTTCTGAATTGCAGTTGGAAACACTAAGAACATAAAGAGGACTGGAAGTGGGGCTGTCGGCCTGGGCATTGATGGTAAAGCAGCGATAAAGAAAATCAACTCAGAGGAAGACTCATGGAAGATTTTGTGTCTCCAATCACCAACTCGAGTCACAAAGCCCACGATTACATATTTATATTCTGTTGCTGTAAAACGAAGAGAGCGTGCAAACTCAAGAGGAAGGAAAGTGATCTGTTAATGAGTCAAACTGTGACTCAGTGACAGAGCCGAGTGGCATGCTGTTCAGAGTCACACTTGGCAGGAGTGGCGAGGCTGAGAAGTGAGGTGATCGGCTCGCTGCTACAACTGGAAGACCAGGCCTGCTGAGACGACATCCTCAGAGCCATGCGGTGAGCCAGAGGCATAACTGTAGGCAGTGCTGGTGGGGGGCCATTGTGTAACTGCATGATTGGTCGAACACTAGTGAGACCTACAATACTTAAATAAAATGCACTTCTTATTTTTGCTAAATACTTACTTCTTTTAAACATAATATATTTCAGAAGTCATAATGTATTTTATTCTTTCCGGTGGTTCCTAAAGAGCAAGCTGAACTTTTCCAGTTTGCCGACATATTCTTTTGTTTTCATCATTAAAAAATACAACTTGAAAGGGACCAGATTAGTGATCCAACCTTCCTGAGTAGTGCTCTTCAAACAAATATTGATCCAAGGATGTAAAAGCCATGTTTGCATATGGTCAGGGGTTTCAAGTATTTGATGATCTTCCCGTTTGTTGGTGTGCATTGGTCTTTGGATCTCGTTCTTGTATTCTGTATCCTGGACTTTGTTTTACATTTGAGCCTGCTGCTGCTCATCTATTCTATGTTCAGGATTGCTTCTTGCTTGTCTATGTGTTTCAGTGTCTTGTCTTCTTATTATTTCTCATTCTTTATCACTTCAGCGCCTCCTGCACTTTGCTTGACACTCAGCAGATGTCACGGCTCAGCTTCTTCTTTGTCTCCCAGCCATCATGGTGACCAGAAGTTTGTTTTTCATTCACTTTGTTGTAGACACATGAGCACAGGTCAGTTTGCCGCTCTTTATTCACATTTAACAAATTAGCTTGATAAGCAATAAATACAATACTTTCAAAAACATTTAATTAAGTTTGATGTTCGATAGTCAATAAATACGACACTTTTAAAAAATAGGATGTTTGTATAAGCACAACGTTTTTAGAAGATAAAGTAAGGAGCCTGTTGATTTAGGGTGTGGGTTGTGTGATAATAGATGTAAATAACAGTAAACTCTCCGCCAGTTGTTTACAAGTATAAGAACTCACACTTGATTACAAATTCTGCAAACATATTTAACAATCGTCTTGATTGTCGCCATGCATTTCTCTGCAATTGTCAATTCTTGAATCAGAAGGCGTCTCTGCTCTTCTTTTATTTCCTGCCATTATGGTAGCTTGCAGTTTGCTTTTCTGCCCTTTATGCACACTTAATAAAGTTTGATGTTCAATGATCAATAAATAAAATACATTCAAAAACAGGATTTTGTTTTATCTAAGCCCAATGCTTTTAGAAGGTCTTAAATCTTTGTAGACAATCTTCTCGGTTGTCGCCATACATTTCTTCTTGCATTCTGTATCCTGCACTTGATGCTTAGCCAGCGTCACTGCTCTTCTTCTTCTTCTTTATTCTTTATTATGGTGTTGTTCATCACTTCTGTGATTTATTTGATGCCCAGCAAATGATGCTGCTCTTCTTTATCTTTCTGCCATGTCACTTGGTTTTGAAGTCAATTTGCCGTAATAAACTCACAAACAGAGGTCACTTTTCCAAGACCTCAAATTTCCAGAACATATCAGGCCATATTTTGATTAAGACTTAGATCAAACTATTAGTTTGCAAGTAATTGTATTACAGAAGGACAAACCTTAGCATTTTATATCTAATCTTAATCAAAATATATATATATATGTATACAGTATATATAAACTGCTCAAAAAATTAAAGGAACGCATCAGATCTCAATGGGGGGAAAAAATCCTGCTGGATATCCATACTGATATGGACTGGGTAATGTGTTAGGAACGAAAGGATGCCACATCATTTATTGGAAATGAAAATTATCGACCTACAGAGTGCTGAATTCAAAGACATCCTGAAAATCAAAGTGAAAAAATGATGTGGCAGGCAGGCTTGTCCATTTTGCCAAAATTTCATTGCAGCAACTCCAAATCTCACTCAGTACTTTGTATGGCCCCCATGTGCTTGTATGCATGCCTGACAATGTCATTGGAGGTGGGCATGCTCCTAATGAGATGACAGATGGTGTCCTGGGGGATCTCCTCCCAGATCTGGACCAGGGCATCACTGAGCTCCTGCACAGTCTGAGGTGCAACCTGGCGGCGTTGGATGGACCCCAACATATCATCCCACCCAGAGGTGTCCTACTGGATTGAGGTCAGGCAAGTGAGCGTGGGGGCCTGTCAATGGTATTGACTCCTTCATCCTCCAGGAACTGCCTGCATACTCTCGTCACATGAGGCCTGGCATTGTCATGCAGCAGGAAGGACCCAGGACCCACTGCACCAGCACAGGTTCTGACAATGGGTCTAAGGATTTCATCCCGATACCTAATGGCAGTCAAGGTGCCGTTGTCTAGCCTGTAGAGGTCTGTGTGTCCTTCCATAGATATGCCTCCCCTGACCATCACTGACCCAACACCAAACCGGTCATGCTGAACAATGTCACAGGCAGCATAACATTTTCAACGGCTTCTCCAGACCCTTTCACGTCTGTCACATGTGCTCAGGGTGAACCTGCTCTCATCTGTGAAAAGCACAGGGTGCCAGTGGTGGACCTGCCAATTCTGGTATACTGTGGCAAATGCCACACAAGCTCCACGGTGCCAGGCGAGTAGTGAGCACAGGGCCCACTAGAGGACGTCGGGCCCTCAGGCCACCCTCATGAAGTCTGTCGCTGATTGTTAAGTCAGAGACATTCACACCAGTGGCCTGCCTGCTGGAGGTCATTTTGTAGGCTCTGGCTGTGCTCATCCTGTTCCTCCTTGCCCAAAGGAGCAGATACCGGTGGGCCCTGCTGATGGGTTAAGGACCTTCTTCGGCCCTGTCCAGCTCTCCTAGAGTAACAGTCTGTCTCCTGGAATCTCCTCCATTCCCTTGCTGGGAGACACAGCAAACCTTCTGGCAATGGTATGTGTTGATGTGCCATTCTGGAGAAGTCGGACTACCTGTGCCACCTCTGTAGGGTCCAGGTATTGCCTCATGCTACCAGTAGTGACACTGACCGTAGCCAAATGCAAGACTAGTGAAAAAACAGATGAAGAGGGAAAAATGTCAGAGGCCTCCACCTGTTAAACCATTCATTCCTGTTTTGGGGGTCGTCTCATTGTTGCCCCTCTAGTGCACCTGTTGTTAATTTCATTAACGCCAAAGCAGGTGAAACTGATTAACAAGCCCCTCTGCTACTGAACTGACAGATTGATAGCCCAGAAGTCTCATTCACTTGATGCTATACTCTCATTAAAAAGTGTTCCTTTAATTTTTTAGAGCAGTATATATATATATTTATAGAGAGAGAGAGAGAGAGAGAGATGCTTGCCTACATGACATTGGAATGAAATAGTTAACGGTGGTTATTAGTCCCACCACTCCATAAGCTTAATTATGACTATTGACCTTTCATGTAGCTTATATCAGCATTTCTCACCCTTTTTGGTGTCGAGGCCCAGTATTTTCCATGTTAGTGTTCTTGTGATGTACAAGTAGGAGAAGTTCACCTCTCGATGATGTGAGTGTGACCGTCAGAGCCCAAGACCCAAGTGGCTGAGAAACACTGGCTTATAAGACATTGTCGGATGTCGTTTCTTTTGTACTTTGAGGGGGAGACTAATTTATTTTTTGTTCTAGGGCCCACCAAGTTCTAGTTACACTACTGCCTGCCGCCACAGTAAACAGTACAGGAGGGAGGTGAAGCAGTCTGCTCAGATTCTTGTAGGGAGATAAGGCGTCTGAGCCAGGGCTTGAACTCAGGGATTCAGTGGCAGAGCTGAACGCTGGCGTGACCAACTCAAGGGAACACAGCATGTTACTTGGGACATTACGTGCTCAGGCAACACTTTTAGGGGCATGTGAAAGGATCAGAAAAAATGAACGGATTGGACTGCTCTGAATAGCAGTGAAGCAAGTAATCTCTCTATTATAAAAAGAAATCTTGGAAGGAGACGAGACGTGACTTTTTCATGGAGATACTTTCAAGTTCCGCAAGACAAGTCTTTGTACCAAGAGATTTAACCATACCGGGGCCGGAACTAAAAGACAAAGAGTAAACGACAAAGAAGAACATCGTAAACAATTCAAAAACGTTGGTGCGATAAACATGCAGAGCAGGTTAGAGATAATGGAAGTACGAAAATTCTAAAGTCTCAAAAGAAGGATAGTAAAGATTGCATTAGCGCAAACAAACAGAGATCATTACTCTGTGAAATAACGGAACGGCAAAAAGAGATCGAATATATTGTTCAGATTTAAACTCCAAGTCGGAGACTTGTAGATCGTCTAATTCGTGTTGCCATCAGGGAAACAAAAAAGTAGTGTTTCTTACCAATGAAGAGGCGTATCCGCAGGAATTAAAACATTCCAAAAACATTGGCACGGTACACATGCAGAGCAGGTTAGAGATAATGGAAGTACCAAAATTCGAATGTCTCAAAAAGTGGATAGTAAAGATCGCATTTGCGCAAACAAACAGAGATTATTACTCAGTGAAATAACAGAACAGCGAAGAGAGATTGAATATATTGTTCGGTATTAAACTTTAAGTCAGAGACTTGTAGATTGTCAAATTCGTGTTGCCATCAGGGAAAAGTAGTGTTTCTTCCCAATAAAGAGTCCTATCTGTGAGAATTAAAAGTTTTGTTGTTTGGCTTTAAGTGAAATCCACATACGCGAACGACAGAGACAAAGTGCAGGTGGGGTTGGCGAGCAAAGCGAGCAGGGGGCCTAGTCTTGTTAACAAAAACATTCTAGGTCTTTCAGCTATCGTATAGTTCATTATAAACCCCGAGACACCTAAAGAGTTAAATATAAATGCTCAGCCTGCCATTACATATTATAAAGATGAATCATAAATTTGGATTGTTGTAAGACAGGCTTAGAAGCTGAAAGACTTCCTATGCCTTCAGCATGAATAATTATCTGCTATTTACTTCATGAAGCTTTTTAAGACATCTGTCAGTGCAAAGTTAAGAATGTCCACTGCCAAGGTTAGATTGTGATCAAATTCTGCCAAAAATGTAAAGAGATTTTTTTTTAACTGCTATTATGATACACAAATGTATGTTGTTTTTAATGGAGAATGAGGTGCAGATGATTATGTCCCAGTTTCACAGAACACACGGACAATTTTCTTTAACAGATGAGAAGTTCACTGAGGTGTGGACATTAAAAAAAAACTTCCTTAGCACTTTCAGAAAGTCGGCTAATTGAAAAAGTCATTATCCAGACATTTTGTTTAGAAAGTCCCTGCATGCTTTTGCATTCCGTATCCACGAATGAGTAAGTTTCTTAGGAATGCGCAAGAGATTCTCACGCAAGCTGCGTTGTGCATGCCATGTTCACTTCTGAACTAGGATGTTTTGATCAGGAAGCTTTTGAGGCAGCTCTCTAACCCGTCTGTCCAGAATAAAGTAAGCAGGGTTCGAGAGAACTGAGGAGTGATCATGACTAGACTTTGTGTTTTTCTGTGCAACCAATCAGAGACGCCGCTTACAGCACAACAACTTGCCCAAGAGCCCGAGACAGTGAATCACAGGGTGAGAATGCAGTCAATGTACTTCCTTAACCACCATCGTTTAGAAAATACAGGATTTTATTGAAAATAATTTGAGATGTTAACATTACAAGTGGGCTGAACAGTGGCACGGTGGTTAGTGACAAAGCCTCACAGCTCCAGGGGTCTCTCTGTATGTGAATGAGTTTCATCTGGGAACTCCATATTTCTTCCCACAACAGTGGGAGACCCAGGCAGTGTGACTCAGGGTTTTGGGCAGTGAGGATGTTCTGAAATAGATAGATAGATAGATAGATAGATAGATAGATAGATAGATAGATAGATAGATAGTCACTATATAATTAATTGATAGATAGATAGATAGATAGATAGATAGATAGATAGATAGATAGATAGATAGATAGATAGATACGTAAGGCACTATATGATAGATAGATAGATAGATAGATAGATAGATAGATAGATAGATAGATAGATAGATAGATAGATAGATAGATAGATAGATACTTTATTAATCTCAAGGGGAAATTCAAACTTGAAAAACTGAAATGGACTGGCGCCCAGCTGAACCGTTCTTGAAGCTGCCAGAATGGGCTTCAGTTTGCTGCAGTCATGCAATGGAATACGTTTGTATGGCTGGGTGATAAGCAGCAGTCCTGAGAAGTCCACAGAAAACAAGCAGGACGTGGGCCATGAAAACGAAATGCAAAGGACCCCTACAATTAGCAATTCTGTCCCAACTATCTGCACCCAATAAAGTTAGTTAACAAAAAAATCAATTCACAGTTTGTGTACTGATTTTCACAGAACAGAGACTCAAAGCATTCATCCATATTTCTCTTTTAACTTCCTGAGGTTGTTGGTTCAAATCACATGACAGACACTGCGTGACCCTTCACCTGCCTTTGGAAATGGAACCAATCAGATCTCAAATGTTGGAAATCACCTTGAATAAAGGTGTCAGCCAAGTAATAATAATAATGTGTTAACAATAAATTAGTAAAATATGCAATGCTCATGCACATAAAAAGTCAAATCATATTATGCACACAATTAAATCTGAACAATTAACATAAATAAATAATGGCAAAATAAAGTAGCGTACTGTTATGATTGTGGTATTGCTAGTTGATAATGGAGGAGAGGAAACATCATTCCTGGAGAAAATACGCCATCGGTTGATTTTCACAAAGTGATGACCTGCATGGGCCTGTTAGTAGCCCACCCTTGACTGGACACTCTTCAGTATCCAAAGTTGGGTTAATTAATGTGCCTTACCTTACAGTAGCTCCATTAGATTAGATTAGATAGAGACTTTATTAATCCCAAAGGGAAATTCACATACTGCAGCAGCAGTATACTGATAAAGAACAATCTTTATGACATTGTAATGAGCTAGAGGAGTACGGGTCACAGAAAAATGGCATTAACACCCCCCTGATTGGCACTATGAAGGACCTTTTGGTTTCCACCAGCCGTTAGGATCTTCCATGGCAATACGCATGCATTACCATCTGCTTTTTCCCTTTGTCCCTCCACATATGCTGCCTGGCTTCTGCTCACCCAGGGTCTAAGACAAATTGTATGCCACTCTGTTCTTCCCCCTGGCTCTCTATGAGCTGACCCAAGCCCAGGGTCCGAATCGAACACTTGCCAAGTCAATGGCCTCTAGGAGCCAGGAGAAGCGTTTTATGTGTTCAGTAAGTGCACCCCCGTTCACCTGCTGCTTTAAAGTCGGATTCTGCAGGTATTAGCCAATCCACACCCACTCTCAGGTCCGCACCCTCAACTCACTACAATATTATTATATAACATTAAGCACAGGATGAATATTAAGAGAACAGCAAAGCAACGAGGAAGGAGAAGCCAATTGATACAAAATTGAATTGCACACCATCACTCACATCTGTCAGGCTGTAATTTTTGTCAACCAGAGGTTCCTTAAGTACGAGACGTCCAGCCGAAACAAGATGCTGCAGACTGATCACCAGCTTTCCCAATAATCTGCAAAAAAGGATCAAACCCCCCATCACCAAAAGGGAAACATTAGATACTTTATATCTACATGAGCACAAACGTTTGATGCGATACCATAATGCAGTCTCTTTTTTCTTTGATTTTATCTTAATCTTTATCAAGCGGGGTCATTTTTGCTAAATCGCTTGTAATTCGACCTCTCCATATTAGAATCATTGCTGTTATTGAGCTATCTGGAGTATAAACACATGTTTGGTCTCTTTGTAAAGGTAACATTCTCTAGTTTCACCCTTAGTAGTCAGAATCACTGTAGGTGTGACTGATCAAAAGTTATGCACATTAGAACTCACAGAAAAAATGAATTTTTTTGTTCTCGCCTAAGTTTTTTTGTGAAAATAAAGGCCTCTAAAGCTGCAGTAGGTAGGTGGGGACAGAAACACACTATGTACCAACAGAATAACTTGTTGACTACTCACATTTCAAATTTGAAAAGAATACCTGTAAAAATGACATTTTTACACCAGTTTTTATGTGGGCATGTCCAGGTGCTTTTAGAGGGATCTATGGTTTATCCATTATCCACATTTTGGAACATATGGAAAAAGTGTAATAACTTTTGAATGCTTCAACCCACAGATATCAATGAGGGCTCTACTGAAAGCTTACACCTAAAGGAATCTATATCTACACACAGTGTCACTCTATTAGTTATGGAAATAATAAAAACAATAAAAAATACACATTTCTATGTAAAAATAGTCAATACAAGTCTTATGGGCCAAAAATATATTTATATTTTTTATTTTTTACTTTTTTTATAAAATGCACACAAACTATATACATTTCTTTTACAAACTGTTACAACACAGCTCAGCGTTTTTCCATGTGCCACTTGATGGCAGCAATCACTAGCAAGCAGAAAGCACAAGGGCGTGGCACACGTCGCTCTCTGCCATTAGACGTCTCCTGGGCCGATTGAATATTTTCACGCCGCGTACATGCATCTATTATTTAATCGAGCGATTATTTACGTTTAAACTTCTACTTTTATTCATATTTAAAATGCGAAAAAACTTGGCGAAATCACAATAAACAACCACGCACCAACTCTGCAGACTGGCACAAATGCCACCTTCGCAGCTCGATCGTTTGTTTACAAGTTAGTATGGCAAGTTACATATCAAAATGCTCGGCTGCTCATTGGCTGTAAGTTTTGAGTGTCAGTCACAGTGTCCAATCAAACTGGTAGATTCTACCCAGGGTTTGGAGTTTTACGTCATCCTTCAGCTGTCTGTGACACTCGTTGGCTATACGAGGTGCCAGTCAACCCCAGACCCGTCGTAATTGGCCAACTTAGGTGTCGATCAGAAGCTAACACTTCCGTGTTTCATGCGGTAGCATGGTTATCGCCGACAGAAACAAATTACGTCTGATATGATCAATAGAGATGAAAAAAAATTACGTAGCTAGTCTCAAGTTATGAAACGTTTTCTGGAGTTTTTGTCCCTTTGAGGATATATCGTGTGTTTTGGACCTAAATCGTTTTACTGGATTATATTCGCTGGACAGAATGGGATCAATACTGCTCGGAAATATTGATGTTTGACTTGCAGGGGGTCTTCAAAGGTAGGGAAAGTCAACTCTTAAAAGTATGTACTTCTCTGTAAAAAAGGCTTTAGTGTCAGTGCTGTGGTTGTTGTGTGTCAAAATGGTTTATATCATCGGTAAGACGAGACTTTGAAGTTTCATTTGATGGGTAGTATGTCGAGATGCATGGCAGATGGGCATGCACACATTACTGTAACGTTTTTAAAACGCTGTTATGTCCCGGGACCGGTACGTGTGCGCGTTAAGGGGCTTAGATATTATTAACAAATTATCAGATGTCGCACAAAATGGCAGCACTGATAGTATTAAAACCTTTCTCATGAACATCTAATAATACGAAGCTACATAAAACAGTCAGCTCTACGAAAATACGTCCACAATGGGGGAGTCGCCAACAAGTATGTCAGACTTTGCTTAATTTCATATTACATGGGCTATCATAGCGACAACAGCTACATAAAATTGTTTTTCACATTAAATGGGCATCTGGGCAATGCAGGGCTTGGTGTAGTTGACTAATCTTATTACAATACTGCTTTTTACCACCAAGACATCTCTCTATTATATAAAAACATCTCGGAGCGAGACGTGATTTTCTCAGAGACACTTTAACGTCCCGCGAGACAAGGAGGACAGCTGCTGTACAGGCTTTTAAATGTTTGAAGCGCAACGCGACATGCAGATCACGCAGCACGGCACAAGCAGCAGCAGCAAGCCAACTGATCGAGCAAAGAGGAGGTAAAAAAACTGGATTTGTTTCCCATTGCATCACCGTTTAAGAGGGGGTTTCGGAGGAGCGACCGCATCTCCTTAGCGTGCGTTCAGCCCTCCTCTTCACAACACGAGAGGCAGAGATGTGAAGTGGCTGGCAAGTAGCACGCCCCGGGTGGGGGCAAGAGGAAGCAAGCAGGGGGCAAAGCCCCCTAGTCTAAGTAAAAATTGACTGGTACCTCAATGCAGTGCCAGATAAGTGATAAAACAAAATGGCGATTGACTCCTAAACCTTGGAAGATAGGACTTGTTTTCTTTCCAAGTACACTTTTACACGGGCGGCGCAGGGGTAGCACTACTGCCTCGCAGTAAGGAGATCATGGGCTTGCATCCTGGTCCTCTCCGTGTGATAGCACTTTGAGTAGTGAGAAAAAGTGCTTTATAAATGTAATGAATTATTCTTATTATTACAACAATACACTAAAGCATGTTGTTTTTTCACAAGTTAAGCAGTCTCCATTTGTTCTGATTGTTCTTCACCTGGATTCTCTGTACCATGATATCCCAGACAGTGTCAGGCAGAAGACCCCTGGTGACTCACCTGTTACTAAAAACTTTGCTTGTGTTGTACACCATGATGGTGAGCATCTCCTCCCGGATTTGTTTTCCATAATGAGGCCAACGGAATTGCTAGAGAAACAGAGAAAGAAAAATCAAGATGTGTGATGTAACACCAGAACCGGAGCTGAAGAAGCAGAAATTCCATCTTAAATTCAGATTTCTTATAAGGGATCTTAGCACAGAATGAAAGCTTAATATAATAAGATATGTTATGCTGCATAGGGTGCATTGGGCTACCTAGTGTTTACTAGTAAAGCATTTTGTAGCATTGTAGTCTTGATTGAAATCTTCATTGAATAAATAACAATGGAATGGCAGTGTGCCCAGCCTGGTTAAGAAACACCAAATAATAATTTTGGTGCTGAGGTTTTAAAGTCAAGATTCACAAGAGAATTGTGAATTTCCCCTTGGGATTAATAAAGTATCTATTACAGAGGGTCTCTGTCAGGCTGCCTAGCTCTAGAGACACCCAGCATGAAGCCTGTCCCTCACTGTCCTGTCACTAATGTGGCCTTGTGTCAGCCGGAAGAAACAGCAGCAGTACGGGTGCCAGAGGGCTAATGATCTTCTAGGTGGCCTCTCTAGTCCTCTGTGCTGCTGGTCTGACATTCCTGCCTGCAGCATTCTAGTGTCCCTGGTGACATCTATCTATCTATCTATCTATCTATCTATCTATCTATCTATCTATCTATCTATCTATCTATCTATCTATCTATCTATCTATCTATCTATCTCATATAGTGTCCTTCATATCTATCTATCTATCTATCTATCTATCTATCTATCTATCTGAGAAGATTCACCATAAGCGGCACCAAGTTACAAAAGGAATCCCAGCAGCCCAGCAGCATTTTAAAAGAGCCACAAACTGCAGAGCAACTTCCAGGTTGCTGTTCTTATATTTCTGCTTGATTCATCTGCCATAGAAACGTACGACGTGCTGCTCTCTGGTGCTCATGGCAGGCCTCAGTGGCTTGGAGTGAAGGTTTAGTTACCCCCTGCCTGCTGATGTCCTCTAATACCCCTTTCACAAGGCCAATCTCACCTGTCATGACTATTTTTTAACTCATTAAATGAATTTTTGCTGGTGGTATTTTGTAGAATTTGTGATGTGTTTTAATGTCAGAGAACACGTTAGTGTTATTAGTTTCTATGCTTGTTTTCCTGTGCGATGCGGTGAGCTGTTGCTAGGGGGCGTGGCCCCTATCGTTGCTCATTGTGATGTCACTGACACAATGCTTCATAAGCTAGCATCAGCTGGGGGACGATGTCCAGGTACTTGGAGATTTCTTAAAAGATCAAAACAAAATTTTTACATGCATATTTTTTAGATTAACTAGGGGGCTTTGCCCCCTGCTCACTTGGCTCGCCAGCCCCCCTGCTTGCGCTACGAGCTAGTTTCTTTGCGGTTCTGTCGCTCGCGTATGGGAAGCAGATGTACAATTTAAACAGATTGTTATTTTCATAGCAATTGCTACATATGAACTGTTTTACATTACAGCGAGTAATTAACCTTTTTAAAAAATAGTAAAACGTAATAGTTTAAAAGTAAATTATGTTTCATGTTGCGTTAGAGTTATTCATTGTGTAATACGATTTCGTTCTGTTTGGCTTTGAAATTAACATGCAAAAACTTTTTAAACTTACACTTTTACTGTAAAACTTCAGTTAAAACTATTTTTTTAATAAAATTTTCATCAATATCACATTCATCATGACAACACAACATATAACTGCCCGTGAGTAAATTTCGTTTCTTTCTCTCTATTAAATAAAATGACTTTTTCAAATGTTTGGCTCTGAGATTTGTAAATTGTCTTTGCAAAAACTATTCTAACGGAAAACTGTTAACATTTTCATACGAATGGCATATACAGATCTTTGTTGTCTAATGTTATCCCCTAAAGATTTACTACATTACCTTTCTTGGATACATCCTTCTTTCTACAATAATTCGTGCGGTGGAAGACCGGACGGTGTTAACGGTTGTAGATATTCTTCGGGATATTGTAAGTTGATGTTTTCATCTTCCGCACGATCAACACCAACTGTTTCAGCAGAGTCTATTGATACGAAGTTAACCCATTTTTCCTGTAACTCGACATTTTTGGCATTAATTCATTTGACTTTCTCGTTTCTTGTTGCTATTGAAATTCTTCAATACGATTTAGACATAATATGTCTTCTTTAATTGGGAATTTAAACATTAACATTTATAAGAGCTGAGAGGGCAGGAACTGTGTCTGACAAAAGCATTCACATGAATGAGAGGCGAGATTACCGTGTGCGTGGCTGAATATGGTTGAAAGGAGAGCGTGACTTGAAAAAATCTCACGGCCAAAGTCTCGTCTCACAGGACTTCAAAAAATCTCTTCATAAAAGCTTTGTCTCGTCACAGGATTTTTTTATATAATAGAGAAACAACTTTACACTTTGTTCTTTTAACTTAAATTCTAGCTTTTATATCAGATTTTGATGGTCATTTCTTTTAGATCATATCAGATCTTTCTTGTCACATACACCGTGAGAACATCTTGAAATTCTTGTGTCACAAATGTTGGGTTGGTATGGTTGGGAAGGGAAGCAATAAGATGATCAGATCATGTGTAAATAAAGAAATACAGGAAATAAGAGTAGCAGGGGAATGGCCTAATGTACATAGTGCAAAAGAGAACTGTACAGATATACAGAATTGGATTAAAAAGAAGAAAAAATGTAGATATCACTACTGATGTAACATATGACAGCCATACTACTTCCATTTCAGAAGAGGTACCCCTCTGGAAGCTAAGCATGTTCGGGCCTGGCCTGTACTTGGATGGGAGACCAACCAGGAAAAGCATGGGTTGCTGCTGGAAGAGGTGAGGCCAGCAGGGAATGCATACCCTCTGGTCTGTGTGTGGGTCTCAATGCCCCAGGGCAGTGATGGGGCCACTGAGCTCTAAATATTGTGCTGTCCTTTGGATGAGACATAAAGCCAAGGCTCTCACTCTCTGTGGTCATCAAAGATCACTGGACATCCTTTGCAAAGTATAGAGTGTGTCTCAATGTCTTGTCCAAATTGCCCACTGCAGGCTCCCCTAATCATCCCCTATCTCTAATTAGTTAACCACTTAACAACTAATGTGTGGTGAGCGTACTGACACAAAATGGCTGCCATGGCATCATTGAGGTGGATGTTGCACATTGGTGGAGGTTAAAGTGTCTTCCCACTTACTGTGTAAAGTGTTTTGAGTCGTGAGAAAAGTGCAATATAAAGGTAAAGAGTTCTTATTAATATTATTATACAGCAGAATTTGACATAAACCAGCAGGTGGGTACAGTGCAGGGCAGGTTTGTTCAGGTTACCGATGTCTTGACTCAGCCAATGGTTCTTCCTTCCTGGCTGGGGTTCAAATTAATCTTTTATATCTCTTGCCTTTATTTTTGATTCTTCGGGTTTACGTTGTTGATGTGCATCATTCTATATTTTTGTTTTTTATCGATGCGTATAAGCTGCCTGTGTTATGTTCCATGTTTATTGTGGGTGGTCCCCCCCCCCCTTCCCTATAAATCTTCCACAGTTTTGAATGTGCTGAAGAGTGGTGAGCACTTGTGCTTTTGTGAGTTTTCTTACATTTTTGACCTTTACCCTCTTTTTGGACTGTTCTTTGAATTTCTGTATTTGGACGGGTTTGCTTTGGATTGTCTCATTACTTCAGCCAATTCCTTTGCCTTTTGTGCTCTACTGAGCTTGCTTTTGTTTCAGTGCATTTTTAGGAAAATAAACTTGTTATTTTTATGAAGACCCTGTGTTTGCTCTCAACATCTCATTTTTTAAAAGTGCTTTTGGTACCCTCTCTAGTGCTTGGGACTCCTAAACTACGTCGACCGAGAGTTCCATGACCTGAAGCTCTCCCTGAAGCGGGTGGTAACATTTACCTGAAATGAAAACTGGGGATGAGCTGTATGGCTGGGATCAGAGATGATGGATTCAGGCCTCCTCAGATATTGGTGAGGAGTGGATGGTATAAAGCTGTGGAAGATCAGCTTCAATGATTTTAAAAGCAGTGCAGACAGTCCTGTCGAGGAGCTTGCAATCCTGGCAAGTCCAGTTACCAAACCACACCATGATGCATCCAATCAGGATACTTTCAATAGTGCAGTGGTAGAAGGTCAGCAGTATTTTGGTTCTCACCCCAAAGATCTTGAGCAGCCTCTTTTTGTATTTCCTTTCATCTCCTAATCCTCTGGTTTTGCCTTTTGATCTGCCAAGTACCTTCCTAAATCAGAACAGTATGGGCTTTTATTCCTTGTCTACAATTATCCGTAACCGCTGAAAGACATTGACCTCCCACACAGGCACTCTCGGCTCCAGTGTATCTCTTGGTCTTTCAAGAGTAACCTATAATGGACATAGAGGCTCTAGAAAAAGAATGGAAGGATGGAGGGATCGCCGTAATCACCGTAGTTACACCCCGTCAGTACAAGGATGTCGCGGAATGCTATGCAGTAAAGTTTTACTTTCCACTTCTTTTGTTGACTTAACCGCAGGTGTGGACATAGCTTTCTTTCTTTTTATCACTGATTCACACGGGGTAGGCTCTGCTTTGTTTGCTAAATGAAACTGTCTTCTTTGGTATGAGCAAAAAGCTGTTAATAGTTAATCTTGGATTAAACCTTCTAACTCTTCTATCTAATCAGAATGGGTAAAGTGATATAAAATATGAAAATCTACACAATTCTACACTTAACTACTACACTGTAAGAAGTTACATTGGTGGCATCAAGCTACATCAGGAAAGCAGGAAAGATCAGGCCTCCAGCTAAGTGAGGCAAGTTGTTATTGATCCCTTTATATATTCCCATAATAAGTTACAAAACTCAACGGGGCATTTCCTGGAAATCCCCAAACTGGCTCAACTTGTCAGGGCAGACAGAAATCCGGGGCAGTGGTCTAATCTGTCAAAAGTTCAAGGTCTTCCATTCCCAACTCTACCTGAACACAGCATGAAGGGAAAATATTTTCTGAGGTGCGTGCACTTGTAACTTCCTTGGCTCTACCATTTTGAAATAGTTGAAGCAATGCAATTGAAAAAATACTTGGTGGTGCAGTGATTAGAATTCTTGTTCCACAGCTCTGGAGTCTTGGGTTCAAATTCCAGCCAAAGTTCTGCCTGTGTGTAATTTGCATGTTTTCCAGGAGTTTGTGTGAAATAAAAGATGGCACCTCTACAAGAAGGCAGATAGATAGATAGATAGATAGATAGATAGATAGATAGATAGATAGATAGATAGATAGATAGATAGATAGATAGATAGATAGATAGATAGATAGATAGATAGATAGATAGATATGTGAAAGGCACTATATGATAGATAGATATGTGACATGACAAAAAAATAATATATACAATATATTTGCTGCTCTCATGTCAGCAGAACCTTAATGAGAAAAACATAATCTTGCAAGAAATGTTTCCAACTTTCAGATTATATTGAGTAATTAGTGACGACTGAGATCAAACAAAGAAGCTGAATGAGTACTGTAAAGCTTTTTGACATTTTCTTTTAATAGAGGGGGGCCAGCCCAGATAATTAGAAAGGCAGTGACATTAGGGCTTCACTGTTACTGGAGGCAAATACCTGTCACTAAGTAAAAAGCTTGAAAACAAGATGTATAGCATGGCCAAGGCTTTTAGCTGAAAGGCGTGGATTTACTCAAACGTTTATGATTACCATGTAAAATAAAAATACTGTATATATAAGCATATACTATCTATCTATCTATCTATCTATCTATCTATCTAGTACTGTATATTTACTGTATATATCAATATTTTAATGATGCTGGTGTGAGAGAGAGAGAGAAATTGAATCCCCTTTTTTACGCCGATTGCAGGTGAGTGGCCCTAAAAAGGTCATTTGGTATCCTCCTGCAGTGTGTACTACTAGCTGCTTTATCCCTTTGTCAGCTCATACATGCCACCTATTTCCATTTCACTCCAATCACCCAGGGTCAGCAGCAACCTAGATGTCACACTATCCCCTAGCTGCATGAGCTGACCCAAGGCCAGTGTCAACATCTGAGGCTCACCAGCAGGCATGCATCAGGTAACACGGTCTTTTGCTGCTGGGAGACGTGATCAAAGTACTCTCTAAGTGTGTCTGTGGTCCCCCTAACGCCACTTGCAGGGCTTTTTCTGGTATTACTGCTCCTCCAGGCAGGTCTCAGCCTCCTTAGGATCACAACCCCCTCTTGTCCAGATCCAGGAGCACTATTATAGATAGATAGATAGATAGATAGATAGATAGATAGATAGATAGATAGATAGATAGATAGATAGATAGATGTCACCAGGGACACTAGAATGCTGCAGGCAGGAATGTCAGACGAGCAGGACAGAGGACAGAGTGGCCACCTGCCCAAGATGGACACCTCAGACCATTCTGGAACATCATTAGCCCTCTGGCACCCGTACTGCTGCTGTTTCTTTCGGCTGACACAAGGCCACATTAGTGACAGGACAGTGAGGGACAGGCTTCATGCTGGGTATCTCTAGAGCTAGGCAGCCTGACAGAGGCCCTCTGCTCACACAACCTGACCACAGCAGGATACACAGAGCTGTCCTGATGGTGTGCAGATGCTGCTTTGGCCACCCTTCCTTCCTGACCTAAACCCCACAGAATGCCTTTAGGAAGTCCTGGTTTACACATTCTGAGATATAACCCTCTGCTTACCAATATCTAGCAATGTCTCCTGCCTGTTCTTGGAATAAGAAAAACAAGGAGATTATCTATCCCAGCATGGGTGGAAAAACGTTACATTTTGTGTTAAACTCGATAATGTGCTTCACGAAACATATGGTGATGTTAAGGTTTTCGTAAATGTTTGGATATGTCTGCATGATCACTTTAAAAGCAGGCAATAAAAGTGTAGTTAAAGAAGTAGATGCGTCATTAAAGCAATTGTATGATTCCCCGGGAGATAATTCCAAATGAAGGGTGTGATCGATGCACTAATTTGCCGTCTGTTAATCCTTCCTATTCACACATACCAACATCTCATCACAATTCTCATTGTAACCCATGACATTTCTGCTGTGCAGTATGGAAAATTCTTTTTCATGTTGACGGTAGTTTGTGTGTGGGGGCACACTGGTCAGCACAAAGGACTACGTTTGAATCCCAGTGCGGAGTTTACATGTTCTTCTCGTCCTAATGGCACTCTTATCGTATATAAAAGATGATTGTCTTAGATGGCTGGCAAGTCTAACTTGACCCAGCATGAGCGAGTGTCTGCCTGTGTTTGACCAGGTCCTGTGATGGACCAGCACCTGCCATGCACTTGAGGTTACTGGGATAGACTCTGCTACTCCAAGAAACAGTACTGGAATAAACAGGTCAAATAGTACATGAATTGGGATTTAAGAAGTGCGATTTATGACACAGGAGACGTAGCACAAAGACGCTTTTAGGTTACGTGGAAATGACAGTGAGGTCTTAACTCACAGGTCACTGTTGATAGAATGCAGTTCTGTGAATTCAGAGGGCAGAGTAATGAGAAGTCAAGCAAAATGACACCTTTTATCGGCGAACTGAGCAGACTACAATAAGCGAGCTTTTCAGGCAACTCAGGCTCCTTCTTCATGCAAGATGTTGCTTTGTAAGGGACGGCCAGAAGTTTATCCCGGCCGGGACGCCCCAGTAATAGAAGGATGGGGGAGGCAGCTTATCAGGGACACTGCCTCACCCAGGACGATAGATGGCAGCTTCCCTGGACTGCAGTGGTGCCCCAGATGCCTGCGGGGCACTATGGAGCTTGGAGTTCGGCAACACAGCCCTCCTGGGTACCATGGGTGATGCCAGGAGACGCTGCAGGGAGAAGGGGAGTCCCTACTGTGTGCATAGCCCGGAAATACTGAAAAGTCACGGGGACGGAAGCAGAGACGTACTTCCGGGCTGAAGAAAAATACAGTTCTCCATCTGATCCGTGTCGAGGACTGTATACAGGACTGGTGGAGACCCAGCAAGCAAGCCGGAGTCGGGAGGAGCGTGATGGAGCTTTCTGGGACGTGTGGAGGAGAAGAGGTGTTGTGTTTATTGATTGTGTTTGTTGTGGCACGGGAAAGAAGAAATAATTAAAAGAATGCTTCTTGGTGCTTTCAACTTGTGTCCAGAGTGCCTGTCTGTTGAGTTTAAGGGGCAACAGCGACCCCCTAACGTCCACAACTTGTATAATATAATCTTCTTAGTTAGCCAATAAAAGGTGTCATTTTGCTTGACTTCTCACCACATTCATAATGGCTAACATGGTACACCCTAGTATGGGGGTCCTCAGTCGCAGTCCTGGAGGGCCACAGTCCTTTCAATTACCATATATATACACGTACAGTATAAGTCGGGTCTTGAAACACGGAAAATCGATTATAAAATCAGACTCCGCTCAAAAAATGCGACACTTAATTTTTTTTTTTTACATTTTCTTGCTCCCTCCAATCTCACATCAATTTCTCAGATGCATCAAATTTTGTTGCAGCAGTGCAGTTTCCAATTTCTTTCGCTATGTCAACGACGTTTAATTTAAAACCAGCTTCGTGTTTTCTTCTGGTCGAATGCTCCGCCGTAGATAAGGGCTGCTCTTACGATAAAGGCGTATGAGAGTGTGAGATACAAAAAACACAAATCAGTGCAAACGTCTGTTCAGAATAGTTCAGGTACTACCGTGTGGTCACGTAGGCACAATGCATAGAAAACAAAAGGCTCCTGGTTAGTCTCTCAGGTGGGCATTAGCATTTCGTAATCTCTTGGACCAATAGCGTCAGTTTTTCCACATTCAACTTAAATGACCAACATTATAAAATACCGGAAATTATATGATAAAATCAACCCCCGAGTTATCCGCAGGAGAACTTATCTGTGAGTATGTATGGTAGTTTCCTAATTAGAAGGCAGTCCTTGCTGATAATGAAACTTGCTATTTAAATATTTAGCTTGTTAGTGTTTTCATTCATCCAAGAGAAATTTTAATTGCACTGTAGATGTTCCTTCTCCGAGAGCAATATCCACGTGTTTTATGAACCAGAAGAGATTTAAACTTAATGCTATTGTGGGCTGCATGAGGAGTGGGCAGGAGGAGGATTATCGGAACCTAATCAAGGACTTTGTTAAATGGTGCAACTCAAACCACCAACAACTGAACACCAGCAAAACCAAGGAGCAGGTGGTGGATTTTAGGAGGACCAGGCCCCTCACAGACCCCGTGATCATCAGAGGTGACTGTTTGCAGTGGGTACAAACCTATAAATACCTGGGAGTGCAGCTGGATGATAAATTGGACTGGACTGCCAATACTGATGCTCTGTGCAAGAGCCGATTATACTTCCTTAGAAGACTGGCGTCCTTTAACATCTGCAATAAGATGCTGCAGATGTTCTATCAGACGGTTGTGGTGAGTGCCCTCTTCTACACGGTGGTGTACTGGGAAGGCAGCATAAAGAAGAAAGACGCCTCACGCCTGGACAAACTGGTGAGGAAGGCAGGCTCTATTGTAGGCACGGAGCTGGACAGTTTGACATCCATGGCAGAGCGACGGGCGCTGAGCAGGTTCCTGTCAATCATGGAGTATCCACTACATCCACTGAACAGGATCATCTCCAGACAGAGGAGCAGCTTCAGCGACAGACTGCTGTCACCGTCCTGCTCCACTGACAGACTGAGGAGACCCCACACTATGCGACTCTTCAATTCCACCGGGGGGGTAAACGTTAACATTATACAAAGTTATTGTCTGTTATACCTGCATTGTTATCACTCTTTAATTGAATATTGTTATTATCAGTATACTGCTGCTGGAGTATGAGAATTTCCCCTTGGGATTAATAAAGTATCTATCTATCTATCTATCTATTTATCCATTATATAGTGCCTTTCACACTTATCTATCTATCTAATTCCCCTCTTATTTCTTTCTAAACATTTTTTAACACAGATACTTTATGAGACATATGCATAAATTTAAAAGGAAGCACATTAGCTTGAGAGCTGCTGGTTTATTTGTTATCTAAATTTCCTTATTAACTATTGTCTAGTTAAGAACACCAGGCAACAATTAAAAGTTAAATGCACATGCTAAAAACTAAAATAGACGATAAGGGTTCTGAATTGATAACTAAAATTAGGTTCAAAAAATGAATTGCTTTCATAATAAATAAA
This sequence comes from Polypterus senegalus, assembly GCF_016835505.1. Lineage (NCBI taxonomy): Eukaryota > Metazoa > Chordata > Cladistia > Polypteriformes > Polypteridae > Polypterus > Polypterus senegalus. Next base: position 8,847,005 of record NC_053167.1, read on the forward strand.
TAGGTTCTAATTAAGAAATTAGTAGAAGTGAAAACCTGCAGCCACTGAGGACCTCTGATCTACAATGTAACTAAAACTTGTCTTTGATGAATGAAAGCACTAAGAAAGCATATTGTTAAAATATTGTTAAATACAAAGTTTCATTACCTGCAAGGACTGAATTCTAATTAGAAAACGACCTGTAGCCACTGTGGCCCTCCAGGATCGTGATTGAGGAGCCCTGCCCTAATACTACAGATATATGAGGGTAAATAATAATAATAATACATTTTATTTAGGACAGTACGGTGGCGCTGCTGCCTCGTAGTTAGGAGACCCGGGTTCGCTTCACGCACCCCCCCTGCGTGGAGTTTGCATGTTCTCCCCGTGTCTGTGTGGGTTTCCTCCCACAGTCCAAAGAAATGCAGGTTAGGTGGATTGGCGATCCTTATTGTCCCTAATGTGTGTGTGTGTGTGCGTGTGTGTGCGTGTGTGTGTGCGTGTGTGTGTGTGTGTGTGTGTGTGTGTGTGTGCCCTGTGGTGGGCTGGCTCCCTGCCCGGGATTTGTTTCCTGCCCTGTGTTGGCTGGGATTGGCTCCAGCAGACCCCCATGACCCTGTGTTAGGATATAGTGGGTTGGACAATGACTGACTGACTGACATTTTATTTATTCATATTCTTTCTAAACACTCAAGGACACTGAACAATAGATAAAACACAGATTATAAAGAAAACTGAAATACAAAATGTAAAATCAAACAGAGTAAATGTGATCAAAGAGAAAAAGCCGTCATAAACAGATGAATTTTATGTTTAATGGTAGTGCGTTCCAGAGCTGAGGAGCAGAGCATTCAGTTGGTGGTAAGACGGACGAAGGGGACAGTCGAGTGGATGGAAGAAGAGGATCTAAGGGTGCGGGAGGGAAAGGCAACATGGAGGAGGTCAGACAGATACGGAGAGGCAAAGTTGTGGATAGTTTTAAAAGTTAACAGAAGAATTTTGAATTGAATTCAGAACTGAGCTGGAAGCCAATGAAGCTGCTGCAAGACGGGAGTGATATGGTGAATAGAGGAGGTTTTGGCATTCGCTTTTTGAACAAGACCCCTAGTAATGATGCAGGCAGCTGAATTCTGTAGCCGTTGAAGCTTATAAAGAGGTTTGCAGAAAGACCAAAGAACAGGGAATTACAATCGAGATGATAAGTGACAAGGCTATGAGCGAGGATAGCGGTGGTGTGGGGAGTGAGGGAGGGCCGAATACGATTCATGTCACGCAGGAGGAAATACGCAGACCAGGAGATGTTATTGATGTGGGACTGAAAAGATAAAATACTGTCAAGGATGACACTTAGTCTCTTAACCTGTGGGGAAGGGGAGACAGAGGAATTATCAACAACAAAAGAAAAATGATCAGTTTTGGATAATGTTGATTTTGTACCAATGAGGAGAACCTCAGTTTTGTCACTTGTTGTTTAATTTAAGAAAATTTGAAGAAAACCAGGATTTGATTTATGTTATGCAGTCAATAAGCAAGGAAGGTGGAAAGGAAACAGTAGGTTTGCTAGTGAGGTAGAGCTGGGTGTCATCAGCATAACAGTGGAAACTAAGGTGATATATTTATGAAAGATATTACCAAGGGGAAGGAGGTAAATAATGAAGAGGAGGGGTCGCTGGACAGAGCCCTGGGCACAACTAAAGTAATAGTGGTGGGATGTGAAAGTTTTAAGCTGAACAAACTGACTGCAGGGTACTGGGTAGAGTACACATCCATCCATTATCCAACCCCCTGTATCCTAACTACAGGGTCATGGGGGTCTACTGGAGCCAATCCCAGCGTGCAAGGCAGGAAACAAACCCTGGGCAGGATGCCAGCCCACCGCAGGGTGCACACACACCAAGGCCAATGCACCTCACCTGCATGTCTTTGGGAGGAAACGCACGCAGACACAAGGAGAACATGCAAACTCCACGCAGGGAGGACCCAGGTCTCCTTACTGAGAGGCAGCAGCACTACCCACTGCGCCACCGTGCCGCCCTAGAGCACACATGAATACTTGAATTGGCAGGACAATGCAAAATGCAGAAAAGGAAGAAAAATACAAATCAAAAAGTAATATCACAATGAATGAGTGGCTGATTGCTAAAAAATATCTACAACGCAATCCTGCGACCGCAGCAATAGTGTGTGAGCAGCAATGACCTCCTACAGAAGATCAAAAGAGCATAACAAGGAAGAACAACGGGATCTGCGCACTACCCGGATATGAAGTGACGCGCTGGGGACGAGGAAGCAATGAGGAAGCAACTTGAGCCTTTGTTGTTTTCGGGTCTGAAGCGTGGTATGCTGCTTTTTTGCTTTTGAAATAATGGCATCCTCCTCTTTGTTTTTCATATTCATGTGATAAAATATGAATGACCGATGAGCATTCCATTATGTTTAAAGCCGTTTTCGTAGTCACATGAGTCTTGATATTTAGAGAACCCTGCACTGTTAGCAGTGCCTTCATGTTTAGCATTGTCTTAGCACTAATTACAAATCTGTCATAACTCATCACTAACAGAAGGTAAATTACTACATTTTATCATATTGTACATACAGTAGAGACAGACAGTTGATATTGTCAACTTGACAGAATTTTCTCAAAGATTTCCAAACTGACTCTTCTGAAATTATTGACAGAATTTTTCAAAGGCCACTTATATGTTCAAAACAGTTATATTATAAATGCATGTTTGTTTCTCTGACATTCATTTATATGTTTCACCTCTCACCCCCCTGCTATAGTTTGTGCGCACCAGTATAAACTTCTTCTGTGTCCTGTAATATCACAGAAATGGTGCAGTAGTTAGGTGCTGGATAAAAGCCGACCAGCTCTGTGCTGTACGTACATCCAGTCATTCTTTAACTGAAGAAGCCTAATCCATCTTTAGAACAACGTGAGTCCGTCAAGCGAGACCCACCATTAAATCGGGCGCCAGGCGACTGCAGGGCACACTCTCTAGTTGTACAGGGGTCTCCAACACGTCGCTCGCGAGCTACCGGTAGCTCACAGCCCCTTTCCAAGTAGCGCACCAAAGGGTTCGTGAATCCTACATAAATTTGAAAACTTGCTTAGTTAAATTAGGGGTGGGCGATCTTTCCAAAAAAATCATATCACGATCCTTCTAACACAAAATCACGATCCACAATCTGAATCGCAATCTGTCTTTTCAAATATCCGGACTCAAACTCATCAAGACCTAAGGAACACTTTATTTTAAATATCAGACAAAGTTGACTTCAATTGTTCTCTCGTTCACGAGTTAAGGTGCAGCGAGTGAGTGAGTTTATACAGTCCACACATACCAGTAACAGCGTTTGACGTAACCGGCCCTGCGTGGGGTTGGTCAGCCCGAGGCCCCGCACACCCCTAAGGCCGCTTCTGCTACTGACACTCATGTTTGAATTTATTTTGACACTAATCAACAGAAAAAACTCTTAAAAGTCAAAGTGAAAACAGAGCTCTATAAAGTGATCTAAATTAAATATGAAACACAAAATAATTGATGGCATAAGTATTCACCATCCATCCATTATCCAATCCGCTATATGACTACAGGGTCAATCTAAACTTGTTTAAGATGGCTTTTTCTCTTTGATCACATTTGCTCTGTTTGATTTTACATTTTGTATTTTAGTTCTGTTTATAATGTGTGTTTTATTGATTGTTTGGTGTCCTTGAGTGTTTAGAAAGGCGCCTATAAATAAATAAAATGTCAGTCATTGTCATGAGGGTCTACTGGAGTCAATCCCAGCCAACAAAGGGTGCAAGGCAGGAACAAGCCCTGGGCAGGGTGCAAGCCAACCGCAGGACCCGCACACACCAAGGACAACTTAGGATCGCCAATGCACCTAACCTACATGTCTTTGGACTGTGGGAGGAAACCTACGCAGACACGTGGAGAACATGCAATATCCATGCAGGTAGGACCCGGGAAGCGAACCCAGGTCTCCTAACTGAGAGGCAGCAGCACTACCCACTATGCCATCGTACCACCCATTTAATATGAAATATCTAAATGGTGCAGCCAATTGGTTTAGAAGTCACAGAATTGGTTCAGTGGAGATCTCCTGATCACTGCCTAAATGCACCTGATCTCAAGATCCAGCTTGTGGTGAGTCAGTATGGTGGACTAACCTACAACAAGGAATACAAAAGAACGCTCCATTATGGAAAGGCACAAGTCAGGGGATGGAGACAAGAAAATTCCCAAATCACTGAATGTCCCTTGGAGTTCAGTGAAATCAGTCATGGAAAAAGAAATGGAAAGAGTATGACAGAGCTGCAAATCTGCTAGAACAAGGCCATCCACAGACTTTGAGTGATCATGCAAGAAGACTGTTGAAGGAGACCACCAAGAAACTCTGAAGGAGATACAAGCTACGATGGGCTTAGACTGGAGAGACTGTGCGGATAACGACTGTGGCAGCTTTATGTGACAGTGGCAAAGAGGAAAAACACTCATGACACCTTGGCTAGAGTTCACCAGATGGCACACGGGAGACTCTGAAATTAACTAGAAGAAGGTTCTATGGTCTGATGAGACCTAAATTAAGCTTTTTGACCATCAGACTAAACACCATGTTTGAACATTGTACGATATCAAAACACACTGTGAAGCACTGTGATGGAAACATGGAGATCAAGCTCTAGAAGACTTGTGAGGGTAAAACGAATGCTGCAAAATAGAGAGAAACACTGAAGGAAAAATCGATGGAGTCTGCCTCAGGAAAAAGATTTGCATTCCAGCAAGACAACGACCCCAAGCGTAAACCCAAAGCAACACAAGAATGGCTTACAAATAACAATGTGAATGTCCTGGAGTGGCCACATCAGAGTCCTGAAGACCTCCATGCAATTCTGACGGAGCCTGAGAAGCTCTGCAGAGAAGAATGGGCAGAGAAATGTCAGTGTCCGAACTGGGAAGGCTGACAAAGACCTGCGCACCACAAGGCTGCCATGGCTGCCAAAGGGGCTTCTACTAAACGCTGACTTTGAACACTTGATGCCAGTTACGTTGTGTTTTATATTTGTAATTAATTTTAGATTACTTGTGTTTACTTTGACATTAAGGAATCTTTGTTCTGTTGAAGAAGCCAAATGAAGTCTATTGTGATTCAATGTTGTATAAAGATGAAACATGATGGCGGTGAATATGTTTCATAGGCACTGAATGTCACATTCTGTGGATACTTTTTATGTATTCATTTATTTAGTTATTTATTTTATACCGTGTTATTATCAGTATTCTACATACACATGCCAATATGAATGCCAACTGTCCTAAATAGACTTGACTTGACTCCATCTTAACGTCAGTAGGGATGACTGCTACTATTAAATGTACACTGGGATGCCAAAATAATGATAATCAGGACTAATATGAACTTACTTTGTCCCTCTGGAAACCAAAAGAATCATCACGGGTTCCACTGAATCGAGCAGAACTGTTAGAGGAGCGCAAGTGGAGTTTTTAAGTTGACTAAACGCTTCTTTCGTTGTGACAGTGAAATCATTGCAGACGACAGCGGGTCATTTTTAACAGTGAACTGAGGTGAGCAAATGACGGATTGTTGGTGGCCTGAGGACACCCGAGTACTAAAAAGACAGAAAAGTCTGACCTCTCCTCAACCTTTCTGCATACAAACTCAGAAAAGTCAGGATCTTCTGGTAAGGGAAACACCAGATGATATATACAGTATAAGGATGTACGAGAAAGTGTTTGCTTTGACCCCCGGCTAATCCCTTCATGTGCCTGACGTGCCTACTGAGCTCATATGGGTGCGCCTCCCTTCCAGCCCACAGAAACCCACCTCTGGGTGCGTCAGAAACAAAGAACAATAAAGCTCCTTTCTGTGTGCTTAAAGAACCAGTTCTTCAGGTTGGCGACGTGTTTGCTTCTCAAGGTTTTTGTTAGCATATTTGTGGATGTTGCGTATGTGTTGTGGCTATATAAAGCAAGTCTGTGGTACAATTAGACACTAATTTGATCAACGGGGAGTGAGCTTATTCAGTAACGTCTATCTTTTGTTTTTTTTTAATTTACATTTATGACCAGCTGGGGGGAGACTCCGGGGAAGACCCAGGGATCGCTGCGTGGATTATATCTCCCACACGGCCTGGGAACACCTTGGGAGGCGGCAAGTGTGGCTGAGGAAAACTGATGTACAGGCCTCACTGCTAAGATTGTTGGTCACGGGGCCCGGTTTTGGATAAGCGTTGGAAAATTAATGACTGAATGAATTTACATTTACATTGTGCACCTCCACTTTCACAATGCTCTGTATGAATATCCATAATACTGGACAGCACTGGCGTGCAGTGGCCTCAAGAATCCCACCCTTAGTCACTTGCTATGTGGAGCTGGCACGTTCTCTCCATGTCTGTATACATCTTCTTCTCGTTACTCCTCCCCAGAGTTGTGCAGGCCAGGATTATTCAAGTGAATCTGTCTGATTGTATGAGACTGACTCCATCCTGTGTTGGTTCCTGCCCTGCACATTACGCTTCCAGGTCAGGCTCCAGCCCCCTCAGCTGGATTAAGCAGAATGTTATGGTAGAGAACCCAGAGCAGCATTCGATATGGGCTCATAGGTATATGAACACTGCATCAGAGTATATGGGCATTGATGGCTGGCCCAGGCTCTGTAAGAGTGACGTGGGCACCTTCTCCTCATGTCAGTGTGGTAGTGTGTATGATAAAGGGTGACTCTTGCCATGATGATAGGACACATAAATAAACAGCAGATGTAGTGGGAATTGGGATTATGGTGCTCTCAAAGGGCATACACAACATGGCACTTGTCATTTATTGGCAGCCTTTAGTATTCAACCAGTATTCAACCAGTGGTTAAGGCATAGAAAACAACCCCAATGAGATGCTCCTAATGAGATGACGGATGGTGTCCCAGGGGATCTCCTCCCAGATCTGGACCAGGGCATCACTGAGCTCCTGGGCAGTCTGAGGTGCAACCTGATGGTGTCGGATGGACTGAAACATATCTTCCTACCCAGAGGTGTTCTATTGGATTTAGGTCAGGTGACTGAGCGTGGGGGCCAGTCAATGGTATCAATTCCTTCATCCTCCAGGAACTGCCTGCATACTCTCACCACATGAAGCCGGGCACTGTCATGAACCAGGAGGAACCCATCACTGCACCAGCATAGGGCCTGACAAAGGGTTCATCCCGATACCTAATGGCAGTCAAGGTGCCGTTGTCTAGCCTGTCGAGGTATGTGCGTCCCTCCATGGATATGCCTCCCCAGACCATCACTGACCCACCACCAAACCTGTCATGCTGAACAATGTTACAGGCAGCATAACTTTCTCCACGGCTTCTCCAGACCCTTCCATGTCTGTCTCATGTGCTCAGAGTGAACCTGCTGACATCTGTGAAAAGCACAGGGTGCCAGTGGTGGACCTGCCAATTCTGGTATTCTATGGTAAATGCCAATTGAGCTTCATAGTGCCAGGTAGTGAGCACAGGGCCCACTAGAGGACGTCGGGCCCTCAGGCCACCCTCATGAAGTCTGTTTCTGATTGTTTGGTCAGAGACATTCACACCAGTGGCCTGCCTGCTGGAGGTCATTTTGTATGCTCTGTCAGTGCTCATTCTGTTCCTTCGGTCCTGCTGATGGGTTGAGGACCTTCTATGAGGAGCCCTGTCCAGCTCTCCTAGAGTAACTGCCTTTCTCCTGGAATCTCCTCCATGCCCTTGAGATTGTGTGGGGACACACAGCAAACCTTCTGGCAATGGCACGTATTGATGTGCCATCCTGGAGAAGTTGGACAACCTGTGCCATGTCTGTATGGCCTCATGCTACCAGTAGTGACAATGACCATAGCCAAATGCAAAACTAGTGAAAAAACAGATGAGGAGGGAAAATGTCAGTGGCCTTCCTCCACCTGTTAAACCATTCATTCTTGTTTTGGGGCTCGTCTCATTGTTGCCCCTCTAGTGCACCAAAGCAGCTGAAACTGACGAACAAGCCCTCTGCTACTTAACTGACAGATCAGTAGCCCAGAAGCTTCATTGACTTAATGCTATACTCTCATTAAAAAGTGTTCCTTTAATTTATTTGAGCAGTATATATTAATATATTAATTAGTTAATATGGCATAGTGCTGTTTCACAAAGCTCTTTGGGATTATCTTCATTATACAAAGTCGTGATGTAGCACTGCCCCATCATGTTGTCCTTCTGTGTCATCCTCGATGTAAACCCCGTCCCCCCAAGCAACTGTAGTAAATTGGAGGGGAAAACCAGGTACATTGGGCAGACGGCCATAAGGAGGACCTTTGTGGGGTATGGTATGTTCCAGTAATTTCCAGTATGGTAAATGGACGCTAATTTATAGTTGAAAGGGAGCACGAAAAGGCAGGAGAAGGAAGAACGAGACTGAGCAGAATCTTTGTGGTGGCGAATACAAACATTGTCTATCCACGGCCTGAGAGGAGAACACCTCACTTAAAGGTGGAAGCCTTTTCCAGTTTGGAGGAGGCCACCTCGAAGACTATCGAGCTCTAGGAAGAAGCGGACTGGACAGGCAAGAGGGTTTAGATTGGGTGAGCTGAAAGCAATCTTTCTTTACCTGGGATAACGCGTTTGGAAGACTCTGAGAAAAGAGGACTACAGTTTCATTACTGAAGTGACAGAACTGTGGACTTTGTGCATTGCCTGGGTCAATGAATTTTTCCATTGCTGTTTTGTGTACGGGGCGGCATGGTGGCGTAGTGGGTAGCGCTGCTGCCACGCAGTTAGGAGACCAAGGTTCACTTCCCAGGTCCTCCCTGCATGGAGTTTGCATGTTCTCCCCGTGTCTGCATGGGTTTCCTCTCACAGTCCAAAGACATGCAGGTCAGGTGCATTGGCGATCCTAAATTGTCCCTAGTGTGTGTGTGTGTGTGTGTGTGTGTGCCCTGCGGTGGGTTGGCACCCTGCCCGGAGTTTGTTTCCTGTCTTGCGCCCTGTGTTGGCTGGGATTGGCTCCAGCAGACCCCGTGACCTTGTACTTAGGATATAGCGGGTTGGAAAATGGATGGATGGATGTTTTGTGTAGTGTATGTGTTGGTCTGTTTGCTGCCATTTATGTTTGTGTGTTGTGATATAATCGATTTAACACCTTTGTTTTCCACTCTGTCTGTTGCTCTGTGTCATTTTGTTGATATTATTTTAATTATATAATTTAATCTATCAATATTGCAGGAAGGGGTCAGAGGGACCGGCTATCTGCATCATCTACATTACCAAATGCGTGGTGACTGGCAGCGGTATGGCCCAGGAAAGAGTGAAGCGTTAATTCTAGTGATATAAAACATCTGCTTGTTTCAGATTTGCTGCTGATAGCAGGTCGGTCTCACAGCTTACCACTGCCTCCTCCAGCTGGTAGATGACAACTCCATATCATCGTTGTAATGGACAGAATTCATATTTGAAGTGTAGAATGGGGTGAATGCTTCATGCATGTGTAAAAGGCAAATAATTTACAGTTTTGCGTTAAATCCCATGGCTTCCCAAGGATTTTTCCGACAATGTGCACATGGCCAGTGCCAGCGAACATCTACGTCATACACAATTTCGGCTGTTTTAGTGTGGATGGAGTTACTTTACAAAACTGATGTGATGTACAGATAACTTTCATTTGAAAATGCCATTTTTAAATGAAAAAGCAGCAGTGTGGAGTTAACCTGAGCCACTGGGGAAGTCACAGTACATGACTGGCGGTCAAATGAGCAGCTGTGAACAACATGATAAGATGATGTTAAGATGAGGTTAAGAATGGCCTGCAATCGACTGGTCTCTCATACAGGGTCGGTTGCTACCTTGCGTCCATTGCTGCTGAACTCTGGTCTATGAACGAGAAATGAGCAGGTTTGGTAATTAAGAAATACAGAATTATACCGTATGGTGCAGCCAGGTGGGCCCAGGTTGGGCCCTCCATGTTGGGAGGACCAGGGGGAGCAAGCGTGGCCAGAGCGTTACCTCCCCCGGGACACTAGATGGCAGCCCCCCACAAGGGTGCCGGTGCCTCGGACTCCAGCAGGGCTCCATGGGAGTTGGAGTTTGGTGCAGCCCTGTTGGGATTTGCAGGTGCCACCAGAGGGTGCTGCAGCAGGATCTGCTGAGTCCTTTTGGACAGTTCTTCTGCCACACCCGGAAATGAGTCATCAAGCATCTGGAGCACTTCCGGGTGCCTCATAAAAGGAGCCAGCAACCACTACTCGGGAGGAAGAGGAGGACGAATTTTGACCAGAGGAGTGGAGGAGAAGAAAGAGAATTGTGTTTGTGCTGGGAACTATTCTGTAATTGTGGGAAATGGGGGAAGGCGTGTCCCACGTGGTAAAAAGAAAATCAAAACCAACGCGTGTGCCTTGAACTTGTGCCCAACGCCTCTCTGTGCCGGGTTGAGGCGGCAGTGCCAGCATGGTGGGGCACAGTACATACACAGTATCTTCTTTCGAGTTTTGAAAGTCCCTAACGTCTTGCTGTCTACCACACTACTTGGTCGCTTAATCCAAGTGTCTGTAGTTCTCTGTGTAAAGAAAAACTTCACAATGTTTGTGTGAAGTTTACCCTTAACAAGTTTCCAACTGTGTCCCCGTGTTCTTGATGAACTCATTTTAAAATACAAGTCTCGATCCACTAGACTAATTCCCTTCATGATTTTAACACTTCAGGAAGGTCTCCTCTTCATCTCTGTAAAGGCTCAGCTCTTTTAATCTTTCCTCATAACTCAACCCCTGTAGCCCTGGACTCAGCCCTGTTGCTATTCTCTGGACCTTTTTCTTGTGCTGCTATGTCCTTTTTGTAGCCTGGAGACCAAAACTACACCCAGTACTCCAGATGAGGCCTCACCAGTGTGTTATAAAGCTTGAGCAGAACCTCCTGTGACTTGTACTCCGCACAACAGGGCGCTATATAACCTGACATTCTGTATGGTGTGCCTCTACGTAGAAATGCACTGTAGAAGAACACAATGAAATGAATTCAACTGCAGGGACACTCACCTCATTGAAGACGGCCTCGTATTCACATGCCAGCATCTTGGTTTTGTGGGTGAACCCTGAAATTAGAAGATAAAGAGCCATCAGAATGCGAGAGAGGAGACGTGAAAGCTTGCAACTCAGTGTTTGCTCAAGTCGATAGAAAAGAAACAAGATTTTCTGAGAGAACAATGAACTGCAAAAAATAAAACATCTGATCATTAGCCTGCCGCTCACCTGATTTCTCTGGTGGTCTTTGCTTCGTCTTGTCACCGTATACTAAAAAACAAAATCCCCCAGTGTACTGTAGGCTAATGGAACAATAAGCCTCCACTAGCAGTCCAGGGCTGGTGAATCTCGCAGCACATAATCCACAGTTCAGCCCCTCTCGAGCAAAAACTCCGCTCAGCAACAAAATGATCAAAATAATCATCTGCTTGCCTAAGAAACAACCGGAGCATCACAAGTCCTCTTGTCCAGAGTTTTACTCATTAACTTAGTTATGATCTCCTTCTCATCACCTTGACAGAGGTCCCCTCTAGAACTTCACTGCGGACAATGCCAGTCCTGGAGGGCTAAAGACAGTCCTGCAGGCCAGGGATCAGCAGCACTCTTCATTGCGGCGTGATGACTTGCACACTTTCTATCGTGAAAACAAATAAACATTCTGGATTTGAGGAACTCGGGGCCTGCTTTGTTTTCAGCACTCTTCTTACAAAGGAAAGAAACTGAACCTGAAGAGGAGCGGTGCGGCTACAGATGGCAAGCAGCGCTCAGTGTTTCACGAGGTGCAATTTGTGTGACCAGGTGGCCGGTAGAAAAAGAGAAGCGTTGGCTTCTGTACAACAAAAATGCTGGGAATTTCAAAATCGGCGCTGCAGTTTCACAATTTTATTCTTCTGATTTGCTGGGCGGATTAGCTATTTTGTCAATATGGTGAAATCATAAATCACACATCATTTTGCAGATCATCATATTACACAAGATAGTGTTAAAACAGCAAGGCAAGCAAAATTACTCCTAAAAAATGTATGCACTATTTATACTTTATATGGGTGAGAGGAGCAAGCTTGGCACACAAGTGGCACACAATCCACAATGCACCTGCTAACACTACTTACTGACCGTGTGCTGAACGTCTACTGCTTGTTCTTAACCTTTTCATATTTCTTGGTGTGCTTAGAGTTCTCAGTGGGCTAACAAATTCATTCTTCACAGTACCAGATGATGGAGATAAATTAATCCACCTTACAATAATGTGACAATAATGACTTCTTACCCATCAAGACACGTAAAATTTAAAGCTGATTCTTCTTTGCGACTAAGTTACTGATTTAGACTCAACATATCCTGCAATGGTGAACACACGATGTGGCACCGAGCAGTTGTTCATGGCCACTGACGCTACATTTAGCATACAAGGCTGCCATAGAGAACGATACTGACATGACTGATATATGATATGATATATGACTGATAAGGAATAAGACTGGCCCTGTTTCTCTTTCAGGGAGGTAGGCCTGGGAATGCTTTGCAGGTATTTATGAACGGCATACATTGACGTGTGTGAACCTGCAGTTGGATGGCCATGTTCTTCAGCGTTCAGTCATAGTGAGTGGAGGCACCTTAGATGTGTTGTCATGGCGGATGAAGAAGATGTTCCTGTGAGAGTACAGCAGAAGTGTGTGATTGAATACTGCACAAAGCTTAGGAAGAGCGGTAACGAAACAACAACTGCATAATCAACTACACGGAAAGAAGTGAAAAACGCCCACAGCCACATCGCTAAAAGGGATGTCACAAAACAGACTGTTACTTGTCTTTGAATTGTTTTTGAAATGTTGTAAAATAAAAATGTATTCAATGCGATGGATGCTACTTCAAAAAATAAAAATATTCCGAGCCTGTGGAGTCATCTGATTTTGAATAATAAAATCAGTCTTGTTACTTTTCACTCATATATACAGTACATACGTTTGTTTAACGTCTTCCAAATGAGCGCCACGTGCGCTCAGTTTATTCTCAAATTTAGATGCATTTTTTTGAATTTGTGCTCCTCCTGCAGCAGCTTCCTGTTTGTCTTGTCTTACATTTATATCACTTTTCCTTATATCATTTATTTCTTTCTTTTTATCTTTCTTGAGCTCCTTTATGTCGGTGGCCATTGCGGCGATCATTACCTTCAGTTCGGACAGATTGTTTCGGTCTTGGTGCTCCGCGGGTGAAGTGGTAAGCCCAGTTAAAGCCGATGCTCCCGGCATCACATACTCCGTTCCAATTCACTCACCCTTCATAACACCCTGGAAATCGTCACATCCTTGTCTCACAGCTGTCCTTTTCATTTGAACCTTTCAATCTAGCACCTTCACGCTTCACCTCACGAGCTTGTCTGTGTCAGTCCCACCTCTCTCCCTTTCCTTTCAGGCTTCTCGTTTTCACTGTAAGATGGGAAATGGAGGTACTTCATACATTTTCCTGTGTCCTACAAGTGCATCTGAGAATCACCCCCAGGGCTCCTCTAAGGTATGTGATATGACGCCAGGCCAGGAGGGGGCACCGTTACTAATTACTTCCTATTCTATTCCCTCAACAGCACTGAGGAGACGCCCATTGAGGGCACCTGACTCCGCCCCTCTTGGTCTCCTGTGTATAAGTCACAGGGCTGACAGAAGGAGGCGTCACTCCGTGAGTAAAGCACTGCATTGGACGGCGCTCCTGTGCAATTGGCCTACCTAAAGGAAGTGGAACATAAAGCCCGTATTTTGGCTACTTTTTCTTTTCTGTTTTTTTCACTGCCTCTGTGCCATTGAGCACTTTAATTTAATGTTCTATTTTAGTTTGAAGTAACCTGGGACGACCAGCTGGGTGCCCCAACATTTATCACACAAGAGATGTGACTCCTCTGTCAACTACAAGAAACAAAATCAGTCTTCAGCGTTATTTCCAATACTACCACAATAAATAGAACATTAAATAGTGGGTGGCATGTCACTCAACATGGAATTCACACTTGGATGAACTCGGCTAATTTTACTACACAATTGTGTGGCCCATGACCCAATTTGGGTTGTGACCCATAAGAAACATTTATTTAAGGTACCAGATAGTTTAGGGAATCTCAACTGTGTTTCTTTTGAACTTATCTTCAGCATATTACTGTAGTCAGTCAGTCAGTCATTGTCCAACCAGCTATACCCTAACACAGGGTCACGGGGGTCTGCTGGAGCCAATCCCAGCCAGCACAGGGCGCAAGGCAGGAACAAATCCCGGGCAGGGTGCCAGCCCACCGCAGTCTTCAGCATATTATTACATTCATATATATTTATGTGTTTGTTGATATGGGGAGAAATTTGGCATTAATACAAATGCTTCATGTGCAACAGTACGGTTCTGAATAATAATTATGTCTTACGGGTCTTATGGGTTTCCGTGTTGTTTTGGATATGGATGTCACTGTTGCTGTGTTCCATTTGACCTGGGAAGCTGGAATTTCCAAGTTCCCAGTAAGATGTTACAAATCGGATTTCCTACTCAAAAAGTTGGAACAGCTTCACCAACCTCAACCTTAAAATCCAAGATGGCTGCATCACGTATCAACAGTATTGAAAGCTGTAGTAGCACTGCACTGTTTATTAGCACTTCTGTCTACCGTATATACTTATGTATAAGTCGGGTCTTGAAAATCGATCATAAAATCAGACCCCGACTAATACGCCCGCTCAAAAATGAGACACTCTTCTTTCCTCCTCCAATCTCGCATCACTCCCTCAGATACATCGAATTTTGTTGCAGCAGCACAGCTAGCAATTTCTTTCACTACTTCAACGATGTTTCATTTAAAACCAGCTTCATATTTTCTTCTGATCGAACACTCCATCGTGGATAAGGGATGCTCTTACAATAAAGGCGTATGAGATACAAAAAATGCAAATCAGTGCAAATGTCGCTTCGGAATAGTTCAGATGTTACTGTGTGGTCCCGTAGAATAAAAAAAACAGTGTGCCCCAAGGTGACTCTCTCAGGTGGGCGCTAGGATAGCATAATCTCTTGGACCAATAGCGTGAGTTTTCCGCATTCGACTGATACGACCGACATTATAAAATACTGGAAATAATTCAGTAAAATCAAGTCCTGAGTTATCCATAGGAGAACTTATCCGTGAGTATTTATGGTATTTGTGTCTCAGCAGATCAGTCGTACACACAGTAATGTCCATCTTCTGTCTGTGGACATGCTGCTGCACTCATTGGACACACGTGTAAAATGTGTTGCTCAGTAGTTGTCTGTATTCCACAACAAAGTTTTTCCTGGAGGTGCCCATGTTGGCTTTCTGAATGTTTTACTGGAATTCCCAACTCAAACATCCAACATCCGAGGTAAATTGAAGGTAGCATTCGCTTGTGTAACTGGAAGTGCACAGCATGTGATGCCAGAGGTGCGACACTTTAAATAGCCAGCATTGAAACTCCGAAAAGCATCTGAGTGTACAGGGGTCACTTGTCATGTGGAAAAGCCCCTTTTAACAAAATCCACGCAACATCTACTAATAATAATACTAATTCTTTACATTTATCTAGCGCTATTCAAAGCACTTTTTACAGCGAGTGGGAAGCCACTTCAGCCACCACTAATGTGCAGCACCCACCTGGATGATGCAACGGCTGCCATTTTTGCGCCACTATGCTCACCTCACATGAGCTGTTAGGTAGTGAAGGAGTTAGAGAGATAGCCAATTAGAAACAGGGAATGATTAGGTGGGCAGAATGACCAGGCCACGGAGAAAAGTTCAGCCTGGACATTAGGATATCCCCTACTCTTTACGATGGATGCCCATGGATTTTTTTATGACCACCGTCAGATTACTCTTCCTGGATTTTAGTTCTGCCTTTAACACCATCTTTCCCCCAAATGCTGGTGAATAAACTGTCACTCCTTGGATTACACTCAGTGGTTTGCAGACAGATTTTGCATTTTCCAACAAACAGGACCCAGTCAGTCAGAATCCATAGGATTATATCTTCTATCATTATTCTCAACATCGGCTCCCCCCCACCAGGGATGCATTTTGAGCCCCCTACTGCATACTCTGCAGACCTACGACTGCATATCTCACTATCTGAACAATTACACAGTGAGATTTTCAGATGACACTGCAGTGACAGGACTTGTCACTCATAATGATGGAAGTGGCTAACATGGAGGCCTGGTGTACAACAACCTTAACATCAACATCAAAAAAAGATAAGGAAATGATTATGGACTTTCAGAGGACTGGTAGTCTCCCTCCTCTCCCCTTTTATATCAATGGAGAAGAGGTTGAAATTGTCACCTGCTTCAAATACCCTGTGGGGGTGCATATTACAAATGACCTCTCTTGGAGCAACAATGCAGTCTGTCTGGTAAAGTAAGCCCACCAACGCCTCTACTACTTGAGGAAGCTGAAGCAGGCTGGTCTGTGTCCCTCTATTCTGACCTCCATTTACAGGTGTGTGGTAGAGAGCATCCTCCTCTCCTGTATTACGGTGTGCTAGAGCAGTTGCTCGGCTGCAGACAGAAGAACATGGCAGCGGGTGGTTAAGTCTTCACGGCAGATCATCGGCAGCAGCCTACCCAGTACTGAGGACATTTACACCAGCAGGTGCAGAAGTAAAGCCTCCTCCATTATGGGAGATGTCACTCATCCTACATATGGACTGTTTGCCCCCATCCTGTCAGGCAGGAGATTATGTAGCTTATGGGCCGGCACTACCAGGCTGAGGAACAGCTTCTTCTCGGATGCCATTAGACTAATGAACACAACATCACTAAAACTCACTGTACACTCTGCGCGACATACTGCACTATGCATTTTGTTTCACTAGTCCCGTGAACTAAACAATTCGCTGCTACCTTTATTACTTGCTGCTGAGTACGGATCATACTGTAATAGTATTCTTTTACCTATACTTATCTTTATTGTATGTATTTATGTTATTTCATTCTACTTTATTGTGTTTATCTGTTATACCTTTATCACCAAGTTTGTAGTGGTGATTAACGTCGTCTTAAATGTATTGTGCCAAGTCGCGTCTTTCATAGCGTTGTCCTGTTTACATGGTCTTTGTGCGTCTATGTAAATATGTTCCCCTGGAAACAAAGGGGTAGGATAACACCGTGGTACCATGGTCCCTCATGATAATTTGTCCTGTCAATAGCATCATCTGCATCCGGGACATTTACTATTTAAACAGGAGGTCAAAAAAAAGAAATCTCATTCTGCTATATCACCAATTCATTGAAGAGCCAGGAGAAAGCAGCGATCCAGATCGTTTACAACTTATTCTTCTTCTATTTTCCATTTAAGCTTGTGGACTTTTATGTGCGTTTCAGTTTCCTGTGTGTCTCATTGATTTCATCTTCAGTGTGGGGTCAAGGGAAGGTTTGTGTTGTATATTAACTTTTTGATGCACCTTTTTATTATTAGATTCCGCCAGTCACTTTTGGGGTTGAGTATAATGCCGGGTCTGGTTGGGGTGTGATATTTATATATATATATATATATATATATATATATATATATATATATATATATATATATATATATATTGTTTGGAGTTTTGTTTCATTAATATATACTTGCTTTATTATTTTATATATTGTTTGTCTTTTGGCTTATCTTTGATTGCCGATTGGGGAAGTTTATTTGGAAGAAGTACGGCTTGTCTGGTCTAACATTCTCAGCTTGCCAGGCCACGGGTCTTGGTGGAGTAGCCGCCAGTTAGGGAGAGTGAGTCGGACGTTACAAGTTTATGGTTTTAAGGAGCTAGTTATGGGGTATTTTTTATTATGAAGTTTTTTATGGGGTCATTGTGTGCACTGTTTAATTACCAAATATCATTTCTGCAAGATATTGGAATGACAATGAAAGATCCTAGAGTCAGGACCTTGGTATTACATCTCATCCAAAGAACGTTGCCATTTTTACAGCACAGCGTTCCCATTCACTGCACTGGGGCATTGGCATCCAGGGTTAGGACATCCTGAGTTCTTCTCATTGCATACTTAAAGCGACAAAAACTGTTTGTGTCTCAATGGAGATCAGGGCCTCACCTTCACCATACATGAGCTCCATTCTGCCAACTTGATAGAACGCCCTTGGCCTTTTTGCTTATCCACTGTCACACACGTGTGCATGGGAAGCAGCTGAAGGGCTTAGGAAATACTGTTTATACATCTGCCCAGGGGGGGGCGGGGTGCACTGACGCTCTTTCTGAGTTCTCTGCAGGTCTTACCCGGGAAATCCCACCAGGAGCCGCCATTTCCAGGAAGGACACATCACTTCCGGTTCCGGCCCCAAGAATGAGGTCACTTCCGGTTCCGGCCCCAAGGATGATGTCACTTCCAGTTCCGGCCCAGAGGACGACATCATTTCCACCCTCTGTGCTATAAAGCTCACTGCCTTTGCTTAGGCAGGCAGTTCTGTTTTGGACTCTGTTGTGTAACAACTGTTTAATTATGCCTCAAAGACTTTTGCAGCCGGGAAACCGCATTAAACGGGTGGCTGCCCCAAACCTTTTCGTCTCTGGTCTCCTCTTCTTACAGTGGCGTAGTCGGCAGGATGGTGTCCCGATGAACCGGGACACGAACTTTCATGGAACCAGGTGGGTGAGTACCGGGCCGAGTTTCAGGGCAGGGAGTGCGCCGGAGGGTCAGGAAGGACGCGGTGCAGGCTCTGCTCCATGAGCATAACCCGGGGTTGACCACCCATCTCGTGGAGAAGGTAGAGGGGACCCACAGGCGTGGGCTGGCTTCTGGGGAACACACTCGAGTGGCTCAGTATGCTCTCCTTGGCAGGAAAGCCGAGCTGCCCATCGGGACCAAGGTCCCTGTTAGCGATGGGTTGTCCCCAGGCTGGCAGGTGAAGGAAATAATAAACTGGGAGTTTAACCCAAACAAAGGGCTGTCAGAGCAGGCTATGGCTCTCTGGCAAAGGTGGGTGAGTGGCTACGGCCATTGAGTTGACCCCTACAAATAGTGCAGCAAGTGGCCTGTTTTTGCTGCTAAAAGCTACCCCAGGATTTGCCCAGCCGGCCTGGGGCGAATTCCATTCTATGGACGAGCTGCTACAACCTTGCAAACCCAGAGGCCGGCTGTGAAACCTGGGAGGCAGAACAGCCGCTCTGTGGACTACCGGGAGCTATGTCCTACTAAAGCAGTCCCTTCCACGCAATCCAGAGCCTGTTCCGAAGTCGCCGGGCCGTCTGGCTTGCGACCTGTCGAGGAACAAGGCGGACCGTAGGGGACAATGGCGGGGTTGTTTGTGTGCCCTTAGCAATCCCTGGCGGATAAACATACGGGGAGCTTCTTATTAATGGACATAAATAACAGCGCTGTTCGATTCCGGCAGTAGCGTGTCTGTCGTTGCTCGCCGTTTTATTCTACCGCAACAGTGGATTAAAAAGAAGACCAGTCTAAAATGTATACACGGAGATATCCGCACATACAATACCGCCCGGTGTTACGTATGTCTCGGAGGAACCCTTCGACAGCTTACCGTGGCGGTGCATCCGGATCCTCCGTTTCCCGTAATCCTCGGGCGAGACTGGTCTGATAGTAACGGCGGTAGTTTAGAAAGCATTCCCGGAAAACTTATGGCCTCGTTATAGATGACAACGATTCATCTCAAGTTGCTTCCACACCGTGTAATCAGCCGACAGGGAGTGGGGCGGTAGGCCAAGAGAGTGACGAAGACACTCCCGGACCGTCGCGGGCTACTACGTCATCCACTAGCGCCCGCAGCGAGGAGGAATCTCCGCCCCTTGAGGTCAGACCGGACCCGCTCTCTGAGTTGCACTTTCAGTTTAGAGCGGCCGGCTTCTTTCAAGAGAACAGTGGAATGGCGACTCTCTGAAACACATAAAGAATGCAGTGGTTCTCGTTAACGCCAACGCGCATTTGCCCATGCCACAGGGACCTCACTTTGTCGTTGATAATGATTTGTTGTATCGGGTCGCTGAACATGAGGGAAGGTCCGGAAGTTGTTGCTAATCCCGCGGACCTACCGGCGGCAGGTTTGCGAGTTAGCACACTCCCACCTTCTTGGAGGCCATCTCGGCTCCGATAAAACATTAGAGCGAATTAAGCTCCGTTTTTCTGGCGGGGATTAATGAGGAGGTTAGCGCTTTTGCTTTCCTGTCCGGAATGTCAACTGCGGCAAATTCCTAGGAGGACCGTGCTCCTCTGGTTCCCCTTCCCCTTATTGGCGTTCCCTTTGATAGGATTGGGGTTGACATAGTAGGACCCTAGAACCCTCAGCCGAGGATATAAATATATACTCGTCCTCGTGGATTATGCTACCCGATTCCCTGAAGCCGTTCCGTTGCTCGGCTACCACAAAAATATTGCACGGGAACTAGTAGGAGTCTTTTCGCAGTAGGCATTCCTAGAGAAGTCCTGACGGACCAAGGAACGCCTTTTACCTCGGAAGCGTTCAAGGAGACTGCCAAGTTACTGAAAATAAAGCATTTAAAGACCTCGGTGTATCATCCTCAAACCGATGGCCTAGTGGAGAGATTTAATCAAACTCTCAAGCAAATGCTACGTAAGGTAGTCAGCAAGGATGGGAGGGATTGGGACCAACTCCTCCCCCTTGTCCTCTTTGCATATCGGGAAGTTCCTCAAGCCTCTACGGGTTCTCTCCATTTGAATTACTATACGGAAGACAACCCCGGGGTTTATTGGATATTTTAAAAGAGGGCTGGGAAGGGGAGGCACAGCCCTCCACTAATATTTTGGAATATATCGCCCAATTGCGCGTAGATTTGATGCAATAAGACCGATTCTAAAAGTCATATAGAGGAGGCGCAATCAGCACAGGCCGCCTTTATGACCGTGGTACGACTCTCCGGGAGTTCCAACCGGGCGATCGCGTCATGGTATTGGTACCAACTTCTCACTCTAAACTGCTCGCCCATTGGCTAGGCCCCTCCGAAATTAAGGAAAGGAAGGGATTGGTTGACTATTTGGTGAAACAGCCCAATCGCCGACCAACTGAGCGAATATATCATGTAAACCTGCTGAAACCGTGGAAGGAGAGGGTCCCGATCCCTCCTCCGGACAGCCCTGCTCTCTTGCTGAAGTAAGTTCCCTTAATTTGCGAGCAGCTATCCCCCAGGCAGAAACAAGAGCTCGAAGCAGCTATCCGCTCTGTCCCCGAGGTGGTAAGTGAAAAACCCGGTCGGACCTCTCTGATTGCGCATGACATATTGACTGACCGGGGTGATCGTCCGTGGCGACCCTACAGACTCCCGGAGGCAAAGAAAGTAGAAGTGGAACTGGAAATCAAGCGAATGCTGGCACTAGGAGTAATCGAGGAAAGTAGTAGTCCCTGGTCCAGTCCCATCGTCTTGATTGCTAAGCCTGACGGCAGTTGGAGGTTTTGCAATGACTTCCGTCGGCTTAACCAAGTTTCCAAATGATGCTTATCCCATGCCTCGCGTGGATGACCTCCTCGAGACTGGGACCAGCCAAATTCTTGACTACACTTGACATGACAAAGGGGTACTGGCAGGTTCCTTTAACGGAGTCCGCGAAGGAAAAAAACGCGTTTAGCACTCCTAGCGGACACTGGCAGTATCGTGTCCTTCCATTGGGTTACACGGGCCTGCGACTTTTCAGCGTCTGGTGGACAAAGTGCTCCGGCCCCATAACTCGTTCTGTGCTGCCTATCTGGATGGCGTGTCATTATTCCAGCACCTGGAAGGAACACATACAGCAGGTCACAGCAGTATTACGGACACTGGGAGAGGCCGGGCTCCGAATCAACCCCAAGAAATGTTTCTTTGGATTGAGGGAAGCCAAATATTTGGGCTACCTAGTGGGCCGGGGTACTGTGAGGCCACAGTGTTCCAAGTTGCAAGCCATAATGGCCTGGCCCGTCCGCAAACCAAGCGGCAAGTCCAATCCTTTCTCGGTTTGGCGGGTACTACCGCCGGTTTGTGCCTCGCTTCTCCGAGAGCGCGCCTTGACCGATTTGACAAAGAAAAGAGCTCCTAATACGGTGGTATGGTCTGATAAAGCGGGGGCTGCATTCAGTGACTTAAAAAGGGCTCTGACTTCAGCACCTATCTTGATCTCCCCTAACTTCTCTCCCTTTTATCCTCCAGGCGGACGCCGGACACAGGCTTGGGTGCCGTGTTGAGCCAAAGCGTCGGCGGTGTTGAACACCCGTTATGTACCTGAGCCGGAAACTGTTGGACAGGGAGACCAGGTACGCGGCGGTGGAGAAAGAGGCTCTGGCGATCAAATGGGCGGTAACTCAGCTGCGGTACTACCTCTTGGGTCGCGTGTTCACTCTGGTGACGGATCATGCACCTCTGAAGTGGATGGCCCTTCACAGGGAGTCGAATCCACGGGTCACGAGGTGGTTTCTTGACCTGCAGCAGTACAAGTATACGCTCGTTCATCGACAGGGGTCTCTTCATGCCAACGCCGATGCCCTCTCCCGGGCCCACGACCTCTCGGTGCAGGTCGCCCGACCCACGGGTCTGGGCTGAGGGGAGTCTTGTCACCTGCGTGTGCATGGGAAGCAGCTGAAGGGCTTAGGAAATACTGTTTATACATCTGCCCAGGGGGGGGCGGGGTGCGCTGACGCTCTTTCTGAGTTCTCTGCAGGTCTTACCCGGGAAATCCCACCAGGAGCCGCCATTTCCAGGAAGGACACATCACTTCGGTTCCGGCCCCAAGAATGAGGTCACTTCCGGTTCCGGCCCCAAGGATGATGTCACTTCCAGTTCCGGCCCAGAGGACGACATCATTTCCGCCCTCTGTGCTATAAAGCTCACTGCCTTTGCTTAGGCAGGCAGTTCTGTTTTGGACTCTGTTGTGTAACAACTGTTTAATTATGCCTCAAAGACTTTTGCAGCCGGGAAACCGCATTAAACGGGTGGCTGCCCCAAACCTTTCTACGTCTCTGGTCTCCTCTTCTTACACCACCATGGCCTCTCTCTTACATCTATACTGATGAAGTCTTTCCATCCAAGGCATTCCTTAGGACCGTAAGACAAAATGTCACCTGGCAGCTGCACTTGAAGAAGTTCTCCCTTCAGCAGTGTGGCTGCCCTTCTCTCTGTTGTGTCTCCATTTGTAACTTTACTAAATGCCACTTCTCTCTAGAAACTTATCACTATACATGTGCTGGCCAATTATGTTATGCTATAGGCCTCCCTGAAATAAAACACTGAAATCAATCAATATGTTTGAAAAAAAGTAAGGTGAAATTATCAGCTCTTGGGGTTCAGACAGGGCCAGATAAATGGCACCCCAACACATCTTTGACTTTGACCTGCACACAAAAACCTGGAGACAGGACTGGGGACATCAAAGTGTAGAGATTTTCAATACAAAAGAGTGAATTTACAATTTGAGAATGTCAAGGGGGGACAATCGATTACTTATAGCAACTTCTGTTTAAAAGTCTCTCTGAAAACATTTTAGAAAGCAAGAAAACATTGGCCTGTATTAGTAAGTTTGATTTATATATTTATTTTCCGCTTTCAACATTCTCCTAAAGAGAAAAAGGAAATTCTCACATAATCAATTATCACTTAAACTACAGTTATGAACTCTATAGGTCTCTACTTAAACAAAGTATAGAGGTTTTCAATACAAAAGAGTAAGAATTTACAATATGAGAATGTCAAGGGGGGCGGTCGATTAGTTATAGCAACTTCTGTTTAAAAGACTCTCTCTGAAAACATTGGTCTGTATTAGCGAGTTTCATTTATTTATTTGCTGCATTTAACATTCTCCTAATAAAAACAAAGGAAATTCTCACATAATCTAGTTATGAACTCTATAAGCCTCTACTTAAAGTATAGAGATTTTCAATACTAAAGAGTAAGAATTAACAATTTGAGAATCTCATTGTTACCCTTCACTGCACTGGGCATTTCGAGCCACACTCAGACCACAGGGTATGCGCCCCCTGCTGGTCTCATCAACACCTCTTGCTGCAGCAACCCAAGCTTCTCCTAGATGGCCTCCCATCCAAGGACTGGCCAGGCCTGAAGATCCTCAGCTTCAGGTGGACGGCCTGTTCTGAAGTGCAGGTGGTAGGGCTGAAGGGACGACTTGAGTCAAGTAAAGAGACATTTGGGTGGCGATACCTGCCAGCTCTGCTAGGAAGTGGAGCTGCAGACAGGAGTGCTTTGTCTGGGTTTAGTTTTAGTGTTTGTGTCAAAGACACTCTCAGTGAGGGAGTGTGAGCCTTTGAAAGAAGATATTGTATGGGTGTAGCAGTAAAATAAATGCAATCACACTTAAAGAAAATGCAGAATGCATTGGCACCTTATTATATGCAAAGATATCAAGTAAATATTGAGCAAAACTTTTTAGCTAAACCTCAGCAAGCTTCTTTGATCTGCAGGCATGAGGTCTCAAACAAAAGGGTGGTTAAAAGTGTTTAAAGATTTGTTTACTCTGCATAATCTGCTTCTGTCTCCAGGGCTGGGCCAGATAAAATCAATCATTTTTGAAGTTTAGACAGAGAGATTAGACTTTTAAAATAATAAAGGCCTGCCTTGTGCAATAGCTATACAAATGAAAGCTTAATCGCCATTGATTTCTTCTCTATACTTGGTGAGGTGACGTGGTGGCACAGTTGTTGGCACCACTGCCCCTCAAATAATGAGTGCCACTTTCTCGCGCCATCTGTGTGGATTCTCCTTCCTTATCCCTAAGACATGCAGGCTAGGTAGGGTAGTGCAGTGGCTTGTGGTAACAAGGTAGAGAAACACTGGAGTAAGTCTGGTGAATATTCCTACTTTATGGGACTATAACGTTTTAGGTCTACTTTTGCTTCACTGGAATTACGATTTATTTGCACGACACATTCAGGTTTCAGCAGTGCTAATGCATCTAACAAAGGATTCTCTGATAACCAATTCATTTGTAAACTTGACTAATTAAAGACGAGCTGAGAGAGTTCACATTTGGGACACTGGAGGAATGGCTACTGAAAAACAGACAAAAATGACTAATAATTACAAACCAATCATTACAAGCAGTACTAGTCAGAATCACAAATAATGTCTTGGATTTGTTTTTAAATCAACTAGGGGGTTTTGCCCCCTGCTCGCTTCGTTCACAAACCCCGTACTGGCCCTACGCGCTACTCATTTCCTGGATCTGCCGCTTGTGACGAATCGTGCTGTGCTTTTGGATAAACACGAATATCAGCTCTGTCTTTGATATCTGCGTCTTTCGAAACTATTATAGCTGACAATTCGTCACATGTTGGTTTAATATATATGCCAGCGTGATCTTTCGGATTCATATAGAAATCCAAGAAAACTTCTTTGTCTGTGTTTTTCAGACTGTGTCACACACGTGCGCATGGGAGGCAGCTAAAGGGCTTGAGTGAAGGCGGTTCTGAGGCATGCCGGGATGTGGCAGAGTGCACTGACTCTTTTTCTCACTTCCCTCTAGACCATTCCTGAGAGATTCCACCTGACTCTCTTGATGTCACTTCCAGGACCGAGCCAATGGAGTAGACCTTATCGGCTCCGGCCCCTCTGACGTCACGTCCGGGCTCGAACCAATGATTGAAGAACATGGGCCCGATCCTTATGACCTCACTTCCTCTCTTCCCCTTTAAAAGCCTGCCCCTTTTTCCCTTTTCCCCCAGTCTTGTTCTGGACTCAGTTGTATGCACCTCAGTGCTGTTTATCTGATAAAAACGACTTTTGCAGCCAGGATACCGTATTATATGGGTGGCTGCCCCAAACCTTTATCTGTTTATGTCTCGTTTTTGTGACAACTGATTTTGTGTAAAGTGCGATACTTTTGGACGTATGGATTTGTATCCATTATTGGCTGTAGAATTTCTTACACGTCCGATCATTTAACTCCTTCGATTTTATGTTGCATCGCTTCTCCGTGATCATAAATATAAACCTGACCAAATTGTGGTATCATCGAAATTAAACTTGTAGTAGCTCTGTCATATCACCTATGTCCATATATTCGATCTCTTTTCCCTGTTCCATTATTTAATCGAGTAATAATTTACATTTGTTAGTGCTAATGTGATCTTTACTATCAGTTTTTTGAGTCTTTCGAATTCTAGTACTTTCATAATCTCTAACCTGCTCTGCATGTGTATCGCGCCAACGTTTGTGAACCTCTTTACGACGTTCTACTTTGTCTTCTACTCTTTGTCTTTCCTTGATCTACTGTTTGTCTTTTATTTCCGCCCCTGCTCGGACCTGTAAGGTTTTCAATTAATCTCTTGGCACAAAGTCTCGTATCGCGGGACGTGAAATTATCTCTCTGAAAATGTCTTGTCTCTTCAATCTGAAAAGTCTCTTCTCGTCCCAAGATTTTTTTATATAATAGAGAGACGTCATGGTGTCTTGATATAAAAAGGCAGGAATTTCTAGCAAACACATGAACATTTCTGGATGTGTCTCGACTGGTGACGGGTAGTGTGTACTGTATGTAGAGAAAGGAAAACATGCAATTATGAAGGATTTGGAAAAGATTTGGTTAAAAAAAAAAAAGAATTTGAGATTCTGTAGCAGAGTAAGTCAGGGTAAGGTTCACTTCGGACTTAGTGTTAGAGGAACAGTTTTAGAAATCAACAGTGAAGAGGTCTTCATCCTTAACTTAAAGGTCAGGATGTCACAGACAGAACTTTCTGCGAAATTACAAAGCCACCTTGCCTGATACGCTATACACATTAAACACTTAGAGATTTCAGTTGACGTGACTTTGGTATGTAGGAGGAGAATGGAGTACCTGATGAAAACAGACGTGAACACGGGGAGAAGGCGCAAACCCCAGGGTGGGATCTGAATCCAGGACTTCAGAGCTCTGTGGTAGCAGCACTCACCACTCAGTGGCCCATTAATAACGTTAAAGGCACAAACCAGAATGCTGCAAGAAACATTGAGTCGCGAGCCAAGTGGCCTGAGAAAATATGGTTTACCTTAGTGATGTATAGAAATATTGGGACAGTGAGTGGCACTGTCAAAATATCCACAATCCCGCTCTAACAAAAGGCTAAGGCTAACAAAAGGATGAGGAAACAAAAAGTATACCACTGGGCAAAGAAGGAATAAACTGCAAACATAACCCTGCTGCCTCTCTGCCTAGTCGGATTGGCTTGCCCACTCAGTACATAGCAGCAAACGCCCCCCTTGCACCCTCCATCACTCATGTATTTGCCCCAACTTCCCTCCTGTCTGCACAATTACTGTCAGGTAATCACCAGACTCACTTCCTGGGTTAGGACGTCCTGAGTTCTTCTCATTGCATACTTAAAGTCACAAAAACTGTTTGTGTCTCCTGTGCAATGGAGATCAGGGCTCACCTGCACCATACATGAGCTCTGTACTGCCAACTTGATAGAACGCCCTTGGCTTTATGCTTATCCACCATGGCCTCTCTTATACATCCGTATTCATGAAGTGTTTCCATCCAAGGCATTCCTTAAGACCGTAAGACAAAATGTCACCTGGCGGCTGCACTTGAAGAAGATCTCCCTTCAGCAGTGTGGCTGCCCTTCTCTCTGTTGTGTCTCCATTTGTAACTTTACTAAATGCCACTTCTCTCTAGAAACTTATCACTATATATGTGCTGGCCAATTATGTTATGCTATAGGCCTACCTGAAATAAAACACTGAAATCAATCAATATGTTTGAAAAAAAATTAAAGCAAAATTGTCAGCTCTTGGGGTTCAGACAGGGCCAGATAAATGGCACCCGAACACATCTTTGACTTTGACTGTCAGACCTGCACACAAAAACTTGGAGACAGGACTGGGGACATCAAAGTGTAGAGATTTTCAATACAAAAGAGTAAGAATTTACAATATGAGAATGTCAAGGGGGCGGTCGATTACTTATAGCAACTTCTGTTTAAAAGACTCTCTCTGAAAACATTAATCTGTATTAGCGAGTTTCATTTATTTATTTGCTGCATTTAACATTTTAATGAAAACAAAGGAAATTCTCACATAATCAATTATCACTACTAGTTATGAACTCTATAGGCCTCTACGTAAAGTATAGAGATTTTCAATAATAAAGAGTAAGAATTAACAATTTGAGAATCTCATTGTTCCCATTCACTGCACTGGGACATTTCAAGCCACACTCAGACCACAGGGTATGCGCCCCCTGCTGGACTCACCAACACCTTTTACTGCAGCAACCCAAGCTTCATCCAAAGACTGGCCAGGCCTGAACATCCACAGCTTTACAATTTGAGAATGTCAAGGGGGGGCGGACGATTACTTATAGCAACATCTTTTTAAAAGACTGTTTTTGAAAACATTTCAAAGAGCAAGAAAACATTGCTCTGTATTAGCAAGCTTTATTTATTTATTTATTTATTTGCCGCATTCAACAATCTCCTAAAGAGTAAAACGAAATTCTCACATCATCATACTATCACTTAAACCAGCAGTTCTCAAACTGGGGGGGTGCTGAAGCTGTACAAGGAGGGCGTCGATTAAATGAACAAGACATCACAATTAATTTTTTACATTTTTATTTCAAATTTCAGCATATAATCACGACGAATGCATTATAACTAAAGTTAAAATAAAACATTTCTAAGGCACAGATCTAATGACTAATATGTGCCTGCTGTAAAGTGCACAGCCTGTCCAGGTTTGGTTTGATACTCGAGAGACACTCTGAGCTCCTTTTCTATTTGAAGTTTGTTTCTATGACGAGCGGCGCCGCCGCTGCTGCTTTTATAGTCGCGTATTTTCAATCCAGAAAGTTCGAGACGTAACGGGATCTGTCGTGAACATTCGGGTAACAGTAGATCAGGTGATAAAGCGGCGCGTCTGCACCACATTGGCAGTGTAGCCAACATTGCCGAATTGAGTTAAATAATTTACTGCGCATTGGGTTATTTTCATGATACAACTAACAGCGGTATAACATTTGTCAGACGAAAATACGTTAGTCTTGTGCAGATTGACTTCATCGGTGCTCTCGTTTAGATTATTAAAAATTAAAACATATTTAATCGTTTCTTTACATAAAAAAATAATTAAATAAGAATAAATAATTTATTCTTTGTTTTTGGGATAAGAATTACTACCAAAAAGCACACAAGGTATTTTAACAGTTATTAAAACACTTTAAAAAAAAATAAATTGCAAATATTTCATCGAAGTTAGCCGAACACATGCAAATCTTATGGAAGTAAAAATGATAGGATACCGCGACACTGCACGAGTATCATACCTTTGTTAGTGGTATCGTGGGTTGGTTGTTCTCATCTATCTTATATTATGCAGGGGGCGCAGAATTGTTCCAGTTAGAAAAAGGGGGGGGGGCGTGAAATACGAAAGTTTGCGAACCGCTGACTTAAACTACAGTTATGAACCCTATAGGTTTCCACTTAAACAGCCAAATATGTGCCTTATGATGATGGTGGTCTAGATCAGCGTTTCTCAACCTTTACGTATTTGCGACCCGAGTTTTCATAACAGTTTTAATTGCGCCCCCCAAACGTTTTTCTGAAAGGAGCCCACTAATACCAATTTGTTCTTACCTACTTAACTTTTATCGACATTTATCTAACTCTATATTTATTTTTCAAGTATCAGAATGTAGTTTAATTTAATTTGTTTTGATTTCAATAGATGTATTTTTCATATTTTCGATTCTTGTTTTCTTTGTTTCACATCTTCGCGCCCCCCTTTTTGTTATTTTGTGCCCCCCTAGGGGGACCTGCCCCAC
Source organism: Polypterus senegalus (assembly GCF_016835505.1). Taxonomy (NCBI): domain Eukaryota; kingdom Metazoa; phylum Chordata; class Cladistia; order Polypteriformes; family Polypteridae; genus Polypterus; species Polypterus senegalus. Next base: position 8,876,749 of record NC_053167.1, read on the forward strand.
AGTTAGAGAACCACTGGTCTAGTGATAATCTTACCAAGTAAGTTGAAAAACTTAATATAATGAGAAAATTCAATGAAACTAAAGAATCATGATTACTTTTAAATAGGAATCTTTAGCCATGACTCCTATTTACCGTATACTCATGTATGCAAAAAGTGCAACATAACAATCCAGTCAATGCACAGCCTCATTGAGTTTTCATGCTAAGAGTGTGACGAGAGAGGTTCGTGGCTCTGTGCATCCATCCATCCATCCGTTATCCAACCCGCTATATCCTAACTACAGGGTCACGGGGGTCTGCTGGAGCCAATCCCAGCCAGCACAGGGTGCAAGGCAGGAAACAAACCCCATGCAGGGTGCCAGCCCACCGCAGGGCGCACACAAACACACACACCAAGCACACACTAGGGATAATTTAGGATCTCCAATGCACCTGACCTGCATGTCTTTGGACTGTGGGAGGAAACCCACGCAGACACGGGGAGAACATGCAAACTCCACGCAGGGATGACCCGGGAAGTAAACCCGGGTCTCCTAAGTGCGAGGCAGCAGAGCTACCCACTGCGCCACTGTGCTTCCCTCAGTGCCTCATAAATAAATAATTTATCAACATGCATGGGCCACTACAAGGTTAATTGGGGAGCTTGACTAATCACTCAAGTAGATCGGTCAAGTGCTTCATTTATGCCGAGAGCAGGTGATGGCAGCCCACCCAACTGGTGCAAAGAGGGGGGAAACGAAAGAAAGTCGTGGGTTTAAAAGGAGAATAACAGGTGCTGTAGGAGAGTAGGCAGGCAGCCAACAAAGTGAGCCTGGAAGAGGAGTGAGTGGCTGCCCCTCGAGGTGAGGCAGAGGGGTCACTCCTGGCGTACTCCAAGTGGGCTCCCATCGAAGGCCAAGGAATGGCGGGCACCATTCTGCATGAGACTGATGGGTGGGGACCCAAGCAGCATTTGAAGGTGGACTGCAGGGTCCCACCAGGGGTAAGAAGAGGAGACGTCAGATTTTAGGAAGAAGCATTGTGGCTCGATTGGTTTAAAAGGAAGTACGTGTATTCTGTCTTGGATTTTAACCTCCCTTTAAAGGATTATTTATTGTTTATTGGATTTTACCCTCCACACTGACCACCTTGGTTTTAAGGATTAAAACTGCTCTTTGGACACTTTATTGTTTGGTTTTAGTAAAAGCGCAGGGTACTTGCATCTACCTCTTGCTGACTCTGTGTGTGTGAGTGTGTCCTGATTTGCCCAGCTCATCCTCGGTTTTGTTATCGATGGTCCCGGGTTCTAGCGGTGGAGCCACCTAGAGAACTGCTTTAGTGTGCCAAGATTGAATTTCACAGAGAGCAGTGAACAGAGAACAAAATGTGTCCTGTTTCACACACGTTAACAGAAGTTTTAATGTAAGTCCACTTGGGTGATGATTACTGCTTGAATTAAATCGACATTTAGCAATGGGTCAACTCTTTCAGGGCGGATGTCGACTTCTGTCAAAAGGAGGGGTTGACGGAGGTAATCAACTGTAAATGGTGACAAAAACCCACCGTTATGTTTTAGTTGGACTCTCTTTGCTAGAAGGAAAGTTAGCTTCATTGGTTTGACTGAGATTCCCTACGAGGAGCAAACAACAGCAAAAATGGCGAGAGAACGAAGCGAATGCATAAAGCAAAATTCTCCATGGATGACGTTTTGCATATTATCACTGAATTAGACTGAATTGTTGGACTCCGATTTTGATACAAATGTGAGGTACCGGCGTCAGTTGTTCGATCCCCAGCTGATGGCGTTGCTGAACAGGTTCGTGTAGTTAACATGCTGATGGTAACGTTTCCTATTTACAATGACAAGGGGTACAAACCAGATTGTGATGCACTGCGAAGACACATCCCTGGTGAACAGGTGGCCACAGCACGCCATTTAAAGTGTTGATTTCTGTGTGAAGCCATAGCTTTGTGTGCTTTTCAGAAAACTGTGTTTTCAGCCCTCAAAGAGTTAAACAGCTGCAGTCCTGTTGAATTTTATTTTTTCATGCCTGTGTCTTCTATGGTAAAGTTTGAGGATTATTATTATTATTATCATTATCATTGTTGTTGTTTTAGGTTATTGTGTAGGTCGTCAGATGGAAACACCAAACATCATTAGTATGTTCAAATAATGTAATCGGACAGTCACATTGCGTCCGAGTGTTTTGTTTTAGTGACTGCCTTATTCACCTAAATGGTAGAGCCAGCCCCGGGTTCACACAATTTCAAATAATAAAAGTGACTCTATGAACCTACAATATGTTTGAAACTGCAATGTTCTCACTAGTTGTTCTAACATAAGAATGCGGACGATAAAACTCCAGCCAATGAGTCATTGAAGGCAGAGTACAAATGAGCTCCCCTGACTCTGAACCGGCTTAAGCAGGTTCGACAAAGATATTTGCAAAGTACTGTAATTCTCTCTAATTAGGGAAAGCTACGCTCCACCATGACGCCGTGCACTTTGGCAGCGGGTGATAACACTTAGGGCTTCTCCATTTTGTGCTTGTACTGCACGCAGAGCCTTATTAGGTCAGGAGAAAGAGTCGCCGACCTGACTATTGTAGATTGTCTTTTTCCGCGCCTCTAGTGCTCTGTCCCCTTTGAAATGTTATTTTGCATAATAAACTGTGGTGTCTTTTCATGCAGTTGGTTTGGTGTTCATGATTTACATCACAGAACACAGACCCTTAAATGCCCCATGTTCAAGATTCTTTATTTGTCACATGCATAGATATACAGGACAACACGCAATGAAATGCATCCTGATCCGCTTATCAAAAACTGTGCAAAGTTAGAAGAATATCAGTTAGACTAACAAAAAGTCATAGATTGAAAGATAACAGTATAGTAGAACATAATAAATAAGTAAAATTAGGTGAATAAAGTAGAATTAAGTGTTAAGGTGCAATAGTGCAGTGATTATTGTGCAAAACCAAAATTAGACAGGTGCACAGTTAAATGACAGACCGATTCCAAAACAAGGTAAGGGTAGACGGCATGGTAGAACTTACAGTCCAGTCTAAGTATGTGGAGGATCATGGATGAGATGGCACGTTCTGATTTAACAGTCTTATGGCTTGAGGATAGAAACTCCTTCTGAGTCTCTCTGTCCTGGTCAGGATGCTACAAAACCTTTTGCCTGATTTTAACAGATGAAACAGGCTATTGCTGGCATGAGAGGAGTCTTTGATAATCCTTAGAGCTCTGGTCCTGCATAGATGGTAGGGTTAGGGTTAGGGTTAGGGCTTTACGGTCCTGAACACAGCAGTTTCCAAACCAGGATGTAATGTTCTGTGTCAGGATACTTTCCACAGCGTCAGAGCAGAATACTGCCAATACTGGTGCTCTATGTAAGAAAGGTCAGAGCCGACTATACTTTCTGAGAAGGTTGGCATCCTTCAACATCTGCAATAAGATGCTGCAGATGTTCTACCAGACGGTTGTGGCGAGTGCCCTCTTCTACGCGGTGGTGTGCTGGGGAGGCAGCATAAAGATGAAGGACGCCTCACGCCTGGACAAACTTGTTAAGAAGGCAGGCTGTATTGTAGGAGTAAAGTTGGACAGTTTAACATCTGTGGCAGAGCGACGGGCATTAAGCAAACTCCTGTCAATCATGGAGAATCCACTGCATCCACTTAACAGGATCATCTCCAGGCAGAGGAGTAGCTTCAGTGACAGACTGAGGAGATCGTTCCTCCCCCACACTATGCGACTCTTCAATTCCACCCGGGGTAGTAAATTACTAACATTACTCAAAGTTATTGTCTGCTTTTATTATTTTTATTTTTTTTTCATTTTTATTACTATTTAATTTAATATTGTTTATTTGTATCAGTATACTGCTGGTGGATTATGTGAATTTCCCCTTGGGATTAATAAAGTATCTATCTATCTATCTATCTATCTATCTATCTATCTATCAGAAAGTCTTTAGAATCCCTGAAGAGACTCCAAACTTCCTAAGCTGTCTGAGATGGTAGAGTCTCCGCTTTGCCCTTTTGGTCTGAACTTGGATGTGTTCAGACCAGGTCAGGTCCTTAGAGATGTGAACCCCCAGGCATTTAAAACTGTTCACCCTTTCCAGTGGAGTCCAATTAACGATGAGGGGCTTATAGTCCCGCTGCTGTTTCCTGCTGAAGTCCACCACCAGCTCCTTGGTTTTCCTGACACCACAATGTCAGGTTTGCAACTTCATCCATGTAGGCCATCTCATCGTTGTTCGTGATGAAGCCCAGTACCACCGTGTCATCTGCAAACTTCACGATACTGTTGGAGGAATATGTGGCCATGCAGTCATGGGTGTAGAGGGGGCTAAGAACACACCCTTGAGGAGCTCCCGTCCTGATGGTGATGGTGTTGGAAAAATAGTTACTAACCCTCACTGCCTGTGTTCTGCCAGTGAGGAAGTCCAGCACCCACATATACAAGCGGTTGTTGAGTCCTAAGTCTCTCAGTTTCACAAACAGCCTACAGAGTATTATTGTATTGAATGCTGAACTATAGTCAATGAACAACAATCTCACATTGTTCCCCTGTTTCTTATCCACATGGCTGAGGGTGGTGTGCAGTACGTGGGAAATGGCATCCTCCGTCGATCTGTTCAATCTACAACTAAGGGAAAGGCCTTCACAGACTCTGGCCACCAGGAGGACCCATAGCTACATCAAGCAGATTGGCATTGCTGGCAGCCACGACTTCTTGTCACATTCATTTAATTGAATTCAAGGTCATGTCGGAGCCTCTCATGTTGTGACTCTGCAGGGCCCACTCACACACAGGACCAAGTTGGAGTGACCAACCAAACTTAACAAACACCACGGAGAGAACCTGAAAACTCCCGTATGGTCAAGCAGTTAAGACAGGAGTCTCCAACTCCAGTCCTGAAGGACCCCAGTGGCTGCAGGTTTTCATTCTAACCCTTTTCTTAATTAGTGACCTGTTTTTGTTGCTAATTAACTTCTTTTGAATTCATTTTGATTGACTTGTTTTTAAAGGTTTGTTCCCCGGAATTTCTTCATCATTTCTCTGAATTGCTTCACTTATTTCCTTTATCAGAAATGAAACGTGAAGTGAGGGAGCCAACAGAAGACCAACTAGGTCAGGGCGTCAAATTCCAACCAGCTGGTTAATGAGATGCCAATTGCTGTTGTTAATAAAACCCGTTCTTTAATTCCATGGCTTGTTGCTGATCTCATTGTGCAATAGCAGACAATTCACAAATTGTTGATTTTCTCATTTCTAAGAGAAATGGTGAAATGTTTTGAAGACCTGAGAAGATCGACATTCCTGAGACCTTCATCTTTCTTTATTTTCAGATGTTGTGTGATGGACACCAGTTGTTTTGGCTCATTTTGTATCTCATTATTGTTTAGCTGCTAATGAAGGAAAAAGAAACAATTAAGGGGTCCGAGTCATCAAGAGCAGGGGTCGTCATCTGCGATCCTGGAGGACCACCATGGCTGCAGGTTTTCATTCTAACCCTTTTCTTAATGAGTGACCTGGTTGTGCTGCTAACTAACTTCTTTTGAATAAATTTTAATGGACCTGCTCTTAAAGACCTCTTAATTGTTTCTTTTTCCTTAATTAGCAGCCAAACAATAACGAGATACAAAATGAGCCAAAACAACTGGTGTCCATCACACAACATCTGAAAATAAAGAAAGATAAAGGTCTCAGGAATGTCGATCTTCTCGGGTCTTCAAAACATTTCACCATTGCTCTTAGAAAAGAGAAAATCAACAATTTGTGAATTGTCTGCTATTGCACAATGAGATCAGCAACAAGCCATGGAATTAAAGAACGGGTTTAATTAACAACAGGAATTGGCATCTCATTACCCAGCTGGTTGGAGTCTGATGCCCTGACCTAGCTGGTCTTCTCTTGGCTCCCTCACTTCACATTTCATTTCTGTTTTGGTGCCATTTAAGGCAAGAAATGAAGCAATGCAGAGGAAAGATGAAGAAGTTCATGGGAACAAATCTTATAAAAGCAAATTAATAAAATGAATTCACAAGAAGTTAATTAGCAGCACAAACAGAGCATTCAATTAAAAAGGGTCAGAATGAAAACCTGCAGCCATTGGGGCCCCCAGGACTGGAGTTGAGGACCCTGAGTTAAGAGGATTCCCGGTTGGCAGGACAGGTTCAACTTCTGTTACAGGAAACAAGTGAAATATTGGTGTGAAAAGCCTGCTCCAGTCTGTCATGTCCGTGATCTGTGTTGGCTAGCAGTGTGATGCTGTACTGCACGACGGAAATATAACGAGAACCTGAAACAAGGACATCACAGGCAACACTTTGTACGGCAGAGGACACAAACTCTCCTCCTTCCCATGTCTGAGATGATGTAGCTGCTCCAAATCACCAGATGGTTTTCTACTTCAAAGACCCATTCAGCCAGGCTGTCCTTGCCCTCTTGCAGCTCCGAGGCTGGTGTCCACATCTGTTCATTGATGATTATAGGAAACCTGCCAACATCTGCTAGGTGTTTAAAAATGAACATTTTACGAAGGTTGCCATTGCTGCTTCACGTCTTCAGAGGCCTGCCCAGTCACTGCTTGTGTGGCGTTTAAATGTTCTCTCCATGCCCACTGGGCTTGGTCATGTCTTGCATGCTTCTTGCAGACTGTAAGTTCAGCACCATACAAAGGAGCGACTCCCCTGTGGTGGGCTGCCATTCCATACTGGTTGCGTTCAGGCTTGGCATCTAATGCTGCCAGAATGGGTTGAGTATGTGGATGAATTAAATCACGCCAGTGTTTACCTCCAGCAGCTAAGAAATGCACACTGACATGGGGTCAACTTATAGGGCGGAAAAACAGATGTTTGGACAACCTTTTACAAAGAAAAAACATCATGGTGTTAACGACTAAGTCTTAGCTACTTCTTCACAATTGTGGTATACTTTATATATAAACTGCTCTAAAAAATTAAAGGTACTCACTGAAAACCAATCAGATCTCAATGGAAAAAGAAATCCTGCTGGCTATCTCTACAGATATGGACTGGTATGGTAATGTGTTAGGAACGAAAGGACGCCACATTGTTTGATGGAAATGAAAACTATCAAACTACAGAGGGCTGAATTCAAAGACACCACGAAAAAAAAGTGAAAAAATGATGCAGCAGGCTTGTCCATTGTGCAGAAATTTCATTGCAGCAACTCCAAATCGTACTCAGTAGTTTATATGGCTCCCACGTGCCTGTATGCAGGCCTGACAACATCCTAATGGGACGATGGATGGTGTCCTGGGGGATCTCCTCCCAGATCTGGACCAGGATATCACTGAGTTCCTGGACAGTCTGAGTTGCAACCTGGCGGTGTTGGATGGATCCAAACATAATGTCCCACCCAGAGGTGTTCTACTGGATTAGGGCCTGGTGACTGAGCGTGGGGGCCACTCAATGGTATCATTTCCTTCATCCTCCAGGGACTGCCTGCATACTCTCACCACATGAGGCCGGGCATTGTCGTGCACCAGGAGGAACCCAGGAGCCACTGCACCAGCACAGGTTCTGACAATGGATCCAAGGATTTCATCCCGATACCTAATGGCAGTCAAGGTGCCGTTGTCTAGTCTGTAGAGGTCTGTGCGTCCCTCCGTGGAAATGCCTCCCCAGACCATCACTGACCCACCACCAAACCGGTCATGGTGAACGATGTTACAAACAGCATAACGTTCTCCACGGCTTCTCCAGACCCTTTCATATCTCTCACATGTGCCCAGGGTGAACCTGCTCTCATCTGTGAAAAGCACAGGGTGCCAGTGGTGGACCTGCCAATTCTGGCATTCTAGGGCAAATGCCAATCAAGCCCACTAGAGAACGTCAGGCCCTCAGGCCACCTTCATGAAATCTGTTTCTGATTGTTTGATCAGAGACATTCACACCAGTGCCCTGCCTGCTGGAGGTCATTTTGTAGGCTCTGGTTGTGCTCATGCTGTTCCTCCTTGGCCAAAGAAGCAGATACCGGTCCTGCTGATGGGTTAAGGACCCTCTAAGGCCCTGTCCAGGTCTCCTAGAGTAACTGCCTGTCTCCTGGAATCTCCTCCATGCCCTTGAGACTGTGCTGATAGACACAGCAGACCATCTGGCAATGGCAAGAAAAGAGAGAAAGAGTGCCGGTACACAGCAGCTGAAAACTGAGAAGTGCCGAGAGGACGAGTCCATTTCAAGCCCTGGATTAAATGTTTAGCTTCTAGTTTACTTTTGTACTCCCAAGCACTGAAGGCACGTTTTCCTAAATTAAAACCATTACTGCTTCAAAGTGGACGTATTCTGTAAGATTTAAGGTTTGGAGTCTGGTAACCATTAGCTCCATTATAAAACACAAGAGCAACTACTTATTTTTCTTTTAATTTGTGAAATATGCTTTCCTTAAGAATGCAATTTCATGTGGCAAACTAATACATACCATGACTGTGAAGAAATCATTTGGCCTTGAAAAATACCAACATTTTCCAATAAAGTAGTGGTTGGTGTCGTAGAAAGTAACCAACAGCCACATTTGAGTAAAAGCAGAAATAACCTTTCTGGAAAGCGACTCAAGTAAAATTAAGGTTTGATTGTAAGAAAACTGCTTTGATTTATCAAGAATCAAAGGTGCAAGTAAATGTAGGATCTTCATCTATTTTGTATTGTAGCAAAAAAAACTTCTTTCAAACGTTCATGTTGTCTTCTTTTAGAGTGCAAGTCGTATTACACCCACTAAGCCCAGGAACTGAAACGCGATACAAAGACATTCAGCATTACCGGACATTTTCATGACTACATCGTAAGTCAGTGGGTTAGGCCCTAATAGGACAGGCATACCAGCGCCCCCACCCTCAACAGCTAAAGTATTCCTGATAAGCCCACCCTAATCTAATCTAATCTAAAATGAATTTTTGTAAAATCAGCATCTAATTATATTTACTTTAATAGAAAACATCTTTAAGCATTCTCTGGACCCAAAATGGCATTCATTTTGGTTCAAATAACAATAAACTACAACGACATGGACAGAATTAGTTTATAACCAGTAAGTGAATTGAGCATTCGTAGTTTTCATCCTCTTTCTCTGTACGTTTAGCGTTCGTTTGCTCAGAGGTTGATGCGCTTGATGCTTCCTGAGCAGCTCCTCTTCTCTCCACCCGAGCGGCCTGCTGCTTCTTTTCTTTCGTTGGCATCTTTTCGCGTTAAAACTGATTGTCAGTTTTTGTGTTTCAGTTACTTAGTACGTTTTTCTTAATTTTTCACTTAAGATGGCACTTAAGTCTTCAATCTCCCTCAAGAATGATTTAAGATATGAAGAGGTAGGAGAAGTGACGGCGAAGGTGGTAATGATGAGAACGGCGCCCGTACACATGCGCTGCACGACCGCCCTGCTGCCGAGAGTTGATTCTACAATAAAATAAAATAAAAAGAGGAATAAAAATCATCACCCTGAAAGCGGACAGTAGAGGTCACATAGTATACGTGTACCAAATTTCAGGTCAATCGGTCAAATGGTTTGCGAGCTACAGGTGATTTAAAATCCTGGACAGACAAACGAACAGCCACGGTAGCGTATTATATAAGACAGCGTTTCTCAACCTTTACGTATTTGCGACCCGAGTTTTAATCACGCCCCCCTAACGTTTATTCTATATTTATTTTTCTAGTATCAGAATATAGTTTAAGGTAATTTGTTTTGGTTTCAATAGATGTATTTTTCATATTTTCGAGTCTTGTTTTCTTTTTTTCACATCTTCGCGCCCCCCCTAGGGGGGCCCCACAGATTGAGAACCACTGATATATGAAGATAATAACAGTTATGAAGTCAACACCTGATAAGACATCAAACTTCATTAAATCAAGTTTAGTAACACTCTTCACCTAGACTTTATCACGTCAAGGAAATGGTAGGAGTGGGATGTTTGACGCCGAGGCTTCGATGGTTGGGCCACTTTCATGAGGGCACAGTGTGGAAGGTTCATTATTTCAAAACTCGACTTGATGTTGTTTTAGAAGAATTAAGTGGATAGGACTGGCGAGCTTTGTTGGACTCAGTGGCCTGTTCTCATCTAGAGCGTTCTAGTGAGTGATGACCACTGAAGGACCAGGAGCAGCCCGACTGCCAGAAGCTTTGCACTGCTCCTCACGCTATGAAATGGGGTGTGAAACTCTCAGTCGTTTTATATATTGAGAAGATACTAAACTAAATATGGAGTCCAGAAGTTGTTATCCAACAGTAATGTAACACCATGCTCTTCGATTCTTCTGTTCTGGAACTCAATGTGTCAAATACTCAAGCCTGCTGGAGGCACATCCCTTAAACCCAGTGTTTGCCGCTTAATATAATAAATCCCCTCACACTGATGCAAAAATATGACTCTTCGCATCATTTCACAGCAAAACTCCCCTGACATGAAAAAGTTGTCCCATAATTGCGAATCAATGGTGCTTTATAATGTACTAGACATTAAGCCCGTTACAATAACGAGCGCTAGAACAGCAGTGCATAAACATTAGTAGGAACAGTCTGTATTAAATGGCCGTGTATGTGGCTGTAATATGCGTCACTGTATTGTGTGCCTTTAATTTTCTCTCTCAGTTATACTGGTTTGTATTTCCGTAAAATGCCTGTAATTTTGTCGGACAGTAATACAGTGGAACCGAAGTAATTTCCCCCATAGGATTGTATGTAAATACAATTAATCTGTTCCAGACCGTACAAACTGTATGTAAATATATATTTTTTTAAGTTTTTAAGCACAAATATAGTTAATTATACCATTGAAAGCACAGCGTAATAGTAAATTAAATTAAGAAAATCTTGAACAACAGAGAAAACTAACACTGCAAGAATTTGCGCTATAGCCTTATGACCCGCTCGCTAAAAACTCTTTTTTTAATGAGTTTTAAGCACAGGGGAAAAAAGAACATTTAAAAAATCTGTAATTTAATAAACAACCAAGAAAAGTAACATTGCAACAATACACACGCACGCCTGTGTGTGTCTGACTCTGTCCCGGGCCTGCCTGTGCGTGTGTGTGTCTGTCTGTCTGTCTGTCTGTCTGTCTGTCTCTCTCTCTCTCTCTCTCTCTCTCTGCACACACAGGCAATGCACAGGAAGAGACTGAACACGTGCCGTTTGGCCCCCGCGCATCCGCACTTCACCAGAAGACACACACACACGGACACCTGGACGCACACAGGGGTTTTATTAAAGAGGATTGTATTGGAATTCGTCCTGTTTACATCTCCATTGCAATTGCACTGACATGCTGCAGCAGCCAGGGAATGAGTCGCCAACAGTATTGGTTGGCATTCAAGCATACAAATAATCCAACTTCAGCAGCAACTACAAGAAGCTGATAAAAATGGCAACCCTGCCAAAATCGCAAATGAACTCCAACTAATGAGGCAACAGTGAATGGTTCTAAGAATAACAGGATTAAAGAGCAAAGTGAAAGGCAATAATGGATTGACACTCGGCACAGGCGAGCATTGGCACATTCATAATGGCAACAAATCACATCTTTATGACCACAGATTTCAAGACGTTACCTTAGAAATTGTCACTAACATCTGTACTCGTTGAAGAATTTTAATGATAACATGGATTAAAAAGCAGATCAAAATGAACACACACAGCATACGTAGGCTTTTAGTGCACCTGTCCAATTGAAACAATGCATTCAGCAAAATAGGTTTTTGTCTGCTCCCTCCACTAGTTGTGTCAAGCTCATGGCTGTTATGGTTTCTTAAAGCCACCATGTTATTTTTTTTTTTTTTGGCAAAATCAGGAGGAAGCCTCATCATGATTATCCTTGATGTCTGCCCATCGCTAAGGGACTGGCCTTTCAATTTTCTTTGCTGTTTCATAAGCCGTGATGTGACACATAAGAATAGATCAGAACAGCATCTGCCCATCACCAAAGTCCAACCCTGCCCTCAAATATCCTGTCCCGCCCCATTCTGCAGGCTACAGTGAGGTGCGCATTCGCTCACAATGCCCATGCAGATGGCTGCTGACTGTTAGTACAGGATGTCCCACTCGGGAGTACAACTTTAAAAATGCGAATTACTCTGCAACGTGTGCATGTATCATCATGCAACAAGGTTCAAAATATTCCTTATTTAATGAAGAATCGATTCTGTGTCATAAAGAGGCGGGCACTATAGCGGGCGCCGCTACGGCGGCCCCGGATGTGGCCCGGCTGGCTGTGCCAGCCAGGCGCAGACGGCTGTCTAGCCCCAGACACCAACCCTGCAGAGTGGCGAAAGCAAGCATGCAATACTTGTCCATATTTGACGAATTTCTGAAACAACTGGACGACTACGAACTTCAAGAAGGTTACTTCCAGCAGGACGGGGCAACGTGCCATACCTCTCATGCCAGTATGGAAGAGATCCGATCATTTTTTGGAGACAGGGTGATCTCGAAAGGTTTGTGGCCACCTCCATCGCCCGATTTAACTCCCCCAGATTTTTTTCTATGGGGATATTTAAAGGGCAAGGTTTATGCAAGCAAACCCAGGACCATCAAACAACTGAAAGCAAACATCGAGCGTGAAATTGCTGCCATCGACAGTGACATGTTGCAGAGGACATTCTCAAATATGGAGCGCCGCGTTTCCTTGTGCGCGGACGTTGGGGGAGGACATTTTCAGCACCTTTTGTAATGTGGACTTGTTTTCCACTAAATACGGGTATGTTCAGTTCTTACGGCTCGCCTTAACGTTCACACGTTCGCGAGTAATTCGCATTTTTAAAGTTGTACTCCCGAGTGGGACACCCTGTATTTCATTTCAAAAGTAGAGGGCAGCCTTTACTTTAGTTAAGTGCACAATGTATTGTGTGTGTTTGTGTGCTGGTTTGCCCGGGTTTTCTGGTTTAATACTGCAATAACTAAGGTGTCTAGCAAAATATATCTCTCCATTATAAAAGAAAGTCTTGAGACGAGATTATTGCCAAGAGATTTTTTCAAATCCCGCCCTCCTCTCAACCATTTCCTGTCAATGGCCCATGCCCGCGGTCCTCTCACCTTTCATTCGTGTGAAAGCTTTTGTCAGACACAGTTCCTGCGCTCTCAGCTCTTATACATTTTTACGTTTCCTTACTTTAAGTTCCCAAATAAAGAAGACTTATTATGTCCAAATTTTAATGAAGAATTTCATCCCGAAGGGTTATCAACAGAAGAAATGAGTACACAGGCAATCCTAGCACAGAAAAACAATGAAGTCAAACGAATTAACATGAAAATTGTCAATCGGTTACACAGCAAATTGGTTAAATGCGTATCAATAGACTCTGCTGAAACAGTTGGTGGTGATGGTGCGGAAGATGAAAACATCAGCTTAGAATATCACGAAGAATATCAACAACCGCTAACACCGTCCGGTCTTCCACCGGCTGAATTGCTGTAGAAAGAAGGATGTATCGTCATGTCATTGCGTAATTTATATCTGAGTAATGGGCTATGCAGTAGGACAAGATTAGTTGTATTCAAAATTGGTCGAACAATTCTGACGTAAAAATTTGAACAGGCAACAAGAAAGATAATGTAGTACACCTTCTGCAGATAACATTAGACACCAAAGGCGATGCCATTCGTATTAAAACGTTTACAGTTTCCCGTTAGCATAGCTTTTGTTATGACAATTAACAAGTCACAGGGACAAACATTCGAAAATGTCAGTTTATTAATTAGAGAGAAAGAGTCGATATTCACTCACGGCCAGTTATACATTGCATTGTCACGATGAAAATCCAAACACGGAATCAAAATGCAATGCAATATTGACGAAAACTTAATTCAAAAGATTTCAAAGCCAAACAGAACGAAAACGTATAACACGATGAATATCTCTAACAAAACATGAAACATACTGTAATTTTCTTTCGATGTATTACATTTTACTCTTTATTACTATGGTTAATTACTCGCTGTAATGTAAAATCGTTAGTTCTATTATGCATATGGAACAATTCTCATGAAAATAACAATCTGTTTAAATTGTACATCCGCTTCTCCAGACGCACGGCAGATCTGCAAAGAGGCTAGCGTATAGCACCCACCTAGGGGTTGGCCAGCAGGGGGCATAAAAGTACCAATTTGTATTAGAAAGTGTGGCGCCACAGCCCTGCTTGCACATTACAGGACTCCCACGATGTTGCAATCCATCAGGATGCCATTGCCTCCTTTCAACTTTTATCAAATCACAAATGGTCGAGGGGACGCCAATTACTGCACCTTTATTTATTTTTTCCTTGAAGAAAATAACTTTCCATTTCCAAGTCTAAGTTATTAAAAAAAAAAAGATAACATTACATGCAATCAAGTTGAACTTAACAAAACAGAATTCAACCCCCAATACCTGCACCTTTATAAGGAAGTCCTGGCACAGCTTTTTAACCCTCTCTACTTTCTTTTACAGTTTCTCAGTTATTAATACCCACTTTGTTTTTTCCATCTTTTTATTTTACTTAACAGAATTTTCTCAGACATGTTCAGTCCAGCTTAAGACATCCTGGCAGCGTTTGGCACAAGACATGAACCAAACCTGAACTGGGCGCCAGGCCATCACAAGGCCCACACGCTCACTTACAGACACATGTGGGCAAGTTTGTAGTCCCCTGTTAAAAAATGAATAAAATAAGGAAGCAGAGGGCCCTAAGAAAAACCCACACGGGCACCAGAGGAACATGCAAACTCCACACAGGTGCAGAGTTCAAACCCAGCCTGTGGGATGAGTGGGGAAGCACTGTGCCACCATGCCACCCATTTTACAGAATGCAGAGTGATGAAGTGATGGCGCCTGAGAGTGCAGCACAATCAGGGGTCTGACAGGTGCAACCAAAGACTGCAGAGGAGAACAAAGCTTTGAATGGACGAGGGAAAGGATTTTTTTTACTAAAATTTGATGGAGATTCACTAGCAGAGAGATATTTGAAAAAAATATGTTAATTAGTGCTGTGGTGGTCTGGTGCCCTGTGCTGGCTGGGATTGGCTCCAGCAGACCCCCCTGACCCTGTGTTAGGATATCGCGGGTTGGACGATAACTGACTGACTGTTAATTAGTGAATTCAAATTGGCCCCAGAATGTCCTCCATCCAGGGTGGGTGAGCATAAGACAGGCTATGGCTTCCTGATAGAAAATGGTGGATAAGTTTATTGGATAAAATTGAGTGAAGTCAAGCAAAATGACACCTTTTATTGGCTAACTAAAAAGATTACAATATGCAAGCTTTCGAGGCAATTCAGGCCCCTTCTTCACTACATTCATAATGGCTAACACAGTACAACACCCTAGTACGAGGATAACATTGATCAATTGTAGAAAGGAAGGAGCCGTGTGCTAAAAGGACTCGAATGTCCACTTACTTACCAGGGGCCTCATGTATAACGCCGTGCGTAGAACTCGCACTATAACATGGCGTAAGCACAAAAGCCGAAATGTGCTTACGCACAGAAAAAGCCAGATGCAGGAATCTGTGCGTACTCCAACTTCCACGTTCTTCCGTTACATAAATCCCGATCAGCGTGAAAACTAACGCTCGTGCACGCGCATTATGTAACGCCCCAAATCCTCCCAGAATTACGCCTCTTTGAATATGCAAATGAATATAAATCGCCCTTAAGCGCAGCCTTCTGTGAAAAGACAATGGGAAAAGCACGGGGGAAAATATAAGAATTTCAGCGAATACCAAGTGGAGGCAAATGAAAAACATACTATTTGTTCAAATAAACCGTGGTATAATCAACAAAAGGAAGTTGATCGAGTGACATAGCGTGTTGGAGAAACATGAAAGCTCACGTTCACAAAATCGCACAGTGCCGGAAATAAAAAAGAAGTCACATAACAAAGTCGCCGTGAGAAGATGAGTTGTAAGCCCACTGTCTGAGTGTCATATGAAAGCTTATTAGGGTACAGAGAAAAAAAGGCACACGGTGGGGAAAAAGCACAAAATGTCAACTTCAGTCTCGAAATTTCCACTTTAATCACGTAGTTTATTTTGTCATTAAAGTAGAACATCATAAACTTCATCTTAAAATTTTTAATTTACCAGTTTCTCAAATCACATCGTAATTAAAGTAGCACGTTAAATGTTTTGTTTTGTATTTGATCTTCTACTCGTATGTGATCTATGTGTGTGAATTACTACTTGCTTCTTAAACTGGCTCTCTTCCTCCAACTGGACACAGAATCCATTACATTTGTGATATTACAGCTCTCTGAATAACTAAAATACTGAGATGTATACGTGATGTCATTTTTATGATGATAGGAGTTAAAGCACGTTATTAAACATGTTTCACTTCGATGAAATAATTTATTGCTGCAGTACTCAGGGGCGGCTCTAGACTTGTGGTGGCACTGAGCAGAGGAAGAATCGGTGGCTCCTTCGCCCGCCCGTCAGTAAGGTAGCTTATCACGGTGGATGGCCACGTCCGTTGTGGACACTGCATAGCCGCCTCGTGCTCATGACATAAGCATTTAACTTTTGCCGAAATTTGTTGCTGCGTTTTTAGCTGTGTTGTTATTTTCTCTTTCTGTTTTATATTCAATATATATTGGCGTAGCCGCCACTGCAGTCCTTGCTTTTCTTTCCCCAAGTAACCGATCGCCACACAATCAGCTCTGTAATAGACGTTAAGCCATCAGCTTAGCGCCGATTCTTCAAAACGTTTAAAGAATATTGAAATATCTTCGTAGTACATGTTTAATTATTATATCCTTAACGACACTCCCCGTGAAGAATATAGATTATTTAAATGAAGTTAAAGTTTTATGTGTATAATTTAACAAACATATTTTGCTGCATTTCACCTTAAAAATTATATCGTCATCATATGTAAATACGCGCTTTATAAAGTGGCTCAGGTTGTGCGATATTATAACTGTAGTGCTAGTTTACAGTGGGGTGATTGTACTTATAAGTACAAACAGTTCTACAAGGAGCAATTGATTGAGTGCATTTAAAGTTCTTGGGATTAAACTGTTTCTGAACCGCGAGGTCCGTACAGGAAAGGCTTTGAAACATCTTGCAGTGGCTGAGGTAGCGTGTCCTTAAAGCTGTATCCTGATAATTCTCTTTCCGATCAGCTGCTGCTGTGATTCACACTCAGATACAGTGATATAAATACTCCGAGTCGTGCAGTGAGAGAAATATAGAAAAAGATGATCCGCTGTGGCAACTCCTAACGGGAGAAGCTGAAAGAAGAAGAAAAATAAGAAGAGGAAGGTGCAGTGAGAGTAACAACGCTAAAGCAGTTATGGTATTTGGAATACTATGGCTGTTCCCTGGACCATTATATTCTTACGAGTTAATTACAATCAGATGCATTACACTAATAAACAATATGCGGTTAGTTTCTGGGTATTTATAAAGCCGCGTCATGAAAATAATGAGTAATCACACAAGAACAGTAGCACTGCTTTGACGCTGGGTGCTGCCAGTTTGCAAAACCGAGCGGAGAACTTGCGTACGACAAGACATGAGGTACCGTGGAAAAGTGTGTGGCTTTACGCCAAGTGTAGGTTTTATACATCGCGATTTGAACGTGGAACAGTTTCTGTGCGTATGCACCGTTTATACATGAGGCCCCAGGTGAGTGGCATCTCACTTAGCATCCCTCAACAAAATGCTGAGACATAAAGGCACCAGAAAGGAGACCAGATGAGCCCGGGGTTCAAATCCCAATTCAGGACCTGGCTATATATAGTTGGTATCCTGTCCCTGATCTTACATGGGTTTCATCTTTAAAAAGACAAGCACAGTGTAGGTAACTGCTCAGTTCAAATCAATCCAATTTCTTTCATTGTGTTTGTCAGTAGGTGTAAGGTTATGAGATTAGAAGTAAATTCATCTTAGCCAAGACACTCCTTATTTCAGTATTTACACCTAGTGCCAAGAAGGAAAAAGGATGAAAAGAAATAAAAATCAAATATATTCTGTTCAGACATCACCCTGGCTGCTGCCCCACAGTTTAGTGGGTGGGGGGCACTTGTATTAGGGGGTGAAAAAACCACATCTCAAGTCATAAAGAATACCTAAGACCACCAGGAGCCTTCACGCTGGTCGAAGGCGTCTTCCACTTGTACTGCTCTTCAAATTCATTTTATAGAAATTAGCAACTTAAAGGCTAATATAACATGGCTTGATGTTGCAGTCCTGAATTGTGCAATAAGGAAACACAAATATTCACCAACTACAACCAGCCGGGCTTCAGAGCCGTCCAAACGTATGGGCACTGACCAGGGACCCCCTTACAGTATAGAAGCCCACAATGTTTCTAAAGTCTATGCATGTTGCTGTTTTGCTATTAAAACAGGGGCCTCAGTGCACTGCCTGGCCTGGGGGCTTATGATGCTGGTAAGACGTCCCTGCCAGGCTTTATTTTAAGCAGTAAACCCCATCCTAACGACGTTTTGTAAGTGTTATTAAGACCAAAAGAATCCTTAGTCCATAACGGTGTATGAGAAATGGATGCAGCATCATGTGAAGTGTTAAGAGTTTATACATACTTCAATGTTCAACTAAAATACAGTAGGTATTTACAAGTTCATCATTTGTTACATAGCCATTCATCCATTTTCCAACCCGCTGAATCCGAACACAGGGTCACGGGGGTCTGCTGGAGCCAATCCCAGCCAACACAGGGCACAAGGCAGGAACCAATCCTGGGCAGGGTGCCAACCCACCGCAGGACACACACAAACACACACTACGGCCAATTTAGGATCGCCAATCCACATAACCGGCATGTCTTTGGACTGTGGGAGGAAACCCACGCAGACACGGGGAGAACGTGCAAACTCCACGCAGGGAGGAACCAGGAAGCGAACCCGGGTCTCCTAATTGCGAGGCAGCAGCGCTACCACTGCGCCGCCCCATAGCCATTCATCCATTTTCGCAGTCAGATTGTTCTTTTCCAGAGCTTGACCTGGCAGCAGATGGCGACACTCCACAAGGAAACCACAGTAGAAGGGGGCAGCTGGTCATTATCATTAATGCTGCCATTTATATTCCAAACCTAGTGAATCCTGTTCAGGACCATCTGGAGACGAAAGTATGGTGTACAGTGCTAGTAGCAATCCTGGACAAAATGCCCGTCCACTGCAAGGCACAATGGCTTCTTAACAGGACCAATCAAGTCAGCAGTAAGCCTAACGTATATCCTGGGTTTGTGTAGCACAGGGGTGCCCAATAAGTCAATCGCGATCACCCGGTAGATTGGAAAGGTAGTGCAGGTCGATCCCGTTGCATTTAAAAAAAGTATTTTTAAATGTTAGTCTATCATACTTGCCACTTGATTGACATACAGGGCGGCCCGTCTGAGATTTCTTTTTTTCTAACACTCTGGTCATCCCGCACAAACGATCAAACGCGTGAGCTACTGCAGAACTCCGGCTGTGATCTAGTTAGCCTTCCAATTTATATCAACTAAAGAAGGGATTAAAAAAAAATTGTTGTTTATGGGCTGGATGTGGAATTGGAAGAGGATTTTTTTTCTCTCACAATGTCACAATCGAAGTGCGTTTGTCTGATCTGTCAATCTATCATTGCTATTCCAAAGAAGGAAAATGTGGAAAGGCACTTTCGAACTGTTCATAAAAACTACAGAACTGACTTCCTTCCGACAAACGATCTGAGAAAGAGAAAGGAGAGGGAACTAAAATCGCAGTTAATCGGACAGCCGTCATTTTTCACTCGGCTGAATTCAAAAGCAAAGGCAGACACACTGAAGCATCGTTCTGGGTGAGCCACTCGATCGTTAAGCATAAGAAGTCCTTCCAAGATGGAGAGATGATAAAAGATGCCTTCGTTGAGACAGATTGCTAGGGAGAAATTCCTGCTGAGATTTCAAGACCCCTGGCCAGAGAAAAAGGAGTTTCTCCTTGTCATTAAACATGCAGAATACAAGCAACTTAATAACTATCAATGGCTGCTAGACTTGGCATTTTTTTTCCGATCTGACCAACATGTTGAATGAGCTTAATTTACAGCTGCAAGGAAAAGAGAAAACCAATACGGTCAATATGATTAGCTGAGTTAATGCTTTCAAATGAAAAATGCAACATTTGTCCTCAAAGCTGCAGCGCCTTGATTTGGGAAACATCCAAAACCTCGCGTCAGAGCTGGAGACGCAATGGAAGGCGTGTGAGCAACTTGACAGCATACGCTACACAGAGCAGATTGAAAATTGTCTGTCAGACTTTATCTAATGGAAAAAAAGTAACGAGTCGAGTGTAGCCCAATGTAGCGGAGTAAGAGTAGCATTTCACAAATATACTCAAGTAAAAGTAAAAAGTATGGTGCAGTAAAACTACTCTTAGAAGTACAATGTTTTTAAAAAAGTTACTCAAGTAAATGTAACGGAGTAAATGTAACTCGTTACTACACACCTCTGATACTCAGTATATATATATATATCATTTTTAATGTAGGTAGATCATTTCAACCTGGTCATTTTAAAAGTAGCTCGCAAGCCGAAAATCAAGCTGTGTGTGTGTGTGTGTGTCCATCTGCAGCTGCTTTACCAGAAGTACGAAAGCTGAACTTGGGTATTGGTTTGCTCAAACTATATTAACATGGCTTTTTGGATTTTCTGTCTACTTTTTTAAAATGCTAAACTTTAAATGTTGCCAGCAGTCAATGAAAATAAAAGGCTGGGACTGAGCTTTGGGCTGACATTGTAGCCCAAAACTGCCATCTTCTCAATAGGGAATGAAGCAAAACAAGAACGCCAGCCCCAAAATGTACTTTCTTGGGGTTGATCATCTGATTCTTAACAGGCGTCTCCCCAAATTAAAAAGAACAGGAAGTTACTAATAACCTCTGCGGTGAAGGTTTATTAAGCTGGATATTTTTAATTGTTCATTAATTGCCCAGCTGCATTTCAGATCCCATTGGCCTTAGTATTGGCCTCTGTATCAACTTCATGGTCAAAGAGAGTCAGGGCTGGAATTCTGAGACCCTGGGAGCACATGCCACCTTCACATGGTTGGCACCATGGTTGTCTCACTGTTCTGCCTGATTCTGAACAAGAAAAAAATGGCCTGGAAGCACTTGTGCCACACACAAAGCAGTGCTTTGCTCTTCATTTTCATCACAGGTGTCCATAAGACAAAACTCTGATCCTGGTACCCTGACAAAAACACTTTATTCCCTTGGCATTTTAGAGATACACCGGGCTGCTCAGTGCATTATGGGACGGATAACAAATCTCACACGAGAGTGCAAAAACTAGAGATGGGACGGCACAATCACAGCAATTGAACACCACTGTGAGTCAAAGCTGAGCTAAAAAGCAACACCTCTGGTCCACCTGCACACAGACTGAGTCCCACGACTAACCAAAATGACACAACTGTTGTAGACAAGTCTGTTTCAAACATAACAAAACAAACACATGGGGGAAACATTACAAAAAATGTGCATTTCAAGGTGGGTCTCCTACAGTATACTAAGAGTTGTATTGTGATGCCGAGATAGACATCTCTCCATCTGCTAAACAACATGCAGAAAAACAAAAAAGGCTGAAGACTTTACTGAAAGATAAGTAAAGTTACCGGTGCCCAGTAGGGAGGACGTGCAAACTACAGTTAGAAGCCCCGTCCGTGTCTTCTACGGCCTGAAAGCTGTACAAACTGAAGCAGCCACTAATTATTAGAGACTGAGGCACAGCAAAAAGTGAACTACACCGATTACAGACAGGTGTTTACAACAAGACGTCCATAAGGTGGCATCTCCAAACTACTGTATGTGTCAGGGGGAGCTGCGTTCATAGACATAAGCCTCAACAAAGCAGTTCAGAGTAGTGTCCCCCACAACGTGATGCTTGGAAGCAGGGGTCACCACTTACAGCTATGCATACGACTTGCTCCTAAATACAGCCAAGACCAAAGAGCTCATCGTGGACTTCAGGAAGAAGGCAGACAACGTCCAGACACTTATCATCAACAGGGACTGTGTGGAGAGGGTCTCAGACTCCCGCTTCTTGGGAGTCACCATTAGAGAGGACTTGACCTGGGGGAACACACACTGCTGAGGTAGTGAAAAAGGCCCAAAAGAGACTCTTACTTCCTGAGGGTGCTCAGAAAGAACAACATCCCTGAGAAACTGCTGGTGTCCTTTTACCATCCTGGCCTACTGTCTCTGTGCGTGGTCCTCGAGCTGCACAGTAGCACAGAAGAAAGAGCTCCACGGGGTCATGAGGTCGCCCAGCGGATAGTCGGCTGTCCTCTCCCCTCACTAGAAGAAATACATAGTTCCTGTTGCCTCAGGAACGTCAAGAAAATTCTTCAGGACCCATCACACCCAGGACATGTATTGTTTGAACGCCTGCCTTCAGGCAGACGTTTCAGATCCATAAAGACTAAGACAAACAGACCGAGTTACAGTATTTATCCTTGAGCCATCACCATGCTGAATGCTGCTAAGTGGTCAATCTGACCTGGTGCACCTTCATTCTAAGTTAACATCAGATAAGGGACAAGTGCAATATAATGTATGTATGTATGTATGTATGAGTGGAAAGCATTGTTCTACTGTTATGGACAATTTTGGATACTTATTTTCTTCTCTTATTTTAGTCGCAACTTGAGTAATTGTGTTTTGTTTTTGTTTTCTGCACTGGAAAATTGCACCTAAAAATGTTGTTGTACGATGTCTCATTACTAGAATGACAATAAAGATTTTGATTGATTACAGACTGGTCTTTTCTACGAGAGCGTACTAAGAGGTGTCCACAAGGTGGCATCTCCAAACTGTGTGTACGTCATTGTTCACAATATTGCCCACTTTCTTTAGCCTTTCAGATTAACTGCACCCCAATCAACATTAATTCACAGTAGGACTCACTTTTCAGGACACGTCTTTGGGAAGTGCACTGTACTACCAGAGAGTACTAACAAATACTGTACAGGTTTACACGGTTTTTACAATTCTGCGCACAGAGTGATGTGAAAATTGTTTCTTATATGTCTGACTTTTTGCCAGACTGCCACTCTTTGGCGCCATGATTAGCGAGCAGAGCCACCTCACCTCAAAACTGGTCTTCCTTGCCAGAAAAATCTCAGAGCACATTTGTCGTAACCTAGTTACGATGAGTTACTTTATACAAGATGTCACAAATGCCACCAAGTCTTGTGTCTGTGGGACACAAATGCGAATCTCAGTTTCTAGTGGTAATGAAGTGACACCCCAATGAAAAGTGTTTATATCAGCACCCTCTCCAGACCTTACAATACTAGCAGAACCTCCATTTTTATCAATTTAGTGCCATTATCAGCAGGAATCACCTCAAGACACCGAGAAGCACAAACAAGCTTACATTAAAGTATCAAGTCGATGCACAAGTAGAACGAAATTAAAAATGGAAAACAACACAATGAGGAACACAAGACAGAGACTGAAAATAATGTAAAATGACTTCTACAGAGAACAGCTTACTCAACATCAAAAGCTAAAATGTCATCTCATCAAAGGCCTAACACCAGGGTTGTTTTGACTATATATGCATTTTACTTAGCATACTTAAAAACACAATATATTAATCAATGTAAGAAAATCAATTTAGATAGACACCATAAAAACACAGCATTGAGAAAGGAAAAGCAGCCAATGAAAGAAGTAAGACATGGGCTAAACAATGAACCGATATGAAGCAAAGCCTGGGAGGGATCAGCTTTGGTCAAGAAGTAGGCCACTCTTACCCCTGAAAGTGAGTTCCACCTGCCGGTCATATTTTCCGGGCAGGTTTGTGATCCTCTTCAAAGTCACGCTGATTGACATTGTTATGCCGTGCGTATACACCTGTTCCCAGCAAACAGATCAACTTGCGAAGTGGTTTTAATTAGGTAGTCTCCATATTGCTTGAAATTTCAAAGAGCACTCTTAACAGACACGGTTTTGGTAAGCTGTCTGTAGCCCTACAGACAGCAATCGCAGCTCTGACGCACCGGGCTGGAGCAGCAGGTTGTATATGACCAGTCTGACTCACCCAGCAGGTTGAACGGTGTCAGGTCCCCACCTTAAATATTTCTTTCTTTCTTTCTGATATAAGTAAGGGAGTTACACCCTCTATGCTTTACAGGAATGCAGCTTTTTATTGGCGGTTTTGTTTGGATTTCAATTGCTCCTGCAGGCATAGAAGTACAGCCAATTGACAGGCCACCTTCAAGTATAAAGGCGGAACAACAGGAGGATTATCTCCAGGGAGTTAGACAAGACAGTAAAGCAGTCATCAGAAGCAGCTCTCAGGCCAAGGTGGTTCTGAGTAGGAGGACCATGCTTGTCTGGATGCTGGACTGTTACAACTGCCAAGAAGCACCTTGCAGATTCTTAGAGGACCCATGCCATAATTTAAGTGAAATCACCCAAAGAAGTTTATATAAAGGCCATGTAGTATACTCATTTATACTAGTTCAAAGCTTATGCCATTTCTAGTAAATATGCAATACATACAGAGAGCTGGACACTTGCGGGGTAAAAACAGGAGACTAGTAATACGGCTACCAAAGCTAAGGCAATGGCTTTTAAGAAATACTAGCAAAATAGCCGCGCTTTGCAGCGGAGAAGTAGTGTGTTAAAGAACTTATGAAAAAGAAAACATTTTAAAAATAACGTAACATGATTGTCAATGTAATTGTTTTGTCACTGTTATGAGTGTTGCTGTCATCAAGGATTTGATTATCATTATTTCTTTCAATCAGGTTCGTATTTGGAGGATGTGTTGTGTTCAAGTACGTGTTTGTCAACCGTTGTAAAGATAACAGGTTTCATTCATCGAAGTGTTCACTACCCAAATCGGTACTCGTGAATCTAAGATGTTTAACAGGCATTCCCAGTATTAAGTTGTGGATTTGCATTCGAATATTTAGCGGCAGCGTGTCTATGAACTTAATTTAAACTTGAGCTTTACACCGTGCTCTCCTATTGATGTGTCTACAAAGGCTTGTTCAGATTCAGAGGGTTGTTCCTTTCTTACTGCATCAATAAACAGCTCGTCTTCCTCTTTATCTGAGACATCACACACTGCATGCACGGGTTTACCTTTCCCAGTCCTGCAAACTTTAGCGAAGTGGTTCAATTTACCACATTTTTTACACTGTCTTCATTTAGCTGGACATTGACTTTTTCCACCTTGTCCTTTGTTTCCGCAGCAGCTGCACTTATGAATATGCTTGTATGCGTCACACACTTCATATTCTTTTGCTGTCTTCTCAATTATGTAATGCGTATTTTGTTGGAGCTCTTGCTTGTTCTCTGCGTACTGCGTTCACAGTCAGTTCACGTGAGACGCTCGGAGTACATGCATCGAAGGTTCTCAGCTGTGCTTGTGCTATCTCGTGCAATCTCGCGATGTCCACGGCTTTATTTAATGTTAGCTAAGACCTGGCACATAAAAGTTTCTCTCACACTTTTGCCGAGTTTGTGCCAAACACTATTCTATCCCTGACCATCTCATCTTCGTTTGCATAAGCACAGTCCTTCACCAGCAATTTTAACTCCGTTACAAAGTGATCAAAAGTCTCGTTTATACCCTGCATCTTCTCAATAAACTTGTATCTCGCGAAAATCGTATTCATCGTAGGCATGACAAACGCCTCATAGCGGCAGTGTGTCTATTGGATTGCTGGTGACGGACGGCCTTATATGGGCAGGCAGCCAATTACGTGGGAGGCGCGGGTATGGGGGACGCAACTCCGCCTCACACGGTGACCGAGCTGCAGGCTATGGCCGTATATATGAACGTAAGTAGGATTCAGTTATGACCATTACGCGTAGAATTTCGAAATGAAACCTGCCCAACTTTTGTAAGTAAGCTGTAAGGAATAAGCCTGCCAAATTTCAGCCTTCTACCTACACGGGAAGTTGGAGAATTAGTGATGAGTCAGTGAGTCAGTCAGTGCTTTGCCTTTTATTAGTAAAGATAACCTACTTCATTAAACTGCTGCATTCAAAGTGCTTCTGATCTTTTGAAAATAACTGCAGTTATACTTTTCTTTTTTGGCATTTGCTTTGCACTATGAATGTTTGTTCTGCTAGCGAAACACATGGGAACCTACAGTCCTAAAATAAAATGCTACAAAAGATTTCATGAAAACAGTAAACTATCCATCTGCTAATTACAAACATAAGAACTTGCACATTCAGAATTCATAATTAACTTGCGTGGACTACCTTTATGCTTTAATGACAATTAAATTTTGTGCCTACCACTTTCTTAAATCATCATACGCCTTCAAATAAGACCAAGGATCTAGTCCAATTAGTGTGCAAGTAATCACATGACAGACAGAATCAATTCTATATACATACACATATAGTCATGGCCGAAATTATTTGCACAGAAAATGCACTATTTCTCATAGACAATTGTTGCAATTACAAATATTTTGGTATACACGTTTATTTCCTTTATGTGCATTGGAACACCACAAAAAATTGAGAAAAAAAGCCAAATCTGACAGCATTTCACACAAAACTCAAAAACCGGGCTGGACAAAATTATTGGCACCCTCAACTTAATATTTGGTTGCACACCCTTTGCAAAAATAACAGAAATCAAGCACTTCCTATAACCATCAACAAATTTGTTACACCTCTCAACTGGAACTTCCAACCACTCTTCTTTTGCAAACTGTTCAAGGTCTCTCAGATTTGAAGGGCGCCTTCTCCCAACAGCAATTTTGAGATCTCGTCCGTAAGTGTTCAATCGGATTTAGATCCGGACTCATTGCTGGCCACTTCAGAACTCTCCAGCGCTTTGTCTTCAACCACTTCTGGGTGCTTTTAGAGGTATGTTTGGGGTCTTTGTCCTGCTGGAACACCCATGACCTCTGATGCAGACCCAGCTTTCTGACACTGGGCCCTACATTGTGCCCCAATATCTTTTGGTAGTCTTCAGATTTAATGATGCCTTGCACACAGTCAAGGCCTCCAGTGCCAAAGGCAGCAAATCTGAGTACTGGGATGTTTTCCGAACAAAGATTTTTAGTGAAGCAGTATTTAGTTGTATGAAATTAAATCAAATGTGAAAAACTGGCTGTGCAAAAAATTGGGTCCCCTTGTCATTTTGCCGATTTGAATGCATATAACTGCTCAAAACTGATTACTTGCAAAACCAAATTGATTGGATTACCTCATTAAGCCTTCAACGTCATAGACAGGTGTGTCCAATCATGAGAAAAGGTATTTAAGGTGGTCAATTGCAAGTTGTGCTTCCCTTTTGACTCTCCTCTGAAGAGTGACAGCATGGGATCCTCAAAGCAACTCTCAAAAGATCTGAAAACAAATATCATTCAGTATCATGGTTTTGGGGAAGGCTACAAAAAGCCATCTCAGAGGTTTAAACTGTCAGTTTCAACTGTAAGGAATGTAATCAGGAAATGGAAGGCCATTAAACCCAGATTTAAGTCTGGCAGGACATGAAAAATGCAGGAGAGGCATATGCACAGGATTGTGAGAATAGTCACAGGCAATCCACAGATCACCTCCAAAGACCTTCAAGAACATCTTGCTGTAGATGGTGTATCTGTACATCATTCTAAAATTCAGCACAATTTGCACAAAGAACATCTGAATGTTAGGCTGATAAGAAAGAAGCCCTTTCTGCACTCACACCACAAACAAGAGTCACTTATTGTAAGCGAATGCTCATTTAGACAAGCCAGATTCATTTTGTAACAAAGTGCTTTGGACTGATGAGACAAAAATGGATTTGGTCATAACAAAATGTGCTTTGCATGGCAGAAGAAAACCACATTCCAAGAAAAACACCTGCTACCTACTGTCAAATTTGGTGGAAGTTCCATCATGCTCTGGGACTGTGTGGCTAGTTAAAAGTCGAAGGTCGGATGAATTCAACTGAAAATAAACAAATTCTTCAGGATAATGTTCAAGCATCAGTCACAAAGTTGAAGTTACACAGGGGTTGGATATTCCAACAAGACAATGACCCAAAACACAGTTCGAAATCTACAAAGGCATTCATGCAGAGGGAGAAGTGCAATGTTCTGGAATGGCCGTCCCAGTCCCCTGACCTGAATATCATCGTAACTCTATGGGATGATTTGAAGCATGCTGTCCATGCTCAGCAGCCATTAAATTTAACTGAAGAGATTTTGTATGGAAGAATGGTCAAAAATAACTCCATTCAGAATCCAGACACTCATCAAAGGCTATAGGAGGCGTCTAGAGGCTGTTATATTTGCAAAAGGAAGCTCAACTAAGTATTGATGTAATATCTCTGTTGGGGTGCCCAAATTTATGCACCTATCTAATTTTGTTATGATGCATATTGCATATTTTCTGTTAATCCAATAAACTTAATGTCACTGCTGAAATACTACTGTTTCTATAAGGCATGTCATATATTAAAAGGAAGTTTCTACTTTGAAAGTTCAGGCAATGATAAACAAAAATCCAAAGAATTAAGAGGAGTTCCCAAACTTTCATATGACTGTACATATATATACATACGTATACATACATACAGGATGAAGCAGAAAGGATGTTTTTTTACAAAATCACAAAAGTGTTAATTTTTTTTTTTTATTGAAATAGCATTTGACAAAATCAAGTGTGGAAAACAACATCTCCCATGTGGTGTCCGTTGTCACTGATGCATTTCTGAAGGCGTTCATGGAAGTTGGCCTCCACTCTTTCCAACATCGCTCTGTTGTACGCTTGCCGCATTTTCAGAGGTACGTGCCGTTCGTGTAGCCCCCGGTGGTCTTTTGTTCATTAGTGTACCTCGTGTATGAAGTGCTTTAACCCAACGTAGGATAGTGTTACGAGCGGGAACAGCTTTATTTCTGTGGATATTGAAATGGCAACGAAACTCAAGCTGAACTGCGGTAAAAGATTGGCTGTTCATCAGTACACAAGGGCTGCTGTTACTAACATTTTCCTGTATTCTAGTGGTCCCATAAAATGTGTATGTATACCTACCAGAAGTGAAACAGAATAACAGAACCATTCTATGTAGCACAGTGCAGTAGCTAGTCTCCAAAATAAGGACAAGAATACAATGATTTTTGTAAATATTTGTATTTAGATAACATTACCATAAATGATAATGGTAGGATCATGCTGCCACAATGAAACCACCACGTAATGGCATTTAATATAGGAAAACAACACTTATGCAATATTTCCAGTCACTAACTTTTAATATTTTGGCCACAGGTCATAAAGAGAAAAACTGCACTATCCTCAACAACTTCATAAAGAAACCAAAGGGTTAACAATAAATGTAATACTTCTTTTAAACATGTAAGGCAGTTGCTGTCTTCATTTAAGTAGAAGCTATCTTATCATTCACAAACAAAATAGAAGTTAGCGTCTCTTTGGAAAGTTCAGGTGAAACATACAATTAGAAATACCAGATGTATATCCACCAAGAAAAGTATGCAAGATAATGCTTGTTTACTACAAGTGATTTAATGTACATGATACTGTCGCAGTGAGATATTCAGTGTTTTGATGTAAGAAATATAAACTGACAAAAATACTTAGAAAGTATATTAGGCAACAAATAAAATATTTAAGGGGTTGGAGTTAAGACTGTTGCAGGCATAGTTGTTTTTCTTTACCATTATAAGAGCACTTACCAAGAATATTTATGCATCTTAAGGTGCAGTTGTATCTGAAAGTAATTAAAGTGCTTTGTACCAGTATTATGCATGATGGTACATTCCTTTTTTTTTAAACAAGTGCATTTGAATTTAACAGCCTATCATCAAATGGATTAAATCTGTGCATATTTTATAATGCATAAAACAGAGAGTTACCCAGCCCCCATCTGCCAAAATTCTGCTTAGTAGTAGTTTCTTAATTTTTTCATGATTTCTTTGGATTGTTGCATATTAAGAGACAGCCATTTGAATGAATTAGGCATTCATATTACCAAATATAAAAAACTACTCTCAAAAGTGCCCTCCACTCAACACTACATAATAGTGACACTGCAGGGGTGGAAAAATGATTAGCATAAGGCTCAGATAACATACTTGACAGACTATACATGCTTTTTTGTTACATATACAAAAACCATGTTCCCTAATTTAATATAAAAATTAACATAGAAAAAATGAAGTAATCTATCAAGCTATTAACAGGTTATGGAATGAGTGCTTTGATCCATGTCATGCATTTTTTTTCCTGTCAGCTTCACAGTGCTTTTGGCTGCTGCTTTGGAGGCTGAACTGGAGGCAGATTCAACATCTTGAAGTAGGAAACCAACTGCTTAGGGACCTCTGCCAAGACATTCTGCGCCAGTGCTTCTTTAGGTGCCTAAGGAAAACAGACCACAGCACTGATATTACAAACTGCAATATTATAGGATCTGTAATGCTAAATTGTCTACAGTGGAAGAAAAAAAACTACTGGGAATAACTTTTAATGTGCAACTGTTGAACAGATAACTGATTTATTAAAAAAGTAACAAAAAAGTGAATGTATATATTATATATACACAGTACACTTGGAAAGTATTCAGAACCCTTCACTTTTTTTTGTTTTACACATTGTTATGTTGCAGCTTTATGATAAAATCATTTTTAGTTCATTTTTTCTTTCAAACACTTAATACACCCCATAATGATAAAGAAAAAAGAAGATTTTAGTAACTTTTGCAAATGTATTTAAAATAAAAAAAAAAAACCTGAAATAGCACATTAACCCAAGTACTTGGATCCTTTGCTGTGACAATTGAAATCTGGCTCCGGTGCATCCCATTCTATATATCACTATTGGGATGCTTCTATACCCTTCTCTAACTGTGGTGAATTCAATTTAATGCAGATGATTAAGAATGGCACACACCTGCCCTAAAGTCCTATTATTGACAAAGTGTATCGGGGAAAAAAAAAAGCAATCAGGTTGAATGAGTTGCCTGCAGAGCTTAGACACAGGACTATATCGGGGGGGACATACCTGGGAAAGGCTACAAATGGAATACATTTGGAACATCCATGACTTTTCCTAAAGCTGAGCACCAGGCCAAACTGATCAATCATGGGAGAAGATCTATGGTATGAGAGGTGACAAAGAAATTGATGGCCACCCTGACTGAAAAACTTCTAGAAGGTCAACCACCACTGCAAAACTCCTTTAACTTGTGCTTTATGGCAAAGTGGCCAGACAATACATTAACACCTGCTTGTAGTTTGTGAAAAGGCACTTATTAGGTTATGAGAAACAAAATTCTTTGTTTTGATGAAACCAAGACAGAACTGTGTGGCCTCAATTCTGTGTCACATCTGGAGTAAACCAGGTACTGGGTGATCATCTGTGCAATGCCATTCCAATGGTGAAGTATGGGGTGGCATCATCATATTGTAGTGCCATTTTTCTGCAGCAGGAACTGGGAAAAGTAGTAAGGGTTGAGGGAGTGCTCAACAGAGGAAAGTACAGAAATATTCTTAATGAACACCTTCCCCGGAGCTCTCTGGACATCAGCAGGCTGGGCCATAGGTTCACCTTCTAACAGGACAATGACCCTAAACACAAAGTAAACACAACACAGAAGTGGCATGCAGACAAGTTGGGGAATATATCCACGAGCTTCATATTTATCTCATCTGATCACAACTCAAGATTCCAGTTGTAACTCTAATGTTGTTTGGCAAGTCCAGACACTGAGAATTTGTCTTGATCTCAGGAAGGGCTTCTTTTGTAGAACTCATTAAAAAAGCTTCTGGTCATTAGATAGGATTTTCTAGGAGGCAGTTTTATGACTTCGCACAGGTATTAAAAGTTGTTTCCCATGGCACTGGTGAATATGTTTTAATGACTATACCTGCATTTTATTCAGATATACCATTTACACACATACCAGTGTAATCTGCAACAACTGGGCAGATGACTCTAGCATGCTGGTCCTAAGAGGCAGAATTTAAAAGAAAAACCCGTAATTAAAACTATCAAATAAAAAGAAAGTTAAAATGGGCAAAAGTTTGGATTCCCACAAAAATGCATTGCCCAGTAGTAGTGTTCTTTTGTCCATTTTAACATTTTCTTTTATTGATGTAGGTATAAGATATATTAATACAAATTATGTGTGCTTTAAATACTAAAATATAGACTAATAAAGACTATACTTAAATATTGAATTAAATGTAAGACACACCAGAGAACCAGAGCATAAACCTAGTTCAACTTAAAAAGCTAATATTCCTTTTTAATTTACTAGCTGTTGCAATATCAGCACACTCCAAACACCTCAAAGAAACGCCAATGACCATTGCACAAGAGTTGCAATATTGGTAAACTACACAGTGCCCACTAAATAAACCAAAATTAATGCCCACTAAATAAACCATAATTAACGTTTTACACACAGAAAAAATCCAGTCTAATGATAATTAATTCTTATAGGGAACCTAACCTCCCACCTCATTCAGATCTCTTTTTGTGACACAAGTTCACTTCATCCAGACTGTACTTTTTGTACACTGCTCTATTTGGAAGGTAAATGCTTCTCATAGATACTGAAATTACTTGGGTTGCCCAAATAATATATCTTTACATTTAATTCTACAATATGCATGACCTAGTGCAAAATTGATTATTCATAAAAAAAAAATACCAAGAAAATAAAGATTCACTTACACTTGATAAAAAAGAATACTCAATGCAAACCTAACCTTACCTCAATGATGAATAAACTATTTAACTATGACCGATCTGCAATTTACTGCGTACAAAGACAAACATCTCTACTATCTCCTGAAAGCTTAGAAAAAAAGGCACATTACTGAATTACAAAGTAGATAAAATAAACACTGACTGGCTTTCAACTTGTTCAGAATCATGACTGTGAAAATATACTACATTGAACTGTGTGGTCTCAATCTGTAGAAAAAAAATGTGAAAAATCAGTTTCCCTGGCAGATCAAAAATAGTTTCCTTCTAATAACAAATGGTCTGTGTTCAGAAACACACAAAAACTATTTAAATTATTTAGAAAAGTATAAGCACCTTACCATTTACACAGATAGATTTTTTTTCTTGAAAGTCTATGATGTACAGTATTCCCTGAAAGCACACTTATTCTGAAGATTTGATAACATTCTAGGCTGTCGGTGACATTAAAAGCCACTTAACTCAAGATTCTAAACAAAAGTTCAAATAAAGGACTTACATTCTCAAAATTTCTAAATGGTACAAACTGCACTATGTCTCTGGCTGCAGCCTCTCCAGTTAGAGATTTTAGTACTCCATTATCACCATCTAGGAACTCCATTGCCTTAAAGTCCGCCTGGCCAACACCAACAATGATGATTGACATTGGCAGCCTGGAGCAGTTGACAATTGATTGCCTTGTTTGGTCCAGATCAGTGATTTCACCATCAGTAATTATCAGAAGCACAAAGTATTGCTGGGGGAAGGGAAAAAAAAAAAGAGTAAAAATCAGTATTCACTCAGCAACAACTGTAACTATAGCTGGTGTTATGTTCTGAAAAGGCTGAAGCACAGCACCTTAAAATTCGATGAAAATTTTAAATCAAATTGAAAATATGTAGAAGATACTAAGATGGTTGTTCACCGACACTTCTATTTAAGCTTGGCTGCACTTAAGCAAATATACTATTAAGAACATTTCAAATTGCAAATAAGAAAACCACAGACTTACAGACAAAAATCTATGCTGTATCTGCCAACGTTATTGGCAGTTATTCAATATGACAATAACGACTTTGTAAACCTATAAAAGTTATACTAATTCAAAAAATGAACATTTAAGCTAATTCAATATTTATGTTTTCATTCTCACTGGAGATATCGTGATTAATCGATGCAACAGACAAAAAATTTTGATCAGTTTTTTTAAAATCATCCCTATCCCTCCTCTACTTTGCCAGACAACAAGAATTGACTAGCTGTACTGTTTATGAGTAGGCTAATCATGGTGGCAGCTGCACTACATTCAGCAGAAGGTGGTTCCCCAAAACATTGGCCAAAATGCTCCTCTTTGTGCTTGTATTTCAAAGAAAGTCTAAGAAAGTGGCTGGCTGATCGTTGTGTGATGTTCCACAACAGCACTAGCTCAATACGTGAAAAATTGAAGATGACATATTTCAGCAGTAACACAAAGGACAAGACAACAATACTTTAAGTAACCCACTTAAACTTAACTGTTCAACAACAGTTCCTTTAATTTTGTGAAGCTGGTTAACTTAAACTCATGTTATTGACAAGTGTTGGGACGAAAGTTAGAGCCAGTTATTTCTCCAGACAAAACAGATATATCGTCTGTTAAATGCATTTGTCAGTTGCCGCTATTACTCGTGAGTTTGCTTAAGTAAAATAATGTTTCAGTATATAGGCTAGCTTAATATGATAGACTAGTCTGTTAAATTCACTTGCTTACTTTATTTCAGGCAGAACTACATTTTCACCCTTGGCTCACACATTTATCCCTGGGCCTGCAATTTGTAATTCTTTAAGTGTCACATTGTGGATCTTATCAAAAGCTATGAAAAGTGAGCATAAATAACATACAATATAAACAAAGGTCTGCTTTATAAAGTTACTTTTAAGTATATTCTCCAATCATCAAACTGAAAATAAATCAATCAGGCTTACTCCATAAGATGCTTTTTTTTTTATTCAGCTGATTTGATCCAAACTGAAGCTTGCAGCATAGCAGCACTGCAGAGCTGCTGCTGGGAAATTGACTTTTTTTGAAAATAAATGCAATTTCTGCAGCAGTTTAGACTGCAATTACATACACCGAACAGCACAGCAAAATTGTGACTTTAAGCTTAAAAAGGTATGAATATAAAAACCATCTTAAATAAAATGGTTCTGAGCTCTTTCCAAGTTCTAAAGTTGGTGCAGATTTCATTGTTAGATTTTCGATTAGCTGATAAAATAGTTGATAGATTAGTTGTTTACAAAATACTAGTTTGTGGCAGCCCTAATTCTTACAAAATATCCACTTTCTGTATTTATATGGTTTATTATGTTGTGAGGATAAAGGGAAAATAATTTAAATGCGTTAGAAAGCAGCTATCATAATACAATTTACAGTTCTTTAAGGGATGGAGCCAATAGTTTCAGAAGGTATTATAGATTGATCTTCTACACTATATATTTTTGATGCCATCCACCTATAGAAGAACACTACTGCAAAAATTAAACCTAAAAATAACTAAGACAATTTATAGTTAAAGTTACTCTAAAATATCTTGTAAAGTCCCTACAAGATAAAAATGTTAATGTGCTTGGCTTTGTTCTTCACAGTGCATTAGGGCAAACTGCCCCAAAGTACATAATAGCAAATGAATATATAGTAGGTATACTACCTCAGTAATATGTTTGACATTTCCAACACAAATGTGTGCATTAGCCAATACATTTTTTGTCTGTTTAATACTGTCCTTTAATCTAATGAAAAAGCAAACTCTTTACTTCATTATTCTTTTCACTTACAGATGCATTGCCTTGTTGAGCAGCTGAAGATGCAAATCTTCCCACATGGTTGATAATAGGAGAAAAATTGGTTGGTCCATACAGTTTGACTTGGGGCAGTGCCATTCGGTAGGCTTCAACAACGCCTTGAATACCTGCCCAGGTTTGAATGATAACATTAGTCCATGGAATACACACATCATAATACTCAAGTACATCACACTAGGATAAAGTCTAACAAACATTTTTGTTTTTTTAATCTAATTAGAAACAAATTCACTTCAGAATAAACTAAAAAAAAAACAAAAAAAACAAACAAATATAATCCAGCCTCCGCTCACCTTGACAATAAGGATTGTTGGGGTTAAAGTTGAGTGCAAACTCATGAGACACCTGCAAAATAATTTCAAGTTTGTAATTCTTAAACTGTTTATAAAGGTTCTTGTAAATATATTTATAAAAGCTATACCTGAAATTTTGGTGGCACCTGTGCTCCAAAGCCAAATGCAGGAAACAGTTTATCTCTGTAAGCAACAAGAAAAGCACAGCATGAATACCACAGTAATATGTGCTTACCATTAGCAAATGTGTTATCTGAATGCCATCTAAGGTTTGCCACAGATGTAGTTTCAAGTTTTAGTTTTAGCTTGGTCAAAAGATCAAATTCTTGCTTTCCAAAAAAATTAAACCCCATAGTCTCAAAAATGAATTAAACATATGTCCTTCATGACACTATTAAGTACTTGCTTTGAGGCTACAAATGTAAGAAATCAATGGCAACTTTGTTTGGTGAAGAAGCATTAAGATTACCAGGTAGCTACAGACATGAAACCCATTTACATACTGTGCCAGTTTTCGTGAGAAAATATCAGACATCAGCACCTGCTAATGGGTATATTATAATGTAAACACAAAGACTATTCAGTCCAGATTTTAATAGGTCACACCAAATATCACATATATAATAATTTTCTCAATACCTATTATCACAGGTAATAAATACACTTGTAGTCAAATAACATCTTGTTCATACAGTCAGTCCTCTTGGTACCCAAGGGTTCCACATATGACAATTCAAGCAATCCTGAAATTTTGAAAAAGCAAAACTTGAATTTACCTTGTGTCAGGCACTACACAGAGTCCACATGAATGAAGTGATTTTTAGGTATATCCTGGTGTAGCTTCCAGCCATAGGTGTCGAATAAAACAGCTCATACAGTGCATCCGGAAAGTATTCACAGCACATCACTTTTTTCACATTTTGTTATGTTACAGCTGGATTAAATTCATTTTTTTCCTCAGAATTCTACACACAACACCCCATAATGACAATGTGAAAAAAGTTTACTTGAGGTTTTTGCAAATGTATTAAAAATAAAAAAACTGAGAAATCACACATGCTGTACATGTACAGTGATCCCTCGCTATATCGCGCTTCGACTTTCGCGGATTTTAAATGTAATAACATCTAAATATATATCACGGATTTTTCGCTGGTTCGCGGACTTCTGCGGACAATGGGTCTTTTAATTTATGGTACATGCTTCCTCAGTTTGTTTGCCCAGTTGATTTCATACAAGGGACGCTATTGGCGGATGGCTTAGAAGCTACCCAATCAGAGCATGTATTATATATTAACTAAAACTCCTCAATGCTATAAGATATGCTTGA
The DNA here is from genome assembly GCF_016835505.1 of Polypterus senegalus. NCBI lineage: Eukaryota > Metazoa > Chordata > Cladistia > Polypteriformes > Polypteridae > Polypterus > Polypterus senegalus. The sequence goes on from NC_053167.1 coordinate 8,913,841, forward strand.
TTGTTTGCTTGTCTCTGCCTCTATCTCACCCTCTATGACATTCTCTGCGCCTGACGGACGGGGTGTGAGCAGAGGTGCTGTTTGCCTAGTGGATACGGACACACCTCTAAGAAATGCCGCTTTATCGCAGTGCTTCCAAAAGCACACTTATTGATTTTTTGATGGTTTGCTTTAATCTCGCTCTCTCTCTCTCTCTCTGACGTTCTCTGCGCCTCCCGGAGGAGATGTGAGCAGAGGGGCTGTTTGCACTGAGGATGTTTGCTTACTGACGCTCCTCTAAAAAAAATGCCGTGGCAAACTTAAAAGCACGCGTATTGATTTTGTGATTGTTTGCTTTTCTTTGCGAGCGCTCTCTCTCTCCCACTCTGAAATTCTCTGCTCCTGAAGAGAAGAAGATATATTTGCATTCTTTTAATTGTGAGAAAGAACTGTCATCTCTGTCTTGTCATGCAGCACAGTTTAAACTTTTGACTAAAGGGTGTTATTTCATGTCTAGAAGGCTTTAATAATGTTAACAGTGTGGGAGAGTTTATAAGGGCTTGAAATATATAAAAATAACTATACAAACATATGGTGTCTACTTCGCGGATTTTCATCTATCGCGGGGGATTCTGGAATGCAACCCCCGCGATCGAGGAGGGATTACTGTATTCACAGCCTTTGCTCAATACTTTGTCGATGCACCTTTGGCAGCAATTACAGCCTCAAGCCTTTTTGAATATGATGCCACAAGCTTGGCACACCTATCCTTGGCCAGTTTTGCCAATTCCTCTTTGCAGCACCTCTCAAGCTCCATCAGATTGGATGGGAAGTGTCAGTGCACAGCCATTTTAAGATCTCTCCAGAGATGTTCAATCGAATTCAAGTCTGGGCTCTGGCTGGGCCACTCAAGGACATTCACAGAGTTGTCCTGAAGCCACTCCTTTGATATCTTGGCTGTGTGCTTAGGGTCATTGTCCTGCTGAAAAATGAACCGTCGCCCCAGTCTGAGGTCAAAAGCGCTCTGGAGCAGGTTTTCATCCAGGATGTCTCTGTACATTGCTGCAGTCATCTTTCCCTTTATCCTGACTAGTCTCCCAGTTCCTGCCGCTGAAAAGCATCCCCACAGCATGATGCTGCTGCCACTATGCTTTACTGTAGGGTATTGGCCTGGTGATGAGCAGTGCCTGGTTTCCTCCAAACGTGATGCCTGGCATTCACACCAAAGAGTGCAATCTTTGTCTCATCATACCAGAGAATTTTGTTTCTCATGGTTTGAGAGTCCTTCAGGTGCCTTTTGGAAAACTCCATGTGCCTTTTACCAAGGAGTGGCTTCCGTCTGGCCACTCTACCATACAGGCCTGATTGGTGGATTGCTGCAGAGATGGTTGTCCTTCTGGAAGGTTCTCTTTCCACAGAGGACCTCTGGAGCTCTAACAGAGTGACCATTGGGTTCTTGGTCACCTCCCGGACTATGGCCCTTCTCCCCCGATCGCTCAGTTTAGATGGCCAGCCAGCTCTAGGAAGAGTCCTGCTGGTGTCGAACTTCTTCCACTTACGGATGATGGAGGCCACTCTGCTCATTGAGACCTTCAAAGCAGCAGAAAGTTTTCTGTAACCTTCCCCAGATTTGTGCCTCGAGACAATCATGTCTCGGAGGTCTACAGACAATTCCTTTGACTTCATGCTTGGTTTGTGCTCGGACATGAACTGTCAACTGTGGGACCTTATATAGACAGGTGTGTGTCTTTCCAAATCATGTCCAATCAACTGAATTTACCACAGGTGGACTCCAATTAAGCTGCAAAAACATCTCAGGGATGATCAGGGGAAACAGGATGCACCTGAGCTCAATTTTGAGCTTCATGGCAAAGGCTGTGAATACTTATGTACATGTGCTTTCTCAATTTTTTTTACTTTTAACAAATTTTCAAAAACCTCAAGTAAACTTTTTTCACATTGTCATTAAGGGATGTTGTGTGTAGAGTTCTGAGGAAAAGAATGAATTTAATCCATTTTAGAATAAGGCTGTAACATAACAAAATGTGGAAAAAGTGACGCGTTGCCCCGTGTTCACTGGGATTGTCTCCAGCAGACCCCAACCATGAGACCCTGTGGGTAGGATATGGTTGTCTGGCTGGTTAGATATGAAAGGCACTATATATACCTGTATATATATGTACACACCTGTATGTGTGTGTATGTGTATATATATATATATATATATATATATATATAAACTTCTGGGATATTGATTTGGTCAGTTAAGTAGCACAGGGGGTTGTTAATCAGTTTCAGCTGCTTTGCTGTTAATGAAATTAACAACAGGAGCACTAGAGGGGCAACAATGAGATGACCCCCAAAACATGAATGGTTTAACAGGTGGAAGCCACTGACATTTTTCCCTCCTCATCCTTTCTGACTTTTTTTTTTCCCCCCACTAGTTTTGCATTTTGGTATGGTCAGTGTAACTACTGGTAGCATGAGGCGAAACCTGGACCCTACAGAGGTTGCACAGGAAATCCAACTTCTCCATGTGTGTCATTGCCAGAAGGCAATTAAATTTTCATTTATTTCATCTAATTGCTTTTGTATTTATGCATTTTAGTATTAAGCAGTGTTTAAATTATTTTATACAACCCCATCAATGTATAATATGCCAATAACAATAGGATTTTTTTTCCATGGGAATGGATTAATTATTTTCCCATTATTTCTTATGGGAAAAATTAGTTTGGTATACGTCCAAAGATCTGGAATGAATGAAGGACGTACACCGAGGTACCACTGTACGTACGTACCTACATACATGCATACGTACCTACATACACAGATACCTACACATACGTACCTACCTACATAGATACCTACATACAGTGGGATGCAAAAGTTTGGGCCACCTTGTTAATAGTCATTATTTTCCTGTATAAATCGTTGGTTGTTACGATAAAAAATGTCAGTTAAATATATCATATCGGAGACACACACAGTGATATTTGAGAAGTGAAATGAAGTTTATTGGATTTACAGAAAGTGTGCAATAATTGTTCAAACAAAATCAGGCAGGTGCATAAATTTGGGCACCGTTGTCATTTTATTGATTCCAAAACTTTTAGAACTAATTATTGGAACTCAAATTGGCTTGGTAAGCTCAGTGACCCCTAACCTACATACACAGGTGAATCCTATAATGAGAAAGAGTATTTAAGGGGGTCAATTGTAAGTTTCCCTCCTCCTTTAATTTTCTCTGAAGAGTAGCAACATGGGGGTCAAAAAAACAACTCTCAAATGACGTGAAGACAAAGATTGTTCACCATCATGGGTTAGGGGAAGGATACAGAAAGCTGTCCCAGAGATTTAAGCTGTCTGTTTCCACAGTTAGGAACATATTGAGGAAATGGAAGACCACAGGCTCAGTTCAAGTTAAGGCTCGAAGTGGCAGACCAAGAAAGATTTCGGATAGACAGAAGCGACGAATGGTGAGAACAGTCAGAGTCAACCTACAGACCAGCACCAAAGACCTACAACATCATCTTGCAGCAGATGGAGTCACTGTGCATCGTTCAACCATTTGGCGCACTTTACACAAGGAGATGCTTTATGCGAGAGTAATGCATAGGAAGCCTTTTCTCCACCCACAGCACAAACAGAGCCGCTTAAGGTATGCTCAAGCACATTTGGACAAGCCAGCTTCATTTTGGAATAAGGTGCTGTGGACTGATGAGTTATTTGGGCATAACAAGGGGTGTTATGCATGGAGGAAAAAGAACACAGCATTCCAAGAAAAACACCTGCTACCTACAGTAAAATATGGTGGTGGTTCCATCATGCTGTGGGGCTGTGTGGCCAGTGCAGGGACTGGGAATCTTGTCAAAGTTGAGGGACGCATGGATTCCACTCAGTATCAGCAGATTCTGGAGACCAATGTCCAGGAATCTGTGACAAAGCTGAAGCTGCGCCGGTGCTGGATCTTTCAACAAGACAACGACCCAAAACACTGCTCAAAATCCACTAAGGCATTCATGCAGAGGAACAAGTAAAACATTCTGGAATGGCCATCTCAGTCCCCAGACCTGAATATAATTGAAAATCTGTGGTGTGAGTTAAAGAGAGCTGTCCATGCTCGGAAGCCATCAAACCTGAATGAACTAGAGATGTTTTGTAAAGAGGAATGGTCCAAAATACCTTCAACTAAAATCCAGACTCTCATTGGAACCTACAGGAAGCGTTTAGAGGCTGTAATTTCTGCAAAAGACGGATCTACTAAATATTGATTTAATTTCTTTTTTGTGGTGCCCAAATTTATACACCTGCCTGATTTTGTTTGAACAATTATTGCACACTTTCTGTAAATCCAATAAACTTCATTTCACTTCTCAAATATCACTGTGTGTGTCTCCTATATGATATATTTAACTGACATTTTTTATCGTAACAACCAATGATTTATACAGGAAAATAATGACTATTAACAAGGTTGCCCAAACTTTTGCATCCCACTGTACATACCTACACATATGAAAAAGTTTGAGAACCCTTCTTAATTCTTTGGATTTTTGTTTATCAATGGCTGAGCTTTCAAAGTGGCAACTTCCTTTTTATGACGTGTCTTATGGAAACAGTAGTATTTCAGCAGTGACATTAGGTTTATTTGATTAACAGAAAATATGGAATATGCATCATAACAAAATTAAACAGGTGCATAAATTTGGGCACTCCAACAGAGATATATCAATACTTAGTTGAGCTTCCTTTTGCAAATATAACCACCTCTAGATGCCTCCTATAGCCTTTGATGAGTGCCTGGATTCTGGATGAAGGTATTTTGTATTCTTCCATACAAAATCTCTCCAGTTTTGTTAAAGTTGATGGCTGCCGAAAATGGACAGCCTGCATCAAATCATCCCATATTTTTTCGATGATATTCAAGTCAGGGGACTGTGATGGCCATTCCAGGACATTGTACTTCTCCCTCTGCGTGAATGCTTTTGTAGATTTCGAACTGTGTTTTGGGTCATTGTCTTGTTGGAACATCAAACTCCTGTGTAACTTCAACTTTGTGACTAATGCTTGAACATTATCCTGAAGAATTTGTTGATATTGGATTGAATTAATCTGACCCCTAGACTTTAACAAGGGCCCCAGTCCCTGAACTAGCCACACAGCATGATGGAACCTCCGCCAAATTTAATAGTAGGTAGCATGTGTTTTTCTTGGAATGTGGTGTTCTTCCGCCATGCAAAGCGCTTTGTTATGACCAAATAACTCCATTTTTGTCTAATCAGTCCAAAGCACTTTGTTCCAAAATGAATCTGGCTTGTCTAAATGAGCATTTGCATACAACGATCGACTCAGTTTGTGGCGTGAGTGAAGAAAGGGCTTCTTTCTCATCACCCTGCCATACAGATGTTCTTCGTGCAAATTGCGCTGAATTGTAGAACAATGTACAGATACACCATCTGCAGCAAGATGTTCTTGCAGGTCTTTGGAGGTAATCTGTGGGATGTCTGTAACCATTCTTACAATCCTGCGCATATGCCGCTCCTGCATTTTTCTTGGCCTGCCAGACCTGGGATTAACAGCAACTGTGACTGTGGCCTTCCATTACCGGATTACATTCCTTACAGTTGAAACTGACGGTTTAAAACAGCTGAGATAGCTTTTTGTAGCCTTCCCCTAAACCATGATGCTGAACACTCATTGCTTTCAGATCTTTTGAGAATTTCTTTGAGGATCCCATGCTGTCACTCTTCATAGGAGAGTCAAAGGGAAGCACAACTTGCAATTGACCACCTTAAATACCTTTTCTCATGATTGGACGCACCTGTCTATGAAATTCAAGGCTTAACGAGCTAATCCAACCAATTTGGTGTTGCAAGTAATCAGCACTGAGCAGTTACATGCATTCAAATCAGCACAATTACAAGAGGGCCCAAATTTTTGCACAGCCAGTTTTTCACATTTGATTTAATTTCATACATCTAAATACTGCTTCACTAAAAATCTCTGTTCGGAAAACATCCCAGTACTCAGATGTTCCTAGAAAATGAGACATACCACTGTTATCTTTTTTTGTTGAAAGTAAATTTTGCAGGCTGAGAGGGGTTCCCAAACTTTTTCATATGACTGCATATATGTGTATAATAGAAATGTGTTTGTGAAATAAAACATATATTAAAACTAAAAATACATGAAGGAAAACAAAAACTAAACTATATTTCCAAGTAAGATCAGAAATACCATAGAAATAAAAACTAATATTATGTCTTTGGGTAGCCATTTGACGTGAACAGTTGGAAAAGACAGGGTCAGTCATTCTTTTTAGTCTCCTGGGTATTACAATGGGTGTGAACTCTTTTGTATAGTGTCTTGACACAGCGCCGTTTATGCAATAATGGGTGATATTTTGTCAGCATAACATTCCTTGCGAGAAACAACTGTAATCAGGGAGACGTCGTTACCTCTTTCAATGGAGATATCCAGGAAACTGATGCGTCGGTTTATTTTTTTTTCCACAGAGAAATGGATTACAGGGAATATTGCGTTGATATGGTTGTGGAAATCATTCAGCTGGCCACTTTTTAAATGACAGATAAGTCATCAACATGGCATATCCAAAGTTTAAGTGTGAACTGAGTTAGAGTCATGCTTTTGAATCTTATACAAGGGATTTAAGCATCTGCAGGTTTCAATATCCATGGAGGATTCGGGAACTGTACTCATAGTATAGCTAGCTACTTCACAAAGTGCAGTTATACTAATCATTATGGATAACAAGTTTAAAGAAAGAATAAACATTTAATGTTTACAGCTTAATAATCTGGTAATCCTCCTACCATGATTGCGGCTAAAATATTAGGTAAAAATAAAAATATACAGTTACTTCATTCTTCTACTGTGACAGAAGGCTACTTAGAAAAGACAAATTTTTAGGCTAATAACATTCACACTCAATAGTTCCATTTATGAAGCTTGGAATACTGGAAGGTTTGTTTTTGGTGTGCATCTGTTATTATAAGGAAACAGTTTTATTCACTTTGTTTATTTTTTGGCACAATATAGCAACTCAAAAAAAAATATTTAAAAAATAAATACTAGAGATAAGAACGTAAATCACTTAATTATGGAATTATGGAACTTTTTCCAGACAGCTGCTGAAATACCTCCTTTTGATCACTGCTGCACAATCTGCTTCCCTGATGAAAAACGGCAACATGTGAAGCAGATTTAATATAGTATTCTTCACTGTATACAATTTCTTTTGAAGCAGTTACTATGTAGACAAAGTTATAAAAATGTATACTAAAATGTTTCAGGATACAATCAGGAAAATGTCTTTGTAATAAAGAAAATACATTTCTGAGAAAAGAACAACTTTCTTACGTGTCATAATCTTGAATCACCTGCCCCACAGACCAGATGGCTGAAAGATATTGGTTCAGCCCATTGGGGCTCATGTAATGAAGAGAATCAGGGGAGCGAGGATCTCCATTAGAGCCAGTAAAGTCAATGCCAACCTAAATTGAAAAATTTCAAGCTAAGTTGCTGAAAAACAATGTAACAAAACATACATCAAACTGGCTACTGAATGGAAGGCTTATCAGTAAGTAACCGCAAGCCAGCTACCTTATTTCAAGTATAAATTCCCTTTCTACATACTGATCAGTTTACTTTATTATGTCACTGTATTGCTCTGTACATATTAGTTTGCTTTTCCCATCAGACTCCAATCTACAGGCAGATCTCTGTATTATTTTTTCTCTTCAAGAGCATTAAATTCAACTATTCTATAAAGGCACGTGTACATCATTCACAACCACTTTAGAGTTTATTCAAGGTCTTTCATCTTATACTGCATTCAATTTAATTACTTTGAAAACAAAAATTTACACTGCTTCCTAGAAACTGTACTGCATGAAGTAAATATTAGCTTATGAACTAATCACAAAAAGTAAAAAAAAAAAAATCACCGTAAAATTAATCTGGCAGCCTCCCATTATATAATCCAGGAATGAGTACTCTGCTTCAATCTGTCATGGAATGAAAAAGAGATCACCTAATGTAAAAACCAAATAAAAGACTTTTTTCTAAATTAGACAACAATATGTCATTAAGATTAGACAGTTATAAGGCAAAGGAACACCAGCATCATTCAGATATACAAAACATCTTGCAGAAAACTGTTACTACTACACAATAAATAATCTGTTTAAAAATGTATTTGTGTTTTCATGACACATAACCAGATAAGCAAATACTTGATTAACATTTCACTAAGAATGAATGCTATGAAGCAAAACAAAAAAAGGGGAGTTGCTACGGAAATATTTAACATTAAAATACTAGTCATTACATGGAAAAAAAAAAAAAAGATTCTCTTTAAATTTTAATGCAACTTTTACATGCTAAATATTCTGTTCACTTATTTTATTTTGCTAAGCACTGAATGACCCAAATTTTCCCCAATTTCTTAAATTCAGATCGAACAGACCTTACAAGACTTGATCTTGACAACCCCCGAGTTTTTGTAGTTTTTCTTTTTTTGTTTCTTTTCTGGATGAATACAGTCATATTCAACCTTTATGAAGACAAACAAAAATAAAGAACAAGATCTTAAAACTAACTTCCAGGGTAAAACCAAATTAAGTTAACTTACTGATTTTGCAGGTCAAAAATGTAAAAGAAAGCAAAGCTTAAGCCTTAGGTCACTTTCAAATCAAACAGGAATAAAAAGAGAACTCTAAATGCTGATAGAAAACTTCCTAAAGCATCCTAAACCTGTACCTGAAAAGGTTAATTGGTAATCACATAACCTATTCTTTTATATATTACTTTCCTAGTGATTTTATTTTCAAAAAAGAAAAAAAATGGAAATTGTACCCATTAAATTACTGATAACGTTAACTAATCTTAAGAATTTACCAAACTCACAACCATATTACATTATATAAACAACCATTTTTATTTAAAGCATTCCTGAGACACTTTACATATCAACTTTTTTTTTTAATAAGCAGCAGATATTTTCATGCAGGCGGTGAAAGACACACTTGGAATTCATGCTGAAGTGCAGAAAGGGGCTTGAAAATCCTATACCACCATCACCATAGAGAACACAAATGGGACCAATTACTATCCATAACTGATCCATAGCAATCTCTAAAATACTCCCCAAATATGTGGCATGCCCAGTCAAATGCAGTGATTACACATTTGTATAAATTGAGGTTTATTTTAGGTAAGAAAGCTGGTTCATGGTTTCCAGTTTGCTCAGAGAGAACTTGACTTTTAAAAAAAAAAAAAAAAAGTGGTGATTGAATTCCAAAATAGAAAATACCCAATAAGTTTTCTTCTTTACAATCTGCCATTTAATAGCAAAAATATTACCTAATAAATTTCATTATATAACATACTATCATAACAAACCACTATATTGCTATGAAAACATACTGTATAATGCTAACAAAAAATGCAAAAGGTACTGCATTAACCAACAGTAAAGAACACTAAATTTCAATCTAGGGTTTAAGGGACAGCATTTCTTACATAGCTTTGAAAGTAAGGGATGTCTAAGCAACCAGTAATGCCATTAATGCAGGATACCAAAGAGGAAAAACATGTACTTTACAGGCTTTTTTGACATGTAAAGGGGAAAAAAAATTTTTTTTAAATTTCCTACAATGTTTGCAAGTATTGTCATGGTGCCACCCCCATCTGGATGTGATGTACTACTATAGTATTTCTGAAAAAAGTAAGAAAACCTGCCAGTACCACAGAGTTGCCATACAGGGCAGTAGGTGGACGGATGAAATATATACACAGGATCAATCACTGATGTGAAGTCTCTTCCTCATCATTGGTCTTTAATCTATAACCCTTTTTATATCTATAACGAGTTTTTCAATGTTAGTATGTCAAAGTACACTGTTGAACTAACCTCCTGTTTGCTGAAGCACCTCCAATATACACAAATAAGAGGCCTACTTTCTATCTAATTATGTTTTCACCAAATTTTCTTTTAACCTCTAACTGTAATCCGCTCTCAGACCATGCTTTGCAATGTCTATATGGCATGCGCAGAAATGTAACCAATGCACTAGCTGTTACTGGACAGAACTCACTAACAACCAAAGAGTGGGGGAAGTGGGACTTCAATTCAAAAGTTCCTTCTTGTTTGAGTATCCTCCTCAGACATTCATGGGAGGAATTTTCAAAACAAGGTTATTTAACAATACTTTAGCAAAAATACATGTTTCTGAGATGTTATGATCTTAAGACGTGATTAAATACAAGAATTTTTCTCATGGATGCTTTGATATCTGCTCTTTGTTCAGCTTTGATCCCCACATAAGCCTACTGTGTCAAGAACTTTGTTATCTCCATTCTCCATAAAAACGCAAGGATTAAAAATGTATCTCAGCCATTACTATAAACACATGGCAACAGATAAAAAAATACATTTGGTTGGAATAGTCCTTTAAGATGTACATATTTATTCTATATTAAAAGCAAGTGTCTAGTAGCTATAAGGAAACAAAACTGGGGGATTTTTTTCTTTACTCTTGATTTTGATATACAGTATTTGGTTTTATTAAATAATCTTTTAATGTGGAATTTTAAATCCAAGACATGAAATTGTTCAAACCATTTTTTTTAATGAAGACCTGGGAAAATGCGTATGAGAAAAGTATATCATCATCATCTTCTACTTCTTCAGGGTGCTTCCATTAGGGGTTGACACAGCGGATAATCTGTTCCCATATTTTCATATCCTTTATATCTTGCTCTATCACAACCACCACCTGCATATCCTCTCTCACCACCTCCATAAACCTCCTCTTAGGCCTTCCTTCTTTTCAACTCCCAATATACCCAGCATCCCTCCTCTGCACATGCCCAAACGAAACAAAATCTCACATCTTTGGCTTTTTCTTCAAACCATCCAACCTGAGCTGACTTTCTAAGGTACTCATTCCTTATCCTGTCCAGCCTCATCACACCAAATGCAAATCTCAACACCTTTTACTCTACCACCTCCAGTTCTGTCTCCTGCCTTTTTGTTAGTGCCACCATCTCCAACCCATGTAACATAGCTGGTCTCATTACAGTCTTGTAGACCTTCCCTTACACTCTTTCTTGTACCCGTCTGACACAAATCACTCCTGACACACTTCTCCCCCCCCACTGCAATCTGCCTGCACTCTCTTCATCTATCTCCCCCACTCCCCGTTACTGCTGATCCCATGAATGCAAACTTGTCCAACTTTGCCAACTCTACTCCTTGTATCCCCACCACTCCTCCAGCCTCTGTCTCATTCACACACTTATTCGTTGCTTTCCTCTCTAGAGCACATCTCCATCTCTCCAGGGTCTCCACAACCTGCACTCTACTCTCTTTACAGATCACAATGTCATTCACAAACATAATAGTGCACGGGGACTCCTGTGTCATCTCCTCTGTCAACCTGACCATCACCATTGCAAACGAGAAAGGGCTCAGAGCTGATCCTACCTCCACCTTAAATGCATCCATCACTCCTACAGCAGACCTCGCCACGGTCACACTTCCCTCATACATATCCTATACCACTCTTACATACTTCTCTGCCACTCCTGACTTCCATGATCATATATTACAAGTCCTCTCAAGGCACCCAATTAAATGCTTTCTCTAGGTCAACAAAGACACAATGCAGCTCCTTCTGGCCATCTCTTTCTTTTCCATCAACAACCTTGGAGCAAACACTTCCATTTGTAGTGCTCTTTCCTAGCATAACTATACTGCTGCTCAATAATTACCTCCTCCCTTCTTAACCTAGCTTTCACTACCCTTTCCCGTAATATCATGCTCTGGATGACCAATTTTATCCATCCGTAGTTATTACAGTTCTGCACATCACCCTTATTCTTAAAAATCGGTACTAATATACTTCTCTACTCCTAAGGCATCCTCTCACTTTCCATGACTGCATTAAACCAGGGGTGGGCAAAGTCAGTCCTGAAGGGCTGCAGGTTGTGTTCCAACTCAGTTGCCTAATCAGAAAACAATCCTTGCCAATAATTTTATTTCATGGCTTGCTAGTGCTTTAACTCTGCCATATCAGGTCATTCGCATATTCGATTTTTTTTTTATTTCCTAAGGATATTATCTAAATGATTTGAAGTCTAAAACAGATCATTCTCAGCCCTTCACTTTATTAGCTATTTCTTCCAAGTATTTAATTAAACCAAATAATACACAATGGAGAAATACTGCCCAGCTGGTAATTCTTCACTGCCACCTAGTGCCTGTCTTACCTCTTCCCTGCTGCACTCCACCTTATGTTTTTCTTTTCAACTTTCACTATTTGATCCTTGGCTTTGCCCTCATATTCCTCCTCTTCTTGATCTCTATCATCACCCTACTGAACATCATCCTATGCTGCCCAATTACATTTTCCCCTGCCATCACTCTGCAGTCTCCAATCTCCTTCAAACTGGCCCTCTTGCATAGAATATAATCTTCTTCCTCACTTTTTTGTCAGCCTGTGTTTCTCCCTCACCTTAAAATACGTATTCATCACAGCCATGTCCATTCTTTTTGTAAAATTTACTACCACCTGACCTCCTTCATTCCTCTCCTTGACACCACACCTACCCATCACCTCCTCATCTTCTCTGTACCTTTCACCAACAAGTCCATTGAAATCCACTCCTTAACCACTCTCTCTCCCTTGGGTACACTCTCCACCACTTCATCCAAAATCTTTTATCTCATCCATTGCACACCCAATTTGCAGCGAATATGCACTAACATACACTTGGCCTTACTCCCCTGCCCACCCCCAACATTCCATCTGGTCTCTTGCCCGCAGAATATATCAATCTTCCTCTTCTCCATTATTTTCAGCTAACTCTCTCCCTTTAGTAGATATACTGCCAGCTTTCAAACTTCCTACCCACACTTCCACTTTCCTAATCTTCCTCCGCTCCTCCTGCCATCAGACACCTTCCTCCTTTTCTCCTTCGGTTAACAGTAGCCAAATTTTCCCCCAGCAACCTGTTGGTAACAGTACTGATGGTGCCGTTGTTAACCCGGGTCTCAACTAATCCGGTATGGAAATCTACATTGTCGTCTGCATTATTAATCTGGCAAAAATGTATGCCGGATGCCGTTCCCGACGTAACCCTTCCCATTTATCCGGACTTGGGACTGGCACAAAGAAACACAAAGAATAAATGCATTTTCTGTCTGAGCTGGAATACATTCAATTTAAATAAATAATCATAAATATGTATGTAATGGACTCATTACATATTTTTAAATAATTCACTTAAGGTCAGATATACAAATATGCTTATTCATAGACTTAGTGAATATAGCTGCGAGGTTATTTTTTTCTAAATGCAAGATGGCTGGCTCTACTTTGAGTATCTGGCACAAAGTGGCTTAGAAAGTTTATAAAGTAAAAATGATGCCAGCTGAAAACATACTGCAAGGCACGGCAACTCATACAGTACATCTTGAAGAGAAAGCTAAGACCAACTAATGTACTACATTTTTGCAGCTCCAGTGTATTAATACACTTTTCCATAATACTTTTGGCAATGTCTGCATGGCAACCACTATTTTAAATTCCTGTTGGCTACTACCATCATCACATTTAAACATGTATTTCAACTAACTGTTTCAGGTAACTTCTATATATTGTTTCATTGCCAGACCAGAATCCTGGTCTCCTTACAGCAAAGCAGCAGCACTACCACTGTGTATTGTGCCACCTGCTTACTAAATGCAATTTATTTAAAATTTTATCACTAGAGGAAAAACTTTAAAAAGATGTCTATACATTATTTTATTGCTGATACTTTTTTCCCAGACCCAAAAGATGACAGTTAAAGAGTAACAAGTTGCAAGCCTTGGCATAAGTATCTGGCCATGGGACATTATGGACATCTTTACCTAAAGTTAGTCACTGCATTTTGGAAAACTATTTGAGTTTAATTAGCTAGGATGTGTACTGAATGTATTTAGCAAACTGATTGTATTTAATAATGCAATCTGAAAAAATGCCTTGACTTCTGCTTATCATGGCACTAGTCAGTAAACAATTTTCTCATGCTAATCAGCTGCATATCACTAAAAAAACCAATTGACAGACAGCTAAAATCGATGTCACGTTATGTGACTTCTAGTTGTTGGATGTGTCACACTTGCTGACTGCAGCTGCTGATCTAACTACCACATCATATTAGTTTACATGACTGAAAAATTGCTGGGCATGTGAAATTTTGCAACTACATGCTGTAATTTTCCAGCACAGTCTTGCTTACTCTTTTTTATGACAGCCAATTGACTGCTGTCTGTATAGTTAACAGGTACAGAGAGTTCAATCACAATCTTGGCTCTCTCTTCTTTCTTTATATTCTGTAGTAGCACATAAAACACGAGACATCAAATAAACAGGGTTCTCTTCTGTTTGTGAGGTCTAAACACCAAAGCTCCATATTCTTCGGCTCAACTGGCCTTCACGGCAGCCTGCCACAAAACTGTGCCCAGTTTAATAAGATTATGTACATGAAGGCAACAACTGAAAATCGCTGCAAATGCATTCTAATGTGAAACAGCCTTAAGTGAGTGTAAGTGGGATATTGACAATCCTCTTCTTTTGTCTGGCTCTACAGTTTAAGAGCATTGATTTTCTTTGCATCGATTACAAGATTACACTGAATAATTACGGCAGCCCTAGGCTTAAATTCTCTTAATGAAGGCAAATCTGTTGATGCAAAGAAGAGAAAAAATATTTGTTTCTATTTTTATTTTGAAAGCAAAATCCCAGTTCTATTAGCACTAGAATTTAACACTGTATTTCACTGTTCAGCCAAGTGAAAAAAATGGAAACATTTCTTAAATCACCATCATACAGAAAACAAAAGATTTTATTAAAAACAAAAATGTGAAATTAAAATATTTCTACTGTGTAAGCAAAAAAACATTATATATTTTCTTAACATGAACTGTAAGAATCACATATAAAGCAGTGTGAAGATAACGTTATCAAACCCACTTTATGTAATTGAGGATTGAGGAATTTGTTATAAAATTACGGCATTTACATTTTTATAGTTTTGATGTGGTTTTAGGACCTGGTAACCAATTTTTTGTGCCTGTGGGTTTTAAAATTTTCATGTATTAACATTTCCAAAAATCACTGTTGTATACATCATCCAGCACCAACGGTACGAAAAAGAATATTAATTAAGACTAACATGGTAACTGGTTTAAGAATGAACTACTTCTGAATTGACCAGCTGTTTTAAAAAATGATAAATGGAACTGCATCTCACCGGCGAGGTTTGGCTTGCTTTCTGCACTTCAGACATGCTAATGTCAAACACTCCAATCAGGTCATGTGACCCGTCACTATCATGATCATAGCACTTGACCTGTAAGGAAAAGAAAGTATGGATGGAATATTGTGCATTTAAAAGCACAAAACAGATGCTCACCGCCCGATTCATCACATCCAAGAGTTGTGTTGTGGTGCACGTAAACTCGCCTATCAAATCAGAACTGGTGTCTTCATCCTTATCATAACATGATACCTATTAGCAAAACAGATAACTATAGTCAGCTCGTTCAGATAAACAGAACCCTTCAGCTGTTAGAAAAGTTCAGTTATAAACTGGGTAATTCTTCTTAAAGGAGTTGTACTGTAACTTTGATTAAAGCCAACCCTTTTCTAATCTACAGACTGAAGCTATCCAGTTTGGAGTGGTCAGATTAAAAGGTCAGGGGTCTTTTGCGTTTTTTAATCCACAGTGTAAGTTTCACACTCTACCATGCTACTTTAAACTACAAAAGACTTAATTTTCAAAATATGGCCCTCCTGTTTAAGACATTTTCAAAAGCTAGAAATTATTTATAAATGGGTTATCAGCGATCTAACAATGACAAATTAATGCTGAGAGAATTTAATTAAGAATCCAATAAGTAGGTAGCAACTCCATACTATAAACAAAGGTCTATCAAATTTGGTGTACAAAATTGAGTGTATATGCTTTGTAATTGTTTTTTTATTAAATGAAACTCACACTTCCTTTCTAACACCCAGAATAACTTGAATACTACTATACAACTGCATTTTCCCATTAGAATTTTTTAAGTTTTTAAAAAGAGCACCTACAATTTAGTGAGTCAACATACATGTAGTTAAATTAAATACATTCTCATATATATATATATATATATATATATATATATATATATAAAGCTCCCTTTTGTATTTTGTATATTGTAACTTAAGCTTTCCAAAACATCTGAGCAACAACACAGCACATGCTAGGACATCTGGGAAAAAAATGTATTAAATGGCAACATACATATTATAGTTCTACTGCTATGAAGTAGCAAAAATTGTCACTTTTGTTATGGCTTCCAAATAAGTATCTATCATAATAACATTCATTTCAATTTTTTTTAATATATCTGGTAAGGGATACTATATACATAATTACAACACAATTAGTTCATTTTTTTAAGCAAAACAAACTGTATTTACACTATTTCTACTGAAATAAGCTTCAAACAATTCTTGCAATAATAAACTGCAGAAATAAGATTTAAAAAAAAATACTTATGAACCTATTTCAAATCATACAATCTAAACTTTCACATAAAATTGCACATATACAAAACAACTTTTGCCTTTGAAAACTTTTTGATAGCCTTTTGATAACTAGAAAATGAAAGGATCACAAGGACACTACATAAAAGATAAGTCCTCGGACCACATGACAGTACCAGAAATGCAATGCTAAAAACGTACAGCTTCAGTAAGGTACAAGAAGCTGCCACAAGTTTAATAATTCACATTCTTTGCTTTTCTCAAGAAATAAATTATATCACTTGATTTTTAATAAGTCCAAGTAAAACTTTGTTTCTAAAGTATTCTTTCAGAACTTTTTTTTTTTTTTAATATAAAAGTCAGTAAAGATCACATAGCCAAGGACAGAAAAATAAAAGTCACAATTTACCTGTATTAAAAAATATACAACCTACCTTGATTGGTGTATTCAAGTCACTGTTACAGAAGGTTTGAAGTGAAACAGAAAAAGGCTTCCAACAAGGATTAAGATTGTTTTTGATCACCTTCATGAATAAACAGAAAGAGTCAAAAGTGTAGAAGCATGTGTTTTGTTTGTTAAGTCATTGAGTGAACAAAGAAGTTAATTCACACAGTAAGGTGCATAGTCAAACAAAAGCACATAGTTTTAGACTGCCTCTTCCCTGACTCTAGCATTTGAGCAAACCATGAATGGTTAGTTGGACTCCGCCAGGGCTGCCCTTTGTCACCGATTCTGTTCATAACTTTTATGGACAGAATTTCTAGGCGCAGCCAGGGTGTTGAAGGGGTCCGGTTTGGTGGACTCAGGATTGGGTCACTGCTTTTTGCAGATGATGTTGTCCTGTTTGCTTCATCAGGCCGTGATCTTCAGCTCTCTCTGGATCGGTTCGCAGCTGAGTGTGAAGCGGCTGGGATGGGAATCAGCACCTCCAAATCCGAGAGCATGGTCCTCAGCCGGAAAAGGGTGGAGTGCCCTCTCAGGGTTGGGGGAGAGATCCTGCCCCAAGTGGAGGAGTTCAAGTATCTCGGGGTCTTGTTCACGAGTGAGGAAGAATGGAGTGTGAGATCGACAGGCGGATCGGTGCAGCATCCGCAGTGATGCGGGCTCTGCATCGGTCTGTCGTGGTGAAAAAGGAGCTGAGCCGTAAGGCAAAGCTCTCAATTTACCAGTCGATCTACCTTCCTACCCTCACCTATGGTCATGAGCTATGGGTAGTGACCGAAAGAACGAGATCGCGAATACAAGCGGCTGAAATGAGTTTCCTCCGCAGGGTGTCTGGGCTTTCCCTTAAAGATAGGGTGAGAAGCTCAGTCATCCGGGAGGGGCTCAGAGTAGAGCCGCTGCTCCTCCAAATCGAGAGGAGTCAGATGAGGTGGCTCGGGCATCTGATCAGGATGCCTCCTGGACGCCTCCCTGGTGAGGTGTTCCGGGCACATCCAACCGGGAGGAGACCCCGGGGAAGACCCAGGACACGCTGGAGGGACTGTGTCTCCCGGCTGGCCTGGGAACGCCTTGGGATTCTCCCGGAAGAGCTGAAAGAAGTGGCCGGGGAGAGGGAAGTCTGGGCCTCTCTGCTTAAGCTGCTGCCCCCGCGACCCGACCTCGGATAAGCGGAAGAGAATGGATGGATGGATGGATGGATGAATGGTTAGTCATATTAGGAGAAAATTCTTGCATATAAAAGTGTAATGTGAGGGTTATAAAAAAAACACCATATAAAAAAATTACCAATCAAAATTTTACTAAATGAATCATTATTACAAAGTACAAATGAGGACAAGGTGCAGCAGAAAGCAACAAAGTTAAAAAAGACCAAGGTAAAACACAGAGTATGGGAACAAGAAAATACAAGGTAATTTGCATAATTTGTAAAACAAAAGTCATTGTATTAAAGAATAAATTAGTGAGGTTTAAGAAACAATAAACCATGTTAGATCTCAAGCTTTCAGTGGGAAGTGCACTAGAACTTAGGCAAATTGAATATTAACTTGTTCAATTACACACTTCAGCTTTGCTTTGAGTAAAAGTGTATGACACCGTCACAATATTCAGATGACACGCATGGGATATTGGAGCAATAATAAGCAGAAATTAAAAGCTGAATCTCAGCAATTAGATCAAGAAAGAACTTGGTTATGTTGGTTGCTACAATTAATGTCTTCTTGTACATCATTAATAAAACTTCATAGTGTAACAGCTTGATAAGAAGGCACTTCTGTATGCACTAAAAGGCTGGGTTAATAACAGAATGAAGTTATTATTTGAAGAACTATTAAAAACTGATAAAGAGCCCATTCATTTTTAAATCTTGGATTTAACAATTGAGAAAAGGTATCACAAAGATTTTTTTTGACAAAACCCAACTATCTGACAATATCAATATGTTTAAGTATGGATAAAAAGCACTAGTACTGTAGTTGATTTACAAATAAAGGTAACATAAGAGCTTGTGGTATTAGTTTGCATCTTCCAGGACATCACAAGGTCAGCATGCCTTTCATTGCCTTGAAACTCTATTTATTTTCTGTCCATAAAATGGAGTAAAGAGCTATGGGATAAGTTAAGTGCGTTCACAATTGCAGTTAGGACACCTGCGGTATTTTATGAAGAGCCCTTAAGTCGATGTCACATTACAAGACGGAGCACCGATCTTTTCGCACACTCAATCACAACTATTATTCTTGCAGCCAATAAAATGCTGCCTGACAGAGCCGGTGCTGTTTGGTGGGTTAGCCGCCATTTTGCTTTCACCCACACTTTCCTTCACTTTTCCCCCCATTCCTTAGTGATCAAAGAGTGTTCAGATTAGTATGCAATATTAAAGATTAGGGGCAGGTACTCTCAGTTATGCATGTCTACACAATTAAAAAAAAATATATATATATATATCAGGAGACCAAAAGCATAAGAGAAAATAAGATTAAAAAGTTCTTCCCTATTTCACCACACTGATGTACCATCCAAAGAAGTTGCCTGACCTGCAACATTGTACTGGTGTATACAACACTTTGCCTTAATGTCAAAGTTTGCACATTCCTGTATCTACAGCACAGATTGGACTCAGATGTTTAGCAAGCACTCAATGACAGAACAATGGGTTACTTTTTAAAAAAAAAAAAAAAGACTCCTGTGTTAAACTGCACGTGAATGTAACCCAGCTCCAACACGAGTACAACAAAACTAGGCACTCTCCAGTATCTGCAGCACAAAACTATAATATTTAACAATTGCTCTAAAGGTTTAGAGACAAAATATAATGACAAAGTAAATGTGCAATTTGCCACTTTTCAAATAAAGATTATATGACTGTTAGTGGCATTATGTAAAACCTCCATCATTGCAAACATAACTACTTGGCAGGTTAGCCAAAGTATTTCTCAACATTACGCACTGTACGTTCGGCGTAAGCAAATATCAACTGTAATTTAAATTTACAAGTTCATCTTGTCAAAAAGGTGATAAAAAAATGTCACAATACTAACTTACTAACTTAACTCTCTGCTGTCACCTTTAAATATTGAAGTTCATTGTGCACAGTCCAGTGAACAGGCAGACATACAAATAAAAGCTGCTCAGAGCTCTTGGTGGAGAGTAGGGAAAGCAATAATTCAGTTTTGCTTTAACCAGTCTTTTCCCACTAAAGTGTGAACCAAACCTCTTTCAGATTATCTATTGACATCCCATCAGCCCTTGCACATTCCTGCTGACAGCTCGTCAGTTTTTTGGTTTTTTTATACACATGACAAGCAATTCCCCCAAACTTGTACGAACTGGGTATCGAGAACCAATTTTCTAAATTCAGATGAGAGTGGGCCACTTTAACACTAGAATTACCAGAGCCTGCGTAAAAACTCGTAGATCTGTCTCACCATAAATCGCTTCTTAAAACCGTTCTCACCTCTCCGCCAGCGTCTTTTGTAATCTAAATGTGCTGAAAGAAAACTGCAAGTAGCCGGCTATTCCATCTCTATAAATTTTTATTAAGAAGAAAAGAAAACCTTTTTAAACTGAGGGAAATATACCAATAACTATTTGTTAAGGATCTCTTTGTATAGCACGTTGTCAGTTCAGCACTCCGGTTGTAATATGACATAGCTGTGCGAGCTTACTCTTACATGAGAATGCAACGTATAGTTGTCCAGGAGAAAAGCAATCTTGTCTCAAATCAATGGCAACCTTTTGTAGGGTCTGTCCCTGAGACTTATTACTTGTCATCGCGAAGCAGAGCCTTACTGGTAATTGGAGGCATTTGAATTGAAATGGGAGATTAGAGGGTATAACGGGGATGCGAGGAATACACTGAGTGTGGAGAAACTCTAGAGACAGCGTGTGTATTAACTTGTGGATTTTTCTGTGAGTATTTGGTGGCAGTGTGACAAAGTTGCTTCCGCAAGACCGCATTAGCTGTGGAGCTCACCTCGGAGCATATTCTTTTTCTACCTTGTCAATTGTGCAATGTGTTTTTTGAACAGGTTTGATTCATGGAAGTGATCACTCGTACTGCGTTCAGTCAGTTCATGTGAGCTGCTCTCTTGTGTGATGTTGCGATGTCCACGGCTTTATTTAATGTTAGCCAAGACCCAGCACTTAAAAGTTTCTCGCTACAGCAATTTTAACTCCGTTACAATGCAATCCAAAGTCTCGTTTATACCTCGTGTCTTCTCATTAAACTTGTATCTCGTGAATAAAGTATTCGCCGAGGGCATGACAAACGGCAGCGTGTCTATAAACTTAATTTAAAGTTACGGTTTACACCATGCTTTGTTTCCACAGGAGCTACACTTATGAATATGCGTTTTTTCTTCAGCGCTCTTCCTTGTTGTCTACGTACTGCGTTCACAGTCAGTTGGTGTGATTACGTGGGAGGCGTGATGATGCGACACGCAACTCCGCCTCCCACGGCCATCGAGCTGCAGTCTATTACAGTATATGGATAAAAATAGGTTCCAGTTATGGCCATTACGCATAGAATTTCTAAATGAAACCTGCCCAACTTTTGTAAGTAAGCTGTAAGGAATGAGCCTGCCAAATTTCAGCCGAGTGAGCGAGTGCTTTGCCTTTTATTAGTATAGATGAAGCCTCAAGTCCAAATATCAAAGAAAAACTTTCATAAAAAGGTACAAATATAACAGAACAAGTATGCTTTTATTCAAAAATATAACTGCAGAAAAAAAGCCGTCTTAGCATGCCACATTGACACACACACTTACTACAATTGCCACGGTAGCGTAATTGTATCAGCTGCTGACTGGTAATCAAACGGTCATGAGTTCGAACCCGCACGATTCAGTTTTGAGAAGTAAACTGCTCTTATTCTTACT
The DNA here is from genome assembly GCF_016835505.1 of Polypterus senegalus. Lineage (NCBI taxonomy): Eukaryota > Metazoa > Chordata > Cladistia > Polypteriformes > Polypteridae > Polypterus > Polypterus senegalus. The sequence continues at coordinate 8,935,749 of NC_053167.1, forward strand.
ATTTTAGAATAAAAACATACATTTGATTTCAGTGTGTAACAGCCGGTGTAGTTTATGATACTTGTAAAGGTTAGTTTTTTATTCACTTTTCATTCTCTCAGTCATGTTCAGGATCCTTGTGATGATTGTGAACGCGACTGAGAGAATGTAACTAAATTTAAAAAAAAAAAAAAAGCTAACCTTTACAATTAACATGCATTTACACTGGCTCTTACAGACTGACTGAAATCCAATTAACATGCATTTACACTGGCTCTTACAGACTGACTGAAATCAAATTTATGTTTTTATTCTAAAATAGTACAGTACATGCAATATTATTTGAAAACTAACAGCGTCAGATCGGCGCATATTCAAACCCAATCTGACGCTGTTCGTTTTCAAATAATATTGCATTAGTGCGATGATGTTTTTACATTACATATATTGTCTCTTTCATTCATCTTGCGGTTTGCAATCAGTGACCGCGTGTTTTTTCCTGATCTTGCCAGTTCGCACATGTTGCTGTATGGTGGCGTTTCTTTTGTGCTCCAGGACACGCAGAGGACAGAATAGTACACAGCTATATGCAATCAGACAGACAGACTAGGCAGAGAAGGCACTAAATATATAAATAAACAGGGAAGGCACTGTATAATAGATATATAAAAAAACAGCTAAGGGGATAGATATATAAATAGCTAGGAAGGAAAGGCACTATATGATAGGCAGACAGGGAAGCTCCTATATAATAATAAAATAAATGTTATTACTATATAGACGGACAGGGAGTTCAGGCAGGCAGAACGGCGAAGATTAAAAATAAAAAAAATGTTCTCCCCAGCGGGGAACTGAACTCAGATCTTTTGAGGTACAGCAAGTCTGCTGCGCTCTAAGTGACGAAATCTTACCAGTACGCCACGGAAGCAGCTGTTAAACTTCTTGAATCTTTTGTGAAAGTGTTTATTTGATCTTTGGCCTTCAGGCTTCACACATTTTATAGTTTATGCCTACATTTTGTATCATTTATTACTAAAATATGGAAAAGTTTGTTTTAACATTGTGTTTACACAGATTACTGTAGAAATGGAACACACACGAAATGCGTGTGTTCCAAATAACAATCTATTATTTCCACTCTAAAACTCTACTTCACTCCCAGATAATCAATCAAGGCATGAGCTGGGAGAAGTTTGTGCACGTTCTAAGTCGGTGGGGGATGGAATAGCCAGCTGCTTGCAGTTTGTTTTTATTGGCACATTTACAGGACAAAGGAGGCTGGTGGAGAGGTGAGAACGGTTTTAAGAAGCGATTTAAGGTGGGACGGATCTACGAGTTTTTTCGTAGACTCTGGTAATTCTAGTGTTAATCTGACTGTCATTTGCTAATTTTGCTTTTCATTTCACAATTTTAGAAATACTTCATTTCAAATCCAAACTTACTGGATTTGCATCTCAAAGTCTAGTATTTGTGCCAATATGGGCAAGGTCTTTTACTTCTTAAACACCACACTGAGCATTCTCCCATCCCCCACCTAATCCTTAAGCAAGCTGGACACAGGAGATACTGTAAAATGGTATGAAAAGACCTTTCTTTCTGCAGGTTTCCAGATCTAAATCCCATTCAGCATGTGTAGCATTCAACTGAACAGTACATTAGGCAGACTGCAAAGTTACTGACCAAGGATTAGCTCGTCTGTACAATAAATAAGTACTTGGAATGTGACCCGACAGCTGGAAACTAACTGGTATATCAACTGACGTCAGGGCTTCATATCCTTCTATATAAAAGCGGTTGGAATTGTCCTTCCGTCCCGTGAGTGATATGCAGGCGCAGAGTTTTACACACGCCCTGTCCATTTTGCAATGCACGATGGGATTTGTAGTTTCGTTTTTCCAGGTAAAAAAAGATTTTCTACTCCAGACTGTGCGATATCTTCTTCTTTCTTACTATATAAAAGCGGTCGGGATTGTCCTTCTTTCCCGTGAGTGGAAAGCGTAGCGGTATTCCGCTTATCAGAGACTTACTACTTGCAGCTTGCAGTACGAAGCGATATGATGTGAGCAGAGTTCTGGTGCTCCCATCGTTCCCTTGCTTTTGTGTGCGATGCGCTGGAAAAAATAGACAAAATTATGTCTCTGGAAAAAATAAATGTTGATGGAGTACAAATGCCTCACCGCGTAGTAAATATCAGGGGGGTTCAAAAGGGCGACCTCAATATAGAAAAAAAGTTGAAATTTCATCACAAAAATAACAGAAACCACGAGTATTAAAGTAATACTGCTCAAATGCAATATAACCAAATTAATGAGTTTGTATAAAATATCAAATCGATCTACATATTGAATTGCCTTAAGTGGTGGTCAACTTAAAAGTCGGTCGCCTTAAAAGGCGGGTCAGCCTAGTAAAATATCATTCTGGGATGTGAAACAAGAAAAGAGATTTCATTTTTTTTTAATGCATTTTTTTCCTGCTAAATGAAAAAACTGGAGTGCCAGATTGCAGAAAATCTTATAATCAAGTCATTATTTAAGTACATTCTATTAAATGTTTTTTTTTTTTTAAACTTACATTTTATTTAACTATTGTTTTCACTTAGTTGTCCTTTTTACTTCATTTATTAATTCATGTGCCTATTTGACTAAAAAATGCTGTTTAGCTTTTTCCTAAAAAATTCTAAAAAAAAAAAAAGTTTGCTGTCCCAGGAAAGAAATTTTTAACTGAAAATGATGTTAATATTTAAAGTAAAAATATATGCAAATAATATATGCTGCGAATCACAAAATTATTTTTACGTTCACTCAAGCTGTATTAGCCTGTGGTTTTTACACAAGGGGCAGAAACGCACATGGAGCTAATGTACCAGTACATATTTTATAAAACTGACCTGTATTTGCTGTGTACCTCATAACAAGTGAATGAAACAGTAACATCAACGTCTTTGATTTGCTCTATTCCACGTGAAATGCACTAACCTTGGAAATATAAATCACCATTGCCTTTATCAGAATAAACCATGACTTACAATCGTGTAACAAACACAAAGGTGTACTATGGAAGCGCAGTTCACAACCAATAATAAAATATGACTGTTTAATTCAGCATTAAAGGTTCATAAAATTTGGAAAATTAAGATTTATAACAAATATTTTCGTGATGAAATGCAAGAATCCATCTTTATATCTGGTGGCTTGAGAGCACCAGTCTGTGTATGAATAAGAGTGGCAGGGTTTCTCCCATTAGTCCCAATAGGCTGTCCATTCCTGCAGTTAATATGAGGTGCATCTGTAAAACTATGATATTAAGAAATTAATTCAATTTCATTTTTTTTTTCGCCCAACTTGAATCCTACAGTCAGTCGGGGCCCCTAGACCTAAGGTTAAATTGGCATATTCATTATTCCACCCCCGACTGTATGACATTTTATAAGTAAATTGTTACATTAATTTAAAGACTATTAATAATTAAAAAATTATGTAATATTACATTATATAATTAATATTATAGCTATGCAGTTAGCTTTACTTTCATGGAGACATCTGTGTCACAATTTGTTGCAAAAAGAAGCAGGAAGAAAGAAAAGGATGGAAGCCCAGCAACCAACAAACAATACAACCCAGCATTATCAGCAAACCTGTAATGTAGGGAATTTAGTGTGTGATGGAATTTATTTAGTTATTTTAATGACCATGGAAAAAAAATTATAATATAAATTCAATATTTACACAAAGAATTAACACAGTGCCGCTAGGCTGTCCATGTGGTAAAACATATATAAATCGTTAGAATCATAGTGACAGAGCACACATAATGCAAAGAAAGAGGTCAAAGTAACAACTTGCCACACAAGGAACTCCCTTGGTATTTGCTCAGTACAACTTGGTTGTAGGGAATCCATCAGGTAAATGGGAGCCCAGGATTCCCGGACATTTTGTATTCACGGGAATGAAACTGCTGTAATTCCCGGGAAACCGGGAACGGCCAAGCTCGCATATATAGCATGTAAAAGTGTAAAAATCAATCAAGAAATAACAGAGTTGAAAACTGAAGACTTCATTGACGTCTGTCAGACAACAGCTTTGAAGAGCAACTTGAAATTGCAATGCGTCAGTCTGTTGCATCCGCATTATCTGTGCCAAGAAACTTGCCATCACAGAATGATGACAAGAAACTGGATGCATCAATAAAAGCTGAAATGGCAGTGTTTCAGAGTAACGGCAAGCGCGGGCGTTGATTAGAACAAGTGTATCTGTATCTGATGACTGTGCTGCCTACTTCAGTGGAGGCAAAGCGTGCTTTCTCAGCGGCTGGCGTACTCTGCACGAAGTACGCTCTCGCCTGGACGACCGCACGCTGGACAAGTTATGATTTCTACGCTCTTATTACCGCAACTAACTAGATTGGGGTGCCCACAGTTTTTCGGCTTGTGAGCTACTTTTAAAATGACCACATTTGAAATGATCTACCTACATTAAAAAGTGTGTGTGTGTGTATATATATATATATATATATATATATATATATATATATATATATATATATATATATATATATATATATATATATATATATATATATACATACACACACACACACACACACACACACATACACACACACAGTATACTTTATACATAAAATATATGTTGTTGTACCTTGCATAACTGAATAACCTTTATGGCAAAATAATTCAATATATTTATGGTCACTACAGTATTTTATCATCTTCATGTGGGAAAAGGCTGACTCGCATAAATAATTAGCCGAATAATGCAGTCAAGAAGCTTTTCAATTCAGCTGAGTGAAAAATGACGCCTGTCCGATTAACTGCCATTTTAGTTCCCTCTCTTTTCTCTTTCTCAGATCGCATTTCATCAAGGAAGTCAGTTTCGTAGTTTTTATGAACAGTTTGAAAGTGCCTTTCCACATTGTCCTTCTTTGAAATAGCAATGATAGATTGACAGATCAGACAAACGCACTTTGATTGTGACATTGTGAGAGAAAAAAATCCTCTTCTAAGTCCACATAAAGCCCATAACATCCCCAATTATTATTATTTTTTTTTAAAATCCCTTCTTTAGTCGATATAAATTGGAAGACTAACTAGATCACAGCCGGAGTTTTGCAGTAGCTCGCGCGTTTGATCATTCATGCGGGATGACCAGTGTCTTAGAAGAAAGGAGGAGATCTCAGACTGGCCGCCCTGTATATCAATCGAGTGGCAAATGCCATAGGGAGGATATATGGTAGACTAATGTTTAAAAAAATTTTTTTTTGAATGCAACGCGATCTACCTGCACTACCTTTGCGATCTACCGGTCGATTGCGATCAATGCATTGGGCACCCCTGAACTAAATACATGTACTTGTATGACAGCATGAACTGCTTGTAGATAAGGTTAGTCTTTTATTGGTGTCAACATATTGCAGTAGTTTTATTAAAAATAAGTGTCGGTCATTATAAAACTGTTCACATGTGAGATGCCCGTGCACTGTGTCATTCCTGGGAATCCTGGGCTACCGGGATGACATGCGGGATTCCCGGGAATGGATTCCCTACTTGGTTGGGATTGTCTGTGCTTTAACCAAATCATATACTGTAAAGTGGCCCATGTAAGTCAGTCCAATTGTGCATCAGCAATGTACATTACCACTTTGTGTGTATGCTTCCAAAATGATGAAATTTTGGGCAAGCCCATTCATGTTACTGGGCTCCCAGGTGCAATCTTCTGGTGAAAGGGGTGCACATACGTTGAAAGAACAAAGAAACAACAGACCATACTAAAAGTTACTGCACCTTATCAAATATCTGGTACTGAATATTTGGGCAATTGTATTTTGCATCCAATGTGTATTTTATTGTTTGCTTAGCAACTAGTTAGGCCTTTTTTCATTTTATATACTGCTACTAGCAAAATACCCGAGCTTCGCAGCGGCGAAGTACTGCATTAAAATTTTTATTAAGAAGAAAATTAAACCTTTTTAAACTGAGGGAAAATATGCCAATAATTATTTGTTAAGGATCTCTTTGTATACCATGTTGTCAGTTCGGCCCTCCGGTTGCAACATGACCAAGCTGTGCGCTGAGCTTACTCTTGAGCATGTAACTTACAGTTGGTCATGTGAACAGTAATCTTGTCTCAAATCTCACAGCTTGGATTGCTGCTGTCATAATCGATTTGAGTTTCATGGTTTGTTTCAATTATGACAGTATTTGTAGGACTTGTGTTGAAGAGACATTCGGCATCTGTCAAGCGTTGTAAGCACACAACCGGTTTCATCGATAAAATCACATCCAGCTTTTGAGAGTTTAAACATTAAAGTGTCCTCTACTGAAATCGTCACCTGTCAATCTAAGATGTTTAAGAGGCATTGGCGGTTTCGAAAGGTGTAAAATATTTGGCCATTTTGTACACTTGAAAGCGACAACCGAACAATTCAGTGGCAGCCATCAACTCATATGCAGAACCATAGGTGAAGGGCTTAAGCATTTTACTCCTATAGTGCTCCTGTGTAGTATAATTATCTCCTGTACCGTCATCAGTCCACACCTTGAACCTGTCCCAGTCATTCAATACATAAGACACAATGTTCCTCCGGATATCAAGAGTGAGCCTGATATGGCCGTGCAATATGTAACAAAGAGAATGGAAAAGGTACGTGCCATCTCCGGGCATGGAAACCACTCGTTAAGTGACAGTTCTTTGATCGATAGTGATCATCTCGATAGACATGGTAATGGGGGTTGGAACGATAAATGAAATGGGTACCTGAGCAATGTAAAGTAAGTCTAAAATACCTAAACAATAACTATAATTGTAATAAACAAACAATAAAACAGCGGAAAACCCGTGGATTAAACAAAAAGGCTGTAGTTATCAGTAGGGAGACGTGAATCCCGTGGCGAAGTAAGGAAGGGAATGTAGAGACCGGAGCGACGGACTGACCTTATATAGGCAGGCAGCCAACAGCGTGGGAGGCGTTGGGATGGGGACCCAACGCCACCTCACCGTGACGAGGTGCAGGCTATGGACGTATATATATACGTAAGTAGGATTCAGTTAGTGTTGGGAACCCGTGTACCAAATTTCTTGAAGATGGGCCCATAAGTAACAAAGACTGTTGAAAGGTTCAATATGGCGGCCGACAGTGGCATCATACCACCGAAATAAGTACAAAATTTCAGCCTTCTACCTACACAGGAAGTTGGAAAATTGGTGACGTTGGAAAGTTCAATATGGCGGCCGACAGTGGCGTCATATCATCGAAATAAGTAAGTACACCGGTTTCGGTTAGCGCAGGGAAGCCGCCTACCAAATTTCGTGAAGATGGGGCCATAAATAAAGTTCAACATGGCGGACGTCGTCGACCGTTATGTGTAGAATTTCGAAATGAAACCTGCTTAACTTTTGTAAGTAAGCTGTAAGGAATAAGCCTGCCAAATTTCAGCCTTCTACCTACATGGGAAGTTGGAGAATTAGTGATGAATCAGTGAGTGAGTGAGTGAGTGAGTGAGTCAGTCAGTCAGTCAGTCAGAGAGGGCTTTGCCTTTTATTATTATAGATTTCACAGTATTCATAAACATATGGTTCCATGAAAAAGTCTGGACAACCCTGGCCAAACTACATGTTTTGTTGACATTTAAAGTAAAAAATTGATAAACTACATCAATGGCATTTTAACAAATATGTTAATGTAAATTTACAATTTATTTAATTGACAAAAAAGTTAAGACTAAAAGAATAAATTTGGCATTCATAAAGTTTGTGCACCATTTAGTTTGCAAGGTCTCAGAACTCATAAAATCATTAATCTGGTCTGGCTTAGCTCATGATGTATTAATTAGTCTGGTGAAAAATTGCCGTTAGGAATTGTAAGCCGATGATAATAAATTCTTTGACATTTCAAACACTGTGCAACACTCTCACAGGCTCTTCTATACAACTGAAGCAAGGTCTAAAAATTGAACGAAGTGATACCTAGAAAGCAGGAAACAAGAAAACGGGCGGAGAGAATGGATCAGGAAGGCAAAGCATAACCTCCATTAAGATTTTAAAGGATCTGCAGGCATATATGGCAGAGAAAGGAATGACGGTGAACTGCTCTACCATGTACTGTTACTAACACATATATGGCCTTCATGGAAAAGCCATCAGAAGAAAGCCTTGCCTGGGTGTAAGTAAGTGACAATATCTTCAAAAGGCAAAGGCATTTTGAAACTAAGTGCTACAAACAAATTAAGTTAGACACATTCTTTTTGTCACATTCACAAAAGGTTTGTTTGGAGAAAAAAGGATCAGCATGAAGAAAAGAACTGGCTGTATGTGTAGCAGCCAGTGGCATAGGAAATACTGTGTAAATACAGGCAAGAATGAAGAGCACTAAATATCAACAAATCCTAAAGTAGAACATCTGACTGTCAGTCAGGAAACCAAAGCAAAGCAAAAAAAAAAAAAAAAATGCATAGCTTCTACAACAAGAAAATCATCCAAAACACACTTGAAATCTACTATGACGTACCTCAAAAACACAAGGTGTTGGAAAAGCCCTCGCAGTTCCCGGACTTGGTCATAATTGAAACTCTGTGTGCATGCATCATAGCCCGAGAGTAAGTTGGAAGCGAAAACAAAGGGTTGATGGAGCAAAACACACACTCCTCACTACACCTCTTTTCCACCTTCCACAAAATCCTCTATTAAGATTTTGTCTCTAAATCTTACCAATTACCTCTCCAATGACAGTTATATTCCTCAATGTTCCATTTCTTCTCACAACAATAAAATTAGATCCTGCACTGCAAAAATTTTGTTTATGGCCTAAGGAACTATCCCAGGGACACAAGTTTCCACTACAACACACTTAACATAAAGATTTACATACCTAAAAGACTGCTATAACAGCTAGCTAGAACACAGTATGAAAGGACAGAATAATGGAAAAACTTTTGCAAAGTTAAAACTACAATTTTCTTTTAGCGGCTTTTGAGTGTGCGGGTTCTGATAAAGCTAACATGTTTAAACAAATTTGTGTGCCATGACATACTGTGTTGACTACAGTGAAGCTATTTTGCAGTACAGGGAAAAACAAAGGTAGAATACTTTCAGAAGTGTACAAGGTGGGGACTGAAAACTAGAAACAGAGGTTTGTCAGATTTTTTATTTAAACGAACAGTTGGTTATTCAGCTTGCCCAAGTATTTTATTGAATAAAAAGGGTTTACTATTGATACAGATATCCCACTTTATTAAAATTCTGTTAGACTTTAATTCATTAATCCGTTTTGACATTATCTGCAATATACGAAAAGAAATGACTATTTACATACGTCACATTCCAATTCCCACTTAACAGACCTTTGGACACTCCTCATTCTACAGTAACCCAGCAAAACTAATAAAATACTTAATATATTATTTATTATGAACAAGACAGTTTTAGTCCAACTTGACTGCAACTGAAATATTAGAATTAAATAACAGAAATAGTAGAAATCAAACCTCAGTTCTGTAGGCCAGCTGCAATTTACCATCCTGTCCTTGTTTAAAAAACTCCAGGAATGGATCAGATTTACCAAAGACATCCTGGCAAAGAGATTACAAAGTAAGTGAATACAATTACCCACTAATGACAAATAAAATGGCATCAACATGTTTTGTGTTACCAAAATGACATGATGTAACTGGACTGGAATGACAAGTGTGTAAACGTGACCTTTAATCAATGTAATATCCCAGTAGTTTACACACTTACACTGAAACAAACATCACTAAGTAAATTAACTACATTTCAGTCTTGTGTCCTTATTTAAATATATAAAGACAAGACCAAATGAAAAAAAGAAAAAAAAAAACACACCATTCATACCACATCGTACCTTTTTATCTAAATTTCTAGCTTCCACTTCGAGTACTACACATCGGTTATCATTAATTTCTTCCGCAGTAATCTGTAACGAAACCAAGACTAAGTTTACAAGGAAAGCTGTCACAATATATAGATGTACTCACAAAACACTGTACATCTTATGTTTAATGCACAAATGTGTTCACTGGAAATGGCACAGACATGAAACAGCATGGTATTGGCAGTAATGTCTGAATTTTTGAAGGCTGACAACACAGACTACAAAACTTCACATCTGAGGAAGGCACCTGGAAAAATCAGGGGTTGAGAAACTTGCATCAAACCCTGAAGCAGAAAGAGCTTTCTTCTCCTTTGGTCAGCATGAGAAGTGGTCAGAAACCCTATACCGAAGAGGACAGCATTTTATGTAAAACCAGCAATGCAGCATTATAGACTGAAAAACAGAAATTGGCAACAGGTACATCCCACAGCCTTCCCTTTCAATACTGGTACCAATTAAACTTCACATACTGTAATCATTCCTTTCCCTGCAGGTTTTCCTTTCTTCAGTTCCAGGGGCCTAATTAGTTTCCTGCTGGAAACCACCTAGAGTATTTTAGAGGAGAAGAAAAAAAAAAAAAAAGATCAATCACAGAGAACATTATACTAACATCATTTTACACTTCCCATAAAACACAGTGAATATAAAAAGGGAAGGACTGAAAATAGATGGACACTTACGACTGTGTGACAGCATGTACAGTAGAGATGTAGCAATTTTTTATTTTTATGGTCAAATCCAATCTCCAAGTTCTCCGACACACAATTGTCGGACTATAAATCAGCTTGCCAATGTCACATTAAATTTATTAAAAAAAAACAAAAAAAAAAAACACACACACACACACACACTTTCGGGGGTACACATCTGGCTCTAGTACCAGGCTGGTTTCCAGAAAGCATTGTGACACTAAAAATATTGTAAATTCCATCTTAACACTGACTACTAAAATTAGCCTTGGTCTCGTCCGATGCGAGAGATGGACGTCTGAAGTGGAGCTCCGTTAGCAGTGGTGCTATTTTTCCATATTATTTGCTTATTATTCTGAGATATCCTGTATTTATTCAACCCGAGAGGGACTACTACAGTATATGTAAGCACATATAAACATGGCCAACAAGAAGGGGGTCGAAAGAATCGAAGACTAAAGCTACATCCAAGCTGCGATCAGCAAGCCCTAGTTCAAGATCGGCCTATCAGAGACAGACCTGGATCAGATGGGCGAAAGCACAGACTCCTCGGGACCACGGTCCGCTACATCGTCGCCGGCTGAGAGCGAAAAGGGGAGAGAAGGTGCGATCGTGAGTGCAGATGTGGATAGTTCGCCGATTGGAGAAGATTACCTGAAACTGGAAAGGGCCGGGAAGTCCGCGGCTTCAGTTACGCAATTACGCGGGACTGGAGCAGCGGGGACACCGGCTTCAGCAAAGTCTGCTGCTTCATCTACGGTACAAGAAGGCACATTTGAGCTATCTGAACTGAAAGTGTTGCTCGCTGAGCTCACGCAAGATATAAAGAAAAGCGAGAAGGCTAATGAGAAAGCAACGGCAAAGGCACTTGAGAGACTGAAACAGGAACTGAAACAGGAGATGAAACAGGCCAATGAATGGCTGCGACATGAATTCCAACAGGCAAATGAAAGGCTGCGTCAAGAGGTACAACTTGAACCGACAGGTGCTGGGTAAAATTGAAGAGCGCATTGAGAAAAACTCGGTTAAACTGAGCACGCTTGCTGATCAATTGGAGCATCTTAGTGAGACATTCACGAATCGGATCGAAATAGCGAACATCTAGCTGCCAGTGCCGAGGAAAGAGCAGTAAATGTCAATGTAAAAATGAGAAAAACTTGGAAAGACAGACTGGCTGCTTTAGAAGATGGGAGTAGAAGGTATAATGTCAGAATTGAAGGCCTGCGGAGAATCGAGAAAGTTTAAACCCTGTGAAATTCGCAGCTGAACTTTTTCTAAAATAATCGGGGGCGACTTTAAAGCAGAATCTGAGATAGCAGCGGCTTACCGTCTGGATCAAACACCGTCAGACCCGACCAAGATCTTTTATAGTTCGTTTTGAGCGATTATCATTTAAGTTAGAGGTGATGGAACTCCTCAGAAAAAAGGAAGATATTATATATGAAAATTGCCACATTCGTCTTCCCTGACTTCTCTCCAGCAACAGCTATTAAATGCGCAGCCTTCTATAATATTAAACAGCGGCTACGGCAAGCCAATGTCAAATACGGCCTCCTGTATCCGGCAAAACTGAAAGTGGAATGGCAGGGTCATTTCTATGTTTTAAGCTAGCAAGGAGGAGGCAGAAAATGAGTTAAGAAAGCTGATCCGGGACTATTCTGATACATAATTGTGAGTCATGGCGGTAAATGATAAAGCTAGGATTAATAATCTACTGTCTGATCTATTTGTTTTAAAATACGGGTTTTTATCAGCATATATTCTCATATATTCTTATTATTACTTAGTATTACTAGGGCTAAATGTTTATGTTTTATTGTGCTTAATTACGTTTTCCTCCTTTTTTTTTTCTTTTTCTTTTCTAATTATTTCATGTGTACCCTAAATGAGACTGTTCAATATCATACCCTTGGTTTACTGTTATTGCTATTACTGCATTAAGACTTGTTATGCTTGTTTTGGACACATCTTTAACACCATCACCTGGGTTTATTATCTGGGGATATCATCTTAATGCACTAAAATTGCTGAAGATATATATATATATATATATATATATATATATATATATATATATATATATATATATATATATATATATATATATATATATATATATATATATATATATATATATATATATATATATATATATATATATATATTAAGTGCAAAATTCTTTTTTTTTTTTTTCCTCTTTTAAAGACTATATTGGTAACAGATATCTCTATCTTTTAACCTTAAAGCGCCACTGCATGGGGGCTTGATGTGCTTTGGTCGTGCTCTGTCTCTGGGTATGTCAGAGGACTGGGACTGCATGAAGTGGGTTTTAGCCTCACCTGGGGAGGCAAAAAGGGAGGGTGGGGGTTAAGGGGAAGAGAAAGAGAGCAGGCTTGATCTATATCTAATCTATCATCTCAATCTTTATAATTATAACTATCAACGTAATAATAAGCTGCATGGCAACAACTCTTGGGGGAATAGGAAATTAAGACCTAAACTATTTCACTTCCAGTTAAGACTATAAAATGACATCAAAAACTCAGAATCAGTGTCTCCATGATGGGACAGTTAACCGTAAGCTGGAATGTTAAAGGCCTGAATCACGAATTAAAGAGAAAGAAAGTACTTTCTCACCTAACAGGTCTAAATGCTAAAATAGTATTTTTACAGGAAACCCACTTACTAAGTAAGGATCAGTTCCGGCTGCAAAAGACTGGACTGGCCAAATGTTCCATTCTAGTTTTACAAAGAAAACTAGAGGGGTGGGAATTCTCATACATAGAACAGTACCATTTGTAGCATCAGATGTAGTATTGGATCCTGAAGGGAGATATGTGATGGTCATGGGAGACTTATCTAACTGTAAAATGATTTTGATAAATGTTTATGCACCTAATGTTGATGATAAGGAATTTATACAAAATTTATTTGCATCCATTCCCAATCTGAACACTCATAAACTTATAATGGCTGGGGACTTTAATTGTGTTCTAAATCCACTTTTAGATAAGACTTCCTCCACAGGGGGAACGGCAACTAACACCGCAAAGATAATTACAAAGTTTATAACTGATCACAACTTATCAGATCCCTGGAGGTTTTTAAACCCAAATTCAAGAACATATTCTTTCTACTCACCAGTACATCATTGCTACTCAAGGATTGATTACTTCTTTATAGATAATAACTTCTTGCCTAAGATTAAATCTTGTAAATACGATGCTATTGTTATTTCAGACCATGCTCCGATGATCTTGGAGCTGAAATTACTAAGCCCCATACACTCACCCCCAGATGGCCTCAATCCGCTTCTATTAGCTGACGAGAATTGTACTGAATTTATATCCAAACAAATTGAATTCTTTCTAGAGACAAATACATCCCCTGAGATCTCTGCAGGAATACTCTGGGAAACTCTTAAGGCCTTCTTAAGAGGACAGATTATCTCATATCTTTCCCACAGAAATAAATCCGAAGCGAAGAAAGTAGCAGAGATAAAAGCGAAATTACTAAAATAGATGAAGAACATGCCAGACTACCAAGCGAGACTCTACATAAGAGGAGGCAGGCTCTACATTCAGAATTAAACCTCTTGACAACTAAAGAAACTGAACAACTAATTTACAAATCCAGACATCATTATTATGAACATGGAGAAAGCTAATAAGCTTTTAGCGCAACAAATTCACAAGCAAGATATGCATAGCGCAATCTCGGTAATTACTAACACGAACGGAGATAAAATCATCGAACACAAAAATATAATGTACACTTTTAGAGACTACTATAAATCCCTATATACTACTGAGTTTAAAGAAGACAATATACAATCTAATGCATTTCTGGATAAATTACAGATACCACAAATTGACGCTTTTAGTGTGGAGGAACTTGATAAACCTCTGTCATTATCAGAATTACTGGATGCTATAAAGTCACTCCAAGGTGGAAAAGCAGCAGGCCCTGATGGCTACCCTGCAGAGTTTTACAAGAAATTCTCCGCTCAGCTAGCTCCCTCCTATTAGCAACATTTACAGAAGCCAGAGATAACCAATCTCTTCCACAAACCTTTAAGCCAAGCACTAATCACTGTCTTTCCAAAACAAAATAAGGACTTATTACAATGTGCATCATACAGACCAATTTCACTTCTGAATAACGACGTTAAAATACTCTCTAAAATCATAGCTAGAAGGATGGAGAAAGTGCTCCCCTCAGTAATATCACAAGACCAAACTGGATTTATTAGGGGCCGACACTTATCTTCAAATCTTGACGCCTGTTTAATGTAATATACTCACCAACTAAATCAAACACCCCAGAAATATTATTATCATTGGATGCAGAAAAAGCATTCGACATGATTGAATGGAAATACCTTTTTACTATATTGGAGAAGTTTGGGTTTGGGCCGAACATTTGTGCATGGATTAAATTACTGTATACTAACCCAGAAGCTTCAGTTTGCATCAATAACATTTGCTCAGACTACTTTAAACTAGAGCGTGGCACAAGACAAGGATGCCCTTTGTCACCTGCTGTTTGCAATTGCCATTGAACCACTGGCAATACATTGTCGAAATACTGATCAGATAAAGGGGATTAGCAGAGAAGGACTGGAACAGAAAATCTCATTATATGCAGATGACATGGTACTGTATATATCGGACCCAGAAAATTCTGTGCCTGCAGTCTTAGCAGCACTCACAGAATTTCAAAAGCTCTCTGGTCTCAGAATTAATCTGAATAAAAGTGTACTCTTTCCGTGAATTCTCAAGCATATAATATTAGATTAGACACCCTTCCTTTTATCATTGCAGAACAGTTTAAATACCTCGGGGTAAACATCACAAGTAAACATAAAGCTCTTTATCAACAAAATTTCGTCGTCTGCATGGAAAAAATTAAACAAGACTTGCATAGATGGTCAACCCTTCATCTCACACTAGCTGGAAGAATTAACACTGTTAAGATGAATATTCTTCCTAAGCTCCTTTTTATTTCAAAACATACCAATATACATTAATAAATCGTTCTTTAAGCAATTAGATTCAACAATAACCTCATTTATTTGGAATTCTAAACATCCACGCATCAAAAGAGCGACCCTACAAAGACAAAAGGCAGAAGGCGGCATGGCTCTACCTAACTTCCAGTTTTATTACTGGGGCAAATATACAGTCGATAAGAACCTGGACACAAATAGAAGAACATACACAGGCATGGACCGCAATAGAAGTAAAATCCTGCAGTACTTCTTTGTATTCCTTGCTCTGTGCTCCAATAAACACACGTTATCGGCAATACACTAATAACCCAATTGTGCTCCACTCACTTAGAATCTGGAACCAATGTAGAAAGCATTTTAAGACGGAGAAGCTTCTTTCTGTGGCACCTGCAAAAGAACCACCTCTTTCAACCCTCACAAACATATGCAGTTTTAATATCTGGAAAAATTTGGAATTAACTTGCTTAGAGATCTTTATATAGACAACGTCTTTGCATCCTATGAACAATTACATTCCAAATTTAACATTCCAGCTACAAATTTCTTTCACTATCTTCAAATCAGGAACTTTGTTAAACAGAACCTTCCAGATTTTCCTCATCTTGCACCCTCATCCACGCTGGAAAAATAATTGCTCAATTTCAAGGAGTTAGACTCCATCTCTACAATATATAAAATCCTTTTACAATCCCTTCCTTTCAAAGATCCAAGAGGACACTGGGAAAATGACCTCTCAATTAATATATCAGAAAAGGAGTGGAAAGTAGCAATGCAGAGAATTCACTCAAGCTCCATATGCAAAGCATACAATTATACAACTCAAAATTATATATCGAGCACATCTGTCTCGACTAAAACTCTCAAAATGTTTCCAGGGCATGATCCAACCTGCGAGCGTTGCAACCAAGCCCCAGCCTCACTAGGTCACATGTTCTGGGCCTGCACCAAATTAACATTATTCTGGACAAAAATTTTTAATTACCTCTCAGACAGTCTTGGACTCACAATCCCTCCTAACCCATTAACAGCTGTGTTTGGGGTTCTTCCAGAGGGTCTTAAAGTGGAGAAAGACAAACAAATTGTGATTGCATTCACTACACTGTTGGCACGCAGACTTATTCTGATAAACTGGAAGAACCCAAACTCTCCTCTTTTAAGTCAGTGGGAAACTGATGTGTTATATTATTTAAAATTGGAAAAAATCAAATACTCAGTTAGAGGATCTGTGCAGACTTTTTTCAAAACATGGCAGGATCTAATCAGTAATATTTTGAAATAAGTTTATAAAGCACAGAGAATTTGTTGATTTAGGTATTTTTAAAGCCTTAAATTTTACACCGTTTGGCTTGCTCTCTCTCTCAAGGGTGGGGATCGATCTGTTCTTAGCATAATTCTTTTTTTTTGTAAAAACTTGATTGCTATGTATGGATTGTAATAAAATTAATAAAAAAAAAAAAAACACTGACTATTAATTTACATACGTTTCTCAGACCTCAAAATATCTAAAGCAGTCTTTCAAATCTTTATAAATCTGTGTTTCCCAGCCCACTCACTCGCCAAGTGCTTCTTAAAACAGGGTTCCTCTTATGTCAACCTTAGTCATTGGCAAAGTTGTCAAACAGAATACATTAAACTTGCACAATGACAGCTCGCTGAACATTTAGAATACTAACATTTATGCTTAAGATTATATAATTTTCATGATGAAATACATTAAATCATTTCTAGTGTTACATTTTACAGCTAAAGTTGAGTTCATCAAATAATTTACACAGTTAATTACCAATTTATAAGTTAATGATATTTCCATGTTCTTTAAAAGTTATGAATGGTTAGTTTTCATAGGTTACAGCTAGATTTACTATCAGACATTTTCTCTGCTGCAATTGGTTACGTGGAGAAGTACAACAAAAATTGAAGGAGAGGAATTGGGGATGTATGCATGGACAGAGAGAATGGATACAGTAAACAAAGCCTATCCAGAACATCCATTGTATTCTGTACATAGATGACCGCTCACTACCTTAAGAGGCTAACACATGATATTTAAATTAAACCAGTGGGCTGTAACTTATAGGACTTTTTATGGATATTGTGTTCAAGTAGCCCTAGAACACCTATATCTTCAGCTGAGCCAATTTGATAGTCTATCAAAAGAAATGGCAAGTTTGATTGTGGACATGGTTGGTGATAGCAGGATATTGGTTTGTCTTCTTACGAAACACTTTCAGCTACATTCTTTGTATGAAAATGTGTTATGCAAATAAATGTTGTGGTTGCTAATTTAATGACTGAGGAAACAAAAACAAATTTATATTAATTAAATATATAGACAGAGAATTCACAAATTGTCACCAGGCAGTTAACGCTAATGTTCTGTTATCTATAAGCCCATCACTCCTTTAAAGTTAGTCTTAGAAATATGTTGGATTTTGTGCTTTTTTTATATGCTTTATCATATCTGTTTATTAAAATATAAATGTCACATTTACTTCATACTGCTTTTTACAAGTTTACTTGATTACAGTGAAGGACCAATAATGATAACATAAGCTTATACCAATATTGCAAATCAATGGCTTTTCATAGGACTTGTGATGCTGTTTCACAGTTGATTTCAGGGGAGAGTTATGCTCATTCCTAAATTGGCAGTTTAAGAGGGGCTTCGGGAAGCGCATGAAAAAGTCACTACTTTGTTATGTACATGCATCATATATTGCTCATTAAGGTTCATTGTTTTTGGAAAAAAAACGCAGCCCTGGTCAAGGTAGTGACATCATACAAGCATTCATATGCCATAAACTATTCATTTGAAACGTAATTTCTAAACCATTCAAATTTGTAACGCTCTTAAGCAGATCAGACTGTGCCGCAAAGTGTGAGATGCAGTACACATGCATTAAAGATCTGGTCATGTGCAACTCAAACTAGACAGGTAGCGCAGATAGAGTAAGGATATCCCCATCCAGCACGGCAGATACAGTTCTATAATGTCACACTAGCCTCACAATGCAACAAAAAAGGTAATAAAAGGCTGCCGCAAGGCAACTTTTCAGGGAAAAATTCAGTAAACAAGTTCCATGGCAAGCCCACTGACAGAAATGCTTTGCCAAATTTCGCCAATTAACACGAGGCATCAGACCTGATCACAGCAGATTAGTGGCGCATAGAAGGAAAAGTAATAAAACCCCTATGTCCTGTTGACATTGAATACACTGTTTTAAAGCATATTGCTAACAGCCAAATGAAAATAAACTGAATAAAAGTTCGCTAGAGTCCATCATCCTGCATTAACTGCTCTATATGAGCCACTTCCTTTACTTGTTGAGATTTACTGAACCCTAACTTTCTATATTAAGCTTTAAAATATAAAATCACTTAGCAGTGTGCTTAAGATAACAGTATTCCTCATTCTTAAAATTAGTTGATTTGGAAAGTATCTGCCACAAATTTTTTTGCTATCAATCAGTATTTTTTCTCTCTTATTACTCCTTAAAAATAGCCAGGAATTTACATTGAAAAGGTTAGAAAGATGCCTTTGTATGGTCCAGAACAGAGAAAGTTGCTGTTTAAATGGAATTTACAGAAACATGTACAGTCACGTTGATCTAGCTAATTGCCTTGATTAGGTAACAGGTAAGCAAACAGTAAAAGAATACACACCCTTCCGTTACTGAAAGGGAAAAAAGTATGTGCCACAATTTTGTAGAGAATGAAAAGGCAGAAGACTATGACTAACTATCTGAGGAGCATCTCTCTTTCTGCCTAGCACTTGGTGGGGAAAAATGTCTACACATTTGTCTAAAAATTTCCTACACGTTTGGATGTTCTTCTCTGATGAGTGGTCTCTGATGAACATGGGGAAGAGGTTCCACTGGAATAAACCTCAAATATAAAGATACCAGTAACGGCGTACTGCACGATAACGCGCAGTGAATACACTTGAATTGAGCGTTCATAGTTTTCATACTCTTTTACTGTACGTTTAGCATTCGTTTGCTCAGAGGTTGATGCGCTTGCTGCTTCCGGAGCAGCTCTTCTTTTCTCCACCCTAGCGGCCCGCTGCTTCTCTTCTTTCGTCAGCATCTTTTTGCGTTCAAACTGATTAAGATTTTTTGTGTTGCAATTACTTAGTATGTTTTCTTTAATTTTGCACTTAAGCTGGCACTCAAGTCTTCAATCTGCCACAAGAATGATTAAAGATATGAAGAGGTAGGGGAAGTGACCGCGAAGGTGGTAGGGAATGAGAACGACGCCCATACACATGCGCCGCACGGCCGCCCTGCTGCCGAGAGTTGATTCTACAGTAAAATAAAAATAAAGAGTAATAAAAATCATCACCCCGAAATCGGATAGTAGACATCACGTAGTATATGTGTGCCAAATTTCAAGTCAACAGGTGAAACGGTTTGCAAGCTACAGGTGATTTAAAATCCCGGACAGACAAACGAACGGTAGCGTATTATACAAGAAGAGAGTGGTAAACTGGAGTGAGTCTATGTTAGCAGGCTTCTGCTTGTCATTCCACAGTGAAACACCTTCAGAGGAGAGCAATTTTGCTACTAGATTTGTATTCAGCACTCTCAGATCCATAAAAATCATATACTTTTTTTCAGACCAGCATTATCATTGTTGCAAGTAGAGATTCAGGCTAAAACTAACAATGTTGTGCAGAAAGTATAACAAAAAACAGATAAGAGAAATATGACAATGAATGCCTTATTCAGATCCTTAAAAGTGAAGGAAAATTTTAAATAAATGCAGTTAACACAGTAATTGTAGACATTCTAATAGCTCCTCCCTGAATATACAGTACAAAAAAAAAAATGCTGCAATTTTGCCCAAACCGTTCAATGTATATTGCCCCTAATAAATTATATGTTTTGCCAATCAACTAGACAAAGCAAAGCAATTATTTCATAGCAACAACATTCACAGCAATTTTAGCTCTACATTCAAAGCAGCAACTTGGTAGGTTTTGGATTTCTGTGGCACCTTTTGTTCTCACAATGCAAACAAGAAATTTTGGATTAAACTACAGACTACATTTAATTTGAAGAGAAGCCCCTACTTAACCTCTTAATACAAATTAAAAGAAAAAGGATTTTTTTAATTAGACACCTCCATATCTAAATTCTCAGGTATACTTTATGAAATTGCTAAAAAGTAAATGGAACAAATTACCTTTTTGCAAATTTGAAGGTCTTTTGTTTTATAGCGGAGTATCGATTCAATGAAAGTGCTGCATGAACAACACTCACCATTTGTCTACTTGTAATTTTACAATGCAGTAAAAGCAATTAGGACTAAAGAAAATACTTTTTTTTTTTAATTTGAGGACTGGAATCTGCCTAAATACTTTTCCTTGGTTTATAAATTCTTGCTGAAAGTCAGACTGTTTTTGAGCAAGCTGCTTCTGCCTATAGTTTCACCACAAGCTGTTGTTGTAAAGTCTGTCAGCGCTAACAGAACCAAATTTTAAAGGAAAGAGTAATAAAAACTTAAGGAAGAAATCAGACCTGGATGGTTGATTCAAAATTTATGATTAAAAGCAATGTGATGATGAACAGACTTTTCTTTTATAGCAGTGATAGCAAAGGTTGGGCAACAATGGGGAAAACACTAAATAATGCTCACATAATGTTCCAAAAAATTATCTGCACATGGGTTCTCCATGCAAGTTGATTTTTCTTTTCAAGCTCTTTAGTACTCTTAACAGAACACATAGCACACTTAAAGATAATTCATATTTTCTACCATGTGGAGTATCAAGTTTGTAATGCACTCTGGACAAGCATGATATCATGCGTAGTGCTGGGCGGTATGAGCAAAATTCTATATCACGGTATTTTCCAACTTTATACCGGTTTCACTGTATTCAACGGTATTTTTCCCCATGCATGAGTGGATGTTAACTACATTTTCCACTGCAATTACTGCAGCAGCTACGAATAACCTATTCCACTGTCATAAGAATTGTACATTGTACAAAAAACAACATTTTAATGTGCACACAAGTATTAATACAGGTTTGCATCTCCCCCATAAAGTGATAGTTTCCAAGGGGGTGGCACTAATGAAGAGAAGGAATCACATTGCATGACAGTTGCAGTCAAAATGTATTGAACAAATTTTGCAAACAACTTAAATTATAATTTTGACAACATATTTTAAAACATCCAAAGAGGCATTTACACTTAGTAAAATATACAGAGGTGCTTGTCAAAAGTTGTATCGCACTGAACAGGTCTCAGAAAAGGAATAAGTAAATAGATAGTAATAGTAAATATTTTTTGTAAATTAACTACACTTTCTGTTAATGTTAACAATCTCTGTACACTGACACGTTAAAGAGACTTTTTAAACAACTTTGCCATCATTAAACTGCATAAAATTTTAAACTAAAATAATAATAATAAAATAAATAATAGTGCAAATTCCAGTAAAAATACTATTACTTCAAGGCTTCATTTCATGCCCAGGTACATTAAACTGTATTCACCAAATAAAAATAAAACAAGTGCAACTTGTTGATGACACCTTTATGACATCATATTGCAAATTGCATTAATATGGACCTTGCTTTAAGCTAAGCTATATACATAAATAATAAAACTGCAACTTGCATTTATAATGCTATTTGTGATAAAGCAGGTCCACGGCTTCAAAAAAAAAAAAAAATAGTATGGCCAGTTTTTAAATCCAGTTAGCGGTGTCCATCTCTGTGGGTGCGACTGCACAACCGCGGGGAGTTGATGAGGTAACTGGGGCGAGTTGAACCTGCACGTGTGGGTGCGATCGTTCTCAATTGCTTCATCGGCTTCATGCGGCATGTGATTAAAGGAGCTGCACCCTCAGAGACGTAGATTTATGGACCAGCAGGATAGGGGGAAAGAAAAAAGAAAAGATAGAACAGAAGGAGGTTAAAGAAGGGAAAAGGTAGTCATCGGAGACGAACCAAACACCAGTAAGGAATAGGCAGCATGAGATGGGGCTCTGTGAGGTAGCGCAGGCTGAGGCGCTCTAGAGGCTGGTTCACCCCACTGACTAAGAGCGTAGAGTGGGGCGAGAGACATGTAAAACCTCCCAATGGATCCGAAGAGCAACTGAGTGAACACTAAGGAAGACGGGAGGTGTGCCAACCTCAGACGGTCTGGCTGCGCAGTGTGGCGGCAGCTAAGACGGGGGTTGGCAGAAAGGAGTTTGTGCTGCAGAGGCTCTACTGGCAACACCAGTGATGGGTGAGCCGGGGACGCAGAAGGTGGTGGTCTGCAATAGGGTGAGGAGAGAGACTGCATTTTAACCTCAATTTTAACAGATTTATTTATTATGGATTTTATTACCACGTTTTCCTTGTTTTATAGATTTGGTATTTATTTGGGTACTGTATTTTGTTTTAACACTGCACAATGGACTTACTTTTGTCTGTTTTTAATAAAAGCACTTGAGCACTTTCCACCATCCTCTGGCTTCAATGAGATTTGACAGCCCATCTCGGTCATAACTAATAAATGGTGTTTGTTCAACAGACTCCCATGTGGGAAGAGGGAGTCTGTAGGGGACCGGCACCATCACACTATTAGACAATACTCGGGTACATTACACAGTATTCAAGTATTGCAAAAAATAAATATACACACCAACAAGTGCTACTTGGCTTGCAGTTTTATCCAGTACTATAGAAACAGTATTCACACCTTTGAAAATAATAATGGTCCACATCCGACCTTTTAAAACCAAAGTATCTCCAGACAACAGGCATGACTCCTTTTTTCAGCAAAAGTTCTTCTGCGCCACATTCCGAACATTGATTAGGCTATTTAAACCTGTGTTGCGGTATAAGAAAAATCCATATCATAACAAAAATAAAACACGGTTTTTGGTATGAACCGGTATACCTCCCAGCACTAATCATGCATCATTATATTTTAGGTAATTTTATATAAAAAGATGTCGGCATGGTGAAGTGGTTGAACTATTAATTTAGAATTTGTGGGAAAACCTGATTTTCAGGACAAAAGCAAAACACACACCGAGACAACATGCAAAAGATCAGATAGAACACAACAAAACCCAACTTCATACCTGAGTTTATAAAAACTGCAATGAGGCACTAACAATCGAAAAAAATAAAAAAAAAAAATCTTAGAAGTGTTGATGATGAAATCCTATTTTCTTTTGTAATGTTCTTAAATAAATATAAATTTCTCCATCCTACCTGTCCCAAGGTGCATTCAAATCCTCCCAGGTAATCATCATCACTAAGGTCAACAGATTTATTGTCAATATCATAAATACCAAACTTCAAATTTTGTACTTTCTCAAAATAATAATCTATATGCAACTTCTTAGAAAATTCAGGATCCTGGCAATTCTTTATTTTCTCTGTTCGATCCAGCTGAAACAAAAATAAAACACATTTGTACTATGAATACCATTTTCATAGAAGCAAATTTCCAGAGAAAAGAGATGAAATGGAAAAAAGCAATGAAAATGCCATAATACTCAGAACAGATAAGAAATGAAGTTTGTTGGACCAGAGTTATTTAAAAAGCCCTATTTTGTATTATATGTTTAAAAACAAAGCTTGTAAATGGAACATTAATTTGTGCCACATAGCTGACTGAAGAGGTCTCCTTACCTCAACCCACTTATCTCCTCCCATGTTTTGCAGCAATACGCAAAGTGGATCAGATTTAGAACCAACATCCTTATCAATCAGATTCTGACAGGAAATGGAAAGCTCCACCTTGGTGACACACTCTGTAGCCATCTGGCAGGAAAGAAGAACAGACATCATTTAACAAGATATCTTCATTAAGTTTTAGATTTTTTCTATTAAAAATAAAAATGTAGACCGATTCCGATTTTCAGACTATGAACATATCACTGCTCCCCTGTTTATTGTCTTCTCTCTGGGAGCTAATTCACTTCCAAACACCTGAACTGAGTATTCCCAATCTAGTGACATTTTTATTTACTTAAGGTCATCTTGAAATTACTCTCAAGGAATGAATTTGGAGCCCTGAGCCTGAACCTTAAACCCCCTTAATTTGAGTCAACAGCCAAAACTGAAGACAATAGTAATACTTCTTGGAAGCTACAATTAAGTCCATGTTTAAAATCTTCACATTTACACTGCAAGTCTATAAAAAATATATAAAATTATTACCATGTTGTATTAATGCAAACAAGCAGAAGGGAAGAAGGCGATTGACATAGTAATATAGCAAAATGCTAATTCAAAGGGTGTTTCCTCTTAACAATGTATCACCATTCACTTTGGGTCTAACAAGCTTGAGCTCTCTCTAGTATTGTATTTAGATTCTTACTTAGTAAGTATTCAATGATCATCAAGACACAAACAAAATACTGAACAGCTAAAAAGCTTTCAAATATCCAAAAAAGAATGACATCTGCATGTTATCTTTTTAATATAGCAAAGCACAGTACGCAGAAACAGTGACACTTGCTTTGAAAAACTCAATATTCAATGATAAGTTGCCTCCAACTCTTTACTTAAAAGGGGGTATAAAGAGTTAAGTTGCCGACTGCATTGCACATTATTTCTTAAATGAAAGCTGTAAATTTGGAAAGCATTTTTTGTGCTCCATACTTTAAAACAAAGTGCTGCCATTACCTACATATTTAGACAAGCTCAAGTGTTTAATTGGAAATATGGAAATTCACTACTTAGTTAGGTAGTTAGTTGGGGGCTTAATGTGTGAACATTCCAATACACTACATGAAAATCTGGGTGCCTTGGCCTAAACTTATCGTTATGAGCTGTAGCATCAAATCTCCAGCAAATGTTAATATTTAGTACCTTTAACACTTAAAACGCATTGAAATACAAAAAGCAGAACAAAACCAATTTTGGACAATGTACCAATGAGTTACCCTCACAAATGGTGAGGTAGTTAAGAATATGAAAGTATTTTGTAAACTGGGTCAATTGCAGTTTGGACAATATAACCTATATGCAATACAAGAATTATCTGAATTTTGTCATCACCCATGAGCGAGTTCAGATGATATCACACAAGAAGTAGAATTCAGACATCATAATGTAGTATTTTTCAAATTAATAAAATGCAGGGATATTCCATATATTTAATAAACTCACTAAAACTCCAATTTAATATTACTTAGATGTAAAAATACTACAAAAAGTACACTTCCATCAATAGATTTAAAAAAAAATCAATGTTTACATAAGTGAAGATGCATGCAGTTGACCTGAAAAATGTTTCTCTCTTTACCCAAAACTGTGATGAATTTATCCAGCATTATTTTTTTTATACTGTATTTGTATTTATTGTATTATACAGTGGGTTCACAAGTAGAAGCATGTTTAAGAATAAACTTCAACACACCAATCAGAAAATGACCTATACATTAACAGTACAAAATAGTTTAAGTTTGCAAGATTTATGTGAAATTCTTTTCTTCAACAGTGAGTCAATTTTGCCCGTTTGCAGCTTATCAGTCCAACTCCTAACTACAAGGTGGGCCATAAGTTTCCATACATATAGTTTTTAACATTTTATATTTTAATATTTCAGATACCCTAAAAAATGCATTTGAATAAAGAGCATTACCCCACTTGATTTTTATCTTTGGGGGCATTTGAAGGCCATGGTGTATCAGGAAAAGAAACAAAACATAAATCATCTTAGGGAACGTATCACCAACGCCACTACAAGCATAACTCCAGCTGTGCTACTACGTGTTCATCAGCAGTGGCGGACACATATTGAAATGTGTTTTCAAAGCAATGACAGTCATGTAGGGCATATTATATAAATAAAAATGGTTTTTCATAAAAAAATTTTATTTTTTTATGTATGGAAATTTATGGCCCACCCTGTATAATACGGTTTACATATACAGAAAAATCCAGTTCTACCAAGCACTGAACTGCACTCAATATTACCAAATATGGGCACCAGTGTCACTATGCAAC
The DNA here is from genome assembly GCF_016835505.1 of Polypterus senegalus. NCBI lineage: Eukaryota > Metazoa > Chordata > Cladistia > Polypteriformes > Polypteridae > Polypterus > Polypterus senegalus. The sequence continues at coordinate 8,962,297 of NC_053167.1, forward strand.
AATATATATTTGGAAAGCATAAGACAAATGTGGTTCACACAAGGAAAAAAAAAAAGACCTGAGCAAAAATACAGTCATACACAAAAGGTGCAAGGTAATTTAAATGTGTAACAAAAAAAATTAAACACACATCCTGCTATATTATTAATGACTGTACTAAATAAAATGAAAAAAGTAATTACAAGAGAAGTATGTCCTAAATCGACACAGCCCCAAATTTGCCCATTAGTGGGGCTACAAGAAACACCAAATATCCACAGACAGACAAGAATTGACAACTGATAACGTAGAATATGAAGTAGCACTGGGGTACTATCAAATAGTTATGAATTTACATTGTTAGCAGGAATAAATTGCCTTTTTACTTATTAAACAAGCACTACTTTTTTCATTGATGCTATCTAAGAATGTCTATAAAGTTTTTTTTTTCTTTTCTCAGCTAATAGTTCTTAGTTTGAAGGTTGCTGATATTTATGAGGATATCATCATTATAATAATTTTGCTATGGATACACAACCACAGAAATGGTTTAAAATGTGATGCTATTTTTGAACAAAACTAGTTTGGTAAGTTTTATTATTGAGGTAGGATTTTCCTTGCAATTCATTAATTAGAATGAAAAAATTACTAGTGTTTTGACTATATGATGAACTGTACCTCGGAAAAGAAACCACTTTCATAAATTTGAGATTTTTTTTTTAATATTTCAGAAGTAGAAAGAAAGAAAGAAACTGAATCTGTAGGTGAAAAGAAAGCTCAGCATGGTACAAACTTAAATTTGTCAGTTTTGAACATTACACCACAAAACTTATTGACTAAATTTAACAGAATTAACATAAAAGCAAATGGGGTATGTGTAAAATTGAAGCACAATGTCAGTCAGTACCTGGTAAAGCCTTCTTTGAGAACAACCATATTACAAACATAGTCAGTTTGATTTAGTTAAGACTGGAAATATCGCTAACAAACATTTGTTACTGCTTTATGTATTTTCTCCATAGTCATATTTACCAATTCTTACTAGGTCTTTAAAGTTGCACTGCATGTCTGTGATCTCTCCAAAGGTTAACACTACTCAACACTGTGGACTGTCACAGCTGTTACAAAACATCTTTCATTCATAGGAGTACTTCATGGTTAATTTTAAGATGTATTTTTGGATCCCCGTGACAAATGGAGTAAACGCCTGGACAACTCAGTCCGCAGTCACAGTCCAACCCAGGTACAATGCAGGAGTCTGCCCAGCAGTGGACAATAGGTCCAACACAAAGCTGTCAGGCACGCATACACTAACTTGCACATCTTTTCAGAAATGGAAGAAACACATACTTGGGCACTGGGACAAAAATGCAAACTCCACACAGAAAACAAGAGGGCTGGATCCATGAGACGGCAGTGTTAACCACTGTACTGACATGTGAAAATTGCTTTGTTTGTTAGCAAGCTTTATTTCACAAACATACTGTAGCTTGAAAAAAAAATTCAACACTTTAGCATTTGCAAAGGGACTTTTTTAGATTATATACATACACACACACACACACACACACACACACACACACAATCTGTACATTTGCACACAAAAAGAATTATACAAAAAAGCCTTTTACAGGAAACAAATAACAGGTTATCAACTTACAGGTTTTCTGCAGAATTGGAAGTTAATGAAGTCATGAAAGTTAATGCAAACAAATCCAACACGTGCCCCAGCTTTTGCAGATTCCAAAACCTCTGTCTGTATGTAGAAATTTGCATCAACTTTCAAAACTTCATTAACTGCCAAAGCTGCAGAAAACCTGTAACATGATAATGCATTACTCTGTTCCTTGGAAACAGCCTTTTTGTATAACACTAAGAGGTACATTTTTTTCAGTTTTTGGTAACCTAAACGTTTTCCTTAAAACTTCAGGCAGTTTACCATTTACCTTTTGACCAGTAGATCCCTTTACTTCTTTCACATTTCGCTTTGTTGCAATGTTGTGCTAAAATTATTTAAATTAAATATTCCCCACGTCAAGTAACATTCAATATCCAAGAAAGACAAATCAAAAACAGGATTTTAGAAATGTTTTAAAAATTTATTAAAATATCACATTGACTCAAGTATTTAGAACCTTTAGTCAGCAAAGGAAAAACTTTCTGTAAATGTGAACAGTAAGTTGTTGTAGATGCCTTTATGTGCTCTGTGTTGTTGAGCGTTACGACTATAGTATAGGAGTCAATGTAAGCGTGAAAGAATTGGCAGCTATATTCATAAAAATATGAACTGCAAAATATGCATTTGACATAAGCTGCGTGTCACATCCCATCAAAAGGACTGCCATTAAGAGAGCTGAAGAGCCCTTGGAGATGCAGAGTACAATACTCATAACACCCAAACCAACAAATCTACCTAATAACAGTAAAAGCATGGACAAGGCTACATTCACATTCTGACTGTACATCTAAACAACTAACTAAAGGAAGCCGCAGGATTTTAACACACAGTACTTATGTGGACCACAATGCTTAGCTAAACTCTATGTGCTGTGGTTATGACATATATAGTGATGCAACAGTCAAAATGACAAACATATAGCAGATGGAAGTACTTCTCAAACACAGAGCCAAGTAGTTTTGCTGATCTGCATGTGTCCTTGTGCTACTGAGCTCCTGAATGGCTAACAGGAATTTTAGCATTTTATTTTCTCACAGCATCAAGTCTTTTGTTCAGTTTCTTTTCTCTCTTGCTCAAATCCCAGCAGTTTCAAATGAAGAGACTGGAGAAATTAGGGGCAGGTTTTAAGGAATAAGTCTCATGGGTGTAGTCTTTGCAGGAGTAGATTTTGCTGCTGCTCGCCACAGTTGTCCCACATTTGACTCTGTGAAATACTTATTCAGTGAGCATATATGGATTTCTTTTCAGAAGAAATTACTCTGCATTTTCCAAAGAACGAATGATCAGATTATCAGAAGCTGCAAAATACTTCAGCAAGTCCTTCAGTTTATGTTTCACTTACCAAGCAGACACTCACTGTCACAAAAACACAGACATCCATCCAAAAAAAAAAAAAATTGAAAATGTAAATCTTAAAATTAGTAGACATTAAAATTGCATACTTAACTGCTCACTAGGCAGTATACATAATAATGTTTAGTATTGTGTCTTCTCGCCTTGGTTGTAAGATACTGTGTACTATTGCAGGCCTGGACCAAAACATTACATAGCACTTTATCAACTAGTACAAACGTATGTGAGCTACACTCATATCTGAACTCACCTGTTCACCTTTCTTTGCTTAAAGTAGGCATAAGCTTATTCATTATGATTTTTTTTTTTTTTTTAATTCCTTTAACCCTCTTCAACTTGTTTTCCATTTCTACATAGGAGGACTGAGGCTAGTCATGAGGCAATAAAATGCAAAACACGCAGTATGTAGGTCCGTAAACCCCATTTTCATCCAATTATATGTTTTATTATAAAAGATTGTAGAGAATAATACTGTTTATTGATATGGACTGATTTTAGCTCTGGTACTCCTCACCCTTCTACTAACAGCTGTGCTGCTTTGTAAATGTGTTGAATCAGACCAGGTTGCAACCTCTAAAATCAGTATGAATGTGAGCAGTGCATGGATGTTTTGTGGGCTGTACAAAGTTCATGCTTCTGAAATGTTCATTGAAAACACTTAAGGAAACCAGTGTTACAGGTTTTCAATGCCTGACAAAAAGTAGGATAAGTATGCCATAGCTAATGAAATAAACATAAGCAAAATCTAGAAAGGATTCTGATGAGTCAAAGTGGGAGAATAAGATGGGTATAGATTAAGACAAAAAATTAAAATACAGTTAATTAGATATATAATGAGAAGAATTAAAACAGGCTGAGGTGGTTTGGGAACAATTATCTCTCAACTATAAAGATGTTTAAAACCACTAAAACTGGTATATCTAGATAATGACTGCTATCTGTCAGGTTTGGGCTTTGTTTAAGCCCATTAGGCTGATAATATTGACAAGTTTTAAGATGGGTTTTACTGTTCTTACAGTCTAAGAGATACCCATGCATGTCTCTAAAATGTGGCAAAGGGTCCAACAGATGACAGTACACCAGTTTTACTTAGAACTACTAACTGGGGAGGGGAAAAAAAAAAAAAAAAAGACTGCGTGACAATAACGATCAGGATACTCGAGACACTGGATGCATACAGACTAATTATCCTTTAGCTTTAAGTCAATCTTTCAATGAACGCTATAGAACTGTATGTAAAAACACCATAAACAAATGAAATTACATCAGAATTACATAACCAATGACTTCAAAACCCACAAAATAGGATTCCAACTAAGCGATCAACCCTGGAAGGAGAAAAATTCATCACGTTACAAACTCATACAAACTCCCATATTTACTCTTAAGGGTCAAGATTTACCACCAATAGACCTTACACTGATGTCTTTGAAAGCAGGTTGAAAAAGACAATACTGGGACAGTGTACAGTAATATTGTATAACCAATTATGTACCTTCATTTTAGCATTGTTCCAACAGGATTACAGGAAGCACTGATGCCTCAAAATTACCAGTGGACAACTGCAACAATAACAGTCTAACTTTACCTCTTGGCGAATTATGGTGGACTTACAATAAATATGACTCAATAAGATGAATCTGTGAATCTGTTCTCAGGATGCAAAAAAAGTATCTGAATACTTTACATTGGCATAAAGAAAACTTTGGTATGTTATTTCCTCACAAGCATGGTTTATATTAATTTACCACATAAAAGCATGTTCTAAAATTAAAATATTTTTAGAAAACAAAATATATCTAGCCTGTTCTTGCATTTTGAAAGGTAGCTTAAGTCCAACATGAAAACAAAAAGACAATATTTAGATTATTTCCACTTTAACATGGCAAGTTTTTGACTTAAGAAAACATCCCTTCCATTTTTCTGAGGTATGCTTGCAACAAAAATATGCATTACTACATTTTACCATAGATTCTAAGTACTACTTTCATGTGGTAAGGACACGTTCCCCACTAACTTGTCCACTCAGTGACCATTCTAGTTTGAGGCTTACATTTTCCACCTAGACTCACCATTATTTAAGGCTGCACATTTTCCTCTCCAAATCTGGTTCCTCAAGCAATATTCTGCCAGGGCTTGTAACCAATTATGTGTTGCATAAAAGTATGCTAACAATCTAATACTGCAGAGTGTAGTATGCATCTGCCATCAAACCACGATTTGTGTTAAAATGGGAGAGCTGCTGGCTCCAAATCTTTTTTCTCTCTTCTATGCCACAGGTACGCAGATTTTTTAGGTGCAATTTTGGAGTACATTCTTAACCACATAAAGAGTGATTTGAGGGTGCACTCAAATATTTTTTTCCCCCAAAATGGCATCTTACATAAAAGTAAGGCCATGTTGCATCAGTCCTTCTAGCTTTAGAAAAGGTGCCCATCAGCATTAAAAAATGGAAAATTACTATTGTTGGAGTTTCATACTCTGTTGGGTTTACAAGTGTGCCACTTTGCAGCACTGTGCTCTTAACCAATGGATTGCCCCACCCATTATGTGCCATCTTTTTTCGCCATATGGAATATGATGCAAGTGGTGTACCGTTTATTCCAAAGTGTATGAAACTCATGAACCACAGAAACTCTGGGTTGGGATGACTGTAACATGGGCAAATTTCACGCATTGCATTCTGTACCGTTAGATTTTACATTGTCTACAGAGTGAGATTCACACTTAAGTGGAAGTTTGCTGCACGTCTTTCATTCATACACATAGAAGTTCAATTAACTTTACACAAGACAAATCTGAAATGATAGAAAATGCCAAGTCTTAGATTTTTTTTTAAAAGAGCCAAGGACACCTGCAAGCTCATTTCAAGTTCAAAATGTTGTTTATTTCAAAACAAAACTAACCAAATTCACTAATTTATTCCCTTATAAATCCACTTACTTAATCTAACGGAACTGCATGGGGTCAGCATCCATTTACCTACAAGTCCAAGGCAGGACATAATCCTTCAAATATTATCTAACAAGTATATTTTTGAAATGTGATAGCAAACAATGTGGGCATTGTACTGTTTTCTGCAAGTGTTTCTGAAAGGTTCCTGTAGTTTGAGGCAAAGCTACTAAACATGTCAAACTGAATAATGAAAGTTCTCAACAGACAACACCATAAAATTCCAGCCCAGTGTAACATGAATGTTATACGTTAATTTCACATTTAGGTCTTCACAAAAGAAAGAAAAAACTACAATGTTTTAAGGATAAATAGCAACCAAAACAGGCAAAGTATCATCCTTTTTCAAAAGTAAAACTTTACTGCCCAATTTCATAAAGTAATATCGCAGTTTAACCTCACCTTGCTGTCTTAAATATATAAATGTAGTTACTTTAATTGAGACAATCCTATGACTTTCATAATCATCATATTAATGAGATATTGTTTGATAAAAATAATACTGTTAACCTTTCTACGGAAATCTAATATTTAAGGAGTTAATTAAGCTTGGCTAGTTAACCAAGTCAATATGATCTTTACCATAAATTCTAATGAAAACCCCAGAAAATGTTCTACTTTGACGATTTGTAAAGAATGATGAATGAAATAAATAAAAACAGTCTTAAGTGAAATGAAAACCTGTTAAAGCTAAATTTCTTACAGTCCTTTAGAATAACCAAAACTAAGGCAAAATGTGTCAGTAAGCCATCATGCAATAACACCAAAGCATCTTTGAATCCAACAAAAAATTTTCTGCAGAAAAAATACTCAATTAAAAACAAGTTTCAAATATAAAAAAATGTACAATTCAAAACATTTAAAATACAATTGTGCACTTAACCACAGAGATTTCATATTTTGACTTTATCTAAAAAAGTTGTCCACAATAGTTTTACAAACAGCATGGCAGAGTCAAGTAACCAAAGGACTAAACACAATATACAGTACAACATACTCATGTCATTAAATTTATATAACTGCATTCAAAGCACTTGTAAAATGTATAAAACTACCACAATTTCTCAACAAAAGAAAAAAAAGTCAAGAGTTATCTCAAAATACACTACAAACGTCAGCTTCTCCAAAATTTGTCACTCATATCGGCCATATTGATAAACAAAAAAATATATTTCAAATGTTATGCATAAATTTAACAATTAAAGACAAAAATACTATTCAGTTGCTTTATTGGAGAAGAGATAGCAATCCAAAAACCAATTTAGTGTTGTCACACACTGCATTCAAGGAAAGTGCTTTTAGCTGGAGATAATGAATATTTTCAAATTAATTTTGAATATTCAAATTGAAATATACACCTGAATACGGGCAAAAACTTGAATATGTGTGCAACAGTTCTAGTTGGTTATTTTTTGAGTATTTGAGCATGTCAATCATACCACCATGTGCATTAACCCCTAAATGAATACATTCTGCACTGCGGGACTATATCAGCAAAAAGCAGCATAACATACGAGTAGTTAGTTGGTCGACTAGACATAACCCCAAACATATTGCTTGCATGTTTATTTCTTTACAACTAAAACACACATTGAAAGCAGTATCACCTGTGATACAAAGCAACGAATTTCTACAAAATCACCGTTTGTTTACTGCTTTGTAGTAGAACGATGAAAGTCAGAGTACTTTACGGTTTTAATGTATTTAAAATTTACAAAAGTTGGTTCCAGTACTAAGATTAAAGGATATTTTATGCGAAAACTGAGCGTGCCAAAACGCAGTCCAAATAGACGTTTTGCTTTAAAAGAAAACAAGAAAGCAAGATCACTCTATATTATTAAATTTGGACTCACGAATAATATGTAAGAGTGAAAACTACTCCAGAATAAGACTAATGGCGTTCTTGTACACGTATAAAGTAAAAGTGAACTTTATATATTGTTTCACTCAGTAAACAAAACCTGTCTTCCTTAGGCACATTAACCCAGTTCAATAAGCTAAGGTAAGGTAAGAGTGGCAACTCGTCCAGCACTTAGTGATTTTTAAAACATCTGTGCTTCGCTGTTATCATCCCGTTAAAGTGAAACTGAATAATTATTATTTGAACATACACCGTGGGCAGCTCAGCACATTCTAGCCGGAGTATTTTACTAGAAAGCTGTCGCCAATGCTCTTTACGCCACTGCATTGAGCTACTTTCTGCTGTACTCGATCAATATATTTCAGTTATAGGCCGTAACAATTCACTTTAAAGGTGTAACTGTGCAACTACGAGCTTTACAATATAAACTGTAAAACGCTAAAAGTGCTGTTTAATAATACTCGATATTTACCACCATAACGATATACTACATGATTATCCATTTCAGGATTTACAAACTACGGGTTATTTTTTAATTACAAAGATGGGTGAACTACCAAGGGATCATTAGGGCGAGGTCCGTGCTGTGTCAACTACAGTACCTAACACGCAAACTCTGCGGTCTCAAACACCTCCCCACCCCCTTAACAGGATTTTCTTCTCAAGAGCCCGCCAGACAATAACATCAGTCTTGGAAATCACACCATCAATTTGCATTAATACGTCTGCTACTTACACAACAATTTCGGAAGAAAACAAAAGTGGCATCAGTGCCTAAATCATCTATCAATCCCCCACCCGCTCAAACACCCCCAAACGACAAAAACGTCAGGATGTATTGACCATTTTTAGTGCAGTAAAAGCAAGCGTTTCACATGATGTATTTTCTACCAGATTCTTAACACGCCATAAGTCCAACTGTAAAAATCAAACGCAGAATGCAAGCTGTAATTGTTACTGAACTTTAAAACTTGCCTCTTTCAGCAGCTGCAGCTCCGTCTCAAACACGAAACTCTAAATCGCTTCACCCTGGGAGTGGCGTTTGTTTCCGCTACCATAACCCTCCTATTGGGCAAGGCGCAGGAAGTTCTCTTAGCCAATCAACAAGAAGTCAAGTGCTTGTCCCGCCTAATCCATTTGTTCGGCTTTAGCAACATAAAATTCAACGTTGAGGTGCGGCGTTTCCATGTAGTTCGGGGGTTTGTCGACACAAAATGTTTCGTTTAAACAAAGCAGCGAACATATAGACCATACTGTCTTATATATTATTATATATATGATTATTAGCCTTAGTGTACTAAATTACTTTAAAATAGTCCGGTTCCTCAAGAATCGAACGATAATTTATTCCCTATACTGTCCGGCGTGAAAAGATTACAGAGTTCTGTGCCAGACAATGGTGTGTAAGAGACTGAGCAGCATTCAAAAGAATCGCAGCACGCTCTACGGTAACACTCGTGTGTTAACACGGCCGGCACCTTGCTTTCTCGTTTATATCAAAACCAAGAGTATTCCAGGTTGTTTTTCATTGGAGCTTTTAGTCAGACACCAGTCTTGCACCGAGTTAAAATATGCCTCTATTTAAAAAAAAAAAAAAAAACCTTGTTAACTGAAAACATTAGGTGAAGTGAAAATAATGAAATCGATTTTACGTGTTGAATACTTGCTTATTAGTAGGTTCCTGTACCCAGGTCGTAAAGTACTGACAAACGAGGACGAAGTCCTAGATTGTTCATGCTGTTACTATTTACTTTAGCATAAGACCAAGAAAAATGAACGTGTAACACTTAAAAGTAGAATGGCCACGTTTCTTTGAGACTGCTCGCAATAAACTGTCTAAAACTTGACTACACGAGGAGGGAAAAAATATATACATAAGCAAACTTTAGTAGAGGCTTTAATAATGAGGCCCTCTATGTGAATAAGTAAGATAAGCTGTCTCCTTCAATGCATAAAGTAAGATCATCCAGTGAATTCTATAACTGCTTCAATGATCCACCTCAAGGTTATTCGGCTAATTATTATGGATTATACCAGGAAAATATAAATTAAGGTGACACAGTATTTAAAAAAAACTAGCAAGAGCAAGTAACCGTTCTGCCTGTCTTCTTAATATACAGTACCAAATGGTACAAGTTGAGTGCCCTTAGAAACGTGGTCTCTTCACTTCAATAGTTAAAAATATTGTCAAACCAATAACATATTAACGATTCCAAGTCATTATAAAAATAGACCAGGAAAAAGAAAAATGCAAACAAAAAAAAAGTTTTTCAAAAGCTGCTGTGATAAGTTCAGCTATGTTGCATTAGCCTGACCGAGTGGACTGCACAAAAAAAAGTTGCGACAGCATTTTATAGTTATTATATGGGGGTGAAGTTCAAGACGCAAAACATTTTAAGAACAAGTTAAACAATTTTGTGATATTCATGTGAAAAAATAAAACTAGGATCTGATTTGGAATAAATACACCTTGGTAGCAAATGGCCACTGCCCAAGTTTCCCATGTATATAAGAAAACCTTAAAATGTTTACCAACACTGAACCCTCTGCACATCCCAATCTAAATAATGGAGTCTGGACAGAGACAAAAATTGCATAACTAATCCGACTTGCCTGTACCACTAAGCAGCAGCTAGTGCGACTTCAAAAATCCCTATCAAAAATATCCACCAATTTTCTAACCAGTTCACCTCCCACTGGTAAGTAAACGATGACCTTCTAAAGGTAAAAGGTCAAAATCTGAATGTACAATAATACAATTAAGTGCATTGGTGTACTGCATGAATGGAACTCAAAACTGCTTAAATTGCTAGAGGTACTGAAAAAGCTTATTATAGTTGCTATGCTAAGCATATTTGGGCTTATAGAAACTCACTTATTCAGTTCAATTCAGTTTATTTCTGTTTCGTACTCTTCACAAAGTCTTAGGCAGAGCACTACTGAAATGTCATGAGTGGTGGACAGCATAACTCAGCAGCAAGAAATATTAGTCAGGAACCAACACTGGACAATGAACCATGTTTTTTACACAATCCATTCCAGCTCATTCCCACACTCATACAGGGCCAATTCAGAAAAGACCTGGGGTGGTGGTGTTTGACATACAAACAAGCAGCCAGATATTGGATACTGAACTAGAACACTGGATCTGTAAGGCAGATGTATTAACTACTGTGCCACCATGTCACACCGTTTGGATCTACATACCTCGCTACATTTTTGAAGGGATATTAGAGGCACTATACAAATATACCTACAATGGTTGTAATGACTGATAGGTAAACCATGCAAAAAAAGGCACCCCTGGAATACTAATTGCACTGTTCAAATAAAATAAAAAAGTAAATTTACAAGTAAAAGCTGATGAAAACTATGGCTTTTTTGCTTTTGGAGGTCTGTTTTAGTTCAGTAACGAGACAAGTTGGTGGCTTTGGTGAAAAGCTTTAGACGTGTGGTTTCAAATGTTTCAATTTCAGCCTACACAGTGTCAAACTTAATGTAAACACTTTTGACAAAAACTGGACACACCCTCCCTAAATTTCCTAATTTGTCAGTCATGGTGCTCCACCAAATACAACAAATGCTGATATTTGGAGGGTATTGATTCAATACTACCACCATTAAGGTTTCAACACAACCCTCTGTCTAAGTCTGTAAATCTGAATTAACAACAGATTATCCGTTAGTTCCTTCAATAGGTAATGTGTTTCCTGTAATTTTTGCTTGGATTAACCCTCATCCCTTGAATGGGCGGTCTCCAAGATCCCCAGTTGCAGATTTTTCAAATTCTTTCCCTTTAAAGGTAATACAACGGCCATGAAATTTTCTGACTTTTCATTTTGTGTTGTCTTGAAAAATGTGCTGAAATCTGCTTCTCAACAGCTTAGTGCAAATAATCGCTACAGTAGCACAAAGTAATTGTCTGTGCCAGACAATGGTGTGAGAGACTGAGCAGCATTCAAAAGAAACCCATTTATGGAAATGTTACAATTTTTGTACGAGCATTTCTGCTTCGTTTTATATTTTAATTTTCTATTTAAATTTGTATTTTGTTTAGTTTAGATTTTCTTAGACATTGCTGGTGTATAGTTTGTTGAGGAGCAAGTCCAGTTGATGTGTTTATGAACAATGAATCAACGACCAACAAAGAAATTAAATGCAAGTGAAGCCCTGGCAGAAATATTGAAGGAGTTGTCGGATTTCGATACATCAGACAACTCAAATGAAGAGGACAATGATGATGGAAGGGACACTGTATCAAGTGATGAGGAAACAAAAATTGATGATGAAACAGCCCCGTTGAGATGCAGCAAATGTAGCTAAAAAGCGACGCTGTCACGTGTGCCCAAGGGCAAAGGAGAGAAAGATAAAGGCCGCTTGCTCCCAGTGCAAACTTCCAGTATGCCAGGAACATTCAGAGCGTTCCCTTGTGTGTTTGGCCTGCAAACAAGTTGAAGCTAAGGCAGATTCTGAGTGACTGTTCTGTATGCAAATCAGAGTGTAACGGACGTCTTGTTTTAGTGCTACTATGACTGTATTTTATATGATTTGGTGAACACTGAACACGTATTACCATTACAAAGGTAACATGCAAACCATTGAAAATTTACATCACATTTACTTCATTTCAGAGGTAATAAAAATCTCGGAGGTTACTGTATTGCTTTTTAGGCAGATTTAACCAGTTTCAAATGGTATGCAAGACGCCCCATTCATGGAAACGTTATAAAAATGGCATTCACAGATGAGGGTTAAGGAGATGAAACATGTTCCAGTGTGCACTTTGAGGAGCACCTTTGTTAAAAGTACAGTGATTTTTTTTCTGTTTTAATTGGTAAAACTGCACAACTTTAACTATCACTAAAATTCGGCAGTATCAATTAATGGCTGCTTTCTAAAGTAAATCTCCATTATTATCATAACTTAAAGTATCAGACCACTTTTAAATTAGATAAAGTGGTATTAATAAAATATCTATATATCTACTTTCTAAACATTAAGCCAACTGGACAGTTCTATGGCATAAAACACGTCAGTAAAATGTCAGCTTTTCATTCTTCACTAGAAATGAGCTTGCACCTAATAAAAACAGAAGCAAAGATGTACACTATGATTTACACCAATTTTAGACATGTTGCAAGTGATCCTTGGGGAATTTTAAATCACATATATCCAGAAAAATCCTAATTGCTGCATCTTTTTACTAAGGGTCCATTTATCACAAATAAGAGCAACATTTATACTTACGACATTTATATTGGAAACTTAAGCAACATTAATACTGCAACATACAGTAATGAATTCTGTTAATGTAACCACATTTATAAAGTTTATCCATGGATGGCATCAACAATGTACCAGCAAACAGTAGATTGGTATTCCAGAAAAAGACAATAGAAGCAGCTTGTCCTTGCACCTGCCATCTTTAACATCTACTGAAACATAATAGACACTACAGCAATACAAAAGAACGGAGCTTTGCAACACGTAATGAGGGAGAAGCATGTAATATTGTAAGATTGGGATGTGTTTAAATACTTCACTGTGTTGTGTGACAACTATCTCAACTTGTCACAAATAATATGGAATGTTTTTCAGAATCAAGAAAAATCTACACTAAATTTAAAAGAGATGCCTTAAATACTAAAGGGACACACCCTGTGAGGTGGCTTTAACTTCAGTAAAGCTTTCACCATCCACTTCAACAGTCAATAATTAAAAAGTGTGTTTATTATTTAGTTCCTAAAATAATAGGAATTTTACTATACTATATAATTTTACTATATAAAAACTTATCCCATTTGGTAAAAAACATTGTATAAAATTTATAAACCACGTATGATTAAAAAAAAAAAAGAAAAAATACAATAAATGACAGAAATCTGGATGTTGTTGAGGAAATAGTGAATTACCTGTTCAGTTTTGTATTGTATCCATTTGGTTCTTATTTTGCAAGCAGTCGCTACCATTTCCACAATTTGTATGGGTGCTTTTTCAAAACTTCTTTCATAATTAAAACTTCTGCAAATCAGTACACTATACCATTTTCTTTTCAGGCATGGATATTTTTTTTGCAGACAAAGAATGTTACCCTGGGTTATAAGCAACTAAGTGAAAGCAATGGCAGCCTATGAGGGTTGGGTCTCAATGGATGTGCTTACCACACAAATAACTGAGATGAGAACTTCACCTGGTTTAGCATCCTAGCAGCCTACTCTCCGAGGTAACGCGAGTACTGACTTTCATTGAACACGAGGTATAGAAATACGGCAAGCACATCAGGAAGCTTATTTGTGCTTTCTGTCAGATAAAGTGTAGTTATGTATTTTATTACTTTATTGCTTATGGTGTTAGACAGTGGTGACAAGGTGTACATTGGCTGGGCATACAACCAAGAATTTCACTGTACTAAGTACATACAGTATGACAATACTGCTTCTATTCTTAAATATTTTTAATGCATGTAGACTGCTTGAGCATGCACAATTAAACAATGCTACCCCTATAAAGATAAGCAGTCTCTAATAATAAATGCAAATAATAAAAAATACAAACAAGAGGTAATAGGTAAACAGAAAAAGCTGCAACCACTGATGACAGTCACCACTAGTTTTGTGGGTTTTTTTTTGAAACCAACTCAAACTTCTTGTGGCAAAGCTGCTGAAATTCTCCAGATACTTATTACCAAAGATAAATAACATTCTTACTAGTAAGATTCTGCAGTATCACCCATAACTATTACATTAATAATGAACAGTTTCCATTATTGTAAATATTTAAAAGTAAATATCAAATCAACTGCTAAACATTAATTTGCAGATTTGGAAGTGATCATCCTCAAAAAAGCAACAAACAACAACAATAAATGCTGAAGTCAGTCAATAAGGTATAAGACCGGGATAGTCCAGATATCAGTGGAAGCATAAACTCAATTGTATTCATGAAGCAAAACGCACCTGCATTATAGGTTCATGAGTCAACTGTGGATGATTACTGCTGAATGTTAATATTGAGAACAAGTACACAACAAAGTTATTCTTCATACAGACCAGAAATTAGTATATTTTCTTTTTTAGATTTTTAATTTTATTAATGTGCAACATGCCAAGATCCAGATGATTATGTGCACAATTCCAATTAATGAAGCATAATAGCTTTAATATTCAGTTAGAAAAGGGAACAAAATATTTAATTTCTGTGTGTTTGCGTTTCCAGCACAATTAATCTGAACTTATACAAAAAGTTTCCAAAGACTTACCTTTGTTGATTTTATAAAATATCAAATTAGATTACCAAGAAAGCTGTAGGACAGTGCATCAGCCTGCTAATGTGAAATGGATAATAACTTGATACAACCATCTATTCAATAACACAATGTAGAAAACTAACAAGCCAGGAGTGTTAACTCAATGTTAAACACATTGTTAATTCACAATTTCGCAAAGATGACTTCAAACAGAGCCCCAACTCTCCAAAAGCAGTAACTGCAGAAACCAACAACTTCAGTGCATTAGTTGGTAAAATGCCAACGCATGTAGAGAAGATGACTGACAAATGAAACTCAGAAAGTAGAGAGGTGAAATTCACTCATTATTAAAATAAATATTTCTACTATGTATGTACAAGACATAAACTCAAACAAATAGTATTGAGAGTGTCCATTAACAACCTATTAACACAGTTGTTTAAAAAGCTTGTTTACTTTTTATACTTTATTTACATTTTATTGGTGCAAGTACAACCAAGTAGTAGCATGGGAGAAGTATGCAAGTAATGTACTATATACAATTATTTCATGAACCATGTTTCATGTACAGATGTTGGACAGTTCATACACAAACCATGAAATTGTAGAGAATCAAATCCTGTCTTCATTGACAATTAAGACAGAGGAGAGTGGAAATGAAAGCACAATAAAAAAAATCCCTTAGCATCATAAGTGGGATGTACCATCTTTCAGAAAGGAATGCAATTTTTATTGACAAATGTGTGTACGCTAAACAGTATATACAAATGAAAAAAAGAAAAATAAATAAAACAAGATTTAGAGAAAAGAAAATGTATTTTCAAAAATTGTAATGTAACATTCAAATACAGCGATCAGAGATGACCACACTATAATACAAAAAGAACCCAAGACAGTATCTACATCATTGCATCAAAGTGCAGAAATGCAAGACATGATACACTTTTGAATAGCACATACTGTAAATACAGTCTGAGCAACTCCTGCAGAAATGATTGGCTTCTGGTTACTGCCACTTGTAAGCTCACTGGGGTGCACTGGACAGTTCTCAGTGAGAGTTTAAAAAAAAAAAAAAAAAGGGCTAAAACTTCAAAATAAGCAATCATCATTCATTTAAAATAAACAAAAAATTAACTAGGCCTTTACGGTCTTTATTTTATAATGGGGTCTCAGGTGGCAGGAACCAAGATACAAAGCAAGTATATCTTAAAACAAGTGGATCTTTATCCATATGATTAAATGGTACAAAATAAGCAATGGGAGACGTGCAAAATGGTCTTTAAACACCAGAAATTTTAGCACTAACTGAATACAGTTCAACCAGATTTTATTTCCCTTATGTAAAGAACAGGTTATAAAAGGGTACATGAAAGAAAAAAGCAAGGAACACATACACACAGATGTCAGAGTGCCTTTAACAAAGCTATCACATGCTTGAAAACACAAAGGGGGGGAAAAAAAAAGCAGCAGCTTTGGACTCTACATCAAAATCTACAAATGTATCAGACTTTGCCTTTGTACAACATCTTTAGATCACTTTCTTTTCCATTGTCTCTTATGAAAGTAGCCTATAAGCTCTACTTAAATACTGAAAAGTCACAATGGTTTTATATTTTAACATAGGATCTATTAAAAGTGTTACTTATTCACTCAAGGAGCAAATACTAAGAATTGAAAATCACAAGCTACATATATAAAATAGTGGAATACTTTAATGACATGAAAACTTCCTGCGGCTGTCTAGGATTTATTTGGAAGCTTTATTTTTTCTATTCCACAATTTTAGTTCTCATGATATATTTTATATATATATCTACTTCCTTGCTATCCTAAAATTAGCTTAACTTTTCTTGACCCAATTGGTCTGTCATTCAAATCTAAGACTGCAGACATTGCCTCATCGTGAGATTCAAATGCTACCATTGCTTCACCTGTAGGCATGCCTTTCTCGCTGTATTGTAAGCACACAGAGCCAGGCAAAACTTGATAACCATAAAAAAAATCTAAAATTTCATCAATAGTTACAGTAAAAGGCATATTTTGAATTTTAACAACTGTGGGCCTTGGATTTCCAGGCCCACTACTTAATCCAGGAGGCCCCCTTATACTATCAGCACCACCTGACCCATACACCTGAGAACTGACCAAATGTGCCTGACTGCTACTTCGACTTGTGGTTGCATTATTTTTCCTAGGTCCATTTTCAAAAGAAGACACTCTCATTATTTCAGACCCCCCTGAATATCCAGAAGGTCCACCATTATTTCCTGTGGCTGATCTGAACACTGGAGACTTGTGCCCTGCACCTGCTGCTAAGTGGCTACTGCCAACAGGAGGTGGTGGAACACCCAACTGTCCTTCAGCTAGGCCAGGTCCTAAAGGGGGAAGAGGTGGAGGAGGAGCACCAAATCCATTACCAGAGGCACTAAATGGGGTACTAAATTGAGGGCCATTATTCATAGTTCCTGAATTTGCTCTCAAGTATGAGAACTCATCTGCAGCAGAGGCAGCATATGTATAACTTGAAGCATAAGCTTGCAGTTGTTGGCCTCTCTTTGCTTGAGGTGGAGGATTTTTTTCAATTTCTTTCATTTGACTATATGTTACCAAGTGCACAAATGCATCTCTCCCATTAAGTTTTTTGCGATGCAGTCTTTCAGCTTTTAAAGCATCCTCCTCAGATCTAAACTGGACAACAGCTTGGCCAAGCCCACGACCATTACTATCTATAAGGACCTTCAAACTTTCTTCCAAAAACTGAATCCCCTCCAAAAACTGATGCACTTCATTTTTATCAATATTATATGGAATATTAGAAATGTGGGCACAAATTTTTACAAGACTTTTCTCCAAGCCAGTCTCTGGTAGCTGGTCTCCTGGCTGGGTACTCTGCATACGTTTTCTGATTGAGTCAATCTTTTCATACATGGCCTTTTTACTTATTGGATGAACTTGTATAAAACGATTTCCCATATAATGCATGTGACGACTCAGAGCTGTTTTATAGTCTGCTTCATTTCTGAATTCAACAAAGCCTTCTCCTGTAGCTCTGCCATTTGGTCCATATGCAATATAAATACTATCTTCCACTATATCAAGTTTTTTGAAAAATTCAAACACCTGTTTGTTTTCAGCTTCATAAGGTAGCCCTTTTAGGTAGACACAGAAATCCTGCTGATGGGGAGAACGTGATCGTGCTCTATCTTGGCATGGTGGTGAATCCGACCTGGAACGCATACGTGGCATATGATCAGACTCCAGCTGGCCACTGATCTGCTGTTTAGGCAGTCCCTGGCTGGGGCTGAGGACCACTCCAGTGCTTGATGCTATCCATTGTCTTTCTGAAGCAGGAGAAACCTCTACAAATCGTTGACCAATTGTACCTGTGTGCCGCTTCATTGCTTCATATGCATCTTGTGGACTGAAGAATTTGATCAGTGCTCGACCAATATTTCGACCAAGATGATCTCTAAGCAAGCGTACATTTTCAACTTGCAGCCCATGAAAAAAGTCCCGGACATCTATCTCGGTGAAAGAAAATGGTATTCCTTGTAAACTTACAAACAGCTCATCTGAGCTACACAATGGAGGTTTGACATGACTCTGAGGATTAATAGAAACAACTGGGTTTAGAGGACCTAAGAACATGTGACTTGGGTTAGTTATTGGTACTGGAGGGGCCGATGTGTTTAAACCAGTAGGCACAGGACCCACCGGTGGAGGAACTCCAGGATTAAATGGGGGTAAACCTGACAGAGGGGGCATATGAGTGATTGGTGGCACAGGAGGGCCAGGTGGTATAGGTGCAACAGGGGGCACAGGAGGCAGGGCAGTAACTGGGGGAGGAACAGGCATTGGTGGAATGGAGGGTATGGGAGGCAGTGATGGAATAGTAGGCAAAGGAGGCATTGGAGGTACAGAGTTCAAGGGAGGCAATGCAGAGGTCACTGTAGATCCTAGAGTACGAGCTGGGCTGTTGAAATTATTGCTGAAGTTAGGCATACTTCCTATACTTGCAGCTGAGAACGAGGGTTGACTTTTACTGTTGCTCATGCTTTCATGTGCTGAAGAGGCTGTTGTAACTATACTTGTAGTAGGGCTACTGAAGCTTTGCACTGTTGTAGACAAGCTACTTCTGACACCACTTCCTGTGCTAAGTGGTGTTGCTTGTCTTCCAGAATTTGCAGATGGTGCATCTAAATTGCCAGTTTCAAACCGTCTACGGCTCTGCTCAATCATATTCTGCATTTCAGTCTTGCTACTAAGCAACAGAGACACCTTTGACCCTTTAATGGCTCCCCCAGTGCGCATCATGCCAAGTCTGGCATCTTCATCAGTTGCAAAAACAATAAAAGCCTCACCATGTTCACCCCCTACAATATGAACACCCCCATCCGGTATGGTCAATCCAGAGAAGAAATGGCGTATGTCCATGGTTCCCGCCACAATCGGGAGACCCTGCAAGCGGATGACCACAGCCATGCCGAGTCGAACCAACACACACCTGCAGACGAGAAAAGGCAACGACTGTATCAGGACTAGAACCAAACTTCTGTTAATCTAGTAGTAAAATCACATAAAAACAAGTTGAGTAAAATGAAAAAGTTTGGTTCCCCTCCCCAAAGCATTTATGCCTTAGTGACAGGCTTCAGCAGTGATGAAAACACTCGCAATATGAAATAAAAGATATAGTAATTCATTACACAAAGACAGTTATATCAAGAAACACATGCCTGCATTATCAGAAAGATTTCATCAGCTTCTGGAAATTTTACAAACAGTAAAAGACTGATAATATATATGCATTTTGTTGAACATACTTTGCTAGGCCAAAATTTAATCCCAGCACCAACCCCCTTGCATTTCTTTAAAACAAAAATGGTTAGGAAAAAAATGTTTAAAGATCATATAAATTAACTCTTAAATTAAAATAACCCAAAGAGAAAAATGGTAAAGTTTAGAAAACCAAGTTTCACAGATACTTTGAAGGGCTGTTTAGAATTCTAAAATGAAACATCGGAAAGCACCTTTAGTGAAAATGCTCCAATAAAAACTTATTAGTTCCTTCCTTCCTACTTTAAAGTATCCAAGGTTAATATTGCATACTACTAAAGGATTACTCCACCCAAAAATTAACATTTTTATCCCTTTCACAACTCATGTTGTTTGTAGAGATAGCTCAGAAAATATGTTTATTCTCAGGTTTTCATAGAAAAATAAAATTCCTAATAAAACAGATTTCAAAGAGGACCTAAAAACAGAAGCAAACAGTATCAAATCATCCATTAAAATTATCATATCACTTGTGCTGCACAATCCAAATGTCAGGTATGCAGTGATGTGCACATAATATCTCAAACATGTATTTTAGCAAAAATAATGTTGAATAAACCTTCTACTCATCCATCATCCAAACCACCTTATCCAGTGTGCAGGGTAGCAAGCAACATAGAAACAATTCCTAGAGGGGGTATCAGCCCGTTGCAGGGCAAACACAAAAACAACAGAATTTAACATCACTGATTCATCTAATCTTTGTCGTTGGGCTTTAGTAGGAAAACTAAGCAGGCTGTGCAAATGTATGTGAACATGGGGATAACATATACACACACCCCACAGAGAGCAACTGGGATGAGAACCACTCAGGTCTCCTTGCTGCAAGGCAGCAGTGCTTCCACTGCACAACCGAGCCATTCTTAAATAAACCATCAAGAATTTCCTCTTGTGATGTACACTCAAACAAGATCATGCTTTTCAGTTGAAGACCCAACTCTGTCTTTATTTATTAGTCATTAAAGTTCATAGCAGTAAACAACTGCAAAACCTCAGGTTTATCCAATGGTAGGTTGTGAATCTGTGAATTGACCTTCTGATGATTTCAGGCATGTCATCGCAGCCACTGCCAAAAATACTGAGACGCAGCACTTCTTTCTGAAAAGTCACCACTTCTTCCAAGAAACTGTTACAATTATAAATGCTTTGGTATTCACACGTTTATATCTTGCTTATATTGGAACAACACAAAAGCAGAAAATAAAAACGAAAAATCAAATCTGACACTTTACACAGAACTAAACACTTGTGGTTTCAAAACTTTAAGAAATATCTGGATTTCAATTATGTGATGGTCCTTTAATTTGTATTTAAAATCACATATGGCAAGTAATGTGCTGGCAATATAGAGATCATACTTGCTTCCAGATTAAATAGCAAAAAGTTAAATCAATCTTTGTGTGTACACCACACTAAACATGAACAAAAGAACAGCAAAGAACCAACATTGTTGAAGTATGCACCTGTAGCCTTAAGACTGTCCATCTACAGAGATTTTAATGTTCATGTGTCCACTGTGCGCAATGTCCACCCATGCATCTGTAGCTGACCTCACTGGACATGAACATAAAATAAAAACACATAGAAGATTGCAGTAAAAGATTGTTAGAATGGTGAATAAAGAACCCCAACCTTCAAACAAATTCAAGCTGACGTGCAGACAATGGGTAAAACAGTGCCAGCTCAAACTGTTACGACCTCAATGAAATGGGATGCTACTGTAGGAGATCCAGGAGGACCCAAAGGCTGACACAGACATTAGAAAGTCAGACTGGAGTTTGCCAAAACTTACCAAAAGAAACTAAATCCTCCAAGGAGAAAGTCTTGTGGACAGTAGAAACCAAAACAGAGCTTTTTTGTAAAGCACATCATTGTACTGTTTACAGAAAACAAAATGTGACTTCTGCAGAAAAGAACACAGTCCCATGATGAAACATGGTAGAGGCTTACAGATATTTTGGGGTTGCTTCACTGATTCTCGAACTGGATGCTTTAACTTTGAGCAAGGCATCAGGAAATCTGATGACTGTCAAAGAATTGTGGAGCAGTGTCAGAAAGCAGAGGTCTTACAGCAGGAAAATGTGCCCAAAGCACACTTCAAAAAGCACCCAGAAATGGTTTAAGACAACGCACTGGAGAATTCTGAAGTGGCCAGAAATTCGTCCTGGTCTAAAACCCATAGAACACTTGTGGAGAGATCTCAAAACAGCAGTTGGAAGAAGACCTTTCAAAGCTTAAAGACCTGAAGCAGTTGGCAAAAAAGAGTGGTCCAAATTCCAGTAGACAGGTGTAAGAAACTCATTCATGGTTACAGGAAGTGACCGATTTCAGTTATTGTTTCCAAAGGGTATGATACCAAATATTAAGTTGAGGGTGCCAATAATTCTGCCAGTCAATTTCTGGAGTTCTGTGTGGAATGTTATCAGATTTGACTTTTATATGTCACTTCAATGAAAAAAGAGAAAAAAAAAGAAAAACACATGAACACCAAAGCATTTGTAATTGCAACCATTTTCTGAAAGAACTGCAGGGGTGCCAATATATTTGGCCACGACTGTATATGAAGCTCACTTTTCACGTGTTGATGCTTTCACTCACTTTTCCTTAATTCTTAATTTAATTTCTAATTGTGCAACTCTCTCAGACCATGCTTTGAAATGCTGACATCAAGTACCACAGTAGTCAATGAAAACATTAACAGGTCGAACTCCTGACAAATGAATGAATAGGGAGCCGGATCTTTGACTCAAGAGCTAGATTTTAAGTGGACTGCACTGTTGTGTATACAGGATTTTCTGGAAATTACTTATTTAGCAATATATCAGTAAAAATACATATGTGGCATATAATTATCATAGGACTGGACACCTGACTCAGACTGTGTGAAACAAGTATTTGTAGATTTTTCATGGAAATTTTCATTTCATTCACTGTTCAAATTAGGTCACCACTGAAGCCCACTATATCAAAGATTTTGCTATTTCTATTCTCCATGAAGAGATGGCATTATTTTTTTCTCCTCAGCCTACACTACAAAAATAACATACAGAAATCATTTTTGGGTGGAGGACTCCTGCGTCTTCATAAAAAAAAAGTATAAACCTGCAATGTTTCTTCTTTTTTCTTTTTAAAAGGTACAGAGTACAAGTAGTAAGAAGAGTTAACGTATCAAGTAATACATACATTTTACATGCCGTTTTTAAATATGCATAATAGGGTAGACAATCTGAACTATACCCATGTTTAAATAAAAACGCTTAAACAATGAATTTATTCCTTATGATGTTCAGAAATGTACAATGAGTACTTAAAGCGATTTTAACACTCTTATTTATGTTACACTGAATACACAGAATGTCTATTTGTTCAATTTAGTTAGCCACATAAAGACTGGCTTTGCTTCAAGTGTTGATGTAAGGTTTCTCACTGTGGTAACTTGAATGTAAATCTCACCCCAAAGGACTCTGATGAGTTAGTCAAGTGGAACAATGCTACAATATTTGAATTTTCATGCAAATTCGGTTAAGCAAGAAGCTGGCCCATAAAGACCATTTAGAAACACAGCACACTGTAGTTAGACTGATGTGGACTACCAGCTCTTTAAATAAAAAATGTCAAACACCATATAGTCCAGGGTTCCACGACCCTAGAAGATTACAGTGACTGAAAATTATTGTTCAAACTACTAACTTAAGTGTCCCTCTTTGCTACTAATGAAACCAGTCATTTTGCTTTGTTTACCACAGCTTTTAGACTCAATTATCAAGTTGACAGTAATGCATCTTTTACACCTACTATGGTCAAAATATGCCAATTCAGTCTTTACAGTTTAAGAATATTTTAATCTGGTTGCCCAATAAGATCATTTACTTCATTTTTCTTAACATGCTGACAAATGTAAATGAATCATATTAATAGTAGCAACAAACCGTACAGCAACTAATACGATGCATTTTATTTCCACCTGTGCATTAATCAAAAAGTAACAAAACAAATTATAAAAAGAAATGTAGAGATGTGTTTGGACTGAGGGAATAATTCACCACAGTCCACAAAAAAATTTGTACATTTCAAAATCTACTGTATACTTCCAAGATCTTTCAACAGTAAAACAGTAGTAACCACAGTGACAAAGCAAGTTAAACATCAACAAATATCTGACTTCAGATGAAGAAAAATGGTTGATACACAAAAAAAGAAAAATTACGGCCATTGTGGCCCTCCAGGTCAATGACTTTGGACAACTAATTTAATGTCATTTTCCTTTTCATTGTCATATGACCAATATGCATCATAACATAATAGAAAATTACATTTTGAAGGGTCAGCTTACTTCACGCCTTATTAAACAGTAACTGCTGCTGATAAACTGTAAACAATTTACAGATTGCTCTTCTTATTGATGAAAAAAGCAGACAATTATTTGAATGCAGGGCCAATGTAAAAATCAAACTTGACACAGCACAAACTTCCCAAAGCCCTAATTTTATTGTCAAGTCTGAAGAGTTTTAAAGCACAAAAACATTTTTACTTAGAGCTATAACATTTGCTTGAATAACACATTCACTGGCCACTTTATTAGGTACACCTGTTCAACTGCTTGTTAATGCAAATATCTAATCTGCCAATCACAAGGCAGCAAAATCAATGCATTCAGGCAAGTAGACATTGTCAAGACAACCTGATGAAGGTCAAACCTAGCATCAGAATAGAGAAAAATGGCGATTTAAGTTACTTTGAATTTGGCCATGGTTGTTGGTTCCAGACAGGTTGGTCGGAGTATTTCACAAACTGCTGATCTACTGGGATTTTCACACACACAACAGTCATAAAATGTAAATTATCCAGTGAGTGGCACTTCTCTGGGCGAAAATTCCTTGCTGATGACAAAGGAGAATGGTCAGACTGTTTTGAGCTAATAGAAATGCAATAGTAACTCAAACAACCACTTTTTACAACCAAGGTATGCAGAAGAGCATTTCTGAACACACAACACATTGAACCTTGAAGCAGATGGGCTATAGCAGCAAAAGACCACACCAGGTGCCACTCCTGTCAGCTAAGTACAGGCAACTGAGACTACAATTCGCATAGGCTCACCAAAATTGGACAACAGAAGATCTGAAAAACATTCGAATTTGGTATCAACGGTTGAGGCTCGTGGTGGTGTAATGGTGTGGGGGATATTTTTGTGCACACTTTGGGCCCCTTATTTCCAACAGAGCATTGTTTAAATGCCACAGCCTAATCAACTGTTGTTGCCAACGATGTCCATTCTTTTATGACCGCAGTGCACCCATCTCCCGATGGCTGCTTCCTGCAGGATAATGAGCCACGTCACAAAACTCAAATCATCTTCAACTGGTTTCCTTAACATGACAATGAGTTCACTGTACTCAAATGGCTTCCACTGTCACCAGATCGCAATCCAACAGATGGGATGTCGTGGAACGAAAGATTCACAACATGGGTGTGCAGCCAACAAATCTTGCATGATGCCATCATGTCAATATGGACCCAAATTCCTAAGCAATGCTTACAGCACCTTGTTCAATCTGTGCCACAAAGAATTATGGCCGTTCTAAAAGCAAAATGGGGATCCAACCCAGTATTGGCAAGGTGTACCTAATAAAGTGGCTGGTGAATGTATATACCCAAAATACACTAGATTATTGAGAGGCAATAAATGGTAAGGGTACAACTGATTTTCATTTACAATTTTCTAGCACATCTGTAAATACTGTACACATGCATAACAAAAAATGGATAAATGTAAATGCAAAATAAAACAGCACAAAATAAAACACCAGCTTCCTAAAGTGATGTTTACCATGTGAATATATCTGAAATAAAATTCATGCAAATTATATGGACACTTCCACCTCAAATCTTTTCACTTTAAATTAGTTTTTGGCTCATATAGCTTTAGGATTTATTAATTTTCAGGCCTCAATAGGGGATTTGCATCTTCCCACAACCAACCCGTCCCCTTCAACGTATTACACACGCAAGGTCTCTTGAATGTAGCTCCGAACCATTTCAAAGACGCTTACCTTTAGTAATAAGTGGTGTTTCCTTAACAGAAGTACAGGGTACCCAAGTCAATCCTGAGGGCAAGCAATAAAAACCAACTCTAGACTGTAACAGAAGAATAAATGGAAGCAAATATGAATGCAAGCAGCAGGCAAGGATAATAAAGCCATTATTTACATGGAAAGGGCTGGGAAGATTCCAGCGCATAGCATATTCAAGAAGCTCTCTTTATGTTTTTTCTATCTCATTTGGTCTAGTGTAATGCTAGAACACAGGCAGAGCCAGCTGACAAGAGTGAACACACGAATCCAAGGCATTCACAACGACTTTTGAACATACCAGAAAAAACACAAAACACTCTCTTCAATCATAAACAGCCAAGTAATAATTAAATGCCAAATTCAGGAGAAAAATCAATGCAACATTTCTAAAGACTGACACAAAATTATGATATGGAGAGAAAGAAAAAAAAAAAAAAAACATTTCATCACGGACCACAATTTTAAGTAACTAATCAATTACTTTATTGCATATTCTTCACCATAAACAAAACCAAAATCCTCTTTCAGGATTAAAAACATTTACTCATTGTGCCACCTACTACAAATAGTTTCAAAGAATAAATTCAACAGGACACGATTTCTAGCCTGCTGTTAGAATTGCGAATTATGAAATATTTTATAAGCAGTTCAACAATGCATAAAAACAAGATAAATACTAAACCAAAAAAAGGTACATGTATGTATGTTCTTCCCCCAACACAGCTTATCATCAAATATTAAGATTGGAAATTCATTTATGAACAAATGCAGAAATAAGTAACAAAAATTACCCCAGCTTACTTAATACCACCATACCAAGCAGTTTGGTTTTGTTTTGCAGATGACTCTAGAGTTTTAGAAGATAGCACTTCAGCAATGTTTACTTTAAAAACATGTTAACACTGTGCATAACTCAACAAGGTCTACAAGTAAATTGCTTAAAATAAATGGATTCCATATTAATTACTGTACCTATTTTACAATTATCACCAGTTGCCCAGACCATTACCTCCAGACATCAAGCCACAAAACAAAACTTTTAGCACATATCAAAATGAAATACCTTCTCATGAAGTAACAAATTCAAAAGTTCTAATAAATGCATCAAAACTATGCTACACAAATAATTAAATATGTAATATTGATCCACAAAAAGAAGCCATTCAAAAATATCATTAATACAACCCTACTAAAAACATCTCGAACCTCAAAGACAGTAAACCTGCAATTTCACATTAATGTAGATTAAGTCTCCTCTAAATTCTGCATTGCCAAGTGAGGGAGTGTAAGGAAAAAGAAATAGTGCACTTGTAGGGCTTCAAATACAGAATTTTTAAAGCGGTTCTGAATCAACTGCATCCTGATCAAGACCTTGCAATTTATTTATAGAAAAGCACAAAAAAAAAAAACCTCTTATTTAAACTGTTCACCAAATCACAGAAAGAGACATCAGATGGAAGGATATGTTAATTATACATTAGTATAAGACTGATTTTTATACAACAAAATATTTTTAATATATACTACTAACAAAAAAAATGTTTATTTACATCTAGAGCAATACGCAGTCAAAGCTATCTTGCAGCAAGTTGCAAACAACTGTAGTACGTTATATAATGCAATAGCAGTCAAAATATTTGGAGGTGGTTAACTGCAGTTTAACAATAAATTAAAGGACCGTACCAAAGAATCTTTAAGGTTATACACTCTGACCTAGCGGGACAATAACATTTTATTTCACTGACCAATAGTTTAAACACAGCTCCAAATATTCTTTACATGATAAAATGCTCAAATCAACAGAGAACCCTCAAATTCCATTGTTTTGCAAAAAAAATACCCTTATTGGTCCATTATTTAATAAATAACCCTGGTTTACTAGGTGATTACAGCTGCTAGTTCAGCACTATATGAAAATGAGTTAGATGACTAGCCATAGCCAGGGTACTCCAATTTTCCTCTTAAAAACCAAACCCATAAAATTAGAGACTTCCCCCATTACAAATGTGTGGGTGTGTGTATGCACTTAAATGCATACAACAGCATGCCCCGATTTATGCCTTTTTGAAAGTTGCAATTTCACCACAGCATGCAAAAATGTAACCAAAAGGCTGGATAGTACACTACTTTTTTATACTTTAACCTGCTAGGGAAAAGAGAGGCATAAAATCCTTTTTGAATTTTCATAAACCAGACATGAGAAATTTGTGTTGAGCTTATATTCCAGAGCCTTATGGCACAGCATAAGATGTGCTGATATATAGCAAAATGCTTGATAAGGCCAAAATTAAAAACTACTACTTAGAGAAAGTGTAACTTAAAAAAAAAAAAAAAAAGGTATCCCTTCAGATTTTTATTCTTCTATTCCTTACCAGTTACTGCTTCATTTAGAATAAATGAATGTCTCTTTGCCCAAATACATTTTAAAATTGAGCACAAGGAGCTCCATAAGTACTGGTGTAGATGTAGACAAGGCTGTGCTAAACAAACTATCATTATGGATTCAAACATTTACTCGCTACTTTAAATGTACATCATTTCAACACATCTTTTTGTCAATGTCTGGAAATGCCCCTCTGGCTGACCAACCATACAAATGGTTAGTCAGTAGTTACTGGTCAATCAATGGATTGAAAATAAAGATTTAATCATTTACTCAGAGATCCATTTTTTTCTGAAATAAACTTCTTCACTACAGGATTATAAAGAACTGGCTTTATCCAATCAAAATCAGAATTTACTACACACACAATTCTAACAGGCAACTTTAGAGCTGACAATATAATATGTATTTCATATTTCTGAAATGCAACAGTAAACTAGAATTACAGGACACAAGTCAGACACAGAAAAAGATGCAAACATGCACAAGGATTGCGAGTGAAACATGATTATATCATTAGTCACTTGAGCTGTGAGACAAGATTGGGCCACCATGCCAGCCACTGGTAAGTAAGTGATTATGTAAACACTGGAACATACACTGTCAATTTAGAATCTTTCAAGCAAGCCGTCTTTAGAACAAAATGAGAATTTTCCTGAAGGAATTTTTGCAACTCAGAACATCTTGCATTGAGTCAGAGTTACAATTTATAAGCACACTACATTCATCAGCTTCTTTGTTTTGAACATGTTTAAAAATACCTACAGAACACACTAAAGTGTTAAAAGTTAAAAAAAAAAATACGATACAAATTTGATCAAGTAATAAGTGTTTTAAAGTTTTCTTGTTCAGTCAATCAGCCATACTATACAACACTGTATTGTGGAACATTAGAATACAATCGACAAAACAGGACATACTGCTGCTATCATGAATAATTTGATGTTTAAAATCGGAAAAAAGGACTGTTTAACAATGAACAAATCATTATCTTCCACTACCTTGAAACTAACACATGCTAAAAACTGAACATAACTTCTGATTTAACACCAACAGCTACTGATAAATCAGAACACAAGAGTAAAATAGGCATGTTCCAGATCTTATCCTTTCCAAGAGAGAAGTACAAATGTGAACCTTATGCAGCAGCATTTGACTTAAGGCATCGTTAATGTTATTCACAGTAGTTTTTACATTGTCAACCTGTGAACACGCGTGTATTTATAGCACTAAAAATGTTCTTCTCTAAAAAGTAAAATAGCAGTTAAAAAAATAACTTTAAGATATCTGATTTAGAAGAAATGGAGATCAATCAGCAAGTGTGAATGTGTGCATAAGCAAGAGTACTAGATGGCTTGCATCTCTATATTGGAATTGTCCCATCCTATTCCCTTGGTGCTGCTGGGGTAGGTGCTTCTCCCCAAAGCCTTATAAAGGATTCAAAGAATATGTGTATGAATGGTAATTTTATGCCCATCTTCTCACAGTCTAAAAGGCAATTATTACAGGTACAACAGCAAAAAATAAAATAAAATCTTACTTATGTGCTTTTAAATTGTTTTCAAAGAACACTTTCTCATTCTGAATGCAGTACATTAGCACAGAATGTAAAACATCCATATGTAATTAGGTAAGGTAGATCATACTCACTAGTCATGATACTGGAAAACCTCTATATGAACAGCATATCAGGTAAGGAAGACAACATTTGAGATTAGGTAGTTTACACAGAGACTAGCAATCTGTTGCATGTTGATTAGCATATGCAAGAATTTCAATGTACTCCATACACATTAAAATAATGACCCTATACACAAACATTCTGTCAGATATTTAAAATGAACCAGTTTAAAAGGAATCTTTACAATATACTGGATATATCAAGCTGTGGCTCACCAGGTGTGACTATTTGCCAGCACTATGCTGTCAAACAAAGTTAAAGGACAGGAAAGGCCAATCTGAATGAAAAAGCAAGTGTGATGAAAGGTATGCATGAGATTTAACCTTCATTAGTAACGCCAAATAAAAATGTTTCTTCATATTATATGTTTGTTCCTTCATTTTTAAATAGTAAAACAAGATTCAAAGCTGCTCACAACTTGAAAAGAAAATCTGGTAATCTACATTCATTTTCTTTCACATGAACATTTTAATATATAATGAGATGAAATTACGTTTTTGTCAGCACCCTGAGCATGTGCCCAACAGCAAAGGAAAATGGATACAACAAAATAAATCAGTCCTCACAGTGGCTAAGTACATTTAACCAACTATACCTTTGGTAATTACATCATGCCAAATGCAGTTGTTCCTACTAAAATACAATGATTGGATTATAAAAGGCAATAACACTAACAACATTCATCACTATGGCAAAAGCAGCATGGCAATGCCCCTTACTCAGAAATGAAATGCAGCTCCAGATAACCTAGTAGAGTGAGATATTCAAGCTCAAACTTCATTTGTAGTCACATTTTTTCCCCCAAACAAATTCAAAAACATTTCAAAACTGTCAAAACACACACAGTACAGATTCTGTATAACCGAATCCTAAGAAGGCTTAAACCATGAAAAAGTATTCTGAAAGGTAACACACAGGATTATGGATATGCTTTTCTGGTGGATCCCTAATAAAATTTGCCCAGTCAAACAAGAACACCATTTCCTGATGCATTGTATCAAGTATCTCAGAATGTGCTTGACAATCACCTATTCTTACTAACTGATAAATTCACAGAAAATATCAAGCCGAACTACTGTATACACAGACAAAGCAAAAACCTAACTCAATGTGACTGCTGCGCCAACATATTACTAATGCAGATGTTTCTGAAAACCACGCTGGAAAAATAGGACTAATATACAGCTTTTTCTTTGTAAATGAAAACACAAAATACAAGCCAAAAAAAAAACACAAAAGTTACTTCAATGGGAATTACACTATAAACATTTAAAACATGATTAAGTCCATCATCAAAAAATAAGCGCATATAAAAGAAAATATTCATAAACAGCTGTCTGGAAAAAAAAAATATTCACCTGGCAGGAACCTCAGACTGAATTATGTTCTAACTATTGCGGGCCTGTAATCATATGTGATCAAATGTTGAACGTGCACAGAACGAAAATCAAACGAATAACTCAATCCAGCTCAGGTTATTCAAGCACCAATTTCGTAAATGCTTCCAGCGTATTTGCATACACACACTTCGCTATGTAAGCAAAAAGGATCCACATGCTAGCATTCCAAAATACACGAACATTTCATAGAAATGCCGCTGTATTCTTAAAGCGGGGCGGAGTCTAAAGATGGAGGACAATACAGGATAAACATATAGTGCACCCGCGGTTAATGACAGCGTTACCTAAAACACCTTCCTAACTTATAGCTACATAACTCTTCGTACCATTACAAAGCCAATGTATTTACTTTCACCCGATCGCGTGGCGTGTGAGCTCAAGGTGGTTTTGTTCGTAACCAAACAATCATCAGCGCGCAAGCGAATAAACCTTCATGCAATACCCAATCATTTTATTTGCAAAGTTAGCGTGCCACGATTTCATGTGTCAAAAATATACTTTTTAATGTATGGAATGCCCAGGGCATAATTAAGAGTATTGCGGTATTGAGTAATTAAAAAAGAAAGAAACCCGACGCTTGAATGCGAACTCGCCTACCCGAGCTCTTTGTTCAGGTGCCATCACCCTGCCGTGTCTCAAACTCCCACAATCATGCTGGCTCCATTACGATATTCAATTAACTAAACACGTTTAAAGAAACAATGCCTGGGCCCGGCAGCGGGGCGAAAACGAGCTCAACGTAGCAAGGCCTCTGCCATACGCTCTTTACAGCCAGAGATATGAACAGCGGCGACCAGGCGGACAAACCCGCAACGTCCCTCTGTTCTCAGTCCTGCAAAACTCCATATTACTATTACTTGATCTTACCGAAAATATCTGTATATAAAGTTTTGTTTTGGTTTTTGTTTGTTGCTGGTTTTATTTGTTTTAAATTAGTATCTGAGATGTTCACGTTGCAGCTCCCTCCTCCTCCTCGTTCCTGTCGAGCGGCTCTCCACCGCGCTTACAAAATGGCCGCCGGAAAGCGGGTGACGTCACTCGGGCAGGCGCTGACACCTGGATGCTGGCCTGAGCTCTTTTTTTTCTCGGCTCTTTCATTGTGTTACGCGCCGGACACTCGACTCCATATGTCTAATGTTGGACTAGGGGTTTAAAAATATGAAATATTCAATTTGAGGAAAAACAAACATTTTGACGAAGTCACGATCTAACAAATGAATCAAAACAGGAGTAGATTAAAATAAATAGGCTGCAAAATCCGTTCATTTTTGGTACCCGCTTATTCTACTTCAAGGTCGTGAAACAACTAGTGCTTTCATCGGCGGCATCGGGCAGGTACCAACCCTGGACGGGACGTCCCATGGTTCGCGTGCACATATTAAAGAAACACAAGCTGTTCTTAGTCTTCTTCTTTTGGCCTTTTGGCACATCTATATGGCGTCGATGTGTCTGATCAACTTACTTCATACAAATCGATCCTGTACCACTACTCCTGTCAAATCTGCTTTTACTGTATCCATCCATCCACTCAAGGCCAACTCAGATATTTTTGCTGCCGAAGCCAAAGCCCCTTTACTCTGAATAAAGACATCATTGCCAGACCTGTATGGAGAAACCAGGAAAATTGACATAGGAGCAAGGGCTATGAAAAGCAACATAATAAAAATACATTTCATTTATATGGTGCTTTTGGAGGGTTTGGATACCAAATAGTGAATTTCAGAATGTCACGAGGGATGCTTGTTTTCTTATAGCAACGTCTGTTTACTATACGGTCTAAGAAAAATGTGTGCTTGAGAGATGCCATTTCAGAAAACATATAGGAATTGGTCTTTAGTAATTTCTTTGTATTTAATGGTATTCTGAGAAAAAAAAGTTTGCATTGCATAATCAAACTGGTGTTGCTTTCAGTAGCTTCTTATTTAAACCACCAGTCTACCAGGTAGCCAATGATCATCTTGACAATTCTAGTCTTACCAAGGTAAAGTCAAAAGTCAAAGCAAACTCTATTGTCATCTCAACCATATACTGTACAAGTATACAGACAGACGAAACTGCAAAGTTCAGGGTCCACAGTGTAACAACATGAAGTGCAAATAAAAAATGAAAATTAAATTAAAAATAGAATTAAATTTAAAATTAAAACATAAACAAGACACGACAAAGAAGTAGCAGCAATATTGACGCGTAGTAAGCAATATGAACATTGATGTAATATATGGTATTATGCAATCTAGATACATTAATATAGTCAATAAATATGTAATATAACCTTCTTATATAATACGCTACCGTGGCTGTTCATTTGTCTGTCCAGGATTTTAAATCACCTGTAGCTCGTAAACCGTTTGACCTATTGACCTGAAATTTGGTACACATATACTAAGTGATGTCTACTATCCACTTTTGAGGTAATGATTGACCTCCAAGGTTATTCCTCTTTCTATTTTTATTTTATTTTATTGTAGGCTCGACTCTCAGCAGCAGCCAGCAGGGCAGCTGTGTGGCACATGTGTACGGGCGCTGTTCTCATCCTTACCACCTTCGCCATCATATCTTAAATCATTCTTGAGGCAGATTGAAGACTTAAGTGCCAGGTTAAGTGAAAAACTAAAGATAACATACTAATTGCAACACAAACACTGACTTAATCAGTTTTAAAGCAAAAAGATGCCAACGAAAGAAGAGAAGAAGCAGGCCGCTAGGGTGGAGAAAAGAAGAGCTGTTCAGGAAGCAGCAAGCGCATCAACCTCTGAGCAAACGAATGCTAAATGTACAGAAAAAGAGTACGAAAACTAGGAATGCTCAAGTCAAGTGTATTCACTGCACGTTATTGTGCAGTGCACCATTACTGGTAAATAAATAATAGATATAGATAATACAGAAATTATCAGTGTATGATAATAGTTGTTTAAGACATGTGTAAACAATGACAGGTCAGAATGTTTCACAGCAGAAGGATATCAAAGAACGTCAAAGTGCAGTGTGCAAATTACTTAAACGTCAGTGTGAGATTTTCAGTTCTTTTCTACATGCACAGTAGTCTTTGCAGGAAAGTGTTTTTAGAGGTGGTTGAGGCAGTGTTGAAGATCCCAGGGGGCAGCATGGTGTTAAGGAGTCTGACAGCTTGTGGGTAAAAACTATCCTGCAGCCTGGCAGATCTGACAGAGATGTGAAAAGTCCATGTGAGGGGTGTAAGAGGTCCTGCACAATGCTGCAGGCCTTGCAGACACTGCGTGTGTAAAATATGTCTTGTAGTGAAGGGAGAGGCACCCTAATAATGTTCTCTGCTGTCTTCACTATCCTTTGCAGGCGCTTGCGGTTGGATATGTTGCAGTTGCCATACCAAACAGTGATACAGCTGGTCAGAACACTCTCAATGGTGCCTCTGTAGAACATGGTGAGGATGGAAGGGGGAAGACTTGCTCGCTTCAGCCGCCTCAGGAAGTGTAAGTCTCTGCTGGGTCTTTCTTGATTAATGATGAGGTGTTATGTGTCCACGTTCCTAAGTGCACATTCAGGAACTTGGTACTCCTAACAGTGTCCACATCTAAACCATAGATGCTGAGTGGGATGTGGGCAGGATGTGATTCTCTGAAGTCCACAATTATCTCTTTTGTCTTGTC
Source organism: Polypterus senegalus (assembly GCF_016835505.1). Taxonomy (NCBI): domain Eukaryota; kingdom Metazoa; phylum Chordata; class Cladistia; order Polypteriformes; family Polypteridae; genus Polypterus; species Polypterus senegalus. The sequence continues at coordinate 8,997,363 of NC_053167.1, forward strand.
AACACTGAGAGATAGATTGTTGTCTTCACACCATCCGGACAGCCGTTCCACCTTATCTCTGTATGCTGTTTCATCATCCCTGCTTATCAGTCCCAGTACCGTCATATCATCCGCAAACTTGATGATATGGTTGGTGTTGTGCGTGGCTGTGCAGTCGTGAGTCAGCAGGGGGAAGAGCAGTGGATTAAGCCCACAGCCCTGTGGCGCTCCAGTGCTCAGTGTGATGATGCTAGAGGTGTTGCAGCCCATCCGAACTGAGTGGGTACTCTGTGTCAAGAAGTCCAGGATCAAATTGCAGAGGGTGGTGTTCAGGCCCAACCTGCTCAGTTTTACAGACAGCTTTTGAGAGATGATTGTGTTGAAGGCGGAACTAAAGTCTATGAATAGCATCCTGACATATGTGTCTTTTTTATCCAGATGTGTCAGGGAGAGGTGAAGGGCAGAGCATATGGCATCTTCAGTTGACCTGTTTGAGCGGTATGCAAACTGAAGAGGGTCACAGGAGGCAGGGAGATTCGTCTTTTTGTGTGACATGACTAACTTTAAACATATACTGTACATTTTCATAAACATATACATTTCATTTAGGTTACTGAAATAAATTTAAAAGATTAATGTAATGACAAAAATTCAATGAAACTGAAGTAAAATAATTACCTTTAAGCATTTACCTATGGTTCTAATTGCCATAACCTCACTGATATATCTAAATAATGCAATATAACTATCAAATTAATGCCTGGCCTCATGGAGTTTGTTTCAGTAAAACACGAACTGTGGAGAACTGCTTTAGTGTGCCACAAGCAAATGTTCTAGATGATGGTGAATAACGGAGAACAATATTTAAGAAGTTTTAAACCAAGTTTTAATGCAAGCCTATTTAAGAGATTATTACAGTTTGAATTTAATCAGCTTTGATTTGATGTAGTTCTGTTGCCATTTTGATGTTTTATTTTTATTTTGCCACATTTGTATTTCTTATGCTATTCCCGTTTGAGAATTATTATTATCTATATTGTAGCCATTAATTTTTGCCCCCATGATGGGTTTGGAAGAACACCGGTAATAGTAGTAGCTCGTATAGGTCATTAGATGTTAGGACCAAACATATTAATATAAAATAATATAATCGAGTTAATCCAAATCAGACAGTTGTAATGAGTCTGAGTGTTTGCAAGTCAGAGGCTGTCCTCCAAATTTTGCTGCCATAGGCAGCCTAACTGGTTTGCCTAAATGGTAGAGACAGCCGTGCAGCGACCTCCATTTTGGCCTTTTTTGCTTTTTCTTTCCCTATACTTTCATTTCCATCACTCATTTGCCCACATATTCATTGTCTTTCCTCAACACATGTCTATGCACTTCAACCTACGTTCCTGTATTTTATTAGATATTTATTCCACTTTTGTTGTATCTATGATTGTCATCATTATTCTGTCTTTTTTGTAACTCCACACATCCCATCTAAACATTCTCATTCTGCCAGATTTAACTTCTACTCCTGTTCCCCCTTTACTTCTCATATCTCAGTTCCATACACCATTGCTGGTACTGACCACTGTCTTTACAACCCTACCTTTAACATTCTTCCTAATTCTTTGATTACACAATACTCCTGGTATTTTCTTCCAGCTGTTCCATCCATAGTGCTCTATGTGGGTAATCTCTGCATCTAATTCTCCAACATGGGCTACCAATGATCCTAGATATTTAAACTTATTCACTCTTCTCAATAGCTTTCCCTGCAGGATAACATCTGAATCCATCACTGAACTTCACATATTCTGTCTTCTTCCTATTTATCTTCAATCCTCTGTCTTCCAAATTCCTTCTCCATTCTTCCAACTTCCACTCCACTTTCTCCTTTCTGGTGCTGCACAACACAATGTCATTAGTATAAAGCACGCAATCAGAGGGATTGGTCTTTTATCACAGGAAACAACACATCCATAACCAAAGAAGTAAAGACTTAATGAAGATACCTGGTACAGACCTCCTCTAACTGAGATCTTGCCTGTTACCCCAAAACTACTTTTAACCCAAGTCCTCATATCATAGACAATCCTCACATACTTTGCTAGTACTGACTGTAGTCAAGAATGCCTTGAAATGCCAGGAAAGCATGCTAATGCCACCCAGACCAGAGGGCTTTGATGCAACAACATTAATATGGCAATTTGTGGCATTTTGTTGCTACAAAATGTTTCATACTTTTCAATATATAGAGATTTTAAACCAGAATTATAATTTTCAAATTTTGCTAATGTCTTTTAATTTGTAGAAACAATGCACTTTACTCAGTTACATTTGTGTTTTATATTTGTAATTAATTCAGACCACTTTATAGAGATCTGCTTTCATGTTGACATTAAAGAGTCTTTTTCTGTTGTTCAGTGTCAAAAAATCCAAATTAAATCCCTTTTGATTTAATTTCTCTCTATTATAAAAAACATCTTGGAAGGAAACAAGACATGATTTTCTTAGAGGGACACACTTCCTGTGAGACGAGTGTTTGTGCCAAGAGATTTAACCACGCCTGAACCCGGAAATAAAAGACAAACAGTAGATGACAAAGTAGAACGTGGTAAAGAATTAAAAAACGTTGGCGCAATACACATGCAGAGCAGGTTAGAGATAATGGAAGTACGAAAATTTGAAAGTCTCAAAAAAATTACAGTAAAGATCGCATTAGCGCAAACAAATAGAAATTATTACTCGGTGAAAAAAATGAACAGCAAAAAGAGATTGAATATATTGTTCGGATTTAAAGTTTAAGCTGGACGCTTGTAGATCGTTTAATTTGTGCTTCCAGCGAGAATTAAAAGATTCCAAAATCATTGGTGCGGTATGAAGTCCCATGAGACGGAAACTTTTAACATGAGATTCTTTCAAGTCATGCCAAACTTACAACCTTTGGACGCAAGTCCCGTGAGATGGTGACTTATGCCATTAGATGCTTTCAAGTCACGTCCTACTTAGAACCATTTTCAAACAAGACCACGGTCATCTAACTTCAGTCCTGTGAATGCTTTTGGAGGACACACTTCCTGCATCCTCAGCTCTTATAAATTTTATCAGGGCAATAATTTTATATGTTCTAGATGACACGTCAACAACTAAGAGACGAAGAAAGAGCATGGACAAACACTCAAAAAAATATTTTTATTTATTAGAGAGAAAGAAACGATATTCACTCAGTTATACATTGCATTGTCACAATGTAAGTCCAAACATGGAATCAAAATTCAATGTGATCTTGAAGAAAAGTTAATTCCAAATATTGTTTTTACTAAAGTTTTAAAGTGAAAGTGAAAATAATACATATATAACAATTCCCATGAAAATAACAATATCTTTAAATTGTATATCTGGTTAACCAAACCCGGGGGTGGACAAGTGAAGCAAGCAGGGGACAGGGCACACTAGTTGTATAAGATTAAAACTACCAAGGGTGGTGAAAACTTTATAACCAGTGTATCTCTTAACACCATTCGCATGCAGATACTTCTCCTTTGGTTTGTCTGCTAGGTCTTTATGGGCATTGACAGCATGTTTAAACATAAGTAAATGATGGTATTAACTGTCACTAGATCCCTAGTAACAGATCAAAAATCAAAAATAATATAATATTCGTAATCACCGACCCTGAAATAATCTAAAGTGATGCTCCATATGCTTATGTTTGAAAATTGTCATTTTTAACCTTATAGGAGTGGGTGGCCTTTAGAGGCAGGGAGCACCAGCAAAGAATCAGATATCAAAAATATTATCAAATTCATGATCAGCAACCTCAAAATAGCATAAAATGACACTCCACATGCCTATATTACCAATACCAATTATTTCAAAGTTTTGTGAAAACGAGTTACTTTGAGCCCTTCTATCCCATTAGCAGATAAACCTCTAGGGTTGGTTGATGTGGCATGCACAACTTCAAGTCCTTCTGATCATTATTGCAAAAGACACCTATCAGTTTACTCTTTACCATAAGGATGTAATTTCCTGTGCAAAACATGTTCCACAAATGGCCCAACAATTTCAGTTTTTCAGGTCTGTAGGTACTGAGACAAAACCCCAAAAAGCTTGACGTTTTGCATAACTAGATATCAAAATGAGTAAAACGGTATATCATATGTTGTCGATGTTTTCTCATACTGGTGACTCAGGATGCACTGGACAAAAAAATCTGAAGTGATTTAAAAATCATTCTTAAGCAGTTGTTATGAACAGTCAGTGTATGGATGAGAAGGGCACAGCCATAATGCTATGTTTGAAATCAAGTTTGATTAAGGAATATGTGAATCTGCCCCTAACCAGAAATAAATGAACGAGTCAGCAAGAACGAAATATTTCAAGAAAGAAAATTCAAACAATCTATGACAAAAGAAAGCAGATGAACTTCCATAAGTAACATTTTCCTTTTTTTTCAACAGGAAACTTAAAGATACAACGGACAGTTAAAAAAGTCAGCTGGGAAGTCCTTTCCCCACTTGCTTTCTACGTAGAGTTTGCATGTTTTGTTTGTATGTATGATGTTATGAATTATAAGACTCCAACACAACAAAAAAGAGTTGTCCCTGTATAATGTTCAAATGACAATAATGAAAAAAAGACCAGAAATTGTGATCAAAATACTATATAGCAATTGACAAAGTACATAGGCAAGAATGGCGTTTTTATACAGAAAAATATGGCGGACAGAAGTAAGTTGGCAGGAGATGAAGTCATGGCTGTCTTGGAAGCCGGAAAATAATGTGGAGTCGGAAGTGATGTCCCCGGGGTGGAACTGGAAGTGACGTTGTGATGAGGGTGCCGGAAATGACGTCATGACAAATCCACCGGAAGTGACGTTGTCTTTGGGAGTCAGAGGAAGGCGTGATGATCGGTCACCATCTTGGGAAACCAGAAGTACTCGACGTGTTTTATATTTCTTCTTTTTGTTTGAAGAGAGAGATATTTCACTCACCTCCAGTCTTGTTGACTGCCCCCTAAGCATTCGTGTGTGACAATGGATATTCCTCACACATTGCAAAGATATATGTCTTATTAATTGGAAAATTTAAATTGTCCCCGTGTGAGCGTATAGGTCCTTGATATAGACTGGCATCCCATCTAGAGTAGATTCCTGTCTTGTTGGATCTAGAGTCTGGCCTAGTGCAGCTCAGAATTAGATTTTGTGGGCTTAAGAATATTATCTTATAAAGACAAGAGGGCAAGGCAAAACTTGTTGAACGTCACAAGCAAAACAGGCCCAAATTATGAGAAAAAACAACAAAGAGCTCAAGTTCACTAGAAACAATAACACAGTGACAAGGCAGTGATTATTACAGCTTACTGTATATACGTATTGTAAGCTGTAATGACTTCTGAGAAAGTTTCTGTTTGTACCAAAGTAATTACCGTTGCTTAGCAACCTGATTAATGTTTCGCAGACGGAAAAAAGACAAGAGGTGTGTTCAAGCGAGAGATGTGAATGAGACTGGAGACAGTGAATAAAGAATGCCAAGCTGGCATTTATTTTTTAGAACCCAGCTGCTTCCTGGCAGCTTCACACCCCAATGTTTCAGTATGTAGCCAGGTCATCAATTACGTTTGACATACCCTCTGTCCTCCTGGTATATATAGCCAATACATACCTAAACCTGTACACAGGATGTTTCCAATGAGTTTGCACTCAGTTCGTCTGAGGAAGTTGCAGACGTAGGTGCGACTGGTGATCTTAATGTTACGTGGGAGAACTTCAGTGACAAGACCCTGAAGGTTGCTGAGGGTTGAGTTGGTGTTGCCTGTGTTCCCAGAAGAATGGGTTTTATCTCGCAGGGCACCTTGGATATTATCAAGAGGAGTCGAAGTTGATGGCAACACCTGTATGTACAGGGACCTTAAAAGGATGGCTGCAAGGGCTCAGAGGGCAGATAAGGAGGTGTATGTTAGAGGAATCTTTGAATAAGTGACACACCATCTTTGGTCTAGTGTCCCACATCATGCTTACAGAGGAATTGAAGCATTACACACATCTCTGAGAGTCACAGTCAGGTGATGGAATGGCCCTTATGGATGCTGCTGCTGCAGTTGACGCTGCTGGGCTGGCTGTTTTGACTAGCTGTTTAAAGCTGATCCTACAGCTAGGATGCTGGACATCTCTGTGTCCACAGTTCTTGAGGCTGATCTTCCAATTAGCTGTGAACCAGTCTCGCCGAGATTTCACGGATGGTGAACCAGCTGAGGGAAGGGAAGTCTTCTGGGATCTGTGGTAGCAAAGGTGAACTTCTCCAGTCATCCCAATTGACTGGAAAATTGGACTTGTCGCCCCTATCTGGAAATACAGGGGGATAACACTGCTCTATGTGCCTGGTAAGGTCCTTGCTAGGGTCATCCTCAGTAGGATCCGTGATCACTTACTCACCTACCAGCAATCAGAGCAGTCTGGCTTTACGCCTAAGAAGTCTACCATCGACTCTGTCCTGGCACTGAAGAATCTCATGGAGTGCAATTGCAAATATGGCAGAGATTCTTTGCACACTTTGTAGACTTTTTTAAAGCATTTGACTCAGTTGATTGAGCAGCCCTGTGGGAAAGTTGGTGGATGTCATGGCCAGCCTGTTCACTGGTACTGTGAGTGCTGTGCAGAGTGGAGGCAGAACCTCTGTGTTCCTCCTGGTTGATTCTGGGGATTGTCAGGGGTGCATTTTTGCTCCTCCTCTGTTTAATGCTTGTATGGACTGGGTGTTGGGCAGGGTTGTGGGGTCCAGTGGCTGTGGGGCATCTGTTAGTGAAGAAAGATTCTCTGATCTTGACTTTGCTGACGATGCTGTGATCTTCATGGAGTCAATGGAGGCTCTGATTGGGGCATTCGAGAAACTGAGTGAGGAGTCTGAGTGTCTGGGCTTGCGAATGTCCTGGATAAAAACCAAGATCCAGGCCTTTAATGACCTCTTAGGCACAGCCATCAGCAGTGTGTCTGTCTGCAGAGGGAATGTCGACCTCGTCGAGAGGTTTACGTACCTTGGCAGTGACATTAATATCTCTGGTGACTCTTCCTATAAAGTCAGAAGACAGATTGGGAGAGCATGAGGGGTCATGAGGTGAGGTCACTGAAAAGGGGTGTGTGGTGCTCATGATATCTATGCAAACGGACAAATGTCCAAGTCTTTAGAGTCCTGCTGCTTCCTGTTTTACTATATGGTTGCGAGACATGGATGCTATCAGTGACCTGAGGTGAAGAGTGGAATCCTTTGGTACTGTGTCTCTTCAGAGTATCCTAGGGTACCGCTAGTTTGACTTTGTGTCGAATGAGTAGCTGCTTACAGAGTCCCGAATGAGGCACATTACCTGCATTGTGAGGGAGCGTCAGATGCGGCACTATGGCCATATGGAGCAATTCCCAAAAGGAATTGAGGACCCAAGCAGCTGGAGCAGGCAAAATGGACATCCACGTAGCACCTGGCAGTGACGGGTAGACGGTCATTTCCACCAGGATCCCGAGCTGGTTTGTCATGTGGCGGATGTGGCAACATGCTGTACCAGTGCATGCACCCCAACCTGACCTGACCTGATACATAAACCAAAGAAATGACTATTGCAGTCCAGTAATGAAAGTACACAAGAAGATTCACAAGACAACCAGATTCATCATCCAGCTACACTCAGCAGACTTCCCTGAATTAAATTACAAATGTAACAGCTGAGCTAAGAAATACTGCATTTTATTTACAATCTATATGCATTACATAGAATGTCTGTCTCTTCCTTATAGAATCCTAAACCCTTTGACTAATTTGGACCAAATTTGACATAGTTGCTCCCTAGAACCATGTGGATAAGATTAAATACTTTGAAACACAAAATCTTGAGCCTAGTGATTCCTGTGTGTTTTGCGTGTGTTTTTTTTTTTGTGTGTGTTTGTGCTACGGTTTGCACACCAGTGCCACCTGCTGGCTCAGAGCAAGCGAAACATCAGCAGTGACTGAAGCCAGACTAGAAGACAAAATGACCAGAGCTTAACCTAACTTACCCGGGCACTGCCATGTGCTGCTTCTATCTACTGTAATATAAAAAAGGAGTATTTTGTGCTTTTGCAGGGGGATGTTGGGTCAGGCTTGATGAAGAGTTGGAGTGCAGTGCAACACAAAGGGAAATCAAAAAAGTTGTTGTTTAACGCCTGCTTTGTTGGTTTTTCTTCATAATTTAAGCACTACAAACTGTACTCCTGCTCATAGAGACCACCCAGCAAGGAGTCATTGCAATTCTGGAATCCAATCAGACCCAAAATGAACACACTTTTGATTTATGAGAGCAGTGATAGAGATGGATAATGGATGGGACAGCTAGCAATAACAACAAAATCACCATTAAAAACCTCATGAACATTTGCTATTTATCCTTAACCCATTTGACAAACATACCTTGGCACCGCTGGGTACTTCGGCTAGCCTAATGTGTATGGCAAAGGCATAGTTCCTCCCAGAAGCATAAAAGCTGGCATCCCAGATCAGTATATACAACTAAGAAAAAAAATTGGTTTGCACAGTATGTATGGTCATGGCTGCCAACAGAAGCTACAGATAGTAATCATTGTTAAAAAGTGATGACTACAGTAAACTTTTTCACTGCTGTATCAGAATAAATTAACAACATGTTTGCTGTGGCGGAATGGTAAGCACTAAATCATCCTCTTTGTTTACTGGTCATACTGATTTGACAATGTGACAGATGTTGGCAACAATAGTTGCAGGAAGCCCAAAAGAACAACATTATGGAAGAAATGGCGTATTGTGCAGCATGACATTTAACACAGTTAACCATTTACAGGTATATGGTGCCCTCATTTGATTGTTAGGTAAAACAGTAGAACATAAATGAACGATTTGAAATAGTGAGTCTGTTTTCCTAGGGTCCATTGTGACATCTTTAACCAATCACTTACAATTATCAGATTCATCAGGACTGGTATCAGGTTCCAGCAACTTAGACTTCATTAGGTCATTTTTAGCAGTGATTCTCAGTTTTCCTTTCAGACTGATGATCAACACATTTGTACAAGTAGGTGATAAATACAAGGAGGTAATCCAAGTAATGTGCTCAGGCCACACATTGGCAAAGATGGGTATATTTCCATAATGGCCTCCAGTGCTAGCTGGTTGGTTGTTTAATGGCAACTTGAGTGTGCCAACAGTAACTGGGGAGGACCTGTCACCAATCATATCATCTTTCATGGTAAGTCTTCCTTGTGCCATTTTTCAAAAGGGTTATGCCCGACATACATAATTACTGTCAAGGATGCCTAGTGGCAGCATTACAAGCTCAACACCTACCGATACAGATGTCAGGGATATTTTGAATGCCAACTGCAGGCTGGTGCAAACAGCCATGATCAGTAATCCTGCTGAAACAGTTCCACAGGATCCCATCTGGCATTTATTATGCCTCCACAAGGAATTAATCCAATACTGAAGTGGAGCTCCATTCTTGCTACTTTGTTCTGGCTTTGGAAATACACCTTATTGTCTTACCTTCATGTACACCTGCTGTGATACACATTGGGTTACATCTTTGGGTGCATCAGTTGATTCAATTTCATTAAGTCCACGAGAGGATTTCAAGAACCTGTAACGGTAAGTGCCTGGAAATGAGCAAAACATTTTAAATCTGGAGAACACATGCACAGTCGTCATTGAGTACCACAAAGTAACTCTTACATTTATCCCCACTTCCTTTTTCGTTCTTATTTTCTGACCATTCCCCAGGCTGAACCAACCACAGTTTTCTTAAATTAGCCTCTGACACACAAGTGGCTTTAAACCATTTCCTGAGATCACTTTTAGTGTAGAGGTGGCCATAATTTGTAATACAAACATAGCTGTAGTGATGTCTATGCACCCCTGTACATTCCATTAGGTCTACGGCTGCACCTCCACTGCATGCCCAACATAGGACGTTATTACTGTTTACAGTATTTTGGCAGCACCCATTCTTAGAATTATGAACAGTTCCTTGCTGACTGGTGCAGTTCCTGACACACTAAATCTGTCAGTTACAAGACAATTGCTTAAAAAGTCAGCATCAGAACCACATATGCTTAATAATTATAGACCCATTTAAGATTTACCCTTCGTCTCTAAACGGCTTGAAAAGGTAGTAGCCACTCATCTTCAGTCTCACCTTACACAGCACAATTTATTTGAAAAAGTACAGTCTGGTTTCTGCATTGTTCACAGTACAGAAATGGCACTAACATGTTGTAAACAGCATTCTAATATGTTCTGATGAAGGAAACTCCACATTAAGCATGTTGTTACATTTAAGGACAGCATTTGATATCATTGACAAATGAAATTTTACTACACAGGCTGAAAAGTTTATCATACCCATTAAATATTTCCATAGGTGTTATTTCCATTTGTGTCATGTGACAGCGACATAACTTACAGTATGTGCTCTTTTTGTTACTGGAGTATCTTGGACTTTGAAGATAGACTATTACTGATAATACTGTACTATAAATGATCTCTGTAAGCAATAAAGCTAATGTTTTCTAAGAGTTACCAAAAAGGCAGTAGACGTGACCTTACTCTTGTGTAATATGAACTAAGTGGTTTGGGATTCATTTATGATGTGATTAAGAGAAGGGGTTGGGCAGTTTTCAAGCTATATAGAGTGTGCACTCAGTTAATTGGGTATTCAGAACTTTAATGGTAAAGATCTGGATCAGCATTAATACTAATAAAGACCTTTTTTGTTAAATACTTTAGCTTGATTTTCTTCCACAATATTGATGTCCACCATGCTGTAACAAAGAGTGTGCCTTTTTACACCTTTGCTAAAGGTTAGCTTTACAATGTTATGTTCAAGTGGATTTCCTTCAGGAGAAAGTCAGAATACAGCATACAGAGATGAGGTGGAATGGCTGTCTGCATGTTGTGAAGACAGCAATCTCTCAATGTCGACAAGACAAAAGAGATAACTGTGGACTTCAGAAAATCACATCCTCCCCACATCCAACTTGGTATCAACGGTTTAGATGAGGAGACTGTTAGGAGTACAAAGTTCCTCGTTGTGCACATACTGTAACTGAGGAACTTGCGTGGATGCATAACACGTAATCACTAATCAAGAAAGGCCTGCAGAGACTACACTTCCTGAGGCGGCTAAAGCGAGCAAGTCTCCCCCCTTCTATCCTCACCATGTTCTACAGAGGCACCATTTAGAGTGTTATGACCAGCTGCATGACGATCTGGTATGGCAACTGCAACATATCTGACCGCAAGCGCCTGCAGAGGACAGTTAAGACAGCAGAGAACATTATTGGGGTGCCTCTCCTTTCACTACAGGACATATTTTACAAACGCAGTACCCACAAGGCCTGCAGCGTTGTGCAGGAGCCCTTACACCCCTCACATTGACTTTTCACACTTCTGCCATCCAAGAGAAGATACTGCAGCATCACAGCCAGATCTGAAAGGCTGCAGGATAGTTTTTACCCCCAAGCTGTCAGACTCCTTAACACCAGGCTGCCCCCTGGGATCTTCCACACTGTCTCAACCACCTCCAAAAACAGAACTTTTATACATGCAAGCCATTTTCCTCCAAAGACGAGTGTGCATATAGAAGAGAACTGAAAATCTCACACTGACCTTCAAGTATTTTGCACACTGTACTTTGACATTCTTTGATAGCCCTCTGCTGTGACACATTGTGACCTGTCACTGTTTACACGTCTTAAAAACAACTATTATTATACACTGATAATTTCTGTATTATCTAGATCTATTATTTATTATATTACATGTTTATTGACTATATGTATCTAGATTGCATACCATACATTGCAGCAATGTGCATTTTGCTTACTACACATTAATATTGCTGCTGCTGCTACTACTACTACTACTACTACTTTGTCTTGTTGTGTTTGGTCTTGTTTGTGTTTTAATTTTAATTCATAATTTTTAAATTTTAATTCCAATTTATATGTTTTATTTGCACTTCATTTTATTACACTGTGGACCCTGAGCTTCACAATTTCGTCTATCTGTATACTTGCATATGGTTGAGATGACAATAAAGTTCGCTTTGACTTGAGTTCCTCGGAGATGTATGTACAGGCAGGCATAATATGTGCTGCTCAGCATTTTAGAAAAAGAAAAGGGCAAAGCAAGCAACACATTTATTCGGTCATTATAAAAGAACAAATTTACAGTTACTAATGGTCAGATACACATTTTATAACAGAAGGCTACACAGACATTATTGCATATGTTTAAGATAAATGAGAAGCGATATACTGTATGAATGATTCCCACAGCTCTAAAGAATAAAGCAAACACAGTGCACACCATACACTCTTTATGAAGTATGGCATACAATGAAAAATATATATTTGTATTATATTTTCAATAACATCTACAAGTATCAGAACATCTCTTAAAAACTGGTCCAAATTCATATTATCAGTTACATGTACAATTTCTGAATTTCTTTTTAAAACCTTTGACATAACAGGGTAGTGCATGAAACCTTGGACTGTAATAGTTCAGTTGTCAAACTATATGTCTCAAATATTAGTAAAAGAGAATAGTTCTACAAGCCAAACTAGAACATTCATCTGTTTCTTTGTGCGTGATTTGATAACTCCCACTCAAGCAATAGTTGTGCGTGTGCAGGAATGAAATGAGCCCAACAAGATACACCGACAGAGCCTCTAGCAAAGGAGGTGGTATTTCAGAAATTTAGCAGTGAAGTACATCTTCTAAGTTGAATGCATTTCTTCCTGTTCAGTGCTGAGTCCACTTAATGCTCTTCAAATCAATTCCCTCTTGGACCATTTCCCATAAAGGACTGTAAAGAGACAAAAAAAAAAAAGACAATTCAGTTGAAAAAAGCACTGGTAATTAAATTATTCTACAAAATGTTTCTTTGACAGTTATCTCAAATCTGATCCCACAGAATATACTGTAAATAAGAAATCTCTGGCATATCTGGACTCAATTATAATAATGCAAATATTTCCAATGACAAAATGTATTTTACCACACAGATTCATAATACAAGGAACCCAACTATCAGGAAAGCACTGCCAGATCCAAATTCACACAAACACACAACCTTTTAGTCAAAGAACAGGCAGAATCATATTAAAGTGTAATCAGTTTGTTAACTACGCGTTTTAAAATGAATAAATACTTACCTGGTGTATCTGCATATACACAGTAACTTACAATGAATTAATATACAGTATGTCGATGTGACCAAGAATAGTCAGAAACCCAAGTGTAGTACTTTAATTTACAGCTTTTGTAAATAGAATTCACTTTAAAAAAAAAAAAAACCAAAAAAAAAAACCATAACTATGCTAATGTGTATCCTTTCAAAATGTCAGATTTTCATTTTATTCAAAAAGCCAATTCTCTGGCCTTGTATAACTGCAAACAGTAAAATGAATATAACCCTCTAAAGGTGAAGGTCTTTACTTTCAACACACCTCATTTCTCTCAACCTCCTGACATGCTGCACACATTTCTTTACTGTGTAGTCCACCTCCTCCTCAGTAGTGAAGCGGCCAATGCCAAACCTATGGAAAAATAACAATGTGGACTGTGAGTGATTGACATGACAAGGAAAACAACTGGCATGGACAGACTTGGATTCTACTATAATATTAGAACCTGCTAATAAAATAGCATCAATAACACTAATTCCCTGAACCTTGCAATCCTGGCAGGTCTAATAATATCAGCTATCCTCCACATCTAACCATGCAGCAGATTGACTCTAAGCAATCTGCTTAAATATATTACAAAAAGTTTTACATTTTTTGTACTTTGCACAGACTTTTACTCACTGATAGAGTCAGTAAAATATATGCAATTGGATGGGGCCTGCTTTAAACATTATACTGATACTTCCACAAGGAAGCAAGACTGAACATTCTTCTTCTTCTTCTTCTTTTGCCATATCTCAATGTTGTAATTACACGTCGACGTGGGCTCTAGCATGAGGAGACATCAAACGCCACAGATCTCTGTCTTGGGCCGTCCGCGTTATATCTTGCAGTCCCATGTCATATCTTGAGAGTGCCGTCGACACCCATGTCATTCTTGGGCGCCCTCTCTTGTTGGTTCCATCCACTCTTCCATGTAGTGTGATGTTAGCAATCCTGTTCTTGTCCATCCGGAGTACATGACCTAGCCACTTATGTTGTGTTATCATTTCTGTCTGGTTGAGTGCTTTCCTGATGTCTTCGTTTCTCATCTTGTCTATGATGCATACTCCAAGTATCTTTCTGAGCGCTGTCATCTCGAACACAAGCAGTTGTCTTTCTTCAGCACTTCTAAGAGTCCACGTTTCGTATCCGTACAGGGCAACTGGTACTATAAGCGAGTTGTATAGTCTCATTTTGGTTATCTTATTGATGTTCTTGTTCTTCCAGATACTGTCCAGGTCACTCATTGAACTTAAGGCTATGGCTATTCTCGTTCTGATGTCTTTCGAGCTGTCGCACGTTGTGGTTAAGGTTGATCCTAAATACTTGAAACTGTCTTCATGCTGCAGTTTCTTTCCTCTGAGCAACATGCCCTCTTCAACTCTTTTCTTCGTTTCTTGCTCAGGCTTTGAGCTCAGCAGCATCCATACTGTCTTGGTGTCACTTATCTCTTGTCCGTATCTAGAACTGACGCTTTCCACCTTATTTAGCAGGAGTTGTGCGTGACTGCGGAGTTCAGTTATAAGACTGATGTCATCAGCAAAATGAAGATTGTTAATCGTTCTGCCATTCACGCATGCTCCTTTGCTTTCTAGTCCGTCGAGTGCCTCTCGCATAATGTGCTCTAGATAGATGTTAAAGAGATCCGGCGACAGTATGCAGCCTTGGCGTACTCCAATTGCTAGTTTGAACCACTCTGTCACCTCTCTTCCAACTCTTATGGCACTCTGCGTTCGCTTGTACAGGTTCTCCATCAGACTGATCAGCTTTGGGTGTATGCCGTAGTGATGTAATACTTTCCAGAGGCCTTGGTGCCACACTCGGTCAAATGCTTTCTTGAAGTCGATGAAAATCAAGTGAAGCTCTTTATACTGTAATGAGAGATACTTTTCACATAACAGTCTGAGTGAGAAGACCTGCTCAATTGTACCACGTCCTGACCTGAATCCGGCTTGCTCCTCCGCCATTTGCACTTCTATCGCGTTCTTCATCCGGCTCCAGATAATCTCCAAGATGATCTTACTTGTGTGACAGATAAGGCTTATCATGCGGTAGTTCTCGCATTTAGTGGTGTCCCCTTTTTTGGAATAGTAACTATAAGAGACTTAGTCCAAAGCGTCAGAAATTTTTCTGTGTCCCATATCTTGTTGCAGATCTTGTGCATGATTTGAACCATTGCTCTTCCGCCGCTTTTAATTAGCTCTCCTTCAATGTCGTCGATACCAGGAGCTTTCCGTATCTTGATCTTCATAATGGCTGCTCTTACTTCGCTTTCAAGAAGGTCTGGCTTTTCTTCCTCTCTCTTGCAATTAGGCCATAATTGTTCAAGAACGTCACCATCCGTTTCAATGTTTGCATTGTAGAGGCCTCTACTATATTCATACCATCGCTTAAGAATGTCGATGTCCTTAGTGAGCAGGTTGCCATCCTTGTCTCTGATGTTGTTGCACCTTTCATTCAGCTTAACTCCTTTCTTGAGCGTTTTGACCTTTTGAAAGAGAGTGCGCATATCATTTTTTAGGCTTGCTTCCTCTGCCTCGCAGCACTGTCTGTTAAACCAATCCTCTCGACACTCCTCAATCTTTTTGTCTATGATGATCCTGAGCTGTGAGTATAGTTGTTTCAAATTCTCGTCCTGTGGATTATTGTTCTTCATTGCCTTCACAGCTCGTCGTTGGTCAGACAGGTCGAGCACTTCGTCACTAATCCATGGGGCCTTTCTGTATCTCTTAAGGCCAATTACCTCCTCCGCTGTTCTCTTAATCGTGTCGTTGATGGCCTCCAGTGCTTCGTCCACGTTCGTTTCTTCAACTAGACCGCCAAGCGCTTCAAAACGATTTTTTAGTTCAATCTTATAACTTTCTTTAACTTCGGGTATCTGCAGTCGTTCGATATCCACCTTCTTTGTAACCGTTCTTTTTGGGATATTGAATCTTAACTTGAAGTTGCCCATCAGGAGGTTATGATCATTGTGCACATTCGGCACTATTGCGCTTGGGAAGCTGCGTGTGTTATGGGCACAGCTATGCCATCTCTGATCGATCATGATGTAGTCGATCATCTGCTGGGTTCGATCTCCGGGTGAGCTCCATGTCCGTTTCCTTGATGGCTTATGGTTGAACCAGGTGTTCATGATGTTCAATTTATTGAGCCTGCAGAATTGGAGAAGTCGTTCCCCTCTTTCGTTCATTGAGCCGTAGCCAAAGTGTCCCAGCACGTCTTTCCATGTGTCGTGATCGATAACGACTTGCGCATTGAAGTCGCCCATTATAATCTTGACGTCCCTTCTTGGCGCCTTGTCGATGACTTGCTGTAAGGTCTGATAGAAGTGATTGACAGCCTCATCACTACATCTTGTAGTTGGTGCGTACACTTGAATGATGGTGATGTTATGGCCTTGTCCAGTGAACCGTGCACTGATGATTCTTGGTGACGCTGGGTTCCAGTCGATTAAGCTCTTAACTGCTATTTTAAAAGTAACAAACCGACACCTCCTTGATGTACTTTCTCTTCGCCTGAGTACAGAAGTTTGTGTCCATCGTGTTCCACTAAGCCCTGAACATAACATAAGACTGAACATATTAAAACCAAATTTCTGTGGTGTGGATTTACCTTTATTTTGCGTAAGTTTTAAAAATTTGAACAATGTAGTGACTTTCAAAATCAATTGCTTTCTGTTAAATTTGGCATGTCTTTTTTTTTTTTTTTTTAATTGATTGAAACCTATATGCAATAAGTGAATGTAATCAGTCCGCTAAAAACAATTTCAAATTAGGCTTTAGAAGACATGAAAATTTAGAATATGTAAACTGCATTCCAAGAATTACATTAAGATTTTTTTGAAAGACGGCAATTCTAAATTGTTCGTAGTGTGTGCTTGGTGTGTGGGTCCCGCGATGGGTTGGCGCCCTGCTCGGGACTGGTTCCTGCCTTGCGCCCTGTGTTGGCTGGGATTGGCTCCAGCAGACCCCCCGTGACCCTGTGTTCGGATTCAATAGGTTGGAAAATGGATGGATGGATACTGTGCTTACAAAAGTTGTTCTTTCCTAATTCTGCAAACAATACTAGGTCCCTGGGAGTTCACTGCAATGGAATTTTACTTCCACGCCTTCTCCATACTTTTTTCTTGCCATCATTCTGGTAGAGGTTGATCTTGGTTTCATCTGTCCAAAGAATGTTTTTCCAGAACTGTGCTGGCTTTTTTAGATGTTCTTTAGCAAAGTCCAATCTAGCCTTTCTATTCTTGAGGCTTATGAGTGGCTTGCACCTTGCAGTGCACCCTCTGTATTTACTTTCATGCAGTCTTCTCTTTATGGTAGACTTGGATATCAATACACCTACCAAGTCCTGGAGAGTGTTGTTCACTTGGTTGGCTGTTGTGAAGGGGTTTCTCTTGACCATGGAAATGATTCTGTGATAATCCATCACTGTTGTCTTCCGTGGACGTCCAGGTCTTTTTGCGTTGCTGGGTTCACCAGTGCTTGCTTTCTTTCTCAGGATGTACCAAAATGTAGATTTTGCCACTCGTAATATTGTAGCAATTTCTCGGATGGGTGTTTTCTGTTTTCACAGCTTAAGGATGGCTTCTTTCACCTGCATGGAGAGCTCCTTTGACCACATGTTGTCTGTTCACAGCAGAATTCTTCCACATGCAAGCACCAGACCTCAAATCAACTCCAGGCCTTTTATCTATTTAATTGATAAGGACATAACAACCGACTTGCCCACACCTGCCCATGAAATAGCCTTTGAGTCAATTGTCCAATTACTTTTGAGCCCCTGAAATGAAGGGATTGTGTTCAAAAAATGCTTTAGGTGCATCACATTTTTATGCAATCTTTTTGGTCAACCCACTGAATTAAAGCTGAAAGTCTGCACTTCAATTGCATCTGAGTTGTTTCATTTAAAATTCATTGCGGTAATGTACAGAACCAAAATTAGAAAAAAGTTGTCTCTGTCCAAATATTTATGGACCTAACTATATACAACTCACTTGTACTTAATAATAATAAATTAACTAAGCTTTTCATGTTGATCTTTAAATTACACCATGTTTATTTGGCTTAACAGCTAATTTTCAGTTGGCTAACTCTTGTTAAATAAAGTGGTTTATTTCAACTTTACTGAGGTACTTATGTGTCTTATTTGTAAAGAAAATGTAGCAGTAGATGTCTGTTGATATATAGTATTTCTATACCCAGTGAAACATTTTATTGTAGTTACTTTTTAAAAGGATTAGGTTTTGTTGATATGTACTCCAGTTTAAAAAACTGAAGAAAAAAATAATATATATAGACATATATATCCAGCATCTTGCTGAATCCATGCCTCATAGAACAGACTCTTTTCTGGAGGTAAAATGAGGTTATACTTTATAAAGTCACTGTGTTTAAGTATTACATTTAAAGCTTTTTCTACATTTAGATTACTAGCATGTATTCTATTAGTACATGACTATGATGTTCGTGTCACAGTTTGATAAAACTGCCTTATAAATTACTATAAAAATCCTTTTCTGTTCACTTGGTCACACAGTCCAAGTTCACCTACTAAATGGTGGCTACCAATGGAAATCTTCTGAATACCAGTCGTTACCTTCCTGACTGAGCATCTTAGCACATTTTCAAATATAAAAACAATGTCAGAAATAAAACTTTATGCGGAAGAACATAGGGGAGGATGGAGACTAATTATCAGCAAATCACTAAGTCAAATCTACTATACAGGCTACAACTTTCTGTCTTGCAGAGTGCTCATTTCACTATGATCTTGTAAATCAGAAACAGAAATATAGCTTGTATATAATTCACTGAAACTCCTGTATTCTGCTTTAAACTGTAGCTTTATAAAAGATAAACAAGGAAAGTTATAAAACAAACAAAAATTGGAAAAAAAGTTGTAAAAATTTGGAAACTGAAAAGTAAAACAGTAGTATTAGTAATGGTATGCTGGCTGTTTTACTGTTAGCAGTGAATATCAAGCATCAGCAGCCTGCCACAGATGTAGTTGTTTTATGTCTAAGCTTCCCGAGTGCCACTTCCTATATTGTGAGGATGTGGGCCAATCCACAATCTACATTTTGTTTACATAGCTGACATCTTGTACACAGGTAGCCCGGTGAGCCACTGAAATGGCAAAGATTAAGAAAGAATCCACAATCAAACATTTAAGACAGAGTGTTCAAATGCACTATTTGTAATGATATATGAAGAAAGAAAAATTAATGTGGCTCGTTTTTCAAAGTCTTAAAGTGCCTGAAAGTGACTGTAATGTGAGTACTATTACTGTCACTTGACTTCAGTTTGGAACGGTTTTGTTTTACTGCGATTACATAAATCTGTAGTTTTATATGTAAGCATAATATAACTAGTAATGTGTAAAGTTTGCAATTGTATTTTACCTTTGTACTTGTTACTAAGCCTCCACTCATTAAAAAGCTCAAAATAAAAACAAACTGAATTTCATTTTTTAAAAGATATTTCTACAATGAAAATAAATAATGCAGACTATTGTCATTTGAAATGACTGCAGCACACAAATCCCAATATAAAATGTAACAGAGCCCCACCTCATCAAAACTAGTCGGCACACCCTTGAAAAAAATAGGCACCAAGACATACAACCAACAAATAGGCAACATTAACATTATTTTGTCATAATGGCATATAGGCTATTTGGAAACAAATGAAAACACAGACACAGAAGAGCACATTACCTTATTGATGAGTGTGCCAGATCCTCATCTGCGCCAATTGCTCGTAATACATAAGATGGCTCCAGGGATGCAGATGTACAGGCACTAGGACAAATTCACAGAAACAAACATAAAGAGTGCTGTACAATTTGAGTCCTTGAAGCAGAACATCTGATTTATCATACCTGCCGGAAGATAGGGCTACATCCTTCAGAGCCATCAGTAGGCTTTCTCCTTCAACATAGGCAAACGACAGATTGATACAACCTTTTCAGAAAAAGACAAACAAGAAAGCAAGAAGTAAAACAAAGTGTGACAAAATGTATTTGGGGCATTAGCAAAGTCAATTTAAGTGCCCAAGAACAATTTATATTAAGATGTCCCTGCTATAACACAGATACAAAAAGATGGAACTAATCTGAGACCACTAGTCTTTACCCGAGGTCACTCGTCTTTAATGGTATACATTATTGTGTGAGCTGGTATACCAATCCACTAATTGATTTGCAGATATACTAGTAGTGAGGAGCAGATATGATAAAAGTACTGTACGTGCAACATTTAAAGAAATTTAAAGAAAGTATTAAATTTAAATAAAGTATTAAGATGTCTTTCATAAAATGAATTAGACCAATATTAAAAGAATTTTATTGTAAACACAATTAGAATAATTACTTCAAAATAACTCTCTTCAGAAGCAACCCACTGTCTCCATCAATCCTTTCACCCCAGAAGAAATACCAGTACAGTTGTAGTTATTTGTTGTTGGTACTTGTGATGTTTTCAATAACTGGAAAATGGAGTCCTTATAGAAGATCTGTTTGAGATCTGATGAATATTGCAGTGGGAATGTGCTCAGATGCCAGAATCTCCATAACAGACGATACAAAATGAATTGTTGCATTGTTATAGAGGAGAATCCAGTTTCTGGCAATTTCAAGTTAAAACTAGCTAAACTTGAGCTCAGGATGAAAACAGTACTCTCCAAATATGCTCTTTAACTTTTTGCACTTCCATTGAACTTTTGTGAATTTCCATGCAGTGCAATACTGCTCAATATTCTTATGCTCCATTTGTCAAGAAATATACTTTTTATTTTAAAATTACTCAGAATATAAACAGTGAAGCAGGTTAATTTAATGAAAAATGTGTTATAATTTTAAAATATGCACGTAAGGATAGTGAAGGAAACAAATCCACCAAAAATACCATAAAAACTGCATTAAATACTACCTGAATATCGCTGCTCTGGATCCCCATTCAGTACTACATCTGGGACTTCAGACATGATTTTCTGGACCAGGCGCTCGGATAACATCTTAATTCTTTTATGATCACTCTAATAGGAAATGAGAACCATATAAATTAAAAAAAAAAACAAAAAAACACTTGGACTTGTGGACTGAAGAGGGGCACTAATAAAGCCTTACTTGAAGCAAATAATAATCCCATATGCACTGGCATTAAATAGGACTTATTCAATATAATATTTACATAAGTAAATGCAACTTAAGGCTACATAAGTTTAAGACTTGGCTACTACACTAGAAGAACCTCACTATTTGCATAAATGTTCCTAAGAAATCAAACTTGCTACACATATGAAGTACATAGGTCAAATAGCCATGAAGAAAGAACAAAACAAGAAAGTTAGACTTATACCTACAAAAAAAATAAATAAATAAATAAGGATGTTATTAATAAAATGATGATTATTCTGTACCTCCATTTCCTGTTTAGCTATCTCACAAGCAGCTCCAAGCCCCACAGCTAAAGCAGTGGGTACAGTTCCCGACCGCAGACCTCTCTCTTGTCCACCACCACTCTGTAGAGGCTCCACCCGTACACGAGGCCTTCGACGCACAAACACTGCACCAACTCCTGAGAGCAAAGCACAAAAATAGTGAATCTTTCCAGCACATGACACAGGTCATGTCCTACACAAGATTATATCATTTGTGAAAACTTTCTAAGTGATGAGAATATCAAAGCCATGTTTATACCAGAAGATTTCTAAGTTAAAGAGCATACATTTCTGAATAAAATTAAGTTTAAAAAAAACCTTCATGCACCACTGAAAAACTTGAGAAAATCAATGTGTTTATATGATTTAAATAAAAAAAAAAAAAAACACAACTTGTTCTTCCAAAGAGACTGTGGGTATTCCTTGGAACTGGTCTTTTATTCAGAGGCTACTATGTTTCATGATATGAAAGTAGTGTTTACTTTAAATACTTCATGTTTCCCAGGCTCTAGGTTCTAGACTTGGACTGAAGACCCAAGTTAACTGTGAAGTTTAAATTTTGTTCTTTTCTAAGACACTTTGTAAATCAGAGTTCTGTAAAAAAATAAATAAAAAATTAATTTACAGAACTGCATTCCACTCTTGCACCCTGATCAGTCTAGTTGAAGTGGTCATGCCTTAGTTTACACACTTTTTACAAGTGGACTGCTTTAGTTTACCATACCATATTTATTTGTTGAGCGCTTAAAAACACAGCATTACAACTGACCAAAGCGCTGTACAGTTACAACAAGCAGGACTAAAAGCAAAATATTAAAAATAAACATTAAGAGAGAATTAAAACAGAGATACTAAAAACAGGTCAAGGGACCAAATAAAATAGAGAAAATAGCAAAAGACAAGTGGAAAATGAAACAGGTTAAGAATTAAAAGCCAATGTGAAGAAGTGCGTTTTTAGGCGAGATTTGAATGTGGCGACTGAAGCGGCTTGCCTAACCACTAAGGGCAGGGAGTTCCAGAGCCTGGGTGCACAGACGGAGAAAGCCCTTTCACCACGAGCTTTAAAACGTGCCTTGGGAACGGTTAGGAGCAGCTGATCTGTGGATCTAAGAACACGAGGGGGATTGTGACAATGGAGCAAGACACTCAAATAGGCGGGGGCTAGACCGTTTAATGCCTTATAGGTTAGGAGGAGAATCTTAAAATCGATTCTGAATCTAACCGGCAGCCAGTGAAGGGTTTTCAAAATTGGTGAAATGTGTTGGATTCTGCTACTTCCAGTTAGAAGCCTTGCAGCCGCATTTTGAGCCAGTTGGAGTCTAGAAAGTGTGGCTTTACTGATACCAAAAAGGCAGGAATTAGAGTAGTCAAGCCGGGACGTAATGAATGCATGAATTACTGATTCCAGGAGGTGGTTAGAAAGAATAGGCTTGAGTTTGGCGATTCGCCTTAGATGGAAAAAGCAGGATTTTACTGTGCTGTTGACTTGAGCATCCATTTTCAGGAACGTATCCATTTTGATTCCAAGATTGGAGACAGACGAAGTTACTGGAATGGGAAGAGAAACGAGGCCAAGGGGTGGAGCCTGTTTGCAGTCGGGACTAAAACAATGACCTCGGTTTTGAATCGTTCAGGTAAAGGAAGTTTACAGCCAGCCAGTCCTTAATGTCAGATAGGCAGTCGAGGAGAGGTTTGGTGGAGTCAGTTGGCTTGAGGGAGAAATAAATTTGGCAGTCGTCAGCATATAGGTGATATGAAATTGCATGCTTTCTAAAAATTGCACCTAAAGGCAGGATGTAGATTGAAAAAAGTAGTGGCCCTAAAATGGAACCCTGGGGAACCCCACATGGGAGTGGGACTGATTCAGATGAAAAATCGTCTAGTATGACTCTGAGAGTCCTGTTGCAGAAATATGACCTGAACCAGTCGAGGGCTAAGCCAGATACACCAGCCCAGGATTCGAGTCGGGAGATCATGATGTCGGGTCGATTGTGTCGAAAGCAGCAGATAAGTCGAGAAGAACCATAACCACGTGGAATCCTGAGTCCAATGCCAAAAGGACGTCATTTAGGACACGTAAATGAGCGGTTTCTGTGCTGTGTTGGGGCCTAAAGCCTGACTGAAAAAGATCCATTACCTGATGGTCCTGTAGGTGATGAGTTAATTGCTCATAAACTACTTTTTCTAGTATTTTTGACAAGAAAGGTAGCTTGGAGATTGGACGAAGATTGGAAAGAATGGCAGGGTCAAGATCAGGTTTTTTCACAATTGAATGTACAACTGCGTGTTTGAAAGCATGAGGAACTATAGCCGAGGATAGACTACTAGTTATGATCTTTAGGACATCGTATCGAATCACAGGAAACACATCTTTCAGCAGTCTGGACGGCACCACATCGTCCGGAGAGCCCGAAGGCTTCATTGAGGCAACGATTTTTCCAGATGGGGAGCGAAATAGGTTCAAATCTGGTGAGGGAACCGTGCGCAGGAGCGGCTGAATCAACAGAGCCAGAAGAAGAAATGGAGATCTGGGATCTAATGTTCGTGACCTTATCCAGAAAAAACGTGAGGATCTGATTACAAAGAGCAGTGGAGGCAGCAGAGAAAACAGTTACGGCTGGAGAGAGGACAGCATTTAGTGTTTTGTATAAGACACGTTGATCGCCAGAGTTTTTTGAGATGATGTCAGCGAAAAAACGGTTCCTTGCACCTCTGACCGCTCTCTGGTATTGGGACCACGCGTCACTCATGCAGTCGAAGGTAACAGTGAGACCATCTTTCCTCCATTTACGTTTACACACCTTTAATAGTTAGTAGTCCAATGCATTGTTTCTCAACATCTTTGGTGTCATGAACCACTCCCCATACAAGTGTCTTTGAAACCTACCAATTATCTCCCTTGGTGAATCAAGTGTGATTGTTGGAGCAACTTGTGACACATCAGTGAGAACACTGGTCTAATTTAGGACCTTTTGTTTTTGAAAGTCAGAAAGTGTGACAGTGCTTTTTGGCTGAGTATGTATTAGAACATTAGATTGTGGCACAAAATGTTTTTGTCAGATGCATGAGGAAAACTATCAGGAAGAATGTGCGATGGTCTGAATCGAGGACGACAAATGATGAGGACGAATGAGGTAATCCAATGTAACAAGCTCAGCAGCACTTTTTCAAAAGATGAGGCTGTAACAGTGTAATCAAAAGAAAGGTTGGCATATTGGAGTATGAATCTTACCAAGCAGCCAAGCTTTTGGAGCTTGTAAAAAAAGGTATTTTGAGTGTGCTAGAAAAAAAAAGCCTACAATGAAATTTAGTATATAGTAGATTTTGTTACTGGAAAATAAACAATTGATGAGTACAGAAGGAACAAAATACTGAAAATGCTAAAGTTGAATATACATGTAGCAAAGTACAAGGCAATGGTTGTGTTTAGAGGAATTACTTACTATAGAGTGCATCCAGAAAGTATTCACAGCGCTTCTCTTTTTCCACATTTTCATATGTTAAAGCCTTATTCCAAAATGGATTCAATTTATTTTTTTCCTCAGAATTCTACACATAACACCCCATAATGACAACGTGAAAAAAGTTTACTTGAGATTTTTGCAAATTTATTAAAAATAAAAAAATTGAGAAAGCACATGTACATAAGTATTCACAGCCTTTGCTCAATACTTTGTCGCTGTGAATACTTTCCGGATGCACTATACCTCCTAGGAATCTGGCCATGTAAAAAGACATAATAGTATGAAACACAGACTAAGCAAGCAAGAAGTACCTGTTAATTGAGTGAAAATTAGTGTAGATATATTAGTGTTGCATTCCTCCCATATGGCTAAATCCTTACAAATTCAAAATATTTAATCCATCTAGTTTTTATTAAAATTGCCAAACAAGGATGTGTTCTAACTCTCTCACCTATTACTATTGTTCTTTCACCCTAATTAATACCTGTAGTTCCTAAGAAGTATTGCTATTTGTAGATATTTAGATATAACATAATTTATATATCCCAAGTGAAATTCAGCAAACAAATTTAGTATAACTTTGGTAATGCTCCTTCTTTAAATCTCATAATTGTTTAAGAGAACCTTTTGATTGGCTCTCTTAAATGTTTGGGTATTGATATGCTCCCATAATAGCAAGTTATTGTAATTTCTAGCTACTAATGGATAGTTAATATTGTTAAAAGATTCACTCACTACATTGCTGTCTCCTTTGATATCTTTTCACTTCAAGCTAGTTAAATTGACTATATACCCATATTTTAAATTTATAATTCAAAAATTATAAATAATAATACACCACACCCCAACAACTATAGTTGGTGTTTAGATCTCTTGCTATGGAACACTAAAAAGCCCTCCATTAAGTATTACAACCTACTGTAGATCAGAAGGCCGACTATCCCTTCTGGATTTCTGAATTGTGCCACTGAGCTTTTGCCCAGTGTCTGGTCTAAAGCAATTTGGCACTTTTTTGAATTGCTACTGCATCCAACATAGCTGCCATTTGATCACTCTCTCCCTCATCACAATGCTAAAAATAAAATCCAATGCTACCAACCTGGGGCCCTTAATTTATTATATAAAGGCATATAGTGCAAGGTTGAAAAATCTCCCAGGCTACTACCTGAAGTACTGCATTACACTCCCCTATTTTCGTGATCCTGACTAAAGGTGGTCACTACATCTCTTTTCCCTCCTGGGAATATCAAAGCATATGGACATTTTCAAGAACGCTGGGATGCTGACATTTCAGTTCCTGAAGTCCCACTTTGAAATTCATCCTCCTCGTTTTACTTCTACCTTACAACTAAGGTCCATTGTTAAAAAAATCTCCTTATCTTCAGTGGTTTCTCCAATATACTTTACAATTTCTGAATTGCTCAATCCCCAATCCTAGGGAATCTTATAGCCCTCTATCAGATCTCTCTGTTTGGCAGCAGGACCTTTCCTCAACATCCCCTCCTCATTTAAATCTATAGTTACATATATTTCAAGTGCCATACAAGGACCCCAATCTCTAAAACAAACAATTTATGTTTACTCACTGCGCTTACCTAACTCCCTAAAAACATTTCTCCATGGTTTTGACCATTGATCCTTGCTGTCGATTCTACCAAGTAATCACTCCAGGTCTCTGTTTTTAAGTCACCTATCACTAACTTTCTCTCTATTGTCTTTCAGATTAACATTTACTTCCGCATGTTTTTCCCTGACTGGACCTTTACTCTCTCTCTCTCAGCCTTTCATTCAGTAAAGGTTGTTTTATATGGACACAATCGCTGCAAATAGCTCTCATTGGAAATCTGATGTTTTTTTTTTTTGCACATTGGCAAGCTTAATTTTTACTTGTCTGGAATATTCAGCAGAGTTGACCAACGAATCGTCTGGTTTGTATATTAGAAAGTGGCACAGTGTGATGCAACAGCTGTAGTACTGGGTGTCTGGTGATTGCCATTGAACTCTCCATCCCTCGCTTTTTTTCTACCTAAACTTTGTCCTTACAGAGTCTGTCATTCATGTTGCATTTCCCTCTTATGTTTTGTTCAGTCACTGCAATTATTTTATTTATCATCTTCCAAAATGGCACATTTAGCATGTGTAGTGAGGTACTTGGGGAAGGATATTATTGTTACTGTCAGTTAACAGTCTATTATGGTTCACTTGTCATTTCATGTAAAGCATAATATTACATTATTGCTGTTAAAATTACAGTACTTTAGCACAATAAGTAATAAGCTATTTATTTTAGTGTAGAAAGGTTCTGCTACCCAAGTGGCAGCAAGAATGAAATATGAGGATCTCTGTTACTACAAAAAAAAAACCTGTTTGAAAGATATCTTTAGCAGCGAAGATTTAAAGAACAGAGGTGAAGATGGTCAGATGGAACTGAGGCTCTTTACTGAAAAAGTAAATCCCTGCAGAGTTGAGACAAAGGACACTGATAGAGACTATAAATAATGTAATGAGGAGAAACTGCTCAAATTAGTTTGGTCATCTGGCGTGAAAGGCAGATAGTTAATGGGTTAAAAGATGCACTGTGATGGAAGTGGAACTGATTGAATGAAAAAGGGGCATCATCCTTAGGAATGAACAACAGCATGAAAAATTAGTTAGACAATAGCTGTAAAACATTGATGGTGTTTTACAACCCATGCCTCGTGTTAATATAATATTTGGTTCACATTTATTTTTTTTCTCTTTAACTGTTTTTTTAATTTTTCTATTTTTTAAAAAAACCTTTAAATAAAAAAGAAAAAAGAATACAGTTATGGAAAAAATTAAGTGTTTTTAACACCACTTAGGCTTACTAATTATTTTTCATTAAGCAGAATAATCTTTAAACCTTCAGTCTGAACGCAGAAGCTTTCAAACTAGAAGTTAGCTTGTTATGAAAAATTCGTTATAATTAAACTTTTGAAGCCATTATAGCGACAAGGTGAAGTTTACTAATACTGGTGTTATACAAAACAGAATGAAATGAATAAAATAAATATATTCTTACTAATAATAACTCAATGTTAATTATCAACTGTCTTTCAGTCTTCATTGATCCCCTTCACCAGAAATCAAAAACCCAAACCAATAAAAGTACCTTTGGGGCCATAGATTTTATGCCCACTGATTGACATTAAATCTATCTTGAGGTCATTAACATCCAGATGTATTTTTCCAACTGCCTGAGCAGCATCAGTGTGAAAAAAAACATTCCTCGACTTGCAAATATGGCCTAAGGACATTAAAAAAGACAGATAAAATGAGTTCACTGTAACCATAAAGTGTCATGTTGGGAAAACCTTACCATACCCTACCCAATATACCTATGTCTTTCACTGGCTGTTTCACACCAATCTCATTATTCACTGTCATAACAGACACAAGGCTTGTGTCAGGGCGGATGGCATCCTCCAAGACCTAAAATAAACAGCATCAGAAAATAAAGGAACAACAACTTATACTTGTGCATAAAAAGGAGACTCAAAGCACTAGACTCACTTTTAAATCTATCAGCCCATTCTTTTGAACTGGCAGATATGTGACTTCAAAGCCCTCTGCTTCCAGGGCTCTGCAAGAATCTAGCACACATTTATGTTCGGTCTGTGTCGTAATAACATGTTTCTTCTTGGACTTGTAAAACCTTGCAACGCCCTGTTTTAAAAAAAAAAAAGAAAAAAAAATTGTATTTATCATGTTACATTAGTGGTAGCACAATGGTAAAAAGTGTCTCAATTCCATGGCTTGTTACCATCTGTGCTTGTCTTTGATATTCCCATGCTTACATAGGTTTTGTCTCAATATTCCCCTTTAAATAGTAATTATAAATGAGATTTGTGTGTGGGTATTCTATGTAGTGTACCGATATAAAAACAAGATCTGCTCCTGCTTTGCACTAGATCAGTCAGTGGTGGGCAATGCAGGTCCTAGAGAGCTGCAGTGGCTCCAAGTTTTTGTTCTGACCCACCTTCTTAATGAGAAGTCAATTATTGCTGATGAACCACTTACTGCTTAAGTGACATTTTGAGGTTTCATTTTAGTGGTCTTGCTCGTTAAGGGTCCCCAACCTTAATTGCTTATGTCAATCTTAAATAGCTGTATTCACTGTTTTAATGGCTCCTTATGAGCAATAAGATGTACATGACAAAGCAGCCAGCAGTTCTCCATCTAGCATGTTTCCATTTACATCTGTGTTTGTTCATCATGCACTGTTTGATTTAATAAAACACCTAACAGAAAAATGTGACAGACTGAAAATTATCTGTTTAAGGCTTTAAATCATTTGGATGAAATCTTTGGAAAGGAAAAAAAATCTACAATATAAGAACCTTGCCTCACAGACTAACAAGGATTGGTTTCTAATTAAGCAATTGGTTTGGAAGAAAACCTGTAGCCACTGTGGCTCTCCAGGACCGACACTGCCCACCCGTGCACTAGATCATGTCAGAATGCACTACAACGTCCCTTGAGACTCTAAAGGACAATGCAACTTCAAAAAATTGACAGATTAATGCAGCACATTCATTTCAATTAACACTTAACTTCACTGACTTATAATTTTGAGTAAATGGTAAATTAACTGAATTACCCCCAAGATTATAAGTTAGATATGGTCACCATTTCTCTTGTGTGTTGCTAAATTTGTCTAAAAGAGCTTAAGGTCAGGAAAGGTTATTTTTAAATTTCTGTTGCAACTCTTGTTCTAAAAGAGAGGTAATTTGCTAACTTGAAAATGGACATTAAACTGGTAAAAATGCAATTAGATGGCTAAATCAACATGAAGCAGACTAAATTGTCCAATGAATGAAATAATAAAAGAAAACTGAGCACAAGGGAAACTTAGAGGAATATGCTGCACAAGTGCAAGATCGGTATAGTAGTTGGGAATTGTGGGACAGATGGAACAATACCAGCTGACAGTAGCTGCCATACCCCTGAAGTCACATATCAAAGCAACAGCTGCATATGGACTACCCAGTTTTATTAAGCAAAACTGAGAGCAGAAAATAAACTAAAATCTCTTAACCTATATCTCTCTATTACTCTTCTTTAAGAATAAAGATTTTTTTGTTTTTTAATTCACTTGCACTTTAAAAATGATAAATAAATTAACCTTAATTGAGACGTTGTTTGATTCTGTTGCTCCACTTGTAAAGATAACCTCTCTTGGATCAGCTCCTATAAGGTCAGCAACTTGCTAATTAATGAAAATTGAACAGCAATTGTTATATAAAATTTTTAAATATGTAACTTTTTTTTATAAAACAATAAACAGACTAGACATATTAAAAGTGATATTTAAAACTACAAGTAAATACAACTACACATTCTCAGAAAAAGTTATTTAAGATAGTGAAGGATCATAAAACAATGACCATCACTAGCTCAAAGAACAGAATTGTTTGTATCAAAAGAATCACAAATCTTATTGAATCTTCAGATCACATAATGTTAAATTATATTGTATGTTTATTCTAGTTTAAATAAACATACTTCGATATTCTGCAGGATAAAATAGGACATGTACTAAGTGTAGTGTTTACTGTTGATTTTCATGAATTAAATCTTTAACATTTATTTTATACTCTTAATCATTTTTATTTCAGCTCTTGTTTATGACAGACATTATTCATTACTTACAGGCATGGTGAGAATGGATACATTAGATTACCCTTTATTCCAATTTACCAATGCAGGAGCATTTGAAGGGACTGGTGCTTTTCCTGTCCATATAATGGCATGCATAGGAAATTTTATTGATGCATTTCAGAATGTTTGTATTTTAATTTTAAGAAACTTAAAAAAAAAAACAGTACTGCACTGCCATTTCGAAAGTCAGGAAATTAGACTCTGAAATGCAAACAGATACGCTAAAAATAGAAAGCAAACAAGCTAGATATAAAGGACAGGTAACATCTGCAGTATACTACTCTCTGCATTTGGCACAATCATTTAAAATATTTTAAGAGCAAACACAGACATTTTAAGTAGCTGCAAGTTTATATAAAAGTCAAACTTATATTTCACTTCATTTATGTACTTTCCATCTTACAAGTCAAAATGTAGCCCTTTTCACTGCTCCCAGCTAAACTATATAATAAACCACTTCTCAAAATTCAGAAACTTTCCCTTTATTCACACATAGGATGCTGATTCCTGACATAAGAATTTGTAACTAGCTTCAAACCCAAACACATGGACAAAACATACATTAAGTTTGCTTTCCTTCATAATTTCATATCCATACCTTTGATAAAAGTGTTTAAGTGTTTTCAGATATATTAGTTAGTCTCAATAACATAATGCATTTGAACTTACAGTGGAACCTCAGTTCACGACCATAATTCGTTCCAAAACTCTGGTCGTAAACTGATTTGGTCTTGAACCGAAGTAATCCCCATAGGATTGTATGTAAATACAATTAATCCATTCCAGACCGTACGAGCTGTATGTAAATATATTTTTTTTAAAAGATTTTTAAGCACAAATATAGTTAATTATACCATAGAATGCACAGTGCAATAGTAGACTAAATGTAAAAACCTTGAACAACAGAGAAAACTAACATTGCAAGAGTTTGTGCTATAGCGCTAAAAAACGCTTGTTAAACACACTCTTTTTAATGAGTTTTAAGCACAGGGAAAAAAAATTAACACTTGAAAAATCCGTAACTTAATAAACCACCAAGAAAAGTAACATTGCAACAATGCACGCTACAAACCGATTGCTGTAAACAGAAGTGAATTGAGGTTAAAATCCAATAGAAAAAAGTCTTCATTAAATACAACGAGGTTAAAACAATGCTTGGATCTGTCTCTTTAAAAACAAGCCTGGTGCATTCTTTAACTGTCTTCTCGGCCTTATGCGTCTAGCCGTCTCGCTCGCGTGTGTGTGATGCACAGGGAGAGACTGAACATGTACAGAAATCATCAGCGCACACAAACTGAAAGGGAAACTGGATTGTTCGTATACCGAGTGTGTGGTCATGAACAGATGCAAAAATTTGGAGAACTTTTTGATCGTAAACCGATTTGTACATGTTCTGAGACGTTCGTGAACCGAGGTTCCACTGTATACATTTGATGTTTTGTCTATCCAAAAAAAGTTCCTGAAACAGTATTTGCAACATTTTATATTTCTACTATATACATAGTTTTAACTTTTCTGTCATCCAATATATCTATATAGGAAATTTTCAAATAGAAGGAAAAAACCACATGCCTCAAAATTTGCTACACATAACAGCATACCACAAACAGATATTAACACTTCCTGTTTTTTATAAAACATTTTTGTTACAGTTCCTAGCAGAAACACTATAAATCAGAAGTTATAAATGAACAAATCTACAAATCTCTAACTTACTACGTGAACTGAGTCACAGTGTCATTGCTTGCTTGATTTAAAAACTTCTGAAGCAATTTTCTCCTTCAAGCAGGAACACATAACTAAAAATAATTTTCATGTTAAATGAAAGTTGTATTTCCATAACCACAAACCATTCCTATTAAGTGTGCATTAACATATAAATCATAAGATAAAACATTTAAAATGTTCTATATTTAACAAAGTCCAACTTTGGCATTCAGGTAATACGACCCAACTTTATAAGTCAGCTTTCCTGAAAGAGATAATTGCATTAAAAGGACAAATTTTGCTGTTTATTCTCACCCCTCTTGCTTTTTCTACAGCTTTTTCACTCTCCCATCCATAAGCATGTGTCCTAGAATGAGGGTTTCCATAATAATTCACCTCATATGGCAACATAGCATCCAGTACTCTTGGGTCCTAAACAAAACAACCAGAAAACCATGAATGAGGTATGTAAAGTCAAGGATGTCTCTTTATCTCCCTGTATACAGGACAAAAATAAATCAAAGAAACAGAAAAACAAATTACTTGATGCAATATGCACAAGTAAATCATGAACTGTGATTACCCTTGACGTCTACAAAACATTAAGTATTACCACATAAATCTAATAATACCTTTCACAAGTAATTACATACCATAGGTGTGGTAGCTTGAAAGTCCATATATAATGGCCGTAGTTCATTTTCATTCACGATTTGACTTTTATCTGCTCCTATAAACAAATACATCGATAAATATACAATTTAAAATAATAAGTTAATTTGACAGATGAACGGGAAGAATTACCTCAAAACTCGTGGTACTTTTGAACTCACTCACTTTTTCTACTGAGCCAAAACCCTGCCAAACAGGGTTTGATCTAACAGAAATTATCTTAACATTTAAGATTGTTAGGCCAAAACATTACTATAAGTAAGATGGCTGAATAAAACTATCCTAACCTTTCTTTCCAAAATATGTAAAAATCTGATTATCAACATTACGCTTAAGGATATTGGACTGTGTATATTTAAATGCATGTAGCATTACTCTTTGTATACTGATTGGAAATGTTTTCCTTTTCCTAAGGAGCTTCAGTTAACTTATGATACACTGTATTAACTAATACTAAAGGAATAATCTCGACAAGGTTATGAAATATTTACTTTTTTATGTAATCTGTGTGGACAGAGTTTTGTTGTCCTCTCCGTAATGGGCATTAGAAGTTAGCCTGACATATTGAAAAAATACTATTTACTTATACTGTACTGGTGAAATACACTTAAAGGCGAAGGTAATCATACTACTATAATATGATATCTGTAAATTTCCAAATGTAAAAGAAATTGCTCCATTGATCCCAACAGAAGTTACTCTTAACTTTTTCTTAATATAAGCTCCTGTCTGTTTAGGTATCATTGAAGACATGGGCAATATAAAGCAAATTTATGAAAGTAAAGACAACGTTTTGAATATGTGAAGAAAAGGAAATACAACTGTATAAAAAAGGATGTCCTTCTGAAAACTGTTGGCTCAACAATCAAAAAATGGAAGATAAAAAACAAAGCCTAGGCAACAGGGCTGTGCACTGTGTTAAAAATTCATATAGTTGTTTCAAAATTTTGACATTGTACAATATTATCACCTCTGGGGATAGGGTGGATATAAGAGTGAAGCCAGTGGATTACAAATGATTAGCTGTTTTACGCATGTACTGTGGAACAGGTCTACCTTTGGTGTTTTTGTGCATGGGTGTTTTAGCGTGGAAAACAGGAGTTTTGTTTTTTCAAAGATTGCTGCAACTCAGATAATGCAGTTGATTTCGTTGATATGTCATTACGATGATTCAAAGGTGATTCACTCCAGGTTCATTTAAAACTGCTGGAAAACACAATGCTGTATTGGCATGAAACTTTAAAATTAGAACTGCCTCATAATAAAATTGATTTGAATACATGTCTACTAAAAGGAAACTAGAAGTTACTAATAAGTTTTACTCACTCAAACACAGCATGCTCAGTCATTCTCTATCTACCAACCTCTGAACACAAAAAAAAAAAAAAAAATTCGACTTGTCATATGTTAATAGAAAAACAATAATATTTCATTGTGTTTCATCTAGGCTTGGCTATAGCACATATTTTGTCTTTTCTTATTATGTGTGAAAACAACATACTGCAAAAAGTGCATATCACTGAATGTTGATTGGTATTACAAGCTTGCAATATACAATGTGCATGAAGGAGGACAATTGCACTGGGATTTAAAAAAAAAATGTAAAGCACTGCTTTGATTATATACTGCCTGCAAAATCAAACGAACACCACCATGCCGCCACTTTCCTTGTCCGGCATCCACGTCTCACTGCATAAGTTATCCTTATATACTACGCTACCGTGGCTGTTCGTTTGTCTGTTAAGGATTTTAAATCACCTGCAGCTTGCAAACCATTTGACCTACTGACTTGAAATTTGGTACACATATACTACGTTACATCTACTATCTGCTTTTGCAGTGATGATTAACCTCCAAGGTTATTCCTCATTTTATTTTTATTTTATTGTAGAATCAACTCTCGGCAGCGGCCAGCAGGGTGGCAGTGCGGTGCATGTGTATGGGCGCCGTTTTTATCCCCACCACCTTCGCACGACTTCCCCTACCTCTTCATATCTTAAATCATTCTTGAGGAAGACTGCAAACTTAATTGCCAGCTTAAGTAAAAAATTAAAGAAAACGAAGTAAGCAATTGCAGCACAAACACTGACAATCAGTTTTAATGCAAAAACATGTCGACAAAAGAAGAGAAGCAGCAGGCCGCTTTGA
This sequence comes from Polypterus senegalus, assembly GCF_016835505.1. NCBI lineage: Eukaryota > Metazoa > Chordata > Cladistia > Polypteriformes > Polypteridae > Polypterus > Polypterus senegalus. Next base: position 9,032,672 of record NC_053167.1, read on the forward strand.
TGGAAAAAAGAAGAGCTGCTCAGGAAGCAGCAAATGCATCAACCTCTGAGCAAACGAATGCTAAATGTACAGAGAAAGACGATGAAAACTAGGAATGCTCAAGTCAAGCGTATTCACTTTCACGTTATCATGCAGTGCACAATTACTGGTGTATAATATAACACCACAAGGAGAGGCTCCAGCTGCCCTGCAAGCCTGTGCAGGATAAGAGAGCTAGGAAAACAGATGGGTTTAAGAAAAATACTGTAACGTTGCTCACAACTTGCATTAGCCTGGTAAACATACTGTAACGTTGCTCACAACTTGCATTAGCCTGGTAAACAGTCACCCATAATATGAGCTGAAATTCCATCGCGCAAATGAGCGGTTTCAGAGGACCCTTTAAAAGGGGCAAACCTGCTAAAGTCACAGAACATTCTAAGTTGTGTGGCCAAATGTAGAGATCATTTTAAGTAAGTAAGCTACCTAAAACAACAGTGTAAAGAGTGAGAAGCCATGGGCACATTGAGTCTGTGAGTATTGAAACAGTATGATGCTACAAATACAAACTCACACATCCCATTCAAACTTCGCACATGACATACAGAGAAGGCTGCCGTCCCTTGGCTACATCCCACTGCTGCTAAACAGTATATGAATTCTTCATGATTCCTGCTATGAATATGAGTGCCTAACAGCTTTCTTGTGAGGTAGGCAAAATTTAAAAAGTGACTGCAGCAATTTGGCAAATGTTTGGAGCAAATTGACAATTTTTATTTAAATCAACTATGTGTCCCATCCAAAATGTGATGGACAATATCTTCAGCCACTGGCTCAGCCCTACTAGGCAAAGTTTTTATTATTAAATCTCAGCCTCTAAATCAGAAGGAAACTATTGCTGGAAACTACTGACAATACAATCATCATTCTAAAAGACACCCACTTTGAAAAAGTCCATCTTTTACAGTCTGAAAGCCCAAAAAACAAACACAAACAATTGTACTTTAAAAATTGTACTTTGCAACATGCAAAAAAAAAAAAACACCATCAAAAATACTTTCTAGATCAGGGGTCCTCAATCACATAGTCCTGGAGGGCCGCAGTGGCTGCAGGTTTTTGTTCTAACCCGGTTGCTTAATTAGAAAGCAATTCTTGCCAATAATTTAATTTCATGGCTTTTTAGTGCTTTAACTCTGCTATGTCGGGTAATTCTCATATCCTAGATTTTCTTCCAATTTGATCAAAATGATTTGAAGGCTAAAATGGATAAGTAATTCTCAGTCCTTCACTTTTTTCTCTTCACTTTCCTTCCAAGTATTTAATTAAACCCAATAGTGCATGATAAATACACACTGGTGTAAATGGTAACAAGCTAAATGGAGAAATGCTCCTCTCTACGTTGCGCGTGTTAAAGTTGTCTGTGAAGGGCTCCCTGTTTAAACGTGGCTGCCAGTCGTGAACTGGGCCCTTCGTCACACAGCATTATGATTTTTTATAAGGGAAACAAAATTACAAAAGAAAACCCTTAGATATTGATTCGACAGAAACGGCCTACTCGGAATCACTGTCCGAATAGTAATTATGTGGCGGTGTAGGAGCATTTCTGCTTCTGCCCGTTCACAGTCCGTCTTGTTTTCACGACGCTGTCGTTTCCTCTCACGATCTCTTCTCAACCTTTCTCCAATCTCGCTGGTTGCTTTGTGGCAATCCAAGGAGTAAGGCAATATACACTGCGCAATGGTTATTAAAGGGGGACACATAGGTATCCAGGCTCTTTAAAGCATAAATAGGGATCACTTCACTGACATGTGAGCAAGCCACGGTACAACTGTGAGACGCGCAGCACTCGCCGGCTACAACATAACAATAATAATTTACGGAACATGCTGTTACGTTGTCACTCATTTTACCCACTGTCTTTCTTTCAGTTATATGTTATGTAGGCACGTACCTTTTATCTTCGGCAATCTCATTCTCTAACCAGGCTTCAGGAGTTAACCAGCGTAACACTGTCCACCACCCCTTTCGTTATTCCGGCACATTGTTGACATCCGTGAGTAAGAACAACGTACTAAACTGGAAGGTGGTCTATGCATGCATGGAATTCGCGGACAAACAAAGATCAAGATCTAAATGATCTCTTTAGTTAATTTAAAGCACAACAATTTGTTTAGTTTGAATGTCTGTGTTTTGAGGTGTGACTGGAGTACTACAGTCTTCAGTAGTATAAGCCTGGAGGAGTTTCTTAATGCAATGCCTATGTTTTAGCTGTCTCTCTACTGCCATCTAGTGTTTCTTCTTCTAATTCATTCGCGGACAAACAAAGATCAAGATCCAAATGAAGATTATCATTTATATGTTATTGCTAATTAGGAGCAATTAAAAACTAAGACTACGGCTGTTTAAGACTAAAATAAGCAATAAGGGTTCAAAATCTTAACAAGCGAGACAACTAAAGTGAAGCAAAGTGCCACTTGAGCAGTAAGTGCTTCTTATTAAGCAACTGGGTTGGAGCAAAAACCTGCAGCCACTGCGGCCTCCAGGACCATGATTGAGGAGCCCTGTTTTAGATGGTACATAATTGATCAAGTTCAGTCAAGTTACTTGATAACACTAAAGGACTGACCTCCTCAAGACATTCTAAAGATATTTGACAGGATTTAGATATGGGCTTTGACTAGGTTATTGACCTTCCCATTCTGCAGTCACTGTACGGTTCTGGTGGCAGTACGAGTGATCTTGGGTGACGGCCATGTGGGAAGGTGAACCATCTTCCGATTTTCACCTGATTGAGCTGTAGGTTTTCTTCAAGAATTTGCTTGCACTATGCAACATATATTTTCCTTTTTATCTTGACACCTGAAGGCTTTACTGGAAGAATGGTGTTGTTAGTTTATAAAATGCATTTGCTTTTTGTCAAACATGTTTTGCATTCTTGCCAAAAAATGTCCAGTTTCAAGTATCTTGTCCACTGAACCTTTAAGTTGCCTTTTTTAAAAGCATAAATAAAAACTTTTATTACTTTTTTTAAAATTTATTTTTATTAGAAGCAGTGACTTTTTTGTTACCACCCTCCCTTGCAGGCCACTTTTGTGGAGCATGTATATCTTTGCCATAAGTGCCTGTAACATATTTAAACTTGACATCAATCTCCCCCTTGCTCAGCCATCCAATTTGCAAGGATAGCTTGATCTAATCAGGGTCTGGGTGGTGCTATACACCTTCCACATTTTAATGGTGGTCTTGACTGTCCTCAAGAGATCTTTTTATATCCAGTTCTAAACTTGAGTCGTTCCACAACTTTAACTTGAAGTTCTTCTGAAAGCTTCTTTCTACCTCTAGTGGAGTCTGCTTGGAAATGCACTTCCAGCTATTTTTTATTCTGAATTAACCAAAGCAGTTTGTTGTATGATCAGCAGTTTACAAATGCATTTTCTCAGGTGGTGTTTTCATTTCTTACACTACAGCAAAATGAATTAATTTGCAGAATGTTTGGAATTATATTTTCACTTTGCTAATGCAAGTTAATGCATGCAAGTAAAAATGGCAAATGTCCCATTCAATTTGTTTTCATCATCAAAGCATCATACAACAAATGATACAAATTTTGAAAGGGAGTGGTCACTTTCTATAACCACCATATGTAAATTCAGAACTCCGCAAAACAGTTACATTTACTGGTGGATGGCAAGAAATAAACTCTTACTTTATAAAACAAACATCTTAAGGTTTGGTTTTCCTTCATCTTCACAGACGTGATTGTTATGTTAAATGGCAACCTTGTTAGATCCAAATGTTAAAGATTGTGCTCGTGTGTCCCATGACGAACTAGTGCTCTGCTCAGGGTTGTTTTTCGCCTTACATTCCATGCTGCCAGCATAGACTCTAGTCCCAGACAACCTTGAATTGGATTAAGCAGGCCTTTCATGTGTTTGCCACGAAGCAAGAGACTGAACCAGCAACATTTTTTGTGAAAAATAAAAAAAAAAATGGATTGGAATAAGTATGAAATATCATTTATAATCTAGCAACATTTTAAAACTAGAACTGTTTAAATATTTTATAAGACACTGTGTATATGTGAGTGTGTGAAAGAACATATTGTTTTAAGTTCAAGTTATTTTGTGTTTGAACTTTATATATATGGACGCAGGTCCAAACTTGCTAATGGGAAGTAAGCTATCTAACATAACATACAAAGCTGAATATGTGCTTGTGTTTATGTGATGTCCAAACCCTCTCTCCAAAAATTTTTTCCAAGTTTCCAAATTTGTATAGGGGAAGACCAAAGGCTATGTTTCATTTCTGTAATCTTTCCTCTTGGGGAGCTTTACTTAGTGATTGCACCTCCAGTCTATTGAGGAAGTGGCCCTGAGAGGCATTTTGACGGTGCTGAACTTTCATCAGGTGTGTGACTAAGAAGTGGTATGATGGAAGAAGTGAATTGTGTGGAGAAAGGAAGAGATTTAAACGTTGGCCTGCAAGAGATTAAATAATAAAGGTTTTTAAGCAGGAAAGACAAGATATTAAAACATCAGCCTGACAAGACAAGTATTATAATACTGAAAAACTTTTGCAAATACTGCAATGGATCCTATTTTAATACAATATGAAAAAACAAAAATGTCTCTACATAGTGAAGGGAGCTTAGAACATGAAGATTACATGGATTAGTTCCTGGGAGAAGGAAATCAATCTCCTATGAAAAAAACAGTCTATAAAATAATGAAATTATTTTTAATAACCTTTGCAAAATAAAGCGTGCTGGCACGAAATGTACATTAAGTGGCTTTTTCATTACCGGGACTCAACTGGTGGACAGATGGTTGTATCCAAAATCTGTTATCAATTAAAAAAGTCCATATTCTGTGTCCTCCATTACTACAGATGTACTTCATTTTGTAGAACTGTGAAAAAGCGAAAGTGTTTTTAGCAGGTCTCTGTTGGAACAAGCTGTGCAGATGATAATCTACAAGTCATTGTTAGGTTTTTAGTCCCAGAAATTAAATAGTGAGTTTTATGTGGTGTTGTAGGAAGATAATGCATCAACTGCAAATCTTATACACAGATGGGAACTTAGGAATCAATCAGTAATCTCCAGAAGCTCATCTCTAGAGCACAAGATAGCAGAAACAGAAACACTGATCTATCTTTTATAAAACATTGGGGCAAAAAAGTGGGCATAACTGAGGCCCACTATAGCATCCATGGTGACTACACTGACATGGTGAAAACTTACTGAAAGTGAAAACCTATAAAATGTAGCTATGTCAGTCTCGTGAGTTTGTGCATGAGGAATATTCTAAAGATCATCAATTACAGCCCTTAAAAGTTACCTAACATCTTGTACATTATGGTTATTTATTGTCTTGTGTGAGAAGGAAGATCTTAGATAGATAGATAGATAGATAGATAGATAGATAGATAGATAGATAGATAGATAGATAGATAGATAGATAGATAGATAAGATAGATAGATAGATAGATGTGAAAGGCACTATATAATAGATAGATAGATAGATACTTTATTAATCCCAACGGGAAATTCACATAATCCAGCAGCAGTATACTGATACAAAAAACAATATTAAATTAAAGAGTAATAAAAAATTCATGTAAAAACAGGCAATAACTTTGAATAATGGAATTGAAGAGTTGCATAGTGTGGGGAAGGAACGATCTCCTCAGTCTGTCAGTGGAGCAAGACAGTGACAAAAGTCTGTCACTGAAGCTACTCCTCTGCCTGCAGATGACACCGTTAAGTGGATGCAGTGGATTCTTCATGATTGACAGTGGAGTCTGCTCAGCGCCCGTCGCTCTACCACAGATGTTAAACTGTCCAGCTTTATTCCTACAATTGAGCCTGCCTTCTTAACAAGTTTGTCCAGGCGTGAGATGTCCTTCTTCTTTATGCTGCCTCCCCAGCACACCACCGCATAGAAGAGGGCACTCGCCACAACCGTCTGGTAGAACATCTGCAGCATCTTATTGCAGATGTGGAATGACTTCTTCCAGAATTCATCTCATTAAACTGTCAAGGATTTTCCAAATACGAACAGTGGGATTGGAATCATTGCTGTCCACAGGTCAGTTTTCCCACATGTATGATTTTTTAGACATATCAGCTTATTAAAAAAAGTATATATATGGCCATTTCTAAATATGAACTTACAAAGTCATTGCTCAACAACGAATTGCTACCATTTAGATCAGGGGTTTCAAAGTTCAGTCCTGGTGTTGTACTGTGGCTTTGGGTTTTTACTGAATTAAGCTTACAAATAATGGATCAGTTTTATTTCTAAATAGTCAAATTGTTTAATTTGTGTTTTTTTTCTCTTATTTGCCTTCAGAAGTATGATCTAGTCTATCTACATGTAAACAAAATATAATAATATATATGCATGTTTTGCCGTGCCTTTAAATGTTAAATTAGTAATTTGTCATTTCCTGTGGAGCGTATTCCCTTAATTGTATCCAAATACTTACGATTACTAAACAGCTGTGCAGACACAGGACACATGATAGTAAATGTTAAAGAAGAGATGGTACTTCTTTGCTACATTCAACTGTGTATTAATTAATAATAAAAGGCTTAACCAGGTGGTCAACAAATTCAGTCCTGTGGACCACCTTAACTGCATTGGTTATCCCAACCAACGTCAGCTTTTAAATGAATTCATGCCTTTATTAAACAAGCTGTTACTTCCTAATTTCTGCCTTTTTGGTATTTATAAATCCAGAAATTGCGAAATGGATTTACTACATTTATAGTGCAATGCAGCAAGAATTTGTGTGTCTGACATTAATTATCGTTCTTTTTCTCGCTTAAGATTTTGCTCAATTTTTACATTCTGGTTATATAGCCTTTTCTTATTAATTAGCTCACATGTGCATTTTATATGGACGTAGCTGCTTCCCTTTAGTAACCGGTGTTATCTGCACCTGTCAGTATTTAGATACTTTATATTTAAGGGCGTAAGCTCCACAGAAAAAAGATGAACAAAAAAGAACATGGTAAAGGAAAGTTAACATTTAAAAATAGGGCAAAAATGCAAAATTCTGAATTCTGTTTACAGTGAAATACACTAGCAACACTGGACCTTGGGAACCCTTGATGTAGATAGAAAAGATAATCGTGCATTGAGAATGACATAACGCAAGGGATATCAACTTATTTCCGTTAGTTCGACCTTGACCAAATTAAATAAACATTAAGCACTCCATCCACTGGATTGTCTTACAAACTCAGACTAAAGAGATTTCGTACCAAGTATGCGAACTTACTTTAGTAAAAATGACGTGCAGCTGTTACTACAGTAATATAAGTATAGGATACAAATAAAATGTTTATCGGCCAATCACTACAAATAAAATGTATATCGGCCAATCACCTTGAATTATTACTACAATAACTCCAACGAAATAATCGGTAAAACGTTTACACATTGTAAATCGTGTAGAACAAGGACAGAATGCCGTACCTGTTGCGATCACGCCGTCGGATAAGGTTGACTGTCGGCACAGAAGCACTCGGGCGCAAGAAAGTTGACGAGTAAGTCCTCTGCACAGCATGGCGACGTGATAGCGAATACCCGTTTACTGCCAAGGCCTTGGCATGTAAGAGAGGCGCCCGCTGGACTTTCTGCTGGTTCGGCTTCTTCGGTCTCTCAAAAAATGACAATGTCAACAAGCATTATACTACCACACACGCGAGGGGAAACTGTCATGTGATTCAACATAACCTCTGACTGGGAAGCGGATGTGTCCTGACTAGACGGCTAACCGTGTTCACGTGGTCAGGAAGCAGTTCGTGTGCACGAGTATGCAGGAATATTTCGGACAAAATTAAATAAATGCGCAAATAAATAAAAGTACTGTGAAATGTGAACATAAATAAATAAATGTGTTGCGAAATATGTTTTTTGTTGCTTATTTATTTATTTAATTTTGTCCGTAACATTCCAGCAAACCATCATGAAATACGACTTGAAATAAAACTGTCACTTTCACTCGTCAAAGTTGAGAAGGTGGGCTCTAACACGCCATCTAGTTACTGATTGGTGAATCGATAGCACAAGAATTAATTAGAAAAATGCTTACTACTGCCGATTAAATGGATTCTGCCGAAGATATTATGTATTTCAGAGAGAGAATTGAAGATTTATCGTAAGAAATTACAATGTTGGTGGCCCTTTTTTAGACTCCGATATACATGAAACTATTTTTGAAATTATCGAAGAATAGGTGGAACGGACTCGACTACACTCCAGCTCAGGGGCCTCATGTATAAACGGTGCGTACGCACAGAAATGTGGCGTAAGAACTTTTCCACATTCAAATCGCGATGTATAAAGCCTACACTTGGCGTAAAGCCACGCACTTTTCCACGGTACCTCATACCTTGTCGTGCGCAAGTTCTCCGCTCGGTTTTGCAGACTGGCGGCACCCAGCGTCAACGCAATGGTACTGTTCCTGTGTGGTTGCACCTTATTTTCCTGACGCGGCTTTATAAATACACTGAAACTAACCGCATATTGTTTATTAGTGTAACGCATCTGATTGTAATTAACTTGTAACAATATAATGGTCCAGGGAATAGCCATAGTATTCCAAATACCATAACTGCTTTAGCGTTGTTACTCTCACTGCACCTTCTTCTTCTTCTTCTTATTTCAGCTCCTCCCCTTAGGAGTTCCCACAGCGGATCTTATTTTTCTATATTACTCTCACTGCACCACTCGGAGTATTTATATCATTGTATCTGAGAGTGAATCACAGCAGCATTTATTTATTTAAATAATCTATATTTTTCACTGGGAGTGTCGTGAAGGATAGAATAATTAAACATGTACTACGAAGATATTTCAATGTTCCTTAAACATTTTGAAGACTCGGCGCTCTAAGCTTACAAATGGTTTAACTTCTATTACAGAGCTGATTGTGTGGTGATTGGGTATTTGGGAAAAGAAAAGCAAGGACTGCAGTGGCGGCTTCGCCAATATATATTGAACTAGCAAAATCCCCGCGCTTCGCAGCGGAGAAGTAGGGTGTTAAAGAAGTAATGAAAAAGAAAAGGAAACATTTTGAAAATAACGTAACATGATTGTCAATGTAATTGTTTTGTCACTGTTGTGAGTGATGAGTGTTGCTGTCATATATATATATATATATATATATATATACACACACACATATAAACATATATATACATATCCATACATATATACATATACACATATATACACACATACATACACACACATATATACACACAAATACATATATATATAGATACACACACACATATATAAACATATATATACATATACATACATATCTACATATATACATATACGCACACACACACACACACATATATACATATACGCACACACAACAACAACAACAACAACAACATTTATTTATATAGCACATTTTCATACAAACAGTAGCTCAAAGTGCTTTACATATTAAAGAATAGAAAAATGAAAGACATAATTATAAAAAATAAATCAACAATAACATCGAATAAGAGTAAGGTTCAATGGCCAGGGGGGACAGAAAAAACAAAAAAAAACTCCAGACGGCTGGAGAAAAAATAAAATCTGTAGGGATTCCAGACCATGAGACCGCCCAGTCCCCTCTGGGCATTCTACCTAACATAAATGAAACAGTCCTCTTTGGATTTAGGGTTCTCATGGAAGGGCTTGATGAGGATGATGGTCACGTAGACTTCTTCCTTTTAATCCGTCCATCATTGTTGGAGCATCATGAAGCTTTGAGTAGGTGGAGGTGGCGCAGGCCACCACCACAAAGAAACCGGAAAAAGAAACAGAAAAGAGAGTAGGGGTCAGTACCGATTTTAGAGCCACCATGAATAGTTGTTATGATGAATTGATGAATTCACACATATATATATATATATATATATATATATATATATATATATATATATATATATATATATATATATATATACACATACACTGTTTGGGGTGAGAGCAACTGTTGCTGGGGGTGGCAGAATCCATCAAGGAAGAAAAATGAAAAACATTATTTGTACAAAATCTTAATTTATTTATCCATTCCTAAATAATTAAATGGGCAGGCTATTTCGTATCAGTGCAATACGCTGTTTGTTAAAATGTATGACTCCCGCTCTTACGTGCAAGTCTGCATGGATATTATGAACTATTGTATCTGTTCAAGGAATTTTTATTTAGTCGACAGAAATATCTTTGGTAGGAATCTAAGTTAAATGTAGGCATCATTGCATACATTTTTCTTTACCATACAAATTTAAAGAGTAAATTCGCCTTACATTTCAACCAAAGATATTTGTGTCGACTAAATCAGGGGTTTCAAACTCAATTGCACAGGGGGCCAAAATCCAAAACACACTTAAGGTCGCGGGCCGAACAGGATAAACATTTATTGAACACACTAAAACTAAACTTTTAAAACTTAACTTTTTTGAACATAAATATGAATAAAAACAGACAGGAATATTATTCCGGAATAAATCAACTCAAACCTTAAATAACTTATAATATTTTGCTCTCCATAAAAATATATCCTGTCTAAATTATACAAGTTAGAAATAAAGTAAATGTTAAAAGAACAAACATTCAAATTTCTTTACTCTTATGTAATTTTATATAAAAAATAAACTTAAATTTTAAATATCCCAAAAGATTTTGCTCTCCATAAAAATATATCCTGTCAAAATTATACAAATTCAAATATGAACATGCTGCATAACCAAACCTAAAAATATAAATAAAATTTGTTCTTTTCAGCAATAACAAATCAAATCATTCAGTTGTCTCTGCTCTTATGTCATTTTATCAGAGCTGGACGCCTGGCATCTTTTTTTGGCAACAAGTTCGTTTATGTTTGGTGTGAGGTTCTGTGTTGTGGAGATTCTCAGGATGGACTGCAGGTGCTCATCAGTGAGGCGACTCCTGTGTGCTGTTTTGTTTGTCTTCATCACTGAGAAGAGCTTCTCACACAGATATGTGGTACCAAGCATGCACAAGGTTCGAGCCACATGTAGATGGAGCTGGAGCATTTCTGCGGGAATGGAGTGAATAAACTGTGCGGGCCCTGCAGTATCGTAGCCTACTTTGCCTTCAGTGTGCTATTACACTGCAGCTCAGTCACCTCCATCTGAATCTGCACAGGTGTAGTTTCCACATCGACAGCAAATGGGTTGCGAAACAACTCAAAATTTTTTTTTTGTTCTTCAAAGTCACCAAAGCGCCGTGCGAACTCAGTGCGCAGTGCGATCAGTTTATCAGCAAAGTGCGTATTTGGGAACACCGTTGTGCCGTGAAACTCAAGGGTCTTGGAGTTTGCTAAAAGACACCTGAAGGACTCTGAGATGGTGAGAAATAAGATTCTCTGGTCTGATGAGACCAAGATAGAACTTTTTGGCCTTAATTCTAAGCGGTATGTGTGACAGTCCCCGCAGTGAAGCATGGCGGTGGCAGCATCATGCTGTGGGGTGTTTTTAAGCTGCAGGGACAGGACGACTGGTTGCAATCGAGGGAAAGATGAATGCGGCCAAGTACAGGGATATCCTGGACAAAAACCTTCTCCAGAGTGCTAAGGACCTCAGACTGGGCCGAAGGTTTACCTTCCAACAAGACAATGACCCTAAGCACACAGCTAAAATAACGAAGGAGTGGCTTCACAACAACTCTGTGACTGTTCTTGAATGGCCCAGCTAGAGCCCTGACTTAAACTCAATTGAGCATCTCTGGAGAGACCTAAAAGTGGCTGTCCACCGACGTTTACCATCCAACCTGACAGAACTGGAGAGGATCTGCAAGCAGGAACGGCAGAGGGTCCCCAAATCCAGGTGTGAAAAACTTGTTGCATCTTTCCCAAGAAGACTCATGGCTGTATTAGCTCAAAAGGGTGCCTCTACTAAATACTGAGCAAAGGGTCTGAATACTTAGGACCATGTGATATTTCAGTTTTTCTTTTTTAATAAATCTGCAACAATTTCAAAAATTCTTTTTTGTCTGTCAATATGGGGTGCTGTGTGTACATTAATGAGGAAAAAAATTAACTTAAATGATTTTAGCAAATGGCTGCAATATAACAAAGAGTGAAAGATTGAAGGGGGTCCGAATACTTTCCGTACCCACTGTATATACAGGTGCTGGTCATAAAATTAGAATATCATGACAAAGTTGATTTATTTCAGTAATTCCATTCAAAAAGTTAAACTTTTATATTAGATTCATTCATTACACACAGACTGATGTATTTCAAATGTTTATTTCTTTTAATTTTGATGATTATAACTGATAGCTAATGAAAGTCCCAAATTCAGTATCTCGGAAAATTAGAATATTGTGAAAAGATTCAATATTGAAGACACCTGGTGCCACACTCTAATCAGCTAATTAACTCAAAACACCTGCAAAAGCCTTTAAATGTTCTCTCAGTCTATTTCTGTAGGCTACACAATCATGGGGAAGACTGCTGACTTGACAGTTGTCCAAAAGACGACCATTGACACCTTGCACAAGGAGGGCAAGACACAAAAGTTCATTGCTAAAGAGGCTGGTTGTTCAGAGAGCTCTGTGTCCAAGCATATTAATAGAGAGGCAAAGGGAAGAACAAGATGTGGTAGAAAAAAGTGTACAAGCAATAGGGATTGGAGAGGACTGTGAAACAAAACCCATTCAAAACTGTGGGGGGGATTCACAGAGAGTGGACTACAGCTGGAGTCAGTGCTTCAAGAACCACCACGCACAGACATATGCAAGACATGGGTTTCAGCTGTCGCATCCCTTGTGTCAAGCCACTCTTGAACAAGAGACAGCGTCAGAAGCATCTCGCCTGGGCTAAAGACAAAAAGGACTGGGCTGCTGCTGAGTGGTCCAAAGTTATGTTCTCTGATGAAAGTAAATTTTGCATTTCCTTTGGAAATCAAAGTCCCAGAGTCTGCAGGAAGTAAGGAGAGGCACAGAATCCACGTTGCTTGAGGTCCAGTGTAAAGTTTCCACAGTCAGTGATGGTTTGGGGTGCCATGTCATCTGCTGGTGTTGGTCCATTGTGTTTTCTGAGGTCCAAGGTCAACGCAGCCATCTACCAGGAAGTTTTAGAGCACTTCATGCTTCCTGCTGCTGACGAACTTGATGGAGATGCAGATTTCATTTTCCAACAGGACCTAGCACCTGCAAACAGTGCAAGGACTATGGTATCCCTGTTCTTGATTGGCCAGCAAACTCGTATGACCTTAACCCCATAGAAAATCTATGGGGTATTGTGAAGAGGAAGATGCAATACGCCAGACCCAACAATTCAGAAGAGCTGAAGGCCACTATCAGAGCAACATGGGCTCTCATAACACCTGAGCAGTGCCACAGACTGATCGACTCCATGCCACGCTGCATTGCTGCAGTAATCCAGGCCAAAGGAGCCCCAACTAAATATTGAGTGCTGTACATGCTCATACTTTTCATGTTCATACCTTTCAGTTGGCCAACATTTCTAAAGATCCCTTTTTTGCATTGGTCTTAATTGATATTCTAATTTTCTGAGATACTGAATTTGGGACTTTCATTAGTTGTCAGTTATAATCATCAAAATTAAAAGAAATAAACATTTGAAATACATCAGTCTGTGTGTAATGAAGGAATCTAATATACAAGTTTCACTTTTTGAATGGAATTACTGAAATAAATCAACTTTGTCATTATATTCTAATTTTATGACCAGCACCTGTATACACATACATATATATATATATACACACACACATCCACATATATATACATATATATATATACACATATCTACACACATACATATACACACACGTACATACATACACACACATATATAGATAAACACATACATACATATAAACATATATATATACATATACACATATACATATAAATACATATCTACATATATATATTGTCAGGGATGCCAGGGGCAACGACCTGGCCGGGACACCGTGAGGGACCGGAAGAGGGTCAAGGCCCACCCTGGATCACGTGGGGGCAGCCTTTCTGGTTGCTCTGGGGGCCGCGGGTTGAGGGCATGGAAGCCCTTAGGGACCTGTTGCCTCAGCACTTCCGCCACACCAGGAAGTGCTGGGGGGAAGACTTAGAAGGTTATCCGGAGAGCTGCCGGGAGGACAGCCGGCACTTCCGCCACGCTGGGCGTGGCCAAGAGGGGAATGCCAGGAACCACCTGGAGCTCATCCAGGAGAGTATAAAAGGGGCCGTCTCCCTTCATTCAAGGCTGGAGTCGGGTGGAGGCAGAACAAGGCAAGAGAGAGGAGAGTGGAGGCAGCTCGAAGAAAGGCATATTGTGGCCAGGACTGTGTTTGGGATTTGTGCACTTGACTTTTATAAATAGTTATTATTGTAAATAAACGTGTGGTGGTGATTAAGAGCATGTCCGCCTGTCTGTGTCCGGGTCGGCTCCACAACATATACACATATATATACACATACATATATACATACAGTGCATCCGGAAAGTATTCACAGCGCATCACTTTTTCCACATTTTGTTATGTTACAGCCTTATTCCAAAATGGATTAAATTCATTTTTTTCCTCAGAACTCTACACACAACATCCCATAATGACAACGTGAAAAAAGTTTACTTGAGGTTTTTGCAAATTTATTAAAAATAAAAAATTGAGAAAGCACATGTGCATAAGTATTCACAGCCTTTGCCATGAAGCTCAAAATTGAGCTCAGGTGCATCCTGTTTCCCCTGATCATCCTTGAGACGTTTCTGCAGCTTCATTGGAGTCCACCTGTGGTAAATTCAGTTGATTGGACATGATTTGAAAAGGCACACACCTGTTTATATAAGGTCCCACAGTTGACAGTTCATGTCAGAGCACAAACCAAGCGTGAAGTCAAAGGAATTGTCTGTAGACCTCTGAGACAGGATTGTCTCGAGGCACAAATCTGGGGAAGGTTACAGAAAACTTTCTGCTGCTTTGAAGGTCCCAATGAGCACAGTGGCCTCCATCATCCATAAGAAGAAGTTCAAAACCACCAGGACTCTTCCTAGAGCTGGCCGGCCATCTAAACTGAGCGATCGGGGGAGAAAGGCCTTATTCAGGGAGGTGACCAAGAACCCAATGGTCACTCTGTCAGAGCTCCAGAGGTCCTCTGTGGAAAGAGGAGAACCTTCCAGAAGGACAACCATCTCTGCAGCAATCCACCAATCAGGCCTGTATGGTAGAGTGGCCGGACGGAAGCCACTCCTTAATAAAAGGAGCATGGTAGCCCACCTGGAGTTTGCCAAAAGGCACCTGAAGGACTCTTAGACCATGTGAAACAAAATTTTCTGGTCTGATGAGACAAAGATTGAACTCTTTGGTGTGAATGCCAGGCGTCATGTTTGGAGGCACCGCTCATCACCAGGCCAATACCATCCGTACAGTGTAGCATGGTGGTGGCAGCATCATGCTGTGGGGATGTTTTTCAGTAGCAGGAACTGGGAGACTAGTCAGAATAAAGGGAAAGATGACTGCAGCAATGTACAGAGACATCCTGGATGAAAACCTGCTCCAGAGCGCTCTTGACCTCAGACTGGGATGACGGTTCATCTTTCAGCAGGTGAACAACCCTAAGCACACAGCCAATATATTAAAGGAGTGGCTTCAGGACAACTCTGTGAATGTCCTTGCGTGGCCCAGCCAGAGCCCAGACTTGAATCCGACTTGAATCTCTGGAGAGATCTTAAAATGGCTGTGCACCGACGCTTCCCATCCAACCTGATGGAGCTTGAGAGGTGCTGCAAAGAGGAATGGGCGAAACTGGCCAAGGATAGGTGTGCCAAGCTTGTGGCATCATATTCAAAAAGACTTGAGGCTGTAATTGCTGCCAAAGGTGCATCGACAAATTATTGAGCAAAGGCTGTGAATACTTATGTACATGTGATTTCTCAGTTTTTAAATTTTTAATAAATTTGCAAAAACCTCAAGTAAACTTTTTTCACGTTGTCATTATGGGGTGTTGTGTGTAGAATTCTGAGGAAAAAAATGAATTTAATCCATTTTGGAATAAGGCTGTAACATAACAAAATGTGGAAAAAGTGATGCGCTGTGAATACTTTCTGGATGCACTGTATATATATATATATATACACATACATATATACATACCTGTATATATATATATACACATAAATCCACACATATATATATATATATATATATATATATATATATATATATATATATATATATATATATATATATATATATATATATATATATATATATATATACATACATGTATTCACACATACATATACACACACACACATATACATATACTGTATACCCTTTGGGGTGCGAACAGCTGTTGCAGGGCGTGCCAGAATCCATCGAGGAAGAAAAATGAAAAACATTTGTACAAAATCTTAATTTATCTATCCATTCCTAAACAATTAAATGGGCAGGCTATTTCGTATCAGTGCAATACGCTGCTTGTTAAAACGGATGACTTCCGCTCTTACGTGCGCGTAGTGCTGCGTGGGCATTATGAACTATCGTATCTGTTCAAGTTCTATTTAAATTTTAAATATAAGTAATTTTTATTTAGTCGACAGAAATATCTTTGATAGGAATGTAACTTAAGTTTAGTCATCATTGCATACATTTTTCTTCACCATAGAAATGTAAAGACTAAATTCAACTTACATTCCTACCAAAGATATTTCTGTCAACTAAATAGAACCTACTGATATCCAAATAGAACTTGAAAAGATATATTTTTTCGAATCTGAGCGCACATTTTAGATCAACTTAACATGCAATACATCGAGCCCCGTGATATTGTGCTCTCGCCTGCCTGCCTCAATAAGTCACTGTCGCTTTGCTCTTTCTTTTTTACCGTTCATTTAATCATGGGCCTCTCTACAGTTTTGTTTATTTTTGGGTTGTAATGTTCATTAAATTTACGTATCATCTGGTCCATTGGCGGACCGTGCATCTCACACCTAGGCCTTCAGTACTGCTCCATCTGAATCAACCCGCCCCTCAAAAACTAATTTATGGTTATAAAAACCATCTTAATATGCAGAAATACAGTATAAAGAGCCTGCTGCATCGCAGATAGATAACTCCTGTAGCCACAATGAATGCCTTTATTGAATAGACAAACCAGGGGTGAACAAGTTCCTTTGTACTGCAGCCACAGCCGCGACACACATAAAAAACATAATTAATAACCCATAAACTTGCAATATTATTTAGGAAAATCGCAACATTTTACTCACCAAAAATTTGGATTATTTGTAAACAAAATCCATCCTCCTCTCTTTCCTCAAAAACAGTTCAATCACTCTGTCGTACGGATTATCCGTGCGCCTCAGTTCCATCAAAAAGTCCCTTTCTATCGCCATCGAAGCTAATGCTGAAAGTCGAACCTGCGGCTTCTATCCAATCAATGGGTCTGAATACGGTGACGTCGCCGTACGCCTGCTAGAGGGCCGTACTGACACCAACTCAAAATCTGATTGGTTGAAGCAACAGGTTAATCGACATTTATTCTGTGTTAGAGTGCCTGCACAATGGATTGTGAAGGCCTCTCTGCCTGGCAACAAATGATGGCTGAAATGTGATTGGTTAAATGCTTTAATACAAAAATACATGCCTGGAAGCAGCATAATCATCGGAAAAGCTATGAAAGGAAGCAGACAGACTATTTGGGATTATTTAATAAGTATTCATGGACAAAATATAATTAACATCAGTTTGTGATTCAGATATTTTTACTTATGAATATGCTAAGCACAGTCCTTCACCCGCAAATATTTACCTTATATGGGCAGGCACTCAATTACGTGGGAGGCGTGATAATGCGAGACACAACTCCGCCTCCCACGGCCATCGAGCTGTAGTCTATTACAGTATATGGACGAAAAAATAGGTTCCAGTTATGATCATTATGCGAAGAATTTCGAAATGAAACCTGTCCAACTTTTGTAAGTAAGTAAGTAAGGAATGAGCCTGCCAAATTTCAGCCTTCTGCCTACACGGGAAGTTGGAGAATTAGTGATGAGTGAGTCAATCAGTGAGGGAATGAGTGAGTCAGTCAGTCAGTGAGGGCTTTGCCTTTTATTAGTATATATATAAATATATATATATATATATATTGTATACATATATACAGTATATATATATATATATATATATATATATATATATATATATATATATATATATATATATATATATATATATATATATATATATCCTGATTTGGTTAACCGGATATACAATTTAAAGAATTGTTATTTTCATGGGAATTGTTACATGTGCATTATTTTCACTTTTACTTTTACTTTACTTTAAAACTTTTGTAAAAAAAAAATATTTGGAATTAACTTTTCTTCAAGATCGCATTGAATTTTGATTCTGTGTTTGGACTTATATCGTGACAACACAGCGTATAACTGCCTGTTAATGAATATCGTTTCTTTCTCTATAATAAATAGAATAACTTTCTCGAATGTTTGTCCATGCTCTTTTTTCTTCGCTTTGTTGTTGATGTGTCATCTAAAACGTATTATAAAATTATTGTCCTGATAAAATTTATAAGAGTGCAGGAAGTGTGTCTGACAAAAGCATTCACACGACTGTTTGGAAATAGTTATAAGTAGGGCGTGACTTGAAAGAATCTCATGTTAAAAGTCTCCGTCTGACGGGACTTCATACCACAACAACGTTTTTCGAATCTTTTAATTCTCACTGGCAACATGAATTAGATGATCTACAAGTCTCTAACTTAAAGTTTAAATCTGAACAATACATTCAATCTCTTTTAACTGTTCTGTTATTTCACCAAGTAATAATTTCTGTTTGTTTGCGCTAATGCGATCTTTCCTATTCTTTTTTTTGAGACTTTGGAATTTTTGTACTTCCATTATGTCTAATCTGCTGTGCATGTGTACCGCACCAATATTTTTGAATTCTTTACGATGTTCTGCTTTGTCATCTACTCTTTGTCCTTCATTTCCAGCCCTGGGCCTGGTTAAATCTCTTTTTCCCGGGACATACAACACTGATCGCGTTGTGAACACGGGGTGGGGGTGGTGGAGGGTAATGAACACATGCTAAGGAGATGTGTTTGGATCAGTTGCTGTCTTGCTGCGTGCTCTGCTTGTCGCGCTGCACGTCGATCATTTAAAAGCCTGTACAGCAGCTGTTCTTTTACCACTTCGCATCTCTGCCTCTCGCGTTGCGAAGGTTTGGGGGGGTAAACACATGCTAAGGAGATGCGGTCGGATCATCTGCTGGCTTGCTGCTGCTGCTGCTGCTGGCGAGCTGCATGTTCTGCTTGCTGGTTGCGTGTCAATCATTTAAAA
The DNA here is from genome assembly GCF_016835505.1 of Polypterus senegalus. Classification (NCBI taxonomy): domain Eukaryota; kingdom Metazoa; phylum Chordata; class Cladistia; order Polypteriformes; family Polypteridae; genus Polypterus; species Polypterus senegalus. The sequence goes on from NC_053167.1 coordinate 9,052,019, forward strand.
GCCTGTATAGCAGCTGTCCTTTTGTCTCGCGGGACTTCAAAGCGTCTTCCGAGAAGATCACGTCTCGTCTCCCTTCCAAGATTTTTTTATAATAGATATACTGTATATAATATATATACATATATATGTATATATACTGCTCAAAATATTAGGTGTACACTTAATTATCACAGTCTAGGAAGTTTAAGCAATTGTGAATCAACTTCACCTGCTTTGGTGCAAATGAAATTGACAGCTGGACAGCCAACTGCAAGACAACCCCAAATAGGGAATGGCTTTGCAGGTGGAGGCCACAGACAATTGCTCTCTCCTTATCCTTTCTGACTGATTCTTCTCTAGTTTTGCATTTTGCTAGCTTGGCACTACTGGTAGCATGATGCAGACCCTGCAGCCGATTCTGGTTGCACAGTTAGTGCAGCTCCCACAGGTTGGCTCATCCATAAGTGTCATCACAAGAAGGTTTGCTGTGTCTGCCGGCACAGTCTCAGGCAAGTGAAGCACAAAGCAGATGAAGTTAATTCACAATCACTTATGCATCCCAAATGGACAGATTGATGTCTCTGAAGCTTAACTGACTTGGTGTTAGACTGTGATGATAAAGTGTTCCCTTAATTTTTTTGAGCAGTGTATGTAATCAAACAAATATAAAATACTGAGATTTGTCTTCTTAATGATTTATAACACTACATTTTTTTTCCATTTTCACCTCTTGATCACACAGCATAAAGAATCTCATAAGAAGAGCTAGGAGTCTTTGGGTCAACAGCTGCTACTGTAAGTGATCAGCTTTGAGATTTATTGATAGAAACTCAAAGGAAAGAAATAGTGAGAATTAGTGTCTTTCCATTTTAGAGAGCACCACAGTTAGTACAAATGTGATATAAGGAAGAGCAGAACAGAGTTTTTAAGGTATAGTGCACACAGTTGTGGAGAGTTTATACTAAACATGCTTGTCTGAGAAGCCAGTGAAAGTATCTGTGTGATGGTAAAGTGGTGGCCCTGGGAAACTGTGAGAATGACAATGGAGCAGTATTGTGAAAAATTACAGAGATCCATACAGTATATTTAAATGGTGTCTATGGCTCAAAGAAGACTGCATATGTTTGGATACAAAGAATTCTGCATGAAAAGTACATTTATTTTTTGAGCAACTTGAGTTATTATTATTTCAAACAAATTATCAGAATACAATTTAGACTCTCTTCACACTTTATTGTGTTGTAGGTTTAATTTTAAATGGGCACTTTTTACATTTTTGACCCTCAATCTCCACCCAATAACTCATAATGGCAAAGTGAAAACATTTTTAGAAAGGTATGCAAATTTATTAAAAATCAAAAACTGAAATCTCTCATTCATATAAGTATTCAGACCCTTTGCTGTTGCAATCCAAATAGTGGTTAGCTGCATCCTGTTTAATCATTGTTAATGATTAAGAGATGTGTCTAATACTTGACTGTGGTCCACCAGTGGCAAATTTAAATAATTGGATCTCCACGAGCAAATTCTGGTGAGTTATACTGTAGATCAGGGCAAGGGTATAAAACCAATTTCTAAAGCTTTGGGTATTTCCAGGAGAACAGTGGCCTCAATAATTATCATATGGAAGAAGTTTGGAACCACTGGGACTCTTCCCAGAGTTGACTGTATAGCCAAACTGAGTAACCAGGCAAGAATGACCTTGGTCTGGGAGGTGACTGAGAAACTAATGGTTTCTCTACTAGAGCTTCAGAAGTCCTCTGCTGAGATAGGAGAACCTGTTGGAAGGACAACCGTCTCAGCACCTTGCCAACAATCAGATGTTTATAGTACAGTAGAGTGGCTGGATGGAAGCCATTTTTGAGTAAAAGGCATATGACAATCCACATGGAGTTTAAGAGCACAAGGAAACAGATTCTCTAGTCCAATTGAATTCTTTGGGCAAAACTCCAAACACTATGTCTGCTGAAGTCCTGGCACTGCTCATTAATGCCTAATACCATTTGTATGATGAAGCATGATGGAGGCAGCAACATGCTATGGGGGACTTCTCAGTGGCAGGGACAGGGAATATGGTCAGAATAATGGCATGGATGAATGCAGCCAGGTATAGAGAGATCCTTGAAGAAAACCTGCTCCAAAAAGCATCTGACCTTTAAGTGAAAGGAAAGGAAACGGTTCATGTTTTGGCACAAAAATGACCCAAAGCATACAACAAAGGCAATGCTGGAGCGGCTTTGGGACAAGTCCCTTTACTGAATGTTCTAGCTAAAGCCCAGACTTAAATCCCATAGAGCCTATGTGTTGGAAAGACTTGAAAAATTCAGTTTCCCTTTCAGTCTAACAGAGCTTGAGAAGATCTTCTGTGAAGAAGGGGATAAACCGCCAAAATTCAGATATACAGAGCTTGTGGAGACGTACCCAAAAAAACTCACAGCTGTAATTACTGCCATTGGGACTTCAAGAAGGTACTGAATTAAGGGTCTAAATAGTTAAATAAATGAAAGATTTCAGTTTTTCCTTTTTAATAAAATTGCAAACTTTTCTGAAAACATGTTTTCACATTGTCTTTATAAGTTATTGAGTGTAGCTCAATGGGCAAAATAACAAATGCGTTCATTTAAGATTAAATCTACAAAACAATAAAGTGTACAGAGAGTAAAGGAGGCTGAATACTGTAACACCCAAATCTGAGAAAGCATGTAACAGAAGAGACCAGAGGAAACATAACGCAGAAAAGAGATAATAGGTGGAGTTCATGTGCCCACACAAGTGTTCGGAGATGGAGCTATGCTGTATTCAAGGAAGTCAAATTAGGCCGTATAGTTCTGTGAAAACTGGACATGATCAGTCTACACTACTCTGTGATCTTTCAGTGAATATGTACCCCTTGTCAAGTTGGACTGCAATTGTTTGAATGGTGTCCAAAGTCATAAAGAGCAAACATAGCCACAAATATACTCAAAAGCATTAAAAACTATAAATGTGCTCTGTAAGAAATAGATTGTTCCCAAAAGTAGTGATTCAATTTGCATGAAAACTAAAATACAAAACAATTGAAACATGGTTTTAAGAAGGAATTCTATAGCCAGATCAAGGGATTGATTTACTGTATTAGTCCAAAAAAAAAAAAAATAATATATGGGATTAATGCTATCAGTTAAACCCTGAAAACCTGGTGTTCTCTGTGGTTGTAAGTCATGCCATGGCATCATTTAGGTGCCAAATGGTGTTCTACATGTGCTCAGACACTGGGTAGGATGTAATATTACATAGTTATTCACAAAAAAAGAAGTTGGTTTATAGATGTGCCATTTGTTGACCTGCCATGAAGGATCTTATGATGGTTAAGTGGTTATGCCTAACGTATAGCCAAACAACCCCCTAATAAGTTGTAGGGGTTACTGACTGTGATATGCACTGGTACTCCTTGTCATGACATCTGCAGTGCTCGTATGGAGCCTGTCACTGATTGCAAATAGTCACAATTAAACAGACAATTGACATTATGAATGAAATCTCACCTCTGTAAGCTGTCAGCCCAAGGTGTGTGAAGCACATCAGGGTAGACCATAGAAGGTGCAACAATTTTTTAGATGGTGGAAGGTATCAACGTAGATGTTGTCATGCCCAGTTACATGATCCAGCAGTCCATCTATGGTAAAGATGCTCTGGGCCTCTCAGGTCTGTCATGATGGGTGTGATGGCACTCCTGCAATTATCGGGACTAACACCATCCCAGTGTCACATCCGTATGACAGCTATGTGCCATTGCACATGTAGTTGTTTTTCTGACTTAATGAAGAACAATACTCATCCCCATCAAACTCATTCAGTTTTTTTGTAACTGACAAACATAACAGAAGGTTACCTCATCATATAACATTTTCTAAGCCTGCTTGAACTTGAGCAGAGTTGTGGTGGGCTGGAGCCTATTTCAGCAAGCAGCGGGAACAAATCAGGAACAATCCCTGGACAGTGCTACAGCCCATTGAAGGGTGAATACATACACACACCATGGCCAGTCTACTGCCTCCAGTCCACCTAACCTACATGCATTTGGACTGTGGGAGGGAACCGGAGCACTGGGAGGAAACCTAAACATACACCGGGAGAACCTGCAAACTCCAAGAAGAGAACACCTGCGATGTGAACCTTGGTCTCCTTACTGAGAGGCAGCAGCACTACTACTGCACCACTGTGCTACCCCCTTGGTATATATATGTATTACTTAATATTTGCAAATGTGGATGATGCTCTGAGTTTGTCAAAAGTTCACTGCCAGCTGTCCTTGGCTAAATATATTTATATTTTTCCATTTGCATGCAGTATTTCTCTGAGAAACACTAAATGCCTAATTTAATAAGAAAAGGTCTATATATGGATACAGCTGAAAAATATTTTACTTTAATTATAGGAATATGGTTTGTTTTTACTTCATATCATTTTAACAGATTTTATATTTATACAGTAAATGTGTATAGTACTTTTGAATGGAATTCTAAGTATTAAAGAAAAAAAACAAACTGAACTGAATTCTTTTAAATTTCTTTTGATAATCTATTGGATTAGAAAATCAACAGAACAAAGTCTGTGCTCATTCTTTTAAATTCTGCCTTGTCCTCAATGTGTTTTCTATATCATGTTTCTAACTGGATTAAGTACTTTGAGGCGGGCATCTCTCCTCAGTTGAAGGACACTACATCATCTCATTATCTTCGGGTCTTTAAAAGTGTTAAGCAATCTCTTGCCACCTGTTCTTGTATCCCTGTGTTGTGATGATGATTAATGATTATTAAAATAAACATAATAACTTGTTTTAATTATTAAATTATATTAAAATCATGCTGCACCTCATGAACTTTTAGTCTAAGATGAGGCCTATGCTGTTGGCATTTTTTTTTTTGTGCAGCAATAATGGACCTTCCATGAAGCACCCTGCTTTCATCTGTGATAAGTCCAATGCTGGGGTACATATGGAGACTTACGATTATATCATTAGGCTTTTATTGTTAATTTGATATGGAGATGGCTAAATCTCCTCTACTTTAATCACCATTCCAATTTTCTATTGAATTTAATAGAGCCTGTATGTCTGGTCATTATTCAGAAAGTGAATATAAAGGTAGTGCACTCGTATAAGTATTTGAGTGTCCACATTAATGACATTTTGGACTGGTCTTGGAACACAGAGGAACTATATATGAAAGGGCAGAGCAGACTCTTTTTTCTTAGGAGACTGTGTCCCTTTAATGTGGAACTATAACTTTGTGATGACCAGTTCAATTTTCTACACTGTGGTGTGCTGGGCTGCTAACATCACTTCAAAAAAGGTCCACACTATCAACAAGCTAATTAAAAAGGCAGGCTCAGGTTTGGACCCCCTATATGCTGTAGCAAAAGAGTGAATTAAAACAAAAGTGACTGCCATTACGAACAATGCTGCCAACACAATGCTCTCTCTGACACACTAACATTGAGGACTTTCAGGCAACGAATTATTCAACAGAAGTACAGTATGTCAGGAAACACTACTGGGGCTCCTTTATGCCAACAACAAAACAGCTGTATAGTACCTCACTGGGACTGGGACTGCCACATCAGACATTTTCTTTGTTTTTTTTTTTTGTCATTCTGGTGTATATTAAGACCATAGTGTATGTGGTTATATATATATATATATATATATATATATATATATATATATATATATATATATATATATATATATATATATATATATACACACACACACACATATATATATATAAATATACACACACACACACACACACATATATATATATTGTGGAGCGTTGCCCAGACACAGACAGGCAGACATCGTTATAATCACCCACACAAGTTTATTTACACAACTATTATTTACAAAAGTGCACACAACCCCCAAACTCCCTAAAAGTCCAGGCCCTCATACAATGCCTCACTCTCTTCAGGCCGCCTCTTCTCCTCTCCACCCAAGCTCTGTCCTTCTTCTCACCCGACTCCAGCCCCTGAATGAAGGGAGGCGGCCTCTTTTATCCCCACCCGGACATGCTCCAGGTGCCTCCTGATTAGCCTCCACCAGCACTCCCCAGTGTGGCGGAAGTACCGGCTGCGCACCCAGAAGCACTCCGGGTGTCCCTTGTCTTCTTCCCTCTAGCACTTCCGGGTGTGGCAGAAGTGCTGAGGGCCAGGGATCCATAGACATTGGGGCCCCTATAGGGAAGAGCTTCCAAGCTCAGTTCCCGTGGTCCCCAAAGCCACCAGGGCAGTCGCCCCCACCTGTGACTATATATATATATATATATATATAAACTGCTCAAAAAAATTAAAGGAACACTTTGAAAACACATCAGATCTCAATGGGAAAAAGAAATCCTCCTGGATATCAATACTGATATAGACTGGGTAATGTGTTAGGAACAAAAGGATGCCACATTGTTTGATGGAAATGAAAATGATCAACCTACAGAGCCCTGAATTCAAAGACGCCCCAAAAATCAGAGTGAAAAAATGATGTGGCAGGCTAGTCCATTTTGCAAAAATTGAATTGCAGCAACTCAAAATTGTACGCAGCACTTTGTATGGCCCCTGTGTTCTTGTATACATGCCTGACAACATCGGTGAGATGACAGATGGTGTTGTGGGGGATCTCCTCCTAGATCTGGACCAGGGCATCACTGAGCTCCTGGACAGTCTGAGGTGCAACCTGGTGGCATTGGATGAACCAAAACATAATGTCCCAGAGGTATTCTATTGGATTTAGGTCAGGAAAGTGTGGTGGCCAGTCAATGGTATCAATTCCTTCATCCTCCAGGAACTGCCTGCATACTCTCACCACATGAGACCAGGAATTGTCGTGCACCAGGAGCCACTATACCAGCATAGGGTCTGACAATCGGTCCAAGAATTTCATCCTGATACCTAATGGCAGCCAAGGTGCCTTTGTCAAGCCTGTAGCGGTCTGTGTGACCCTCCATGGATATGCCTCCCCAGACAATCATTAACCCACCACCAAACTGCTCATGCTGAATGATGTTACAGGCAGCATAATGTTCTCCATGGCTTCTCCAGACCCTTTCACTTCTGTCACGTGCTCAGGGTGAACCTGCTCTCATCTGTAAAAAGCACAGGGCACCAGTGGTGCATCTGCCAATTCTGGTATTCTATGGCGAATGCCAATCAAGCTGCATGCTGCTGGGCAGTGAGCTCAGGGCCCATTAGAGGACATGGGGCCCTTGGGTCACCCTCATGAAGTCTTTCTGGTTGTTTGGTCAGAGACATTCACACCAGTGGCCTGCTGGAGGTCATTTTGTAGGGCTCTGGCAGTGCTCATCCTGTTCCTCCTTGCCCAAAGGAGCAGATACTGGTCCTGCTGATGGGTTATGGACCTTCTATGGCCCTCTCCAGCTCTCCTAGAGTAACTGCTTGTCTCCTAGAATCTCCTCCATGCCCTTAAGACTGTGCAGGAGACACAGCAAACCTTCTGGCAATGACACGTATTGATGTGCCATCCTGGAGAAGTTGGACTACCTGTGCAACCTCTGTAGGGTCCAGGTATCGCCTCATGCTACCAGTAGTGACACTGACTGTAGCCAAATGCAAAACTATTGAAGAAACAGTCAGAAAAGATGAGGAGGGAAAAATGTCAGTGGCCTCCACCTGTTAAACCATTCCTGTTTTGGGGGTCATCTCATTGTTGCCCCTCTGCTACTTAGCTGACCAGATTAATATCCCATAAGTTTCATTGACTTTATGCTATACTCTGATTAAAAAGTGTTCCTTTAATTCTTTTGAGCAGTATATATATATATATATATATATATATATATATATATATATATATATATATATATATATATATATATATATATATCCATCCATCCATTTTCTAACCCGCTGAATCGAATACAGGGTCACGGGGTCTGCTGGAGCCAATCCCAGCCAACACAGGGCACAAGGCAGAAACCAATCCTGGGCAGGGTGCCAACCCACGCAGATATATATATATATATATATATATATATATATATATATATATATATATATATATATATATATATATATATATATATATATATATATAAAATCATCTACTCATCATAGCATCAAGTCAATGAAACTTCTTGGCTATTAATCTGGTCAGTTAAGTAGCAGAGGGGGTTGTTAATCAGTTTCAGCTGCTGTGGTGTTAATGAAATTAACAACAGGTGCACTAAAAGGGCAACAATGAGATGACCCCCAAAACAGGAATGATTAAAAAGGTGGAGGCCACTGACATTTTCCCCTCCTCATCTGTTTTTTCACTAGTTTTGCATTTGGCTATGGTCAGTGACACTACTGGTAGCATGAGGTGATACCTGGACCCTACAGAGGTTGCACAAGTAGTCCAACTTCTCCAGGGTGGCACATCAATACATGGCATTGCCAGAAGGTCAGCTGTGTCTCCCAGCACTGTCTCAAGGGCATGGAGGAGATTCCAGGAGTCAAGCAGTTACTCTAGGAGAGCTGGACAGGGCCCCTCTTGGAAGGTCCTTAACCCATCAGCAGGACCGGTATCTGCTCCTTTGGGCAAGGAGGAACAGGATGAGCACTGCCAAAATGAGTCATACAAAATGACCTCCAGCAGGTCACTGGTGTGAATGTCTCTGACCAAACAATCAGAAACAGACTTCATGAGGGTGGCCTGAGGGCCCAACGTCCTCTAGTGGGCACTGTGCTCAATGCCCGGCACCATGGAGCTCGATTGGCATTTGCCATAAAACATCAGTTTCTGGAGAATGAAGGAATTGATACCATTGACTGGCCCCCACGCTCACTCGCCTGACTTCAATCCAATAGAACACCTCTGGGACATTATTTTTCAGTCCATTCAATGCTGCCAAGTTGCACCTCAGACTGTCCAGGAGCTCAGTGATGCACTGGTCCATATCTGGGAGCAGTTCCCCCAGGGCACCATCTGTCATCTCATTAGGAGCATGGCCCCCCCAATCTTGTCAGGCATGCATACAAGCACATTGGGGCCATACAAACTACTGAGTACGATTTGGAGTTTCTGCAATGAAAGTTCGGCAAAATGGACTAGCCTGCCACATCATTTTTTCACTTTGGTTTTCGGGGAGACTTTGAATTAAGCCCTCTGTAGGTTGATAATTTTCATTTCCATCAAACGATGTGGCATCCTATATATATCTATCTATCTATCTATATTTACGTGTATATATATATATATATATATATAGGATATATGTGTGCTGCGGTGGGTTGGCGCCCTGCCTGGGGTTGGTTCCTGCCTTGCGCCCTGTGTTGGCTGGGATTGGCTCCAGCAGACCCTCGTGACGCTGTGTTCAGATTCAATGGGTTGGAAAATGGATGGATATATATATATATATAAATGCATAACACACATATATATATATATATATATATATATATATATATATATATATATATATATATATATATATATATATATATATATATATATATATATATATACACACACACACATATATCCTATATATATACATACTAGCTTAGTGGTAGTGAAAAAGGACAAACTTTAAAAATCAATAAAAAATAAAATAAAAATGTAATAATTTGTATTGAGAAGAATTGATTTTGATAGCTGTTGTATCTGAGGGCCTCTTGATATACAATATTTTTGGTTTTGCTATCATGGGTGAGAATGTAGCTGTGATCTCTTTGCCAAAAATGTAAATATTTGGCATGTTATCTCTGGTCAAGCGGAAGGTAGGTACACTCCAATTCAAATGTTGGCACTGTATCTGATCGTGTTCAGCTCCCCATGTGAGGAGAAGAGCACGTGGACATGATATCTCTGCCAATGAGCAGGTACCGTCTAAAACACACGTAGCTGTGATCTCTGTCTCAAAAACGTCAAATGTTACTCTTTAACAATCTCTAGATGATAATGTCTACTGAACAAACAGGTGTCGCTAGCTAAGCGGACACAAGGTACGCTAAAACACATGGCGAGAGGTAGACCGACTCGAACGGAGGCTGGCACGTGAATGAGGATAGCCCCACCTGGCCCCTGGCCCCGCATGCCTGTCTCTCAGATTCACCTGAATAACAACTGAATTATAATACTTAGCATGATGAGAGAAGTTGCAAAATTTGTTTAAGCAAATTACAGAAAAAACCCAATCTAAATCTATTAAGTAGTGTGGAAGCCAGCCCCAGACACAGACAGACACCTGAATGTCTATGAAAAGCACACGCTTATTTGCATATAGTCCACACAGCACACGGTGCCCGTCCCGGAAGCACTCCAGGTGTCCTCAGTATTCCTAACGTCTGAAGCTCCACAATCGTCTGGGCGCCCTCTGGCAGTGGCCACAGGCCCTTACAGGGTTGAGCTTCCATGTTGTATATATATAGTAATCCCTCGCTATATCGCGCTTCGACTTTCGCGGTTTCACTCCATCGCGGATTTTAAATGTAAGCATATCTAAATATATATCACGGATTTTTCACTGGTTCGCGGATTTCTGGGGTCTTTTAATTTATGGTACATGCTGCCTCAGTTTGTTTGCCCAGTTGATTTCATACAAGGGACGCTATTGGCGGATGGCTTAGAAGCTACCCAATCAGAGCATGTATTACATATTAACTAAAACTCCTCAATGATATACGATGTGCTTCCCGCGTGGTGCTTGATTGTTTGCTTTTTTCTGTCTCTCACTCTCTCTGCCTGATGGAGGGGATGTGAGCAGAGGGGCTGTTTGCACAGAGGCTGTTTGCCTAGAGGATACGGATGCTCCTCTACAAATTGCCGCCTTATCGCGGTGCTTCGGCATACTTAAAAGCACAAAAGCACGTATTGATTTTTTGATTGTTTGCTTTTCTTTCGCGCGCGCTCTCTCTAAAATTCTCTGCTCCTGACACGCATTCTTTGAAGAGGAAGATATGTTTACATTTTTTTAATTGAGAGAAAGAACTGTCATCTCTGTCTTGTCATGCAGCACAGTTTATACTTTTGACTAATGGGTGTTATTTCATGTCTAGGGGGCTCTAATAATGTTAACAGTGTGGGAGAGTTTATAAGGGCTTAAAGTACATAAAAATAACCATACAAACATACGGTTTCTACTTCGCGGATTTTCAACTATCGCGGGGGGTTCTGGAACGCAACCCCCGCGATCGAGGAGGGATTACTGTATATATATATATATATGAGAGAGAGAGAGAGAGAGAGAGATACAGTACTGTATATATACAGGGTGAGTCAAAATTATGTTAAAACTAATTGTACTGCTATGTACCTGTATATACTTATATCCAATTTTCGTGGACAATTTATGATAGCGAACATGTTGAGATGATACATCATCTTGCACATATGAAGTATGTTTTGTGAATAAATTGTTTCCGCCATTTAAATGTTAACATAATTCTGACTCACCTTGTGTTACTGTATATATACAGTATATATCTATCATATAGTGCCTTTAACATATCTATCTATCTATCTATCTATCTATCTATCTATCTATCTATCTATCTATCTATCTATCTAAAGCAGCTTCTCTATTCCTTTATACAGTATTCTTCCTTTTACTTTCAAACTAAAGGCTTAGTCTTTGATTCTAAGTCCCATAATTTGAAATGATCTGAAAACCTGTCATAAAGATGAAAGAGACCTTTGATTTTGTCCTTCTTGGCAAACACACACACGCACCTTCCTTTCATAATCCAGCTATTTATACTGGAGGTAAACCCTCCTTATTTCTGCTCGGGACACATGACCCTTGAGCGTTTTTTTAATTCATTAATTGACATTTTATTATCGTGAACCAGAACATTACAGTAACATTGTATAAATCACACATATAACAAGGTATTACATAAACCATTAATTCAAATTAAATAAAACAGAAATAACAAAAAAAAAAATACAAATACAAAGAAAAAAAGCCAAAAAAGCAAGGCAAAACAAAATTCAACCCCTATATAAAACAAAGACAAAAGGAAGAGGGACACAGGTAAAAAGGAAAAAAAACTTTCTAATAATAATGATAAAATCATTAATAACATTAGCGAGAAGTAATCACTGGCCAAGCATGCTTATTCTTAAATAGTATTAATTAGGTCTTGCCATGTTTTAAGAAAAGTTTTGTACATATTCTTTGAGGCAGAATTAATCTTTTTCTAATTTTAAATAATATAGAATGTTGTTTGCCCACTGAGCTATAGAGGGTGGGCTGGGAGTTTTTCAGTTGAGCAGGAGAAGTCTGCATGCTAGCAGAGCGGTACAGGCTATTACAATCGATTTCTCCCTATGCACTTTAATGCCATCCAGGAGTACACCAAATATCGTTGTGAATGGATTAGGACTGATTGTATCAATGGAGATGTTTGAGAAGTCTGTAAAGGTTTTGGTCCGAAATCATGTTAATTTAGTGCATTCACAAATATGTGGCCTAGTGATGCTGGAGCTAGATGGAAACACTTTCAGGTTGAGCCTTACCCTGAGAACATTTGAACAATTTTAAATGAGATAAACGTGATCGATGAAAGACCTTTAGTTGAATTATGGAAAGCTTGGGTGATACAGAATTAGAGTGCATTCTGTGTATGGCTGAGCTCCATTCCTCTTCTGACATGCGGATTGATCCCTTTCCCAGCATTCTCTAGGATCTTTGATGGGTAGATTCTTCAAATACTTATATACATTATTGAGATGCTATGGGAGTTTTTATCAGGACTAACCAGTATGGCCTCTTTTCCTGCTAAGGTGAGATGGAAGGTAGACTACCTATTAATAGCTTCTTTAATTTTATACATGGTGCTTGTACTATCCAAAAATGTGGTGAAAAAATCTTTATATTTACTTGTGATGGGTTTCTCCACATATTTAAACTGTTTTGATATTGTGAGCGAACAGCTATCTAATCTAATATGATGTACTACAGAGTTCACTAGGAAAAGCACACTTTTATTCAGATTAGAATTCAGAAATCTTATTACATTTCTCTAACGTGTCTAAGATTAATAGTAGAGATGACTGTGGTTCTGACATATAAAGCCCCAAATTGTTTGCATATAGTGATATTTTCTATTTGAGTAATTCTCTCACAATACCTTTTATCTTGGATTTATTCTCAGTGCAGCCAATGGCCCAATAGCTAACACAAAAAGCATTTGTGATAGTGGGCACCCTTATCGAGTAGCACATCCTAATCTTAATTTGGAGTTTGTGCTATTAATATGGACTGAAGCTTCTGGACTAGTATAAAGAAGTTTAATCCATGAAGATATACAGGAGCCAAACCCAAACCTTTGCAGTGTATTAATTAGATAATCTCATTCAGCTCTACCAAAGGCTTTTTCTGCATCCAAATCTAATAAGACTTCTGGTGAGTCAGAATTTATGGGCAAACATATTACATCAAACAGGCACCAAAGGTTTGAGGCTAAGTGTCTGCCTTTAATAAATCTGGTTTGGTCTTGTGACATTACTAAGTGAAGCACTTCCTAATCCTCCTAGCTAGGACTTTTGCTAGTATCTTAACATCATTAATTAGGAGTGAAATTGGTCTACATAATGCACATTGTAAGTCTTTATTTGTCTTCGTTAATGCTTGTTGGAATGTTTGGGGTAAATTTTAATTTTTGTAGCTTCTATAAATGCTGTTAATAATAAAGGAGCCAACTTAATTGAGATGTTTTTATCATGCTCAACTAGGCAGCCATTTGGGTCAGCCATCTTCACACTTTAGAGTGAGTTTATAGTATCTTGTATTTCTCAGTGCCAGTGGTTTTTCAGGTTCTTCAGTGTTCAGAAAATCAAGCTGTTGTATTTGTATTTTATTGAAAAATCCCTTATCTTATGTCTCATGTTCTTTTTATTGACTGGAACATATGGAGCTATAATACTCCTTAAATGTGTCAGTTATCTCTTTATGCTCCCTAATTTTATTACCAGTTATGTTGGTAATTTCTGTTATTGCACTGGGAATTTCCTATTTGTGGATTTGTTGAGCTGGAATTGTATTAGCCTTCTCTCCACATTCATTATAATGGTGTCATGATTTAAAAAATACGTTTTCAGTTTCTGTTGCTGCCCAGAAATTAATTTCTGATTGCAAAGCCAGACTTTTATTATAAAGAACCTTGCATGGATATTTGGCATATTTGTGATATATTCTGGAAAGCGTTGTAATCACTTCTGGTGTCTTCTTAGACTCTAACTTCTTTTTTAGAGAGACAGATATGAAATAATTTTTCTTCTTAAAATAGTCTTCATCATTTCCCAGAGAGTTCCTGCAGAAACAACTGAAGATGCTTTGGTTTCTAAGAAATAACCGATTTGACTGGAGATTTTCATCTGCTAAAGACCGGAGGTTAAGACATCACTTGTGAGTTCAGCACGAAGGACATGGTGATACAGGATTTAAAATAAGGAGTGTGGTCAGAATTTACAATAGCATTGTACTTACACAATTTGATAATGGGCAAAAATATATCAATCAAGAAATAACCAATTCTTGACAAAAGAAGAAATAGTCTCTTGAATTTGAATATAAAAATCTCCATGGATTTGATAGAATTGTGAAATTATCCTTGCGGTTTTGGATGTTATAGTTGATGCTATCTAAGTCTGCATTTAAAATGCAATCAAAACCTCCATCCAATACAACTTTATGAGTGTCATATCACGAACCAGTACCAATATTCTCTGTTGTCCACATTATTTGCATATATATTTACCAGAATCAGTTTAGTGTTGAATAAGTTCCACCCAAATATAATATAGCACCATTCAGGACAAGATACTACTGTATATCTGTTACTACAAGTGGGATTGGTTTTTGGATTAGAATTCCCACACCTCTTGTTTTCCTGGTATAGTCAGAATTAAAATTTGGTCTATCCTGTCTCTTTTCAGGCAAAACTTGTCCTGATTTGTTAGGTAAGTCTCCTGTAAAAACACTACCTTGACCTTTAAGCCTGTGTGATGAGAGAATACATTTTTCTCTTAAGGCTGAGATTTAGACCTTTGACATTCCCTCTTTACAAAGATTAGTGATTGATCAGTGATATAAGTGCTTCTGAGCATTGGGGTCATATTGTGATCTTAGGTAAAAATAGCAAGTTTATGTCAGATTTCAGTTTTAACACTAGTATCAAATATTTATTGCCGGCAGTTGTGGTTAGTAAGCTAACACAAAAATTGAGAGTTAAGACAGTGAACAGAAATAATAACTTGCTTACCCCCCTATTTTGCTTTCCGAAGTGAGGCTAAGACCAGACATCACAGAGTCCCAGTCCTCTGAAATGCCATTGCCCAAAAAACGAAAAATGAAGGTATCACCAGTTGAGTGCACATAAATCTCAACGATGAACAGTCCAGGTGGAAAAAATCTGAGGCAAGATATGGAACAGTCACATCAAAAGGAAGAAAAAAAGTAGTTGATATTTCAAAAGACATATGTGTATATTTTCATCCATCCATTTTACATACCTTAAATACCTTGTATGTTCATTTATTCTGATTATTTTCTTTTAAATGGTATTATTAAAAAAACAAAGATATATTTAATGGCACTAAATGTCCTGTTTCTTTGTTCCTGCATCTTTATTTCTGTCACCAATGTAGGTCTGTTCTCAAACTGATTGGTATATCACTATCCACTCCACTTTTTCTCTATTTCTTCTTAATTTCTCTTGCTCACTCTCTCTTGCTTAGAAGCTGGTTGCAGTTTTGTATGACGTTCTATAAATGATATCCTACATATTCTTACAGATGCTTTCTGTCTGGCAGTGTGACCTATAGCACTCCGAAAATTATGAAAATCTACTTAAAAATATTTTTTACCTACTAAAAAGCCCAAAGAAACATATATCCAACATGAATGTGAACACTGCTTGTACCTTAACCCAGCCTATGTTATACTATGTGTCACTTTGTGGATCCTACCTGGTGTCAATGCATCAAATGCTCCTGGCACAATTCTACATACTGCATATCCTAGGACCGTCCTCCAGTATCAGCCTTCCAGTCTGACATCTGTACCATCCTGTCATCCTTCTACTAATATCTTCCTTGAGCCACAAATATTTCTATTTCTGGACCAGTCTACACTTTTCATTCTAACTAGAAATCTGCAGACTCTCGTTCTCTATCCTTTATCTTTTGGAAAGTCTCAGTGTTTAATTTACTTCAACTAAACTGAACTTTCAGCAGCTAAGATCAACAGATCACTGCACCATTATTAAGAAGTGTCAGTCTGCTGTGCGACTGGTCCAGAGTTGGATGGCCTGTGGTCAGCATTGCAATCTAAATTGTTTTTTTACTGTAGTCATTCTTTTACTTACTCTCCTATAGAGAGGTAGTGTTATACCTATCTCCCTGGTTGGCTCAAGCCTATTAATGTCTACACCTGCTGAAGAACAATTTTTTAGGCTCTAGTTAGTTTAGTGTAGGTGGGATATGGTGATGAACAGGGATTTTGACTTTTCAATTATGCAAAATTGGCTGCTAATGTCTTGTTCCTTCTGTTTACTTGAGTGTAATGCAAATATAATAAAAAAAGAAAAAACTGAACTGAATTTCTTTAGTTCACACATTTCATTAAAAACAGACTGGAATGCTGTTTGCAATAAACACTCAATGTGAATTCCATCCACCCATCCATTATCCAACCCGCTATATCCTAACTACAGGGTCACGGGGGTCTACTGGAGCCAATCCCAGCCAACACAGGGTGCACGGCAGGAAACAAACCCTGAGCAGGGCTCTAGCCCACCGCAGTCAATATGAATTCATATTATTTCATTGTTTAATGATTGTAGGAACTGCAGTCTTTTTTATCTGAATTTTATTTACTTTACAAGAACATTTCAAATGACAGCAATTATGGATATTAAGCATTTGATATTGCATAAACAGTCCAAATTAAGAATTTTACAAAGGAATAAATGTAATGTAGAGTTTGGCATCTCATACTGCACTTTCTGACTGTCAAAGTGTGGTCAAGCAGTTGTAGCAGGTCTAATAGTCACGTCATCTGCAAGGAATTACTGGTGCATCCTGCACTGTACATGATAAATATTCATTCAGGTTTAAATTAATAATAATAATAATTGCAACATGCATGATTACAGTAGTGAGCCTTTAAATTTTTACTTAAATTAAAAATTAATCCTTAATATGTGACTATATATAAATACCAGTAATGGCATATTGTGTAGTGAATCCACTTGACTCGAGGATTCCTAGTTTTCATCCTCTTTCTCTGTCTCTGTTTAGCATTCGTTTGCTCAGAGGTTGATGCGCTTGCTGCTTCCTCAGCAGATGTTCTTTTCTCCACCCTAGCGGCCCGCTGCTTCTCTTCTTTCGTTTGCATCTTTTCGCGTTAAAACTGATTAAGTTAGTTTTTGTGTTGCAATTACTTAGTACGTTTTCTTTAATTTTTCACTTAAGCTGGCACTTATGTCTTCAATCTGCTTCAAGAAAGATTAGCAAAGGTGGTAGGGAATGAGAACGGTGCCCATACGCATGCACTGCACTGCCACCCTGCTGCGAGCTGCTGAGACTTGATTTTACAATAAAATAAAATAAAAATAAAAAGAGTAATAAAAAGCATCACCCCGAAAGTGGATAGTAGACGTCATGTAGCATATGTGTACCAAATTTCAAGTCAATAGTTCAAACGGTTTGCGAGTGACGGGTGATTTAAAATCCTGGACAGACAAACGAACAGCCATGGTAGCGTATTATATAAGAAGATAAGATGTAAGCACTACAAAACGAAACTTTAGTGTTAATCATCTTGGGGATTAGAAGGTCCATTATGCAATTTATTTAAGGAGAAAGCAGTTTTTTAATTAAAATACTGAACCTTTTAAGCTAATATTTTCAAATAAAAACAATATACATGTAGGCCTATATCCATTTTGGAAATTTATTTTACAAAATGTACTCAGGTTCACAGAAAAAAGTCTTTTCAGTCCTGAGTAAAGAATGATGTGTGAGGATCTAATTGTTTTTGAAATTTTGAAATCCTCAAAGTCATTAATAAAACGAATCCAGCAGAATTCCTTCATTTAACAGTGAATTGTATATTCAAAGACACTAACTAACTAACTAACTAACAGAAATTAAGGGGAAATGCATTTAATACATGACACAGAAATCACTTATCTACTCAAAGGGTCAATGTTTCTGGATGAGCCATTAGGCCATCTAAACTCTTAGCTCACCAACAAGTGTGATGGACTGAATGGTCTCCACTCATATATCAGACTTCTTATGTTCTTAAATTAATGCTTACTAGAAGATTTTTTTTTTTTTTTGAAGTACTGTTATTACTTTAACATTATCTAATCCTGCATATCCTGACTGAGCTTTGACAAGCGCAAAAGCTAAAGGAGTAGCAACAGCCAAATAAAAAGAAACATTCCTAAGATGAAGAAAACAGATTTGTCTGGGTCAAGATCTACGGTTTTATTTTCTATTTTTGTAGTTTAAAGTCGTTACACTTCTAATACAAGTTCAAGCTATACCATTATATTTTACTTTTAATGTGTTTGTGTTTAAAATATGCAAAATTCTAATGACAATACATATATGAAATAGTGTGCTAGTTGTGGAAACTAGTAAATAAACATACATTAATTTTCAAAACTGTTTAATCCAATTCAAGGTCAACAGAGCTGGAGCCTATCCTGGCAGTGCTGGGTCTGAGGAGGGAAACAACGCTGGACATGGTGCCGAGCGATTGCAGGGCACATACCAAATACTCATTTATAGTAGGGCCCATTTACAATAGCCAAGTTACCTAAACTCTGGGAGAAAATTTACTGCAGAATAAGTTAGAACATACAAACTTCACACAGATATTGACTTAATGCAGTATTTTAGGATTTGGTTCATTGAGACAGTATCACTACCCACTGGACCATCCTAACATTAGCATGTGCTATATTATTCATATGTGGCGGATGGCTGGGGGTGGTACCCAGCCGGGACGCCCAGGAGGACCGGAGGAGGGCTTGCGCCTCCTCCAGACCACGAGGGGGCGACTGCCCTGGTTGTGTTGGGGGCCACGGGTAGAGGGGCTTGGAAGCCCAACCCTGTAGGGGCCCATGGTTACCGCCAGGGGGAGCCCCAATGCCTTGGGAGCCCTGGACCTCAGCACTTCTGCTACACCAGGAAGTGCTGGGGGGAAGAGAAGCAGGGACACCCGGCGTGCTTCCGGGAGTACAGCGGGCACTTCTGCCACACTGGGGCGTGTCAGCGGGAGATTGCTGGGAAGCACCTGGAGCACATCCGGGTGTGGATAAAAGGGGCCGCCTCCCTTCATTTGAGGCTGGAGTCGGGTGAGGAGAGGACAAAGCAGGAGAAGCGAGAGTGGAGGCGGCCCGAAGAAAGGCAGAGAGTGTGAGAGGCCTGGACTTTGGGGGTCTTGTTGGGGTTTGTGTGCACTTTTGAACTGTAAATATTGTAAATAAATGTGTGGTGGTGGAATTACAACATGTCTACCTGTCTGTGTCCGGGGCTCGTTCACATCATGATAAATACTGTAGGAAGGCCAGAAGAGGTGAAGGGTGGTCCACTAGGCTGTCTCTCGCAAAGTTTCATTTACTTTTTATTTTACCTTGGACCCACCAGAGATACATTATTACAAGAGTGTTGTTAACTGGTTCTCCTCTTTTTCACTGCAACTTGTCTGGATCCCCTGGTGGCAACATTTACCTAATCTTTACTGATCCCTCTATTTATAGTAATTGAAATGGATAGGTACTTAGCTATGTCACCGTTCTACATCTATATACCTTTTTATTATAATTTTGTATTTAAATATCTGTGTAAATGCTTTTGATCTTATCTTCAGCTATAAAGAAATAAAGATAACTGAACTGAAAACAACACTTTAAACCTGTGTAGTATGGAAAAAGGTGTTTACGTAAATTAAAAAAGAAACTATTTTTTAATATTAGTTTAGAATGGCTAAAGCAAGATTTATGCATCTGTACTGTCTGTAAACTTTGTCAAAACTCTGCAAATCAGTGTTTTTTTTTTAACATGTCAAGCTCCAAATGCCTAGATTTGCACATTTTTCATTTAATTTATCTGGTATAAAAACCTATAGGCATTTTACCTTGGAAAGGTACTGTAATTTTTTTAAATTACTTCCAACAGAGTAAGATTTTGAGAAATTTCCAATTCTTTTAAACAGGATCAACCAGCTGTAGGTAGTGTAACAATCCCAGAATGCAATTCCACAAAGTATTTCCAATGTATTCAAAGTATTACACGATTATGTTTACATCCTTTGTAAGCCGCTTTGAATAAAAGCACCTGCCAAGCAAATAAATGTAAATGTATTCCTAACTCAAACAACTAGCCCATAGAATTATGCAAGACTACTGTACGTGGTCTCTTTGTAATAAGCCTCTATGATGTGAGAGTTGAACTGTACAATTGTAATTGTCATGTCATCCCTATACATCCTTGCCAGCTCTTGAGGCAAACTCAGCATCTTTAGCAACCGGCTGTACTCCACAGTGCCAAACTCATCACTACCTATTGCATGGCGAATCAGGTGAGTTGCAGAGTTATTATCCTCCAGTCCTAATGAAGCTCTTGCCTTTCTCTCTGTCAATAAATGATGCATCTGACCTAATGTTAAAGAAAGACCTGAAAGGGGCTTTTGAAGATGAATCCCTGTGAGATGCTCACCTATGACCTGCACAACATTTTGCCTGTGCATCTGCTCCCATAATCCATCTGTTGCCAAAATGAGGAATTTGTCCTGGGGTCTTAGGCGGTGGTAAGTGACTTCTGGCTCAGCGGTAAGATATGGAGGTGTATGGTAATTGGTAGGTAAGATCTTTGCATACTCATTACCTGCAACCAACTCTGGTCTGTTTTCAAAGATTCTGCTCTGCAACTCAGTACTCCATTTGAATTTAACATCCCCAAATGCCCTGAAAGGCATCAGAAGCCCAAGCAATCTGTCATGCTTGACAATGGTCTTCTCTTCTGACTTGGGATGCTCAGATCGAACTCTTCTTAATTCATCTGGGTTCTGAGCATTGTGGTCATTGGTAATGGTCAATGCAGACCAGGTGCCATCATTATTCTGGACCCCAAGCACAGCCCGGCTATCTCCAAGGTTAGCCACGTGTAAGTCCACTCCATCAACATGTGCAATACAGGCTGTTGAACCAGAGATTGCCACCCTCAGTGGAGTGTGGTGTGAAAAGGGGTCATTAAAGTCCACCTGCGCCTCTACTGAAATGTCATGATCTAATCTCTTAAATGCATGAATGAGGGCTGTTTTAACATCCATTTCCTCCACATCACTCAAGTCTATTAGTTCTTGCCAGTAGTTTCTCAGACTATTAAAATAGAGCTTGCCAGATTCTGTATTCACATAATCATTGGGGTGCTTATGCCACTGCAAAATGGGACAGACAGGCTTCTCTTTCTCCACTGCCTCCTCAATATCAATCAAAGTTTGTGCAGGCAAAAAAGAAACCGCAATATAATACAGAAGTCTTTCACTGACTGCCTGGGCACAGGCATAGCCTGCATGTCCATCAAAGACTCCAAACAGCATTCCTCGGCTTTGCATGCAGGTTGCAGCACTTCTCCTGTCCTCACTTGGAACATTAGCTGGCAGGAGGTTGCTATCAAATCCTATGACAGAACTCAAGTTTTTCCCATCATAGGCCTGAACCTTGTAGCTGTATTCATTGCTTTTCAGAATATGATTTACTTGAGAAAATGTGAGCTGGCTGGACTGGGGCTTTACTCTGTACATTCTACACAATGTGACCAATAGGAAGGCCTTTTTTACACGGGAATGCATGAAAACAGCCATGCAACTGGAGCTGTGAGCACTGTAAAAGCTGGCCAGTCTGTGCATGTTGGCAGAAATATTATCTTACTTTAGTAGTACTGCAACGGTCTGAAATGGCACCATTTATCTTATTTGACGTGGTGCTTCTTTAGAAGGCACAATCCAAAACCATTCTTGTCAGCAAAATACTGCACCTGCAATAAAAATGAATCTGCATTATACTGTGCTGGTAAAACTACAAATAAAGCAAGTGTTCCATTGCTTAGTTAGTATTTATCATTGTAAAAAACCTTTCTATTTTAAAAATGAGCAAAAAAGTAAAAACAAAGCTATAAAACTTTATTTCACATTTTGTTTTACTTCGTAAAACTTTTTGCTTTTGCAAAGATTTAAAGGTTTGAAGCAAGTTCTAGTGGCAAATGTAATTCAAATGGTAATGTTATAAAGTATGGTTACATTCCTTCAACATCTTGTCCTTTGCTAATTTATATTCAATGGTTCCAAGTGACGGCACGGTGGCGCAGTGGTAGCGCTGCTGCCTCGCAGTTAGGAGACCCGGGTTCGCTTCCCGGGTCCTCCCTGCGTGGAGTTTGCATGTTCTCCCCGTGTCTGCGTGGGTTTCCTCCCACAATCCAAAGACGTGCAGGTTAGGTGGATTGGCGATTCTAAATTGGCCCTAGTGTGTGTTTGTGTGTGTCCTGCGGTGGGTTGGCACCCTGCCCAGGATTGGTTCCTGCCTTGTGCCCTGTGTTGGCTGGGATTGGCTCCGGCAGACCCGGATTCGGATTCAGCGGGTTAGAAAATGGATGGATGGGTTCCAAGTGAATGGGTACTATTTGGACTTTCTGCAAGTTTTTCACACTAAAACTGTATAACTGACTCATTTTGGAAGATTAAAAAAGGACCTAAATCCTACAGCCATTTCTTAACGACAACAAGACTGTGGCCTTTCAGCTATGACTTTGGACTACAAAGCCAACGGATGCTTATTCAATCCCATCCACTTTCTTGTTGTGCAACTGTGAGCCAGTTACTTAACCGGACAGTCACTAAAACATTCATACACGTAACCTTAATATTTAATTGGTCAATTATAAAATATGCAACAGTTTATTTTACAAAGACTGCAAAGAATTTCTTTTTTTTTTTGGTTTAAGCTTTACAAATTTTTTACTACAGTAATTTGCTTAAGTGATTGTTCCAAACACTGTCCAGTTCGTTGGACACAGCAGGTAAAACTGTCTAGAATATGTTGTGGCATTTTCTTATGAAAACTCTATATGCCTGTTATCTTTAACTTATAACAAGCTTCTTGCCTCATAAATTGAAACAGCTGGTATGATATGGAGAATTATTCATCTGTCAAGTGCACTATGATTTATTTTTTCATATAAAATTTACTTCAGTTTATAATCTGGTAACTTTAGAAACTCACTGGCAATGGACTGTAATTCAGTGAAACAAATGGAAGCATCAGTAAATCTGATGTGTTCACACTGTGTCTTCATGCCGTCAGGTTCACTTTATGACACAGCTATGGGAAAAAAAAAACAGAGAACAATTCAGAATTTTTCCAAAAACATCTTTTTCTTACTATTTAAACAATCTCTTTAAATATAAAATATTTTTTCAGTTTTAGATAAAAAGTTAATTTGAGTAGACAAAAAGTATTAATATTTACTAGTTAATTAATTTTGTAAAACTGTAATTTGAAAACTTTCGTAATTAATAACCAATTCAGACAGCTAGTGCTTTCTCCTGTGGGCTTTAGTTAGTGCAAAGTGGAACTCAGGCTGAGACATTCAATTAAAATTTAAGGTCAGAGTCTATGGCTTACAGTGCAACTAGACACAAATATTAGTTATTTAATCCTTTAAAGAGAAAACATTGCATCTACTAAATCTAGTAAACCTGCACTATGGAGAGGAAGCCACAAAGCAGGCAGCAACCTACTGCAATGTAAAACTGGGAGCCACCTTTTCAATATTCCATTAATTTATTCAGTATTTCCTGAGCCATGCAAATGGACAGGGCCGGATTTAGACTTGATAAGGCCCTAAGCTATTTGAGACATGGGGCCCTTTATAAGTCCAGATATTCTATATAAGTGCCAAATATGATTTGTTTTGGGGGCCCCCAAGAAGGCAGGGGCCCTAAGCTATAGCTTGTGTAGCTTATACATAAATCCTGCACTGCAAATGGACAAGTGTTACGTTCAACAGTTGTCCTTAATTTCAGTTTACAAGAATCAATGATGTCATTGCTCATTAAAGGTAAGAAGAAATTAGACAGCTGATTACTTTTGAGTTCTAAACTTAAGTAAAACACAATAAGCCTATTTTTCTGCCATTAGAAATATGTATGAATTAGGCAGTATGGAAAGCTAAAAAAAATATTTAATTGTAAATAGACAGTCCTATATGCACATAATATGCAGATTAGCTGACAATTTCCTGTAATTAATTTATAGTTTTCTGTAGTTGATGCATAAAAAGATTTGCAGCCAACGACTAAATTTATACTGTTGTAATTTCCTTTGTGCAAATTTGTACAAATACTTACTTGGGGGCATAGAACACAAAAAAATAGTATTATTTTAGCTCTTAATATCATGTGTAAAGATACCCATAGACAAAATATGGTACATAGTGCTTTTGCCTCTTAATTATTTTAATTTCAAACACAAAATTGCTTGTAAATAATTTTAACATACCAATTTGACTTTGTGACCCCAAAACCTACAGAGTGCATTGTATTTACTCATTTGGCAAAGCATAAAGAGTTTTGCACTCCTGATTAAATAATTAATCTCTGAGATGTTAAACACACAATGCTGAGGTTTGCAATTTTTAAGTCTCTCTGAGCCCTTATAGTCTTTCTTGTGTGCTTGTTTACTATTTAACAATTGTAATATCAGAAGTGTCGTTTTTAAATTGCTCAGCATACTAGTTCATTACTAGATTCTTTTTACATTTACAATAATCTCTTTTCAATGTGTTCCGCATCTCATAACTTGTTTTCCCTTATATGCCTTTAGTAGTAGACACTTCGCTTTCTTCAAAGTAGTAAAATACATCATAGTCGTGCGCTTTAAATCACAAACTTGGTGCTTGCATCTAAAACTCCATTCATTCATCCAACATACTAACTCGTTTAGGTCACTGAAAGATGGCACCTAACCAGTAACATGAAGGGCACGCCGGGATAGAGTCATTAATTAACCTGAACAGTAACGTCTTCTTCAGAAGTGGGTGAAAATGGAATAGCCAGAAAACACGAGGAAACACAGTATCGGCTGTATGGGAGTCTATTTAAGGTCTGTCTTAAAGTGCTGGCTGCTTGCAACGTGTGATAGAGCTTCATGTTCCTGCGCTTTAATTAAAATATTTTGATAAAGACGCCGGATATACTGATATGTTTCAAATGATTGTGTTTAAGATAATAAAAATACAAATAAAAAAAGCTAAAAAGATTTGGATTTTTAAAAGGTTGGCATTCTGTGTATATGCCTCCCAACGCAGTTTTGAAAAGACACACCTATTATATATACAGATTGATTTTATTCAGACACTTTACCCATGAATGTTTTTTACAACCAATATGTTTATAACCATACCATAAAAGATTATTGTAAACTGATTGATTACACAATGTCAAATCAAGCTGGACACGTACTCACAACGTAAAATCGAAACTGCACAAAACTGCCGGTCTACTAGGCGACACAAATGAACAGACAACTGCTTACGTAGTGCCCTTACTCTCCATCAGCGGCAGTTTCCAGCAATGCACCGTTTACTACGCGGCAACTGCTTCTTTTGTCAAAAGAGAATGTATATAGCGCAGTTTGCTTTGCTCTAGTTTAGAGCGCTAAGCAGACCACCAAACACAAACTTGTCCAACATACGCACGGGGGTGGGTGCACACACCTCTTCATCTTGCTTATCTTGCCCAGTCCGCCAGATGCCCACGGTCAGAAGAAGTCTGCAGGCAGGTGGCCGCATGCCACGCCTCCTTCCGTTTACATCCGGGAATCTGCCAATACAGACTTGAAATTCAAAGCAATATATAATCAGTACCGTTCTAATCCCACTGGCATCGCTGAATCACTTATATCTGGTTTACGAGTGGTGAGCATTTTGAGACGCGAAGAATAAAGTTAATCGTTCGCGAGTTTTGAGTGGCTTTTAATTTCCGATTCTACAGTATGCTACAGTATGCTATCAGCTTGATTGGCTGGAAATCTGGCAGTGGGCGTGGTTATACGCTTAAGATATTCCACCGCGGCCAATCGGATAACTGTCTGGGACGGGCTATTCTTATGATGTAAATTTTGACCAATATAAAAAAGTGCAGTCTCTCTACAATATATACTTACATGACAAATTAGATTATTACGCGCCTTGAGCAAAGTAGGAAAGAGTGCCCTGTTTCTTAACCTTCCTCTTATGTTAGCTTTCTGTTACTATCTCTTATGTTAACGGGTCGGTTTTGACCCGTGTCTTTAATCAGCCATATTACCCTCAAAACAATTATTTATCATCCAATTTTTTGGACTGTGACCTCATGAGCTTTTATTTTAACAGCATACCTCTCGTTTTCAATTTTAAAAAATGATTAAATGAACCTCAAGAGAATTATTTAAATAAATAAAAGGTTGTTATGTTACCTGACTATTACTGAGGGGTATTAGAACACATCTCTTAAATAAATTTGTTATATATATTTTTTATTATAATATTAATTACTATAGTAACATCTATGGTGTTACGGGTCAAATTTGACCCATATATATTTATTTTAAAGAAAAAGGCAAAAAAGTATTTTCAAAAATAACTTTTAATATAAATGGAAAGCTAAACAAGTAAATCTCAAAATGTGGATTTGCAAGGTCAAACAAACAACGAACAATCAAGCAATTAAAACCAATAGAAATGAGGCACTAGTACCAAAAAACGTCTTTGTGTGCAAGAACATGCATGTGTATTTAGATGCATGTGTGGCAAGAAGTGACACTTTTAGTGTGTTCTTTGCAAATATATTTTTTGCAGAAGAAGCAGAGTACATTTGTCTTTCTGTCTTTATTGCTAGGGCAGACCTGACACCTCTTTCTTTTAGAATCGGGTGGCCTCAGTGGAGTTGTGGCTGTGTAGGTTGATGTTGAAGCAGTGCTGGCCAAAGAGGATGCTGGCACTGATGCTCTTTGTGTTGCTGATGGTATGGAAGGAGTGCTACGTGAGCTCTGCAGCTGTCTGACCAAGGCTGCAGCGGCTGGGTCCCGGGGCACCCGTTTCCTTCGCTCAATGTGTGCCTTGACAAGGGAACTTCCTAACTCCTCAAGAAACATTCTCTGCTTGTTTTTTGCTAGTTGAGTTCCACCCTAGGTGAATGTGGGTCCACAACACAAATGCATTGTATGCAGACACATCTAGAATGTTATAAAACACAACCATTGGCCATCTCCTGGTCATTCTCTGGCAAGTGTAGGTGGCAGTCAGCTTGTCCAGGTTGTCCACTCCACCTTTGTTTTTATTATAGTCCAAGATAATTATGGTCTTTTTGTCAGTTGCTGATGACACAGCTGCGTCTTTGTGAAAAGTGGACATAAGTATCACACTCCGGTGTTTTTTTGGACAACATGAAACAACCATGATGGTGTCTGTAAAAGCAAATTTTGAAGAAAATGGAGCCCTGTCCTTCACCTGCAAAATTTCGGCAGGCAGCTCAGGTTTATTTTTTTTTTACTGTGGTAAGTTTCCACCTGAGAAGTTCTTGTCCAAGGTCATAGCTGGTAAAAAAATTGTCACATGTGATATTGTGACCCCTTAGTCCAGTAGTCATATCGAGGACTACACGTTTTCCTTGATTTTTCTCAGGAATGCCACTTGCATGTTTGCCAGTGTAAATCTGCAGATTCCATGCATAGCTGGTTTTTGCATCACAGGCTGCCCAAATTTTGATGTCGTATTTCCCAGGCTTACTAGGCATGTACTGCCGGAAAGGGCATTTTCCACGGAAAGGGACAAAACGTTTATCAACTGTTACCTCTGGCCCTGGGTTGTCCATCAGTGTAAGGAGCTGCACCCACCTTTCCCAGACATCCCTGATGGGAGCAAGCTTGTCAGATTTTTCTCTAGTTTGTTTTCTTTGTTCAGGTAATGAGACACACAGGCAAAGAGAGAAGCCCCTCAAAGTGTGTTTATGATTTTTGTTTTGACCCTAACTATTGTTTTATAACCTTGAATTATAACTGGGTCAAAACTGACCCTACCAACACAAAGGTAATAATTTTCACCAGAGCATTTTATAATTTAGTATAATTGTTTTTTTTTTTTGTTTTATTTTAATTAAATACAGATTCCTGACAAAGTCAAAAAGCCTTAGGTAGTAGTTTTATGCATTTAAAAAGTAAAACGGGTCGGTGCTGACCCTAACACAAGAGGAAGGTTAAAAGTATTAGGATGGGAGATATTGGAAATTAGTATTTGAGCTTCAGACGGCAAGGCGGGTGATACTACAGTACTTGTATAATACTCTGTAAACGTGACCAGTAAGAGTTTAATTGTTAACAAAAATAATGACCTTTGATGCCTAAAGCGCGAGTTGTATTACTAATGCAGCCGCAGCCTAGCCTCCAGACAGACAGTAATACGTGAAATAGTTAAAACAGTAAGATATTTGCATCTAATCTTCAGTTATCACAGCTTAAGCTGTTCAGGGTCATGGAAGCAGCAGCATTTCCCAGCAGCTTCAGGCACAAGTTATGGCATAGTATCACAAAGGTCAACACTCATCCATATTCAGTACAAATTAACTCAATGACCACATATTGGAAATTTAGGTGAAAAACTGAAATGATTGAAGAGAACTGGTCCTATTCAAAGGAGTGACATGTCATAGGAGTGACATAAGAAAGGAGTGAAACCTCAGATATAAATTTCAAACAACCATCCAAGTGGTAGGTGAGGCGACGTTTTTTTTGGCCAGCGT
The DNA here is from genome assembly GCF_016835505.1 of Polypterus senegalus. Classification (NCBI taxonomy): domain Eukaryota; kingdom Metazoa; phylum Chordata; class Cladistia; order Polypteriformes; family Polypteridae; genus Polypterus; species Polypterus senegalus. The sequence continues at coordinate 9,080,827 of NC_053167.1, forward strand.
ACTTTGAGTTGTGTGTGGTAGGTGACTCGTTATGTCACTCCAATAAAATGTCACTCCTTTAATACGGTACTTATGTCCCTCCTTTGTTATGTCACTCCTATGAAGTGTAACTCTTTTGATACAGTCCCGGAGAGAACTGTCACATAATGGTAGGAATGTGCAAATTTGACACATACAGTGCCATAGCTACAGAGCTATTCTAAGTATGGGCATGTGTGCAGAATACAGTGAAATTCTTGCATGTTCAACCAAAAGGTTGCACGTCACCACGAAAAGCACCTTTTCTTGAATAGAAAACTCAAGTAACATGTTGTCACCGTCTGAGTCCACGTTAAACTTAATTTTATTGATTAGAAAACACAAATCAACTTACCTAATGTTTAAGTTAAGCATCTGGTTCATTATATGAAGTGGAAAAACTTCTGAGAAATAACTACTGTAAAAAAAAGTCTGCAGTGATTTATTTTGAACTTTAAAAAGGATTTTCTTTTAATTTTCAAAAATACATAATCATTTTATCCATAATTTAAAACGAAATACTGAAATCAAGTGAGCAGCTTCTGTTATCAAAATATCTGTAGTGATAAATTCATAATTTTGGTAATTAATGGTTATTATCCATCCATCCATCCATCTTCTAACCCACTGAATCCGAATAGGGTCACGGGGGTCTGCTGGAGCCAATCCCAGCCAACACAGGGCACAAGGCAGGAACTAATCCTGGGCAGGGTGCCAACCCACCGCAGGACACACACAAACACACCCACACACCAGGGCCAATTTAGAATCGCCAATTCACCTAACCTGCATGTCTTTGGATTGTGGGAGGAAACCCACGCAGACACGGGGAGAACATGCAAACTCCACGCAGGGAGGACTCGGGAAGCGAACCCGGGTCTCCTAACTGCGAGGCAGCAGCGCTACCACTGCGCCACCGTGCCGCCCCTTAATGGTTATTATTTATCCCCAAAAAAGATAAACTTATTTTATGTTATGATTAAGACATTCAGGCACTAGTAAAATCACTTTTATTTAATGAAAACACAAAGGTCTTATGCTTAAAAAAAGAGAGTAAAGACAACAAAAATACAAACAAGAGGGCAAATATCAGGGCCTGTTTGAAGGCTCAAATATTCTTGTAGTACACTGGGTGATCTTGAGGGACTAAAGGTTGAGAACCCCTGGTAGAAGTCATTGTGGGACACAGTCCATCTGGCTCTTCAGCTGAGGCCTATCCTGCTTTGGTGGCTGTACTAATAATACAGCTGGCACAGCCATCAGCTTCATTGAAGCACACAAACCTCCCAACCTGGCATGGTCTTCAATGATGCTCTGTCCCACCAACCAAGTTTTATAAATACTCTTGCCGTTACTTTCCATTTTTGCCACACTCTCCGGGTCACCTTTCACCTGACACCTATTGTCCTATTTGGCTCCTGACTCTTAACTCAGTAGGACTACAGCAGATAGTGGCCTCTAAACCCTAACAGCAGACTAAGGTTCAGTCCACTAACTTAAATTTTCCTGTAGTGGCCCCTGGTGTCACTGCACTCTTGAGTCCTTTCCTGGTCATGGCCTTCATTCTAGCAAGGGAGTGTTTACCCAGTCAACCACTGATATCATTCTGACAATCATTCCTGGGGCTTTTGCAGAATTTATAGTGAACACCCTTCCTTAGAACTCATGCATCCACTATGATGCTCAGCCTCAGACTTTCCGAGAGCTACACCTATCTTTATCTGCTCAATCTGTCTATCATTTATTCAATTGGCATAATGCATCACAGGGTTGTAAGGAGTCAATGGCTATCATAGCAGCACTGGAAACAAGATGAGAAGCAACACTAGACAAGGAACCAGGCATTAGCAGTGCACACTCACACAACCAATTTGTAGCTACCATATAAAATAATAAGTATATCCTTGGATATGGGAAGAAAACCAGAGTATCCAGAAAAAAATATGCTGGCATAAGAAGAATGTGCAGACTCCATATACCCATGCACTAGTCCAAAGGAGTTATAAATGAGCTTCCTTAACAAGTGTGTCACCTACAAAATGTCTAGTACATGCTAAATGCTTGATGACAGCATAAAAGAGAGAAGCAAAAATAACAACATGACATGAATTTTGCAGCAAAGATGTCCTGAGAAACAAGTTATTGTTGCATAAATTATCTAGCAGAACTAAGTGAGGTCGCTCCTTAACATAGTGCGTTGGAGACTAAAACCTAAGGAGCAGATCTGTTTCTTTCATGTTCTTTTTCTGCTTCGTTGTCTTTTGGCTGGTCCTATAAGGAGTTGCCACAGCAGATCATCCTTTTTCATATCTTCCCGTCCTCTGCATCTTGCTCTGTTACACCCACCACCTGCATGTCCCATCTCACCGCTAGAGAGGAGTGTGGTATTGTATGAGGACGTTGGGAATGGCAGAGAAGTTTGTAAGAATGATACAGGACACCATATGCATGAGGGAAGTGTGACAGTGGTGAGGTGTGCATTCAAGGTAGAGGTGGGATTACATCAAGAATCAGCTCTGAGCCCTTTCTTATTTGCAATGGTGACGGACAGGTTGACAGACGAGATTAGTCAGGAGTCCCCTTGGACTATGATGTTTGCAGATGATTTTGTGATCTGTAGTGAGAGTAGGGAACAGATCGAAGAGACCCTGGAGAGCTGGAGTTATGCTCTAGAGAGAAGAGGAATGAAGGTCAGTAGGAACAAAATAGGGACAGAATACATGTGTGGGAATGAGAGGGAGGTCAGAGGAATGGTGATCAAACTAGAATAATGCGGTTGATTTCAAATGCTGTTATACATATAGGATCCCAGTTTCCAGCACATGATGTGTCCTTATAATAAACACATCTTTCCAGTTTTAGCAAAATTACATTGGTTACCTGTGTCCTTTAGAATTGACTTTAAAGTACTACTAATGGTATATAAAGCTCTAAATAATATTGCTTCTTCCTATATTTTGGGCTGCCTGCCCCCTCCATTCTAAATTGTAACCTTAGATCTTCTAATAATGGTCTACTTATTATTCGAAGATGCAAGCATACAAGAACAGGTGAGAAAGCAGAAAATCTGGAATGCTTTAACTAACATTGTGAATCATTAAAAAAAAAAAAACTCCTAAAAACCGACTTGTTTATTGGGCTTTTTTGTAGCGAAATTTACTTCTGCTCCTAATAGACTATACATGCATAGACTTAACATAACATTTTGGATTTGCAATCATTATTAGTCTCTATTTTTCTCTGCTTTCTTTTCCAGTTTTTCTGTGGTGTCATTTTGCACCACCACCACCTGGTCAAAGCACAGTGCGACCGTCTGTGATTCTTGAATGAAAGTGGAAACCCCAGCTTTCCATGAGACCCACTCCATCGAATCCTCTCGACGAAGCCTAAAAACAGTAAGGAACAACTAAAGAACATTTATGTAGTAGCAGAGGAGGCTGAACAGTTTTTATGGTCTTGGAACCCCTTCAGCCCTGGAGGGTTTTTTTTCTGTCCTGCCCACCCAATTGTTCTTATCATCAGATTCATCTTTAGAGACTTAAAAAACAGATACTAAAGACTGTACTTTTATACTAATTACATATTTATTTTATGTGTGTACCTATTTTTTGTTTTGTATTTATTCATTATTATATCATTTTAACTTGTTTTTACTTTCTTGCTGCTATTTCTTTCACATCTTATAAAGCATTTTGAGCTACATCTTGTGTATGACAACATGCTATAGAAATAAATGTTGTTAGAACTGATTGCCAGCTGATTCTGGGTTGATTCTTTCATCAAAATAGGTTAGAGGTCTCAGCAATCCTATTACTTTTTTAAATGAGTTTGTAAATGGATAGTCGGTATGTTATTAGAAAAGACCGTCTACTCTGGGTAAAGAGCACATAGGCAGTGTGATACTGTATTAAGACCTCCATTCTTGGCTTGTGTCCTCTTCCAAATAATGTACTCCACCCTGGAACATTTGCTTATGCAATCAAAATAACATTCTGCAACACAGCCAGGGCCTGGCAGAGTTGTATTAAAGATGCTACCTTGGATTTAACATTCTCTAGCCAAACCTAGTTTTATGAAAACGTTCAGTCTTCATTTTCCAAAATCTTGTCCTGGCAGCAATAAGCACAAAGAATCAAACGTAGCATCTAAAAATCTGATATCAAACATTTAAAAACCCCGCTGTGCCAATTCGAACTTCCTATAATTAACAACGAAGAGGATCTGCTTGTCTTTACAACAAACCGAATGGCAACAACCCACCTGACGCATGAACGACTGTTTTAAATCTTAAAAACACAAGAAAACAAAATCCGTACCGGCAACAAGAATAAGTTTGGCCCTCTTCTCCTGCCGTCGATGCCCATACAAGAATCAATCTGAGCTCAACACACTATGGACAATAGCACTCTTATCACTTGTTCATGGGGTATTCTCAGGCGTTGTCTTCAATAAAATCTAAGTCTACCCCTGGATTCTCAGTCTTGATGGGACACTTAAACTTTATGCCCTTATCACGTAAATTAATTCCTCACGTTCCGGAAACGCAAAGATTATACTATGAGGTCCTTACTCTGTCAGAGTGTGTCTAGCATCCGCGTGTATAAACTTATTTCGACTACTTGTACTCGATATTTTATTATTTTTGCTATTACCAAACGTAGCGAGAGGGGAAGAAGCATTCAGTCAATTAAAAATTGTTTTCAACACCTGGGTTTCCGTTTATGGTATCACGGCCCAGTGGAACAGCCTCAAACGACCACTGAAACACTAATGCTGCTAGAACGAGAAGGCCCGGCTGCAGATTAGATGAAATTTCAGCCAATCGTGGGGGGTTCAGTTCGTCTTAGAAGGCGTTACTCGCGGTTACTGTTGCCTAGGCGTCTTATGTTCTATTTGTTTTCTTAAGTCTGTGTTTCATTGGTAGTTGATAGCTACTCACGTCAGCGATTGGTTGAAAGGGGTGTTTTAAAATGATTCAAACGGAGGGGCGGGACTGGTAAAATAAGAGTTAAATGATAAGTGTGTAGCTGGCGGATACAACTGTGGTGATACTCGTTGGTAAGTTTCGCCGAAGAGTAAGCGTCTTGTGATAAAGTATTAACTAAGTTTATAAGGTGGGTGCACATTAAGTTGCTAATACGCAACAAAATGGAGGAAAAATTTAATTGTAATAATGACTAGCGATTTTTGTTGGTAACGTATCGAGTAAGGTGACAATGTGTGCTTATGACTTGTGAAATCAGGATGAGATGGCGCAGAAATAACGAAGTGTCAGCAGGATTTTTGAAATAACTTGCAAACCAAATTATCTTCACCAGAGGGTAACCGCGTTTTGGGCGAGTGGGCATCGCCGCTGGTTCGAAATGGTGTGCCGTATAATCAGTCCGTACATATGAATGCAGCTTTCTAGCCCGGCCACATGCGATGCCTAAGCGCAGAATCCTTTAATATATGTACCTGTATATAAACCCCATATACCGGCACGGTATCGGTGTTTTAAAGGAACTGCCTTGATCCTGAATTCACGGCGTTTCCCTTCTTCCGTTGAAGGGGGTGGCCTCTGTTTTCGGTTTGAACCGACTAGTAATCCTTCATTGAAGCGACTTCACGGTTTAGATTTTTTTTTATTCTTACAAGTTCGAGGATGGTACTACATTATGTAACGTTTTATGTCTGGATCTGCCCGTGTGTGTTCCATGGGCCGGTCATGAAGGCAATGGCGTTTTCTGGAGTTTCTTTTCTGTTTCTGTCACACCTGATAGTGGAATAAAGCGTTTGTGTTTACAGGTTTTTAACCGCGAAATGTAATTAAGGTGGCAATTTGTTAACCGTTTCACTCATAAGAGCACAGTTCAGTTGATGATAAACAGAACGAAGACTTATTTGTGTGTTGTGCGAAGGGTACAGGCTTCAGCAGTCGTTTTAGAAAACCGAGAAATTTTATTTCCTGATTCCTGTTCTACTTTAAACTTCTAACCCAAAGAGTGATTTAAAATCTAGTAGCTGACATTGTGACGTTTTTCCAAAGCATTCAAACGCTTTAAAAAGTTACCAGCTGCTGACAAACCTCCCATCAAAAGGGTCGATGAGTCACCCTACCACCATTCTTTCTTTGCAACAATCCAGAATAGGTTTGCCAGCAGCATGAGCCTAATGAAGCTGTTGTTAGATGTCGGTTAGTAGCCAGCATGAGACGTGATGCCAATCCAACCATGGGCACTTTCACCAGCACTCCCACTGTTTACATGACCTTTTTAATTTTTCCTGTCATCTTGACTGGACCCGCGGGGGATGATTGAAAATCCATGTACGCTTTTCCATCACTTAAAAATAGAGAGTTAAAAGTGCAGTGTGGAAAGGAGCAGTTTCTGTGGTCTGTTATTCAGTTTATATTCAGCTTTTAAATTTGTGAACTTAGTTTTTGTATGAGTTGTGCATCTAATCATAATTTTAAATCGCTGCTTTGTGTTAGATGCTAATTTGTGCATTTTGTTTCTATATCCCCCTCTTTCTTCACTACACTATTGAAGTCTTTAATACTGCTCTGATTGAATTGGCAAAGAAGAAAATCTGAATAGAAGATGGCCTCACAGAATATGGATCCTGCCATTGCTTCTGCTGCTAGCAGGAAAGCAAAGGAGTCTGGAAGCAGCATGGCAAAAGGCTCTGTATCCAAAAGGTAATATTACATGCATTGTCTTTCATTTTTATTACAAAATGACTTTTTGTAAAAAAAAAAAAAAATAATAAAAATTCACCTTGAGTTCAAAAATATTAAAAACCTATCTTTTGTGGAAGCATAAATTGTATGCCCGGTACAATAGTAGTAAGTGTGGCATAATTTTTAAATGAAAGAATTCCAAGTGGCTAACATTGGTAGTCTTCGGTGAAGCAAGAAACGAAAGCTTTAAAGGGATATTCCAGCCAAAAATGTTTGTTACCCACCTCATGTGTAACGATGATGGAGAATTTTAATCTCCTTTTTTTTCATTTAAAACAAGACAGAACAAAATTATACAATAGAACCCAATGGTGGGCAATGCAGAACATTGGGAAATGGTGTTAATGTCCATATGGGAGAAAAAAACTCTTGCATTGCTTGTTTTTGTATGTTTCAAATGTTCCTTATCCAGTCCTATACTAAAAATATATAATCAGCATAAAACAAACGGGAATGGCATTCCCATAATACTATGCTTTGAAATTGAAGGCCAGACACTTGCCCAATGAATGAGGGAGGGAAAGGTGGGTGGTCTTTTGAATAACTTGTGAATTATGCACCATGAATAATGTGAGATTTTTTGTTTGCTGATGTAAAGCATTGGTTACTATTGTCTTGTATTCTATCTCAACCATTTTTCTTTCATTCTGCATGAAAACTGTAGATTACATTTTTCTCAGTCATCACTAAAAACAAGTACTCTAACATTTTTAGGTGATGTATCATTTTTAAAACCTGCCTGCTTAGAAGCTAAGAATATTTTTTTTTGTACTTTTTTTTTTTTTTTTTTACTCCATTTTTAGGATTTTTGTTTTTGGTCTGGTTGCCCACTTCATCCCCTATATGTGTGTGATAATCTTTTACTTCACGGTCCATTGTCACTTATAGCTAGGTTTATGAATGGTGCAGTTAGTGAACCTTGGGGAGATTTATACTAAATCATTATAGTTAATGTTTTGTAGATCTTGTTTCTCCATTGGTATGACTAACTGTAAAAATACTAGTCTTGCTGCTGAGCCTTATGTAGTGTGATCAAGAATACACCAATGATGACCTTCAACAAATTAAAGACGACGACAGAATTGGAAAACGATCGGGAAATGTGGCAGTACATAGTTATACTCAGGATAATTGGCAATTGCTTGTGCTCCTGTGGAAAATGTAAAATTTAAAATGTAAAAATTAAGCTAATTGAGGATAAGTGCCTTTTGCTGTACAGTATTACTTCATCCAGCTATGTAGCCAGCTTATCAGGAAAGGCTGTAGTTTGTGTTAATTATAGGAATATTTTACTATTCGCCCTTCTTCTGGTGATGAAGTAATTAAAGCAGTGAGCACCAAAAAGCCAACTTTTCATTAGAGAATATTTATTGACTTTATTAATGGCAGTAGCACACTATTTGGCACTGATGCCCCTCGGCTCCTATCTGTTCTCTAACTAAACACTTTAAATACATTTTACAGTCCAAAATAAGTTTTTTATCAATTACCCCTCATATTTATAGTAATACCCAAAAAACTTTTAATATTCTTTTAGCGGGGTATTCCTCTGAAGTATCAGGATGATATAGATCTATCTATAATCTATAGATATATACAGTGTATAGATATCTATATCTCACCATGTGTGAATATTTTAACTTTGAAAAATATAAAACATAACCATTAAGAAGGTGTTGATAGATATTACAGGCACTCCATTTTCATTATAATTTTACATCTGCAAGGTGAGTGTTTTGAAAATAGTGTCCTGGTAAGACAAAGACAATGTCCTTGTAAACATCCATATGATGTATGCTGCTCATTGTGGCTTCCTTTAACTTGACTGGTGACATAAAAAATTTAATTCTTGGCAGTTTATGTTAAAAGAGAATCTGTATCCATAGAAAAGACAGTAACAAGATTTTATATATTTTTAAAAAAAAAAAAATGCTGACAACTTGGTTTTATTACCGTAAACTTGCATCGTAGACCTTGCACTCCTGTTTTCTTAAATTTTGAACTTTTCTTTAATGTAGGTGGTTTGTGCCTAATGACTGCTGTTGAAAGCTCCCGAGTTTCATTTTTCTGAAATTGTCTCATTTAACACAAGTTTCCAGGGAAAATTCATATATGTTGCAATTGTTAAACTACCTCCATTGCAATGCAAGTAATTGTTACATTGGTTTTTTTCCCTTTAATTCACTGATTCATCAAGAAAAGGTATCTTTGGAGAATGTCATCTTAACTAAAGCTACCTACTGTACCATGTTTGCTTTAACAAAAATTGAGTATTTGAAAATTGGTCACTGAACTTGATATGCATGGCACATAAAGGTATTCTGGAGTGTATTAAGAATTATGAATTGGTTTGTTTTGTACCTTTTTTAGAAAGACCAATCTGATTACCTTCTTCTGTTTCAGGTTACAGCAAGAACTAATGACTTTGATGGTATGTAGATAGTTTATGTTGTAAATTCATTAATAAGATTATATGCTCAGTTGTACCTACATTTTAGGTTTTTTTTTTTTTTTTCCCCCAACCCTCTTCCTTGTAGATGTCTGGTGACAAAGGCATTTCAGCTTTTCCAGAGTCTGATAATCTGTTTAAGTGGATTGGAACCATTATTGGACCAGCAGGAACAGTGAGTGTCCCCTGTCTGAAGTTTTCATGCCTGCAAGGGGTGCCCTCTAAAAGCTTCAAATCTATCTGAGCTAAGGGGTAAAATTTTTGTCTTGCAGGTTACCAGCAATGTGCAAATCTTTAATGTGATTCAGATGGAGATGTGTAATATAAAAATCCCTCTCTCTAGTGGCGCTACTTGTTTAAATTCTGACAGTGCTACTTACAATTTCCTTCTTGGTCCACTTTCCAGCTGGTGGTGTTTTATTTTGTTTTCCTTCCATTATGTTTAAGTTACAAATTGAATAAAATGCAAGGATTCTTTTGTTTCCTTAGGCTATTTTTGTAATAGGGCTTGAAGTCTTAACAGAACTGCTACATCCTGTTAGTTGAAAACGTGTCCACCAAGTAGTTATGGGTCTGTTTTTGGTCGTTCTTTGCTTTTACGTGTCCTTTTGATAGCCTGTGACAGATATCCACCATGCAGTCTGGTTTTCCAGCAAACTAAATACATGAGCACTTGGGTTTTTTTTCCAAGAGATGCTGAAGAAAGTCTTGTCTTGCCTGGGCACACCATAGACGTCCTGGTGAATATCTTTAGGCTTCTGCTAAGGAAAGGGATGACTGATCTGCTTGGGTTCATATCTCCAGAGCCCTCAATAAGATAAGCAGACAGTCCCTTTACAAATCATCATTTACTTTCTAATATTTCCCACACACATTTAGTAACATGATTTATAGATGCTTGGAATTTCGTATTTACAATTATTTGATTCTACAGATTTTACTTCAGTATTTCTCTTGTTTAATTTGTGTTGCTGCTTTTAACAGGTTTATGAAGGACTTCGGTATAAGCTGTCCTTGGAGTTTCCCAGTGGATACCCTTACAATGCTCCCACTGTTAAATTTATTACCTCATGTTACCATCCCAATGTTGACACTCAAGGAAACATTTGTCTGGATATCCTGAAGGAGAAATGGTCAGCGCTATATGATGTTCGCTCTATCCTGCTGTCTATTCAGAGTCTCCTTGGAGGTAAGAGGAGTTTTCTTCAACATATTGAAGTGTCATGATTATGTCTTATCTGTGTGTAATGTGAGTTAGGAGCTTGTAAGAATTTAAATGACTTGAAATTTTTGTCTGTCGGTTTGATGGCCTGATTTGTAGTGACTCGCATATCCCACTCTTGGCTAATTATAACACCTTAAAGGTACTTACTGTACAAACTTGAGCTTTAATGATTTCTACTGAGTTGTTGTCTTGGCCTTGAGTATTGTATGCTTGGGTGATGCAGAGGCATAGTAGGGCAGTCCAGCTGCCAATGAGCTTCCATCCTGTCTGGGACTGACTTCTAAATTGTAAGGAAACAATTTAGGAAAGAGGCGAGTGATTATGCACAGCTGACTAAAATTTAAATGTTTTTTCACAGGTGAAAATGTATAGTTAAACATGTCCAGTAGTTCATTTTATTTGTAGGGATCATTCTGCTTGGATGATAGGTGTCCACATGTTGCAAATTATTTTTGCGAAACTGAAAATGTTCTCCAAACCGATGTAAAGTAGCACTAATAATTGTATCCCTTTTAATGTAAACTTGTATGTAGGCAAATTGCATGCATTTCACATATAAACCTATAAAACAGTAATATATTACTACTTGCTAATCTTATTTGTGCTTGCCTAATGCAAGGTAAAGATGTATTGGCAAGTATCATTCCAGAGCCCTTTAATTAAAGGCTGTGCCTTGGGAATGTTATGCAAACCGAAGCATTTTATGATCACTCGCTAATCAATATCTTTTGTAAATTCTTTAAGTTAAAATTGGATTTGGATTAGAGCAATTTGTGACCTGTTACCATCTCTTTCTAGTTCTGACCCTTGTCCCTGTACGAGTTAATTGTAATTTAGACTTAATAATTGAGAGAGAAAAATATTCCTGTAGTAAGTTATGCTCAAGTATTTGAATTGGCACACTTTGCTCTTTAAGGGAAAAGCCTCACTAATTTCTCGTCCTTGGTTTGAGAACCCCATTGTAGAGAAACTTAACCTTGAGATTTAGTTGTAAGAATTAAGTCAACCGCACAGACATGAATATTGTGTCTGATATCCTCTATTGGCAATATACATAGGGCTACAAGTATCGATCCACATTTTAGGAATATATCTATTTCAGACAAGAATATGAAGATTTTGGTATGTTAGACAATTTGGTAAGATTACAATTTAACTTTGGGTGGTGCCTTGCAGTCCAGTGTGATCAATAGGCTGTCATCATTATATTATACAGTATGTTTAAGCCTTAAAGCATACCGTATATACTCGCATTTAAGTTCTCCCGCTGATAAGTCGGGGCTTGATTTTTACCATATTTCCCATATTTTATAATGTCGGTCGTATAAGTCAAATGCAGAAAACTCCTGGTATTAGCATGTTATCTTTTGGACCAACACCCACCTGAGAGAGTAACTACAGAGCACACTGCCTTTTTGTTTTTTGTATTCATTGTGCCTGCGTGACCACCCGGTGATACCCAAACTATTCCGAAGTAACATTTGCACTATTTTATGTTTTTTCTATCTCACACCCTCATACACCTTTTATCATAAGAGCATCCCTTATCTACGATGGAGTGTTCGATCAGAAGAAAATATGAAGCTGGTTTTAAATTAAAAGTCGAAGTGGCAAAAGAAATTGGTAACTGCGCTGCTGCAACAAAATTCAATGTGTCTGAGAAACTACTGAGATTGGAGGAGGCAAGAAGATGTTTTAAAAAAAAAAATAAATAAATAAGTGTCGCATTTTTGAACTGGCATATAAGTTGGTCCGATTTTTATGATCGTTTTTTTTTTTTCTTCAGATTTCAAGACCCGATTTATATGGTAATCATTTTAGCAGTTCTACCCTTAAGTGGATTACACTAAACCCACTTTGTTTAGCAATATTAAGACACATTGACAAAACCTAATCTAACAGATTGTCTTTTAGATAGATACTTTATTAACCCCAAGGGGAAATTCACATAATCCAGCAGCAGTATACTGATACAAAGAAACAATTCAATTAAGTATTAATTAAAAATGAAATTAAAAAAAATTAAAATTAATGTTAGCATTTACTCCCCCGGGTGGAATTGAAAAGTCGCATAGTGTGGGGGAGGAACGATCTCCTCAGTCTGTCAGTAGAGCAGGACAGTGACAGCAGTCTGTCACTGAAGCTACTCCTCTGCCTGGAGATGACACTGTAGTGGATGCAGTGGATTCTCCATGATTGACAGGAGTTTGCTTAATGCCCGTCGCTCTGCCACAGATGTTAAACTGTCCAACTTTACTCCTACAATAGAGCCTGCCTTCTTAACAAGTTTGTCCAGGCGTGAGGCGTCTTTCATCCTTATGCTGCCTCCCCAGCACACCACTGCGTAGAAGAGGGCACTCGCCACAACCGTCTGGTAGAACATCTGCAGCATCTTACTGCAGATGTTGAAGGATGACAATCTTCTCAAAGTATAGTCTGCTCTGACCTTTCCTACATAAAGCATCAGTATTGGCAGTCCAGTCCAATTTGTCATCCAGCTGCACTCCCAGATATTTATAGGTCTGCACCCTCTGCACACAGTCACCTCTGATGATCACCAGGTCCATGAGGGGCCTGGGCCTCCTAAAATCCACCACCAGCTCCTTGGTCTTGCTGGTGTTAAGGTGTAAGTGGTTTGAGTCGCACCATTTAACAAAGTCTTTGATTAGCTTCCTGTACTCCTCCTCCTGCCCACTCATGATGCTGCCCACAATAGCAGTGTCCTCAGACTTCGAAGGCTACACCTACACCTCACATTTGAAATATCCTTCCTTCAGGAGAGTTGTAAGATCTGTGGTTTTGTTTTTCTTCAAACAAATTCTAGATTTGGGATTCCTCATTAATTTAAAGGCATCTCCTTGTTCTTTGTTTCTCTACAAAATTAGAGCAGAAAATGGTAAAATCTCATAATCCTTCCCATCACCTGTAACCATTTTCTTGGATATCTCGCTGTAAAATTGTTGGGTGCAACTGCACTAAACATACTTTAGGGTGCAAGACTTGTGCTTTAGGGTTTTAGGTTACATAGCTGAGTTAAAAGGTGGAGAGTTGGGATTTCCAGTTTACATAAAACACTGAAGCTGTAATGAAGGAGGTTGCTGCCGTTCTGCATTGTGGGTGGTTTTAAAATGTTTTTATTTGTTAAGGGCTCCGCCACCAGTTCTCCTAAACTAAAATGGAAATGTTTAATTTTCCTAGGGGTTAATTCCCCAAACCATGAAGTTGATACCGAAATGTTCCAGTAAGATGTAAACAACAAAAATGTGGCCTTTGCCAAGTGTATAGATGGCAACAAATCCAAAGCTGCACTAGATGGTGCTCTTGTTTCAACACTATGCTTCATTACTGTCATTTCCTCTATCACTCTGTGCATAAATTGAATGCAGCTCATATTTAACAGCACAGCGTAACGTATTAATGCTAGAGGTGGACAATTTTTACATACTGTTTTTGAGAATGAGTTTTTACTCCTGTAATGAATTTGTTGGTGGTTTTGGTTTCAATTGTGTTAATACTGTGTTTCTGCCATAAGACATTTGGTAAAGTGTCCTTTGAAAAGAAATTCGAATTTTCCTTTTGTTAGTATTCCTGCCCCATTGCTTCAGTGTTAAGTACCAGGTTCAGGCCTGTGTGTGTGTTGGTATTCAATCCAGCATCCAGAAGACTCAAACTGTCTAGCTGAAGACATAAACATCAGATACCCACAAACCTGAACTCTTAATTTAAATAAAATGCATGAATGAATCTTTGTACATCTTTTAGTGCCTTTCCAGAGAAAATTTACTGGGGATGAGAAGTTTGGCAGGCCACATCACTGGACTTTTAGACATCTGAGGAAATTTTAATACATTTTATTTATAGGCGCCTTTCTAAACACTCAAGGACACCGAACAAAACTAAAATACAAAAATTAAAATCAGAAAATTTTACATTTTTTAAATTAAATTTTCCTAACTACAGCTGTGTGAGCAAAACTATTAACAAAACAATTGGAGAACTACTTGAAAATTATGCATTACTATGCTTGGTACAAACCGAATTACTGTATATGCTCATGTATAAGTTGGTCTTGAAACCTCCATCATAAAATCAGACCCAGATTTATGTGCCTGTTCAAAAATGCGACACTTCATTTTTATTTTTGTTTTTTTACATCTTGCTTCTTCCAATCTTGTATCAGTTTCTCAGATGCATTGAATTTTGTCGGGGCAGTGCAGTTACCAATTTCTTTCGCTGTTTTAACAACGTTTAATTTAAAAGCAGCTTCATATTTTCTTCTGATTGAACGCTCCATCATACATAAGGGATGCTTTTACGATAAAGGTTTGAGGGTGTGAGAGACGCAAAACGGTGCAAACGTTGCTTTGGAATAGTTTTGGGTATTTGGACACGATAGAGTGAGGTTAGGAGTGCATTGCCGCATTCCTACTCGCATAGTGGAAAAAAAAGGCTGTGTGCTCCGTGGTTACTCTCTCAGGTGGGCATTCGCATAGCATAATCCCTCGTACCAATATTGTGAGTATTCCACATTCGACTTACACGACCAACGTTATAGAATACCAAAAATGATTATACTGTAAAATCAAGTGCCAACTTACTGTCGAGTATATACGGTTTTCTGAAATAAGCAAGTGTTGCTTGCTTCAACTGCCTTTTTCTATGTATTAATGTTCATTGTGGAATGTGTAACATTTACTATACTGTATGTATGAAAGTTAGTGTGCAAATTGAGAGAATGCCCTGCAACACTTTCACAATAAGATTAGGGATTTTGGTTATTGGTGTGACAAGCCCCAGCTCTTCATTTCTCTCCACTCCTATATATGCGCTGTTTGAATCAATCAGAAGTGAATTTACAACTTGATTGCATGTGGGAGAGAAGTGGTTTGTTCTGATTGACGGGTAATTGCAGGACGAGTTTTGTGCAAATTGTCAATTTACATTTGTACCTGTGTTTATTTGTACCTTTTTGTTTATAATGCTTCTTGTTAACCTTTGACTCATTATTCTGAGAATGAGACGCTCGGTTACCGTCAGACGTTTAGAGTGACTACCTCGGCATTCACAGTTCTACCCATAGTGCCCATGATTTAATGTAGTTGGTTCGGTCCTGTGTCGAATCTCATTCGCACCTCAAGTGAAACCACTCTTGGTACTGCCCCCAGATCACCCTTTCCAAAGATTCTTGTTTTGGTCTGCACCAGGGTGCAATTGGTATTTTCATTTACCTAACCAAACTGGACTTCAGTGGTAGTCCCACTAGTGTGAGAAAAATTAAACTAGTTGTGAAAACGCCTGTTTATTGTAGGAGCCGTATGAGTTAAAAGCACGAGTACAATCCCCCTATCACCATCGGTGTAGACACTATATGCAATGTTTATGTAGAGCAGCTAATTATTTGTAATCCACAAGTGTATCTGCACCTCTCCAAACGACCCTCCAAATGCACAGGTTATGGTATTGTACGCAGGTGTTTTGTTTTGAAATGAAATTAAGACCTCGCCCAGACCTAATGTATACCCAAGTTTTCTAGGCTCAATATTTGGAAACCATTTCCTGATGTATTTACTTATGGTTTTGTACTTTCCTATTTTTAATGTGATTTTTGGTAATCTTTTGCAGAACCAAATAATGAAAGTCCATTGAACACCCATGCAGCACAACTATGGCCCAATCAGCAAGGTAGGTATTTTTGTGATGGCTTCTTAAATTTTAATATTTTGCTGGGTAGTGGAGTGTGAAAGGTTCTTGATACTTGAATTACTGTCCTGTGGTTGCATAGTCCTACTCCGTAAATCAAAGCTTTTAATTTTGTTTTTGTTTTCACACTTGCTTATTACCCTGTATGCCTTAGGGCAGGTTGGCATGGTTTCAAACCATTTTCTGCTTTGGTCTGAACCTCTTAATAGGTTTTCTTCCAAATTCAGTCCCCCACTGGAAGGAGATGACATGTGGAGATGTATAATGGTGCCTAATTTATAAAAGACTGGCCATGTTATCCTCCAGGCAAAAAAGCAATACTTAAAAGTAGTTTGTTATTAAATGTGTGGTATCAGGTTTGATTCCTACGGTCTTGTGTGTTGTGGTGTGTGGGTTTTTTTTTTTTTTTGTGTTCTCCTTCCAAAAATCAACTATAAATCTGTAGATTCGGACTATGAGAGTGGATGAAGTTTCCTGTAGTTTTCTTGAATTCAGACATCCTAGAATTAGTAATCGATGTTATCACGATACGGAGTAAATGGAAGGCATTGTGAAAAATGAACACACGTTGTTCACTAGTTTAATCTGTCTGGCGAGGTAAAATTTTGGTTTTGGAAAAGGTTTACAGTCCTTTGGTAATGCATCTGACTTTTTTTAATGTGAGGTTCCGTGGTTCAGATCCCACTCAAGTATGCGTTTGTCAGTTGGGGTGTTCTGTTGGTGTTTGGAGCCACAAGAAAGCAGCATTAATGTCCTGGGTCAGAAATGGCGTCCCAGAATTGCTTATTTTGAGAATGTGTATCTGAATATACTAAAACCCCATCGAAGGTTGTTTCCATTTCTGAAAAGAAGGCTGTGTAGGGTGGTGTCGAGTTGGGTTTTTTTTTTTCTTTTTCTCTGTCTTTCTCAATTCTCAAACATATCTATAATTTTGATGCAGAAGACGTTCTTCAGTTAAGTAGTTTGATGATTAATGAGAGGGGCATTCACAGTAAAGACCTAAATGTACTTCAGAGAAGTGGTCACTAGAACCTGGAGTGAAGTCATGTACATTAAGTAGTATCTAGATGAGGTATAGCTAAAGTTCAACTAAATGACCTTGTTGGACTGAATTATGAGCTTTTGAAAGCTCTCGAAATACACAGATTGTATATACTGTACAAAGTGTTCTAAAACCTGAACTTGCAGTGTCCTTTCATACTTAAGTAGCTGTGTTGGTTAGAATATTTGCTACATGCATACTGCTTGTAAAATGTGAGAGTTGCATCAACAACAAAGACCTCTACCGCTATCTTGGGTCAGGAGTGTGTGGTGTTGGGGGTGTGGGGGTCCGTCAGATGCCTGACTTTAAAACTAATCGATTTCTATCTCTTTCTCCCTTTTAGGCTACAAAGCCCATCTGCATGAAATGTATGCTGCCGCTGAAGATCAGAGAAGTTGAAAATTTTCAATTAACTATGTATATTTTTATATTTAATATACTTGTTTTTGTGTGTTTTGTAACTTAAAGAATGTGTGTTTTTTGTTTTGTTTTCAGTTGTATTTTTTTTTTTTTTTTAAAAGGTCTTTAATAAAGTGAAAACTGTTAACTGATCGGTACCCTTGCAGTGTTTGGCCATGAATTATGCTAGTAAGGGAGAATGGTAGGTTATCTTCCATGTTAAGGGAGAAGCTAAATTTCAAAAATAGTCCCTTTATGTTCTTAAGTGAAAAATACTTTTTTTACGAGTTTTCATTTCTCATTTTGTAATAACATTTTTGGGTATATATACTTTTTTTTTTTTTTTTTTTTAATTGTGGCATGATTGGAACATGGAACTGTTTGAGAGACAAATGCAATAGTTTTTGTAAATACTTTGTATTTCTGATCTAATAGATGTGAAGCTATTAAATGATGGCATGGACGCAGTTCCAAGGTACAAACAGTTACAGTATACTGTGTTAAGCTGTTCTTAAATGCTTCATTACAAGAGGCCTGATGTTTAGGTGAGTCTCTTCTAGGAACCTCCTTTGCTGATCTAGCTTTAGATTTTTTTTTTATATGTATATGTGTGTGTATATATAATGTGTGTATGTATGAACATTCTTTCCATGTTTGTTTGGGGTTTCCCCAGTTATGTCTTGTACGATTGCTACACTAGAGGTCTGCTGACACGTGGCTATGGTATTAATGTATAAGTGTGCGATTTTTCAAGTTTATTTTTTCACTATACGTGTACCTCATAAGGCACTTTCTCTGTTCTTGTAGTTTACAATAGGGTTTAAGGCTACACAAGTGTGCCATAAAACTAAATCCCTCCATTTTTCCAGCCATAAATGTTATCAAGTATGGATCTGAATCTTGAGATTACACACATTACCAAACTGCATATCTGTGTCGGTTTTAAGAAGGTCAAAGCAAACCATTGTGTTCAGATTCGGCCACTCTAAAAGATCTGCTGTACATTTCACTTCTCTAACTACCCTGTTTGTCTTCCTCCGTGTGGATTCACATTGGAAAGCCATCACCATGAACCCAGTGTTGAATGCTGATGCACCGGTGTGAATTGTTGTCGGCTCCGTAGACATTTAGTCAATAACTGAAAACGGCACACGACTCCATTATATGGATGGCTTTAAAATGTTGCAAAACCTGCCTAAGGCTACTAGAGAAATAAGGCTTGAGAGAGAATATTGAGCAGTCGTATGGTATGTAATCTGGTGACAAGAACTGAACAGACAGGCAGCCATCATCGTAACCCATTTATCCAGGGCAGAGTCGCTGGGCAGCTGGAGACTATGCCCGCAATCATTGGGCACAAGCAAGGAATTATCCCTGGACAGGGTGCCAGTCGTTCATAGAGCAAACACACAGATTTGGACTACTTTAGGAGTGCCGGTTCACAATTATTTGAGCAATATCTGTCTGTTAAAAGCATGACAAAACATAACTGCTGCAAAAGCAGGACTAGAAGCAGAATATAGCTTTGTGTCTTTGCTTCTGGGTTGTCATAATTCCACCTATGACGGAGACTGAGCAGAAAAGCAATCAGGAAATGTATTCTTACCTTAAGAATTAGTTCCATGAATCTGTGATTTAAATTTTCTTTCATCACAAGAATGCCTCATAAACAGAAGGTATGTTTTCTTGGACCAAACTTTTGCTGCTTCAAAGTGGACATATTTGGTAATTTTATTTTTTTTTTTTAGTCTTTTATTCACCTGTGGACTCCTGTTCCATTAAGCTTCCTTATAAGCTTCAAGAACAGAGAACGTATTTTCAAAATTCATAAGACACTTTACTTTAGAATGCGTTTTTATATGGCAAATTTATACCAAGATCGTGACAGAGAAAAGTGGGGGGAAAAAACTTTTGCAAGTACTATAAATGTACAGCGGCTATTACAGGCACAAACCAAATGTATGTGTGTTGTATAATAACAATAAAATTTGACTCCTTTTGTTTAGGGCCATCCACTGTAAAGGTGCATAGTCTGAGACAGGGGTGAATTCCCGGCCCAGCAGGTAGTACCTCAGCTGAGTAATCGGCCATTTAATCACCAAAGCCTTTCTCTCCACCGCCGCGTACCTTGTCTCCCGGTCCAACAGTTTCCGGCTCAGGAAAATGATAGGGTGTTCTACACCTTTTGGCGCTTTGGCTCAGCATGACCCCCAGGCCTGTGTCCAAAGCGTCCATCTGGAGGATGAAAGGTAAAGAAAAGGTTAGGTGCTTTCAAAATAGGTGTGGACGTAAGGGCCTGCTTCAAGTCACTAAATGCAGCGCCTGTCTTTTCAGTCTATACCACAATGTTTGGGGCCCTCTTCTTTGTTAAATCGGTCTAGGGTGCCGCTCTCTCTGAGAACTGGGGCACAAACCGGTTGTAGTACCCCACAAAAGGCTTGGACCTGCTGCTTGGTTCTCGGACGGGGTCATTTCAGAAAGACATCTACTTTGGAGCACTGTGACATCAAGGTACCCCGAACCACCAGGTAGCCTAAATACTTGGCTTCGCTCGATCCAAAGAAACATTTCTTGGGATTAATCTGAAGCCCAGCCTCACCAAGTGTCCGCAATACCTCTTTTACCTGCTTTAGGTGTTCCATCCATGTGCTGGAATAGATGACCACGTCAGCCAGGTAGGCAGCACTGTATGAGTTATGAGGCCTGAGTACTTTGTCCACCAGATGCTGGAAGGTTGCTGGAGCACCGTGCAACCCAAATGGAAGGACACGGTACAGCCAGTATCTGCTAGGTGTGCTAAACGCAGTCTTAACCTTCGTGTGGTCCGTTTTAAAGGAACCTGCCAGTACCCCTTTCATGTCCAGTGTGGTCAAATATTGAGCCTGTCCAAGCCTCGAGGAGGTCATCCACTCGTGGCATTGGGTAAGCATCAAATTGGAAGACTTGGTTAAGTTGACATAAGTCGTTGCAAAACCTCCAACTCCTGTCGGGCTTAGTCCCTGGTCCAGTCCCATTGTATTGGTCGCTATGACTTTCCTTGATTCCACCTAGTTCCAGCATGTGCTTTATCTCAAGCTCCACTTCAGCTCTTTTTGCCTTGGGAAGACGATACAGACATTCTCGGACTATAAACCTGGGCTCTGTCACAATGTCATGCTCAAAGAGGTCCTTCCAGCGTTTTCACTTGCTACCTTCAGGACAGGCAGGATAACCATTTCCAGCTCCCCTCGTTGTCTGTGACTTAAATCCACACTGAAGTCGAAGCTAGCCGAGTGAGTGGGGCTGACTGGAGAAGGGATCTGATCGAGAACAGCTTCGGGGTATTTGGTAGCATAATCCACAAGGACTAAAATGTACTTGTGTCCTCGGGCTGAGGGCTCTAGAGGTTCAACTAAATCAACTCCAATTCTGTGAAAGGGAACATCAAACGGGGGAATAGGAATGAAAGGAGCACGGTCCTTCCTAGGAATTTGTCGCAATTGACACTCCAGGCATGAAGTGCAAAAGCAATGAACCTCTTCAATGATTCCCGGTCAATAGAAGCAGAGCTTGATCTGCTCAAGGATTTTCTAGGTGCCCAAATGGCCACTTAGGAGGTGGGCGTGTGCTAACTCGGACCTGCCGCCGGAAGGTCCGCAGGATTAGCTGTAGCCTTCTCTCCTGTTAGTCATGCTCTGCTATGCGATACAGAAGGTCGTTTTCTAACACAAAGTGAGGACCCTGTGGCATCGACTGGTTAGTGCGCTGGGCATTGACAAGGACCACTGCATTTTTGGCAAACTTCAAGGAATCGTCATTACACTGCTCCCTTTTAAAAGAAGCCAGCGTTTCTCTAAATTGAAACTGCAATAGGGAGAGTGTGTCCGGGCTGACCTCAAGGGGCGTGGTTTCCTCCTGTTCCGTCTTGGCGCTGGTGGGTGATGTATTGGCCTGCGACAGTCCAGGAGTTGCCATGTCACTTGGGGAGGCCGCTTCATCTCTCTCTCTCTTCTCCGGCTGGTTGGCAGCTTGAAACTGTTCATCTCTGCCTATAACTAGGCCTAAGTTCAACCCAGGAGTGGTATGTGTCTCACTGCTTTTAATTTTAGACGAGTCCCACCCCAGTATCGCTGGATTTGGTGGATTCAGAAGGACGGCCACGGTTAGTTTCCATACAGATCCTCTGTAACTGACGATACAAGTGGTGGACCTGTACCAGCGTATTTCTCCGTGGACACAGCCTATACTGGTCTTAATCATTAACCGCTGTTGCGACAGCACAATCCGGCGGGCAACAATGGTAATGTTGCTACCGGAATCTAATAACTGTGGTTTTGTACCTGTTTATGATCACCATGCCTGTGTGTGGGACCGCCAACAGGTTAGTAAGAGCACACCAGCCCCTTCTCCCCCTCCATCTGCATCCCTCCTCACTTCAAAGCGGTTTGCACGCCCGCAACTCCGGCCGGCACAAGCTTGTACGGGGGATACTATGTTTTGGGACGTACTCCAGAAGATTTCAACAAAGGGATGGTTCTGCTCCCTCAGATTGTGAGGCCATCCTTTGTGTCTCCAGAAGCTCTATAAGCTCTGTCATATTCTTAAACTGCTTACCCCAGCCAGGCTGGATGAAGCCACAGGGAAGAGACAAGATCGAAGGCTGCCTGCTCTATTTTTTGGTAGGGCTTGTTCTCATGTGGCCATTAACCACTGCACTACCATTGCCCAGAAAGACCAGGCTTGTTTGTGGGTTGGCCGCTCTGGGACCAACCTCCAGTTTCTTATTTTACTCACCTGCCAGTCTGGGGCACCCCTAGGTGCTAATCGGGGCTCTGGTTTCACAGGAAGGCAAGGCACTCTCCTCCGAGAGAGCATAATAAGCCCCTTTTGCCTCCCCCCTCCAGAGCAGCCCAACTCTGTGAGCCCCTTCCGCACACTTCCTGGCCTCTCTAGGTTGCCTAGTTAAGTGTATCAGGAGCAGAGCCCGTACCAGGTCTCGCCGAATCACGGGACACCCCACCTGAAAACGCTCCCACCTGGGTACAATGCAGGTCCTGTCCCCTTCTCTTCCGGTACTTTTCCATCCTGCCGACTATGCCACTGTTACTAAAGCCACAAAGAGCCATAGCGAGGTTTGGGGCAGCCACCCGTATATTTGGTTTCCCAACTACAAATTGAAGTTGCAATGATAGCACTGCTGTGCACAAAACGAGTCCAAAACAGAACTGAGGGAATAGGGAAAAGGTGGAGGCTTTTTAAAGGGGAAGACAGGAACTGAGATCAAAGAGGTCAGGCTCATGAAGGTCTTCAGCCATAGGTTCAAGCCCGAAATGTGACATCACAGGGGCTGGAGCCGGCAAGGTCTTCTTCCATAGGCTCGGTCCCGGAAGTGACGTCAAGAGGACCAGGTGGAATCTCCCGCGAATGGTCTGCAGGAAAGGGAGAAAAAGAGTCAGTGCACTCTGCCACATCCTGGTATGACTTGGTACTGCCCTTATTCAAGCCCTTTAGCTGCCTCCCATGCGCATGTGTGTGACTATATATATATATATATATATATATATATATATATATATTCTGGTCCTCCAGTTAGGCATAGACCAGCAGAAACTGATCAAGCCAGATTATTACTTGTTTTTGGGGTTTTTTTGTAAGTGCGGTAGACAAACACTGTACACCTTGCTTGTTGCTGACAGAAATGGGACTCAGTTGGGCTGCCAGTTGCCTTACCCTGGTTTTGACATGATTGGATGAGTTTTACATTTCTCTAGTCCTCTTACAGCATCTCTTTCATACCTTCTCTTTTGGTTGAGTTACCGTGGCTCCATTCTAGATGGGTACAATTTAGGTCCGATCTTTCTGTCAATGATCTGTTTTGTTCCTACAGGACAGTAGTTGGCTGAATTTTTGCACCCCTAGCATTGTTTATGGTGAATACTTAAGTGGGGTTGCTTATATATGGGTCATTGTGGCTGGTGTCCACTAACGTGTTGCCTTCAGAGTCCTTTAAATCCTTAATCTTTTCTGTTCTCCTTCTCCATTGCATCTGTTGACGGAGGCACACAATCTAGTATGCTTCAAGTAGCCCGGCCTCCAAATATGATTGCTGATTTAAGTTATTATAAAGGGTAGCAGTGTTGAATAAAGGGTATCTCATGCTGGATCCTACCTTGCTAACTCAGTAGCAGCTCGACTTTGGGAACCTGGAAAAGACACAGACTGAGTCAAGCATTAAGCCGATAGTATGCCACATTACACGGCTCTTCCAGCCAATTTTCAGTTATTTACATAATTTTAGCAAATTGGGGGCAGTTTGCTTACCATATATAGTCATGTATAAGTCGGGTCTTAAAATCCGAAAAATCAATCATAAAATCAGACACCTACAAAAATACAACACTTAAATTTTTATTTATTTATTTTTTTTGCGTCTTCTTGTCTCCACCAATCTCGCACCAGTTTCTCAGACACATCGAATTTTGTTGTAGCAGCGCAGTTAACCAATTTGTTTTGCCACTTCAACGACTTTTAATTTAAAACCAGCTTCATATTTTCTTCTGATCAAACGCTCCATCATAGATAAGGGACACTCTTACGATAAAGGTGTATAAGGATGTGAGATAAAAAAATAAATTTCACTATTTAACAGTTTTACACTCTAAAGTTAACCGCCATTTTTTACAATGCAGCAGCACAATCTTGACAGACGTAGTGTGTTATGTTAAAGGTAATGTGCATCACGTGGCCTGATTAATTTTTAAAGTAACGAGTAACCTAATGCAATACTTACTGAACTAACTGAAGTGTAAGGCAGGAAGCACACGTACCAGTATGCCTGTCCTTTGCAGGGCTCAGTTGCACAGCCAAGCACTAAAGAGTGAACTGTTGGCAATCTGGTAACGGAAACCTATAAGTAATTCATCAATTTGGCAAATATGGTTAAAAACACAACAAAATTATCACACGCGTCATGTTTATTTTAAGATTCACAGTAGCCGATGATGAAGTTTAACTCCTCCTTTGGCAAAATGCTTCGATGTCATCAAACTGCATAAAAAGAACTCCAGAAGATTACTTTTAGAAGACTCTAGACGAGAACAGGCCATTCAGCCCAACAAAGTTCACCAGCCCTATCCACTTATTTTTTTTTCAAAAAAACATCAATTTTGCAAGTCACTAAGGTCTTACTGTCTACCACACTACTTGGTCGCTTATTCCAAGTGTCTATCATTCTTTGTGTAAAGAAAAACTTTAATGTTTGTGTGAAATTTATCCTTAACAAGTTTCCAACTGTGTCCCTGTGTTCTTGATGAACTCATTTTAAAATACAAGTCTCGATCCACTGTACTAATTCCCTTCAGAATTTCAAACACTTCAATCATGTCACCCCTTAATCTTCTTTGGTTTAAACTGTAAAGGCTCAGCTCTTTTAATCTTTCCTCATAATTCATCCCCTGTAGCCCTGGAATCAGCCTAGTCGCTCTTCTCTGGACCTTTTCTAGTGCTGCTATGTCCTTTTTGTAGCCTGAAGACCAAAACTGCACACAGTACTCCAGATAAGGCCTCACCAGTGCATTATAAAGGTTGAGCAGAACCTCCTTGGACTTGTACTCCACAGATCAAGGCGCTATATAACCTGACATTCTGTTAGCCTTCTTAATGGCTTCTGAACACTGTCAGGAAGTCGATAGCTTAGAGTCCACTATGACTCATAAATCCTTCTCATAAGGTGTACTCTCGATTTTCCGACCGCCCATTGTGTATTCAAGCCTAACATTTTTACTTCCTATGCGTAATACTTTACATTTACTGACATTAAATTTCATCTGCCACAAATCTGCCCAAGCCTGTATGCTATCCAAGTCCTTCTGTAATGATATAACGGATTCCAAATTATCTGATAATCCACCGATCTTGGTATCATCTGCAAACTTAACCAGCTTGTTACTTATATTCCTATCTAAATCATTTTTATATATATTAAGATAGCAGTGGCCCCAGCACTGACCTAAGTGGAACAACACTCTTAACATCGGCCAGTTCTGATGAGGTTCCTCGCACCGTCACCCTCTGCTTCCTGTGTCTGAGCCAAATCTGCACCCATCTAAAAACATCACCCTGAACTCCCACTTCTTTTAATTTGATGCCCAACCTCTCATGTGGCACCTTATCAAATGCTTTCTGAAAGTCCAGATAAATCTTGGGCGCTCCACTTTGGTCGTATCCTTTTATTGCCTCCTCATAGAATTCCAGCCTGTTAGTAAAACACGACCTCCCTCTCCTACTTGCGCATGTAAACGCGGATTAGTAGGAAACCAGCTTTCTGCTCTGTCCAGATTATTCACCTTACGATGGTTATGTGTGTGCATGTAAACACACTGACTGTTTTACGCTAATAGCGATTGCATTGCTACAAATACTTATAGAGATTCCGAGCACAAGTAAATCAAGGTAAAATGCACATCTTCCCAATGTGGAAAGAAACTGGAATACCTGGACAGAGTCCACTCGGGCACGGACTGAGCTGGGAGCCGACTGAAGGTTCCTGGCACTGTAGGGCAGCTGCCTTGAGACGTGTGCCGCCCTAACTTAGTTTAGCTCAGTTAAAATCACAAATAAGCCAAAAGGAGAAGTAAGCTCATTAGGAGAAGTTTGACAACTGCAAAAGTAAAACTTTATGTAAGAGAAAGTGATGTGGTCACAATCTATTAACCAGATTACCAGAAACAGATTTGAGGGCAGCTTCACGTGTAATTTATTTGATATTCTTTTTTTCAAATTTTTTTTTTTTTTTTTACTTAAGGCTTATTTGTTGAATTTAATAGCAGCAAAATAACCAGGAATGAGCAATTAAAAAGAAGTAAATGTGGCAGAAGGTGCAGAGCCATTGTCTCAGCATGAATACAGGAGGTAGCAGTGTGTGAAGGTCAAAAGCATGGCCGGACCCAGCCGTCGCCACATTATCTTCAGTACAGCTTGCCGCAATGCACTGACTCCATCTCAGTCAGCAGCAATGTTTGGATGATGGCCTCTGTTGCAGCATATGGGTCCACAGTTGGCGGCAGGACGGCAGTCCCTCAAAGTAGCCACAACCATCTCGTCCCCCACCTGGCAGGAAATGTGAACTGTGCTGCTCTGCGTGGCAATGACAGCAGATCACTCTTGGAGGTCTCGTGGCAAAACTGCCTTTAGGGTCTAGCAGGCAGATCTGAAAGTCATTGTGCCTGCTCGTCTTCTCAACATCTTCTTTGGTGTGCTGAAGTCGATCCTTTTACCCTGGATTCAAAACGTATCCAGGCCCCGTTCTGCACACTTTGCTTTGTAGTTTTTATTTGAAATGGATACATTTGTCATTTTGGCTCATCCACTTACACTCAATAACCCATAATGACACAATGCAAACATATTTTCAGAAAGATCTGCAAGTGTATTAAAAGTCAAAAGCTGAAATCTCTCATTCATAAAAGTATTCAGACCCTTTGTTGTGGCACTCCAAATTGTGGACAGTTCCATCCTGTTTGCTTTAATTCTCCTTGAGATGTATCTGGAACTTGAACGGCAAGCTCAATGAACTGAGCATTGTTTGAAAAGGCACACCTCTATTTATAAAAGGTCCCATAATTCACGTTACACATCAGGACAAAGACCAACTGTGAACTTAAGGAACTCTCTGCAGACCTCTCTGATGTATGGAGGCATTGATCAAGGCAAGGGAATAAAACCATTTCAAAATGTTTTGAGTGTTCCCCGGAGCATTGTGACCTCAACAACTGTGAAATGGAAGACAGTTAGGACCAGCAGGACTCTTCCTTGATGTAGCTTTTCAGCCAAACTGAGAAATTAGGCAAGAAGAGCCTTGATCAAGGAAGTGACCGAGAACCCAACAGTCAATATAACATCTCTGCTGAGATGGAAGAACCTGGTGGAAGGACTGCCATTTCAGCAGCTCTTCATCAATTAGATGTTTATGAAAGAGGGGCAAGACAGATGTAAAAGGTGTATGATAGCCCACTTGGACTCTCTGTCTCTGGTTGGATGAAACAAAAATTGAGCTTGAACTCAACTTAATACCATCGCCTCAGTGAAGCACTGTGGTGGCAGCATCATGATTGCTTCACAGTGGCAGGGACAGCGAGACTGGTCAGAATTGAGGGATGGATGAATGCAGCAGGATACAGAGAGGTCCTTGAAGAAAACCTGCTCCAGAGTGCACACAACCTCAGACTAGGGTGGCAATTCACTCTTCAACCGGCGTGCCTTTTCTCTGTCTCTGACTACCCTTGAATGACCCAACCAAAGCAAAGAGTTAAACTCCCCTGAACATCAGTGTAGAAGCCTGAAGATGGCGTTTTACAGACACCTCACATGCAATCTAATGGAGCTTGAGAGGATCTGCCAGGAAGAATGGGATAAACTGGCCAAATCCTGGGGCCTCATGTATAAACGGTGCGTATGCACAGAAATGTTGCATAAGAACTGTTCCACGTTCAAATCGCGATGTATAAAACCTACACTTGGCGTAAAGCCACACACTTTTCCACGGTACCTCATACCTTGTCGTACGCAAGTTCTCTGCTCGGTTTTGCAAACTGGCGGCACCCAGCGTCAAAGCAGTGCTACTGTTCCTGTGTGGTTACTCTTTATTTTCCTGACGCGGCTTTATAAATACACTGAAACTAACCGCATATTGTTTATTAGTGTAACGCATCTGATTGTAATTAACTCGTAACAATATAATGGTCCAGGGAATAGCCATAGTATTCCAAATACCATAACTGCTTTAGCGTTGTTACTCTC
The DNA here is from genome assembly GCF_016835505.1 of Polypterus senegalus. NCBI lineage: Eukaryota > Metazoa > Chordata > Cladistia > Polypteriformes > Polypteridae > Polypterus > Polypterus senegalus. The sequence goes on from NC_053167.1 coordinate 9,109,157, forward strand.
ACTGCACCTTCTTCTTCTTTCAGCTGCTCCCGTTAGGAGTTGCCACAGCGGATCATCTTTTTCCATATTACTCTCACTGCACCACTCAGAGTATTTATATCACTGTATCTGAGTGTGAATCACAGGAAAGAGAATTATCGGTATACAGTTTCATGGACACGATGTCTCAGCCACTGCAAAACGTTTTAAAGCCTTTCCTGTACGGATCTCGCGGTTCAGAAACAGTTTAATCCCAAGAACTTTAAATGCACTCAATCAATTGCTCCTTGTAGAACGGTTTGTACTTATAAGTACAATCACCTCACTGTAAACTAGCACTACAGTTATAATATCGCACAACCTGAGCCACTTTATAAAGCGCGTATTTACATATGATGACGATATCATTTTTAAGATGAAATGCAGCAAAATATGTTTATTATATTATACAGGTAAAACTTTAACTTCATTTAAATAATCTGTATTCTTGACTGGGACTGGCGTGAAGGATAGACTAATTTAACATGTACTACGAAGATATTTCAATGTTCCTTAAACGTTTTGAAGAATCGGCTCTCTAAGTTTACAGATGGCTTAACTTCTATTACAGAGCTGATTGTGTGGCGATCGGTTACTTGGAGAAAGACAAGCAAGGACTGCAGTGGCGGCTACGCCAATATACGTATATTGAATATAAAACAGAAAGAGAGAATAACGACACAGATAAAAACGCAGCGGCAAATTTCGACAAAAGTTAAACACTTGTGTCATGAGCACGAGGCAGCTATGCAGTGTCTGCAACTGGTATGGCCATCCACCGTGCATAAGATACCATATTGACATTGGCGGGCGAAGGAGCCACCGATTATTTCTCTGCCCAGGGCCACCACAAGCCTAGAGCCACCCCTGAGTACTGCTGCAATAAATAATTTCATCGAAGGTCGCGCACAATCACTGAGCCGTGAAACTCATGTTTAATAACGTGTGTGGAAGTTGACCCGGACACAGACATGCAGACACGTTCATGTCACCCACAAACACGTTTATTTACACTATTATATACAAAAGTGCACCACAAAACCCCAAAAGTCCCCAAAGTCCTGGCCACAATGCCTTACTACCTTCAGGCCGTCTCCTTGCCTCCTCAGCTCAGTCCACTCCGTTCCCGACTCTCGCCCTGAATGAAGGGAGGCGGCCCCTTTTATCCTCACCCGGATGAGCTCCAGGTGCTCCCCGTGTGGTGTGGCGGAAATGCTGAGGTCCTGGGTCCCCAAGGCATTGGGGCGCCTCCTGGCGGTGACCACGGGCCCCTACAGGGTGGGGCTTCCATGCCCTGAACCCGTGGCCCCCAAAGCAACCAGGAAGGCGGCCCCCACGTGATCCCAGATGGGCACACGCCCACTTCCGGTCCTCCAAGGCGTCCCAGCTGGGTCGTGGCCCGTGGCATCCTCGACACGTGCTTTAACTCCTATCATCATGAAAATGACATCACGTATACATCTCAGTATTTTAGTTATTCAGAGAGATGTAATATCACAAATGTAATGGACTCTGTGTCCGGTTGGAGGAAGAGAGCCGGTTTAAGAAGCAAGTAGTGATTCACACACACAGAGCACATAGAAGATCAAATACAAAACAAAGCATTTAACGTGCTACTTTAATTACGATGTGATTTGAGAAACTGGTTAATTAAACGATTTTAAGATGAAGTTTATGATGTTCTACTTTAATGACAAAATAAATACGTGATTAAAGTGGAAATGTCGAGATTGAAGTGACATTTTGTGCTTTTTCCCCACTGTGTGCCTTTTTTTCTCTGTACCCTAATAAGCTTTCATACGACACTCAGACTACTCAGTGGGCTACAACTCTTCTTTTCATGGCGACTTTGATATGTGACTTCTTTTTTATTTCCGGCACTGTGCGATTTTGTGAACGTGAGCTTTCAAGTTTCTCCAACACGCTATGTCACTCGATCAACTTCCTTTTGTTGATTATACCACGGCTTATTTGAACAAATAGTATGCTTTTCCTTTGCCTCCACTTGGTATTCGCTGAAATTCTTATATTTTCCCCGTGCTTTTCCTATTGTCTTTTCACAGAAGGCTGCGCTTAAGGGCGATTTATATTCATTTGCATATTCAAAGAGGCGTAATTCTGGGAGGAGTTGGCGCGTTACATAAAGCGCGTGCACGAGCGTTAGTTTTCACGCTGATCGGGATTTATGTAGCGGAAGAACGTGGAAGTTGGAGTACGCACAGATTCCTGCATCTGGATTTTTCTGTGCGTAAGCACATTTCGCCTTTTGTGCTTACGCCATGTTATAGTGCGAGTTCTACGCACGGCGTTATACATGAGGCCCCTGGTGTGTTCAACGCTTGTAGAGACTCCAACAAGAAGACTCAAAGCTGTAATGGCTGCCAAAGGAGCTTCTACAGAATGTTAAATCCAGGCTCTTGGTATTGATATGAACCAGAGACTTCAGTGTTTGATTTTTTAATAAATTTGAAAACCTTTCTAAAACATGTTTTCACTTTGTCATTATGGTGTATTGTAGATTAGTGGACAGAAATAGCAAATGTTTCAATTTGAATTTAAATCTACAACACAATAAAGTGTACAGAAAGTGAGGGTGTCTAAATACTTTCTGAAACTACAGTACACATGGCATCTGTCCTGAAGCTGGTGTGATGTCTTACCCCATTCCAGTTTCCTGTCATAGGCTTGAGGTGAAGTGCGTCAGTCTCACCAAAATCTTCACAGACGTGGAGCAGAAGGAAGTGCACTGTCCTGAGGTGGTTGCTCAAGACAATGTCTACACAGGACTCTTCATAAAACACCTACAGAGTGGGCATGACCTCAGCACGATCTTCACCCCAGTGTACAAACCTTGTAGTGGCACTTATTGATATTTCTATAGTAACAAAACATCACCAATATGGATATGAGATCTGGGGTGGCTGTTCTTGGTCGGCCAAAGGAAGGGAGCTTGGTCTCACAACTGCACCATATGCAGTGACATATCTTCTCAGAGGTCAGCATCACTGTGTGATACCAGCATATGTGCCTCACTTTAGGGGGATGTAGGGCAGGTCACCTATGTTTGGATTGATGGCACCAGAGAAGGCCTTCACTGTCTGCCAAAGTCCCTGGACTCACCGACAAAGTGTATCGAAGATGTTGCGGAGTGGAATTTTGATGGCTCTGGCGCTTACCAGCAGCCATGTGTAACTGTGCACATACTGAGAGACCCCGATGGAGAAAGAAGAAGCAAGTAAATGACCCAGAAAAAGTGCCATTAATAGTAGAGCTGCATGGACTCAAGTGATTCCAGGCTAATTGCTGTTAGATGGTAATGAAAAGCAAGAGACAAAACTGTAGATGGGACAGAAGGTGACACAAAGACACGTTAGTTCAGTTTATTTTTATTTGACATGCTTTCTGCTGTACAGGCTTACTCTAAAATATACATTAACAGAGTTTAACAGTTGACAATTAAACAAAAACACAATGCATTATACATTTAGAAATAATACATGCATGTATAAATACATATATGCAGATAAATGTTGTGTTTATTGACATTCTGTGCAGATTTTAAGGCTCTTAATCGTGGTAGTGAAAGTAAACAGAAGTGTAATGCCAAGTAAGGCTGAGCAATGTAATCTATACTAATAAAGGAGAGTTGGGATCCGAGAGACTGTGTTTGTGTGTTTGTGGAGGGATGGAGAGTTAAGGTGGGTGGGGGAGTCACGTGATCATCTCCCCTCCCATTCACGTCACTTCATTTCGCTCCGAGCTGAGCTCCACAGCTGACGCGGCTTTTCCGTTCTTTTTCCTTAGTGTTTAGTCCTCTCTCCTTTACTGATTTATATAAAGGAGAGTTGGCATCTGAGAGACTGAGTTTGTGGATGGATTGAGAGTTAAGGCAGGTGGGGGAGTCACATGATCATCTCCCCTCCCATTCACGTCATTTCATTCACTTAATTTCGCTCCGAGCTGAGCTGCTCTGAGCTCCGCAGCTGACGCGTTCTTGCCGTTCTTTTTCCTTATTGTTTAGTCCTCTCTCTCTCCTTTACTGATTTACTGTTTACTAGACGCAGTACTTACTAAATAGTATTTTTTCCTTTAGTGTTTCTACTTAGTGTTTCTTAGAATATTTTAGCTCCAGGAGGACAAACCAAAAATGTTGTATATAAAGAAGCTCTATAAGTCGCATGCAGATACATAATTATTCCAACTACAACGACTGCAGCGAAGCGCACGAGGTCTGCTAGTCTAAAATAAGAGAACCACCTTTTCCCACCTTCTCAAACGTACAGTTTTTAGGATGAAATGAGATCTGTATATAGACAACGTCTTTATATACTACGAACAATTACACTCCAAATTTAACTTTCCCGCAACACATTTCTTTCACTATCTTCAAATTAGAAACTTTGTTAAACAGGACCTGCCCAATTTTCCTCACTTCCCACCTACCTCTATGATGGAAAAAATATGAATCAGTCTCGAGGACTCCGACAGCATCTCTGTAATATATAAAACTATTTTACAGTCCCTCCCTTTCGAAGATCCCAGAGGACAGCGGGAAAAGGATCTCTCACTCAACATCTCAGAAAAGGAGTGGAAGGTAGCAATGCACAGAATTCACTCGAGCTCCATACATCGCAAAGCATACAATTATTCAACTCGGAGCGCATCTCTCTCATTTAAAATTGTTCAAAATGTTTCCAGGGTAAGATCAAACCTGCGTACACTGCAATCGAGCTCCAGCCTCACTGGGTCACATGTTTTGGGCCTGCACCACATTAACATCATTCTGGACCAAAATCTTTAAATGCCTTTCAGACAGCCTTGGTGTCCCAGTCCCTCCTAATCCACTAACAGCCGTGTTTGGTGGGCTCACAGAGGGGCTTAAAGTGATCGCCTTTACTGCACTATTGGTACGTAGACTTATCTTGCTCAACTGGAAGAGTCCTAACTCCCTGATTCTAAGTCGGTGGGTAACTGATGTTATTGAAACTTGAAAACGACAAATTTGCACTTAGAGGAACGGTACAAAACTTTTACAAAACCTGACAGGATCTAATCAATAACATCTCAGAATAAGCATTTAAATGGAGGAAGCAGGCTCACTCCTCTCTTTTACTCCATTTATCTTATTACTCATTTTTACTAGCTTTAAGTTTTACTCTGCCGGCCTAGCTCAGGGGTGGGGGTTGATTTGTTTCAAACCTTTTTTTGTTTTGTAAAACTTGAGTTATTTGTATAGAATGCTATTTGACTTTAATAAAAATCTAATAAATAAAGCAAGTTATTACAGAAGGAAAAAAAAACCAGCCAACGGTTCATAGGAAGAGCAAAGTCAATGTCTAGCTGGCCACCATGGCCCTCTTTTAACATTGCCCTTGATTTTGGTGGAATCATTTAATGGCTGAACTCTACGTCATTATATTCAATTAAAGACCTGGTCCCCATTTTAAAAGTTCACTTCTGTTCAATATGCTCTTTAGAGGCCTGGGGGCTTCATATCGACATTGTTACTTAGTCACCTCCTCTTCAATGGTGTGATGAGCAAAGGGCGGGCGTGAGGTTTGGCCGACTCTTCTAGATTCTCATATACGTTTGAGACAGATTTTGTAAAGACTTGAGCAATTACAAATATTTATATCTATCGAGCAGTGGTTCCCAAACTTGGCCCTGGGGGACCCCCTGGGGCTGCAGGCTTTTGTTCTAAACAACTTCTGTTCTTAATTGGACTCCTAGCCTAATTAAATGAGCTGTTATTTTCCAGTTTCTGAGTATTGGGGTCAGTGAAAAATTTACAAATGTAAGCATGTTAATACATTTTAATACAAATTAGGCAGTGATATGTGTTTTTTTTTTTTACTTTGTATTTATGTTCATCCTGATTTCCATTCTGCCTTTCCATTACTGAGTAGCGGGTTTGACACTGAAGTAGTTGCAGCCTTTCATCATTTAGTGTTGTTCACCCGGGTGCCTGCTGTGCTTGTTTCTAATTGTCATTATTAGAATACAATGAAGGGAGCAGACTACACAGAAGAAGGGAAAAATAACAGGAAATCAACAAAAAAGAGTTAAGCTTTTAAAGCTATAGCAAAAAATAGAAATATTTCTAAATGTTTAAAAATGTGAAAATGTAGAGTAAGAGAAGAGGAAAAAACAGTAAACCAAATGAGATCAATTGTTATTAATTAAGGGTGGCACAGTGGCGCAGTGGGTAGCGCTGCTGCCTTGCAGTTAGGAGACCCCGGTTTGCTTCCCAGGTCATCCCTGTGTGGAGTTTGCATGTTCTCCCCATGTCTGCGTGGGTTTCCTCCCACAGTCCAAAGACATGCAGGTTAGGTGCATTGGTGATTCTAAATTGTCCCTACTGTGTGCCCTGCGGTGGACTGGCGCCCTGCCCGGGGTTTGTTTTCTGCCTTGTGCCCAGTGTTGGCTGGGATTGGCTCCAGCAGACCCCGTGACCCTGTAGTTAGGATATAGCGGGTTGGATAATGGATGGATGGATGTTATTAATTATTACGGTATTATCACTGATTCTTAATCTGGTTGGAACAATAAACTGCAACCACAGAACGTCCCCAGGACTGAGTTTGGCAACCACTGCTGCAGAGTTACTGTAATTAAGGGGCAGCAAGATGTCAAACACTAGGAATACATTTAAAAATCTCCTTCTAAGAGCTTCAATCTACAGATATGGTGCAGTGTGCAATATGTAGACCTTTAGTAACACAACTAAACTGAATCTTTGGCCAGCTTCTGCGAAAAATATTGGCACTCACAGTTAAAATAGGGTGATAAGAATGCTCTTTATGTTCATTAACTGATGTAGTAGAATTAAATCCCCCCATTCCTAAGTTTTGTTTGGAATGGCATCAATGTCTCTCTGTTATATAAAAAACAGAGGCACGTCGAGATCTTTTTGGAAAAGATTTTTTCAAGTCCCGCGAGACGAGAATATTGCCAGTGATATTTTAAAAAGTCCCGCCCTCCTAACAACCATTTTCAAACAAGACCATGGTACTCTCACCTCTCATTCGTGTGAATGCTTTTGTCAGACACACTTCCTGCTCTCTCAGCTCTTATACATTTTTACGCTTTCCTCACTTTAAGTTCCCAATTAAAGAAGACGTATTATGCCCAAAACTTATTGAAGAATTTCATCAAGAAGGGTTATCAACAGAAGAAATGAGTACACGGGCAATCCTAGCACTGAGAAAGGATGAAGTCAAATGAATTAAAGCCAAAAATGTTGATTGGTTACACGGCAAATTGGTTAAATGCGCATCAATAGACTCAGCTGAAACAGTTGGTGGTGATGGTGCGGAAGATGAAAACATCAACTTACAATACCACGAAGAATATCTACAACCATTAACACCATCCAGTCTTCCACCACACAAATTACTGTAGAAAGAAGGATGTATCCAAGAAAGGTAATGTAGTACATCTCCCGCGGATAACATTAGACACCAAAGGAGATCTTGATATGCCATTCGTATTAAAATGTTAACAGTTTTCTGTTAGAATAGCTTTATGCTGCCTCGCAGTTAGGAGACCCAGGTTCGCTTCCCGGGTCCTCCCTGCGTGGAGTTTGCATGTTCTCCCCGTGTCTGTGTGGGTTTCCTCCGGGCGCTCCGGTTTCCTCCCACAATCCAAAGACATGAAGGTTAGGTGGATTGGCGATTCTAAATTGTCCCTAGTGTGTGCTTGGTGTGTGGGTGTGTTTGTGTGTGTCCTGCGGTGGGTTGGCATCCTGCCCAGGATTGATTCCTGCCTTGTGCCCTGTGTTGGCTGGGATTGGCTCCAGCGGACCCCCGTGACCCTGTATTCGGATTCAGCGGGTTAGAAATTGGATGGATGGATGGATAGCTTTATGCAAAGACAATTAACAAATCTCAGAGCCAAACATTCGAAAAAGTTGTTTTATTTAATAGAGAGAAAGAAACAAAATCCAATCAAGGGCAGTTATTCGTAGCATGGATGCAAATGTAACACTTCACATGAAAATTAAAATCTGTTAAAATTTTACTTCCGCATCCCCATACGCGATCAGTAGAACCGCAAAGAGGGTAGCATGTAGCACTGGCCAGGGGGTTGACAAGCAAAGCGGGCAGGGGGCAAAGCCCCCTAGTTTGGTATGATGATTAACACATGCAAGTTTGAGTCTGCTTTGCCCATGTGACAATAATAACCCTATAAACCATCCTGTAAAATTTGTAACATTACCTCATTTTTTTAACAGGTAATAATTTTGCTTAACTTTTGAATATATTAGTGTATGGGGGCTGCTTTATCCTTTTCAGCTGAATGATTTCAGGGAAATGGCTGAAGCCTGAGAAAATGATCAAAGTGAAGAGGAATTACGTGTATTCTGGGAAAGCTGTAGCTTAGTGCAGCCCTTGATTTCCATGGGAAGTGACCTTGAGCTCGTGTAGTAACTTTCCTGTGTTTTGAGAAACTGTAAAAGTTTTGACTGCTTTGCTAGCAGACAGTAAGACAAGTGTGTGTGTCCTTAATCTGGGCAAGAATGAAGTAGAAAATGGTCGCCTTTTATTGGACCTTTTTGTCAATAAGAGCCTCAGTTCAGTTTTTAGTTTAGTTCAGCCGGTGCTTTGTTAAAAATGTGTAGTGTTTGGTTGATGCCTTTCTGACACTTTCAGAGAGACATAGACATTTAAATGGTGCTTGCTATCTTCTTAGGTGCTGGACACTTTCCAAGGAACTCTGTCTCTAACAAGAAATCTTTCTTTTCATTTTTCTGCTAAGGGTATCTCTATATTTTGTGATGGATGGCCAGCAGCTCAATCCGGCCGGGACGGCCAAAGAATGGAAGGATAAGGGGAGGCAGCTACTTTGGGATACTGCCTCCCCCAAGACGCTAGATGGTGAGTTCCCTGCAGCATAGCGGTGCCCCAGATTCCCGTAAGGCACCATGGGATCTGGAGTTCAGCTTCACAGCCCTGCTGGGTACCGTGGGTACTGCCAGGAGACGTTGCAGGGGGAACTGGGAGTTTTTACTGTCTGCATAGCCCAGAAGTACTCCAAAGTCATGGGGATGGAAGCGGGGTCAAGAAAAAGCAAGTTCTCCATCTGGTCAAGGATTATATAAAGGACTACTGTGAACCCAGCAAGTGAGCCAGAGTCTGGTGGAGGTGGACAAAGCTTACTGGGAGATGTGGAAGAGAGAATTGTTAATATCATTGTGCATTACTTATTTACTTGCCTGTTTACTGTGGCTGTGGTGCTTGGGGAGCACTATTGGAGAAGAGAAGAATTAAAAATACTTCTTTGTGCTTTTCACCTGTGTCCTGTGCATCTGTCTGTTGGGTTTAAAGGGGCAACAGTTACCCCTAGCTTCTTACAATTTATAAAGTGATAAAATGTCCATCATCATTGTTCATGTGTGATGTTGTCTAAAAGAGAGGTGGCTATATTTAATAACCACAGGAAACAAGAAACATAAAGAAAAGATGGCTGTAAGGGCTAGAATGTCTGATGAGCAAAGCCAATAAGATGCACAGAGAAAGAGAGATGTAACCATCTAACAAAGCCAACAAAAAACATTAAATCATTTTAAAAAATGTATTTCTGGGCAAGTGGAAGGTAGATACGCTCCAACGTCAAACTTTGACACTGTATCTGATCGTGTTCAGCTCTGACAGAAGAGTATCCCCTGCATGGGGAGTAAAGCACGAGGCCGTGATGTCTGTGGCGATCAGCAGCTACCCTCTAAAACACACGGAGCTCTGATCCCTCTTTAAAAAACGTCAAACGTTACTCCTTAACAATCTGGAGATGATAATGTCTGTTGAACAAACAGGTATCGCTAGCTAAGCAGAGGCAAAGTACGCTAAAACGCATGGTGAGAGGTAGAGCAACTCGAACGGAGGCTGACATGTGAATGAGGAGGGCATCACACTCCTCTCCTCAGTCCAGAGCATTTCTCTCGGATTCCAGCAAATAAATCGGTACTGCAAGTGAACTATAATACTTAGTGCGATGAGAGAAGTCGCAAAATCAACCGGAATGTTCAAGCAAATTATAGAAATAAAAACAATCTAAATCCATTAAGTAGTATCTCATAAAAAAGTGGACAGACAGACAGACAGATAGACAGAAGTTGGATTTTTATATATACTAGGGGGCTCCACCCCCTGCTCGCTTCGCTCTCCCACCCCCGTGTTTGGTTTACCGGATATACAAAACAATTTATTTTTGTATAGCCCAAAATCACACAAGAAGTACTGCAAAGGACATTAACAGGCCCTGCCTCTTGACAGCCCCCCAGCCTTGACTCTCTAAGACGACAAGTGTGCAGTGGGTGTCAAAACGAAGGGGCTCAATACAATACAATAATCAGAACAGAACAAATTCTGAATACAGTATAAGAATACAAATTTTAGAAGTACGGAGTAGAATTTAACAGTAGATGATATCACATCATATGATTTGGATTTGTTTTAAGTCCTGGAGACCTCGGCCTTCAAGCTGCCTTTTGGTCATTCCACATCTGAAGTAGAGCTAATCCAATGAAAGGACCCCTCTTTCCCACGATTCCTGCGAACCTCCATCAGGGATGCCTTTACCTTAGGCAGGGATTAATAAAGTATCTATCTATCTATCTATCTATCTATCTATCTATCTATCTATCTATCTATCTATCTATCTATCTATCTATCTATCTATCTATCAATATACAATTCAAAGAGATTGTTATTTTCTTGGGAATTGTTAGATATGCATTATTTTCACTTTTACTGTAAAAACGTTAGTCAAAACAATACTTGTCCTTTATTTCCGGCCCCATGCGTGGTTACATCTCTTTCTCGCCAGATGTATAATGCTGCTCATGTTGTGAAGGGCGGGGCGGCTGAACGCACGCTAAAGAGATGCCGTCATATCATCTGCTGTCTTTCTGCTGCTGGTGAGCTGCCTGTTTTGCTTGTCGCATGTCATTTTAAGAGCTGGGAGCACATGATGCGTGTCTGCCAAAAGCAATCCAACAACTGCTAGGTTAGATGTCCGTGGACTTGTTTTAAATGATGGCTCACTGCTTTGTCTCACGTGACGTTGTAAAAACAATAATTGTCCTTTATTTCTGGCCCCAGAAGTGGTTAAATGTCTTTCTTGCAGGACATATAATGCTGCTCACATTACATTTTAAAGCCTGTACAGCCACTGTCCTTTTTGCCACTTCGTGTCTCTGCTGCTCACGTTGTGATTGCTTCTCCGTCATCATAAATATACACCTGACCGAATTGTGTTTTCTTTGAAATTAAACTTGTCATTACAGGTCCACAGATTCTCATAGCGTATGGTCCATTATTGTGTAAATCTACGTTTTGTGCATTGAATGATGCGAATGCGAAAAGACTTTGTTTTCTGCACTTTGCCTTTTATTTCTGACCTCGCTTTGTCCTGCTATTTTTTCAATTACACCTGGTCCTGATGATTAATTTCCTTTTGTTTGCGCTAATGCAATCTTTTTAGTCGTCAACGTTTCATTTATAATGTACTAGCCAACCCGCACCGCATAATCAGGCCGGTTTTTTAATGATTTTTAAGCACAGGGAGAAAATTTTAAAACATTTGAAAAATCAGTAATCTAATAAATCAGCAAGAAAAGCAACATTGTAACAATGCACGGAGCGAACCAACACACAATCGTCCGTGACTGAAGACTGGCGGACCGCCATCGCTCATGTGCCCACCTCCAACTCGTCACTTGAGTCGTTTTCGTCTTTGCACAGTCCAGATGCACCTGTGACTCACGTAGACTTTCCGTGTTCCTGCAGGAGCATCTAAGAAGACGCACGTTTGTCGCGGATGCGAATTGCTGTATGTAGCGTGTAAAACAGTTTGCTATGGTGCACGTGGTCGTGCGTCGTAACCGAAAACTCAGTTTTTAAAGACTGCTTACTTCATTGTGTTTTAACCTCAGTTGTAAAGGATTGTTTTAAGGATCCCATGGGATACTCCTCGCAAACCGTTTTACACGCTGCATATGGCGATTCACCTCTGGCGTGGCTCCTTCCTGCGTGCGCCAAAGGTGTCTTACTTGTTGGCGGCTTAGTGAATCCATGGGTGTCTTGCCTTAGTGAATTATATACATAGATTGTCCTTTATACGTTTTATGTGCACTGAGACCCCTGTGTCTGTGTGTGCTGGGTGCCTTTACACTGCTAATTTTTTTTTCTGGCCATGCTCAGATATTGCTTGTAAGTAGGACGTATCTTGCAAGAATCTCATGTTCTATATCCCCGCGAGACGCTCCGTGGCCATTCTCTTTCGTCTTGCGGGTCTTTTATTTGTCTTGTGTGATCTAAACGTGAAGATCACGTATCATCTCCTAGTTATTCCCTCCCGCAGAATTTTTTTTATAATAGAGAGATACACACATATGAGGGACATTCAAAAGTTTCCGCACTTTTATATTTTCGTTGGAAACGGTGAAGGCAGGAGGAATAGTAATTGGGCATTAAAAAGTTGGTATGACGCTGGGAAAATTGCATGAATATGTAGAAAATTGATGTAATTTGTTTTTGAAATTCATAATAAATAGAGTTAAAAAAAAGTGTGGTAACTTTTTGAATTTGTCTTGTGTATATATAACATGCAAAAATCAGCGGTTCCATTTCATCTTTAGATTGTGTCACATTTTGGACATTTATTTGTTTATTTAAACAAACACAATGGTAAGGTGATAAGTTTGTGCATTTACGAACCCCTGTTCACTGCATATGCTTGCCCTTGCCTCCCTCTTTCTTTGCGCATCTTGTTGCCTTTGTTCATCGAACATTGCTGTCTTCTTGTGGATGCCAGATAACATTACGCCTGGGCATGGATGCCAGACATTTTGCCATTTTCTATTTACACTGTACATTTGGTCACAGGAGCCTAGAGGTAATTCTGGGAGAAGAAGGTCAAACCAAACTGGGGCTCCGAATTGGCCGCTCTCAGTAAAAACGGGATAATTGAGGGTCGTCATTAAATCTTACGAGGGATAGAAGAAAACCTGAAGACACCATTCGGATACAAAGACATGGGCAGGAATTGAACTCTGCTAAGGACTAGAAGCTAGCATCCAAGTAAAGGCTGGCCGGTGATTGTAATATGCATCGTAGATTTGCTGATGGAAGCAGTTATTAAGAAAAAAGATTGGGCAGCACCTGTCTAGAACAGGAATATTAGGAAATATTTAGAGACGGAGGTCGTGCTTCATTAACATTCTGGAATTTTATGAGGAAGCATCAAAAGCATATGCTTATAGAGGTACACATGAGGTTATTTATCTGGATTCTCAGAAGAGTTTTGATAAGATACCACATGATGCGTTTAGTGAGCCAGCTAAGATAAGTGGGAATTCAGGAAGCAAAGGGTGATGGTCGGAGGAACTTTATCTGAATTACGTAATGCTAAAAATGGTGTCCCTCAGGATTTAGTGCTGGACCTGCTTCTCTTTTTAATAAACATCAATGATCTCAACAAGAACATCTTCAGTAGGCTGGTTCAGTTTGCAGATAATCCTAAACTACAGTAGGTGGAAGGGCAGGTAATCTACAATCAGTCAGATCATTAAAGAGGGACCTAGAATGAATACAAGCTTGGGCAGATTCATGGTAGATGAAATGTATTGTAAGCAATTATAAAGTATAACATGTAGGAAGTATTAGATTTGAGTATGCAATGACATATTTGAATCTCCAAAGTCTGCCTTATGAGAAGAACCTGGAAGTCCTATCAGACTATCTTCAGCTATAGAACATACAGTAACGTTCTGTTAAAGGAAAATTTTGATATTTTTCAAATCAAGGATATTTCTTCTCAAACATTGTATGTATGCATTTGCCACATGAAATTGTGTTCCAAAGCCCAGCGTTTTCTATAAACTTAGAAAAATATCCTGATGCTTTACAATGGATGCAATGGGGCATGAAGCACCACCGTAAAAAACAAAAGCCTAAAAGTTACAGAAGGCCGCTACTTTGAGTTTCAGTAAAACAAAATATGTCTTCTGTGTTTACGACTCAAGTGTGTGACAACAAAGGGGATTTGGAAAAAAATCATTTTATTGCATTTTCCTGGTACTATTTTTTATCAAAGTAAGAATACGTTTTCTGTTTGCGTGTTTGAGTTTGCAAATGAATACAGGAGTAATCAAAACAAAACCAAACACGCGGTACAAACAGTTTACTGTGATTTGGTCTTTCGAGAGGAAACTAACAAGAAGACAAACGCTGAGATAGCACGCACAGTTGGTTTTCTTTTAAAATTGCCGCACTTCATAACATTGGTATTTTGTTTTGTTCAAAAATGATATGAATAAGCTCTTTCACAATGTGTGTGTAATCGCAAGATGCAGATTAATACTCAACAACTGCCTTGCCTTGAAAATTGGACATTTCCGAAAAGTTTTAAGACTTTTTTGGCTTTATCTGTGCCTCCAATGTAAAATGGCTCTGCAGGCAAAATGTTGTTTTTTATTGTAATTTATAGAAAATGTTTAACTTTAGAACACAATTTCTCATTACAAATACATACATCCCAAGTTTGTGAAGAAATAACTTTGACTTGAAAATACTAAACCTATCCTTTATGAAGATTAATAATAAGGTGTCAGGTTGTGAAATATAAGTCAAGGGAGGTTATGCTTAAGTTACATAACGTGCTAGTGAGGCCTCACCCTGGACTACCGTGTCGAGTTTTGTTCTCCATGTTACAAAAAGACTTAGCAGCACTAGAGAATGTGCTAAGAAGAGCAACGTGGCTGATTTCAGGACTGTGACGCATGAGCTTTGAGGAGAGATTGAAAGAGCTGAACCTTATCAGTTTAGTGATTAAGAGGTGACATGATGTAATGCAGCGGTTCTCAAACGTTCGTATTTCGCGACCCATATTTTCTACCTGGAATAATTCTGCGCCCCCTGCATAATATAAGATAGATGAGAATAACTCACGATACAACTAACAAAGGTATGATACTCGTTCGTTGTCACGGTATCCTATCACTTTTACTTCCATAACATTTGCATGTGTTCGGCTAACTTCAACGAAATATTTGCAATTTATTTTTTTTTAAGTGCTTTAATAACTTAAAATACATTGTGTGGTTTTTGGTAGTAATTCTAATCCCAAAAACAAAGAATAAATAATTTATTCTTATTTAATTATTTTTTTATGTAAAGAAACAATTAAATATGTTTTAATGTTTAAAAATCTCGTAAACGAGGATACCGATGAAGTCAATCAGTGCGAGACGAATGTATTTTTGTCCAACAAATATTATACCGCTGTTAGTTGTATCATGAAAATAACCCAATATGCAGTAAATTATTTAACTCAATTTGGCAATATTGGCTACGCTGCCATTTTGGTGTAGTCGCACCGTTTTATCACCTGATCTACTGTTACCCGAATGTTTGTGACAGATCCCGATACGTCTCAAACTTTCTGGATTGAAAATACGCGACTATAAAAGCAGCAGCAGCGGCGGCGCCGCTCGTCATAGAAACAAACTTCAAATAGAAAAGGAGCTCAGAGTGTCTCTAGAATATCAAACCAAACCTGGACAGGCTGTGCACTTTACAGCAGGCACATATTCGTCATCTGTGGTGGGTTGGTTCCTGCCTTGTGCCCTGTGTTGGCTGGGATTGGCTCCAGCAGACCCCCGTGACCCTGTGTTCAGATTCAGCGGGTTGGAAAATGGATGGATGGACATATTAGTCATTAGATCTATGCCTTAGAAATGTTTTATTTTAATATTAGTTATAATGCATTCATTGTGATTATATGCTTGCAAATTTCAATTTGAAATAAAAATGTAAAAAATTAATCTTGATGTCGTGTTCATTTATTCAACGCCCCCCTTGTACAGCTTCAGCACCCTCCCCCCAGGGGGGCGCGCCCCACAATTTGAGAACCGCTACTGTAATGAGATGTCAAGCAGGATGACACCTTTTATTGGTTAACTGAACTGATTTCAATATGCAAGCTACTGTGGCCCCTTCTTCTTTAGGTAGATTGTAATCATGAGGTGACATGATTGAAGTTTTTGAAATTATTAAAGGAATTAGTATGTTGGGTGTTAGTATACAATGAGTTCAGCAACAATTACATAGAAAACTGTATATACATGCAGTAAATAAAATTGCTAACCAGAGCTAACCACTGTATCACTCGCAGGAGACAAGATTAGAATACTAGCCTTATGGAATTTGAACATTCTCCCTGTGCCTACTTTGGTTTTCCTCCCCATCTTTGCATTCCAGCATCACTTGATGATGAACTAAATTGTGTTATACCCTTGCTGTTTGCTTGTGTAATATTAGGATGTCATACAGGAAAGCCGCCCAAGCCGACAGCGCCTGTCGCAGCAGTACCACCGACGGCAACGATTGCTCTCCTCTTCTATGGCTAAAATCTCTTCTGACGTGGTCCCGTCTGCCTCTATTGCCTGGTCGCTCACCTCCACCCATGGTGCCTGCGTCGCTTCAACTGCCCAGATTGGGATATTAACTGTCTGCATCATCTGCTGAATCATGGCATCCAGCTTTACAATGTGTATGCAGATATCTGGCAGCTCCTCCCCCTCAGTTGTGCCCCAGGGCAACTGGATGGTGGCAGCTCTGTTGCCCCCATCAGTTCGATATGCTCCCAGTCCAGTACTCACCAATGCCTGAGTGTCCTTGGAAGAATTTAAAGGGAAAAGGATGAGCAGGTGGAATGCTTTGTTGAGATCTTGTTGAAACAGTTCCATGCTGGACAGAAAGAGGACCCAAAGTCTTTCCATGTCCTCTCGATCCCGGGTGTTAAGCTTCCCATTGGTAAGCAGGTTGGTGAGGCGGATCTGTAGGCCTGTGAAGAGACACAACTTGTCATTTAGTCTCCTGGCCTCAGTACGGACTTATCAGTTTGCCTCATATCTCCTTTATTATACAGTAATCCTTTAATATGTTCACATGGAACGCAAGTTAGTGGTCTTGCTCAGCATTCACATTGACTGAATAAAATGGGCGAGTAAGATGACAGATGGCTTTTCACGCAAGGAGTCAGTGGCTGAGCTGCACTTTCTCACATGAACGATCAGCACGTGCGAACTGAAAGATGAGATGAACTGGAGAGACCTTCTAAGGGGACTGTAGCTGATCTGGGAGGTCCACCATCCATCCATTTCTAAACCCAATGAATTCAGCTGTGGTCAGACTCAGTAGATTAAATGGGAAAAGGAGAGACCCTAATCAGTCAAAAGCGAGGCTTAGCGACTGAACAAGAAGAGAGGAGACCTGCTATGAGTCACACTGTCTGGCAGTGCATGTTCTAGGTTGTGAGGAGACCTTGGTAGAGTCATAGGGTGTGAGGATGTGAGTGGACTAAATAGGAAGTAAAGAGACCTGGTTACAGTGGGAGTCAATGACTGAGCAGGAAGGGGATGAGACACAGTGGGGGGTCAACGCCTGAAATGGGGGGTGAGGAGGCCTGGTCATTGTTACACACAGAGTTAGTGACTAACCGAGAAGAAGAGAAGGCATAATTAGAGTCACACTGATAGTCTGTCATTAAACTGGAGAGGTGAGAAAAGCTCAAAAGAAACACAACAGGAGTCCCTCACCCACCTGGAGGTGAAACAACCCAACTCAAAATTGCAGCAGGAGCACATTGAAAGGTGAGGAGATGCGGGAGACACTGGTGACTCGGGAGTGGAAGAGGCCTTCAAATTAGCTCGATCCAGCTTTGCTCAGAGTTATACTGGGAGTCACTTGACTAAATGACCAAGGCAGATTCATGCTGTTAGTCATTAGCTGAATTATTGGGATGAGAAACTGCTTAGAGTCACAATGAACGTTTGTGGGGGACCTGGAAAGGAAGGAGATCTCTTCAGAGTCACAATGGGTGTCAAAGGCCGAGTTAGCAGCTGTGAATACCTCATGAGGTCACACGGATCAGTGACTGGGAAGTGAGGACATCTTGTCAGAGTCACATGGGGGTGCCAGTGGATTAAATGAGAGGTGAGGGGACCTGCTCAGAGTCATGCTGGGAGTGAATGGCTGAACCAGTGGCTGAACTGCTTAAGTGAGGAGACAATCTTAGGCTGACACTACAAAAGATTGGCTTGATGATGGTAGGAGAAGACAAATTGTTCAGAATCCCACTTGGAGGATTTGGTTAACTAACAGACTTAATGTTTTGAACTGAAATGTGTGGCTTCTTTTAGCTGCTACTCACCACTGCTAAGCTGATGAGTCTTTCGACGAGCTTCTTCAAGTTCCTCCCTTAAGGGTCCACAGTCAGAACTTCCTCCAAGGCAAAGCGTCAACTGTTGGAAACAGGCCGTCACTTGGGTTAGAGATGACCAGCCTTTCCTGCACTCTTTTACTGCCTCCTGGGCAGCCAAGAGCTCGCCCACAGAGCGTCGCCAGCGACTCAGCATCTTAAAAGTCCATTCCAGTGAGTGTGGAGCCCTGGAGATTAAAGCAATTGGGAGAGATTCAGGAAATGTGACATACTGCAGAATTTGGTAGACCAATGATGAGGCAAGACCAGCTTAGGGGCAACATGACTTTGGGGGTGCCAACACATAGGTCTCCCTACACTTTGATTAAATGTCAGTGTATTGCATCACGCGTAACTTAAGATAGATAGATAGATAGATAGATAGATAGATAGATAGATAGATAGATAGATAGATAGATAGATAGATAGATAGATAGATAGATAGATAGATAGATTAGCAGCTTCAGTTCCCAAGCAGACTTGTCAACCAAATGGAACAGATTTTTGAAGCACATGCTCCTAATGTTCAAATCTAAATCCTTGATGTGAAGGATACATTCAGTAATTTTGGACCTTACCATGCATTTCCATCTTCCAGTCCATGGCTTCCAGTGGCTATCAGACCCGGCGCATTACAGACTTCCCAGAGTGAAGACAGCGTACCATATAGGATGAGCCATTCGGAATGTGGGCGGCACGGTGGCACAGTGGGTAGCGCTGCTGCCTCACAGTTAGGAGACCTGGTTTCGCTTCCCCGGTCCTGTGGAGTTTGTATGTTCTCCCCGTGTCTGTGTGGGTTTCCTCCCACAGTCCAAAGACATGCAGGTTAGGTGCATCCTAAATTGTCCCTAGTGTGTGCTTGGTGTGTGTGTGTGCCCTGCGGTGGTTTGTTTCCTGCCTTGCACCCTGTGTTGGCTGGGACTGGCTCCAGCAGACCCCCGTGACCGTGTAGTTAGGATATAGCAGGTTGGATAATGGATGGACATTCGGAATGTGTGGATTGCATTACTTCATGTGCCTCGCTGCAGCTCATCACTGCATAACTCTCTGTTTGTGTTTTTCTTAGTGACCTCTGGCCAACGAGGTTTGTAAAGACGTTAGTGAAAATGTGATGGTGCAGGTGTCCTCATGCATCTACATTTATGATCACAAGGGCTGCCCTTCATATGGATGTGTGGTTGTGTTCATAAATATTTGAATGCTAGTTGTGTTTCTGTCTGTTATTTGTATCGATATGCATCCTGCTGTGTCATCTCATGTACAAGTAATTCCATCGGTGTGTGTGTTTTCATTAATCGTCACTTAAGCATGTGGCCAAAGCATCATTGCATATCAGTCTGCTGTGAAGTGTTATCAGAAAAGGCAAAATGCACCTGTAACGTCTTGTACATATGTGTGTGTGCGTGTGTGTAATGTCCAGTGGCAGGATGGTATATGTTTGGGCCAACACTAAATGAGTACATGGGTATGAGCTCATTGCCCCTCCTGTATTAAACAAGTGACATTTTATGAGCGTGTATACTTGCGTGCGATCACTAGTGCAGCGTTTCTCAACCTTTACGTATTTGCGACCCGAGTTTTCATAACAGTTTTAATCGCACTCCCCTAACGTTTTTTGAAAGGAGCCCACTAATACCAATTTGTTCTTTTTTAATTAATGATATATCATGGATGTATATTTTATTATACCTCCTTAACTTTTATCGCCATTTATCTAACTCTATATTTATTTTTCTAGTATCAAAATGTAGTTTAAGTTAATTTGGTTTGGTTTCAATAGATGTATTTTCATACAGGGTGTCCTCGGTTTACGACACAGTTCCGTTCCTACAACAGTGTTGTAAACCGAATTTTGGTGTAAGTTGAAACAAACCCTAGCGAAGGTCACTTACCTACCTTAACACATTTACAAAATCATTATCTAGAACATAAAAACACAACTAAGCCACAGAAAAAGGAAAAGGACATAAATATACTGTACTGTACACTCTACTGTAGTAACAGAAAAAAACGAGTGTAATAAAAATCCTTACCTTTATTCCTTCTCACATCTCGAATTTTTTTAAGTTTCATGGGAGTGAGCGTTGTAAACCTGAAACGTTGTATGTCGAGACGTTGTAACTCGAGGACTCTCTGTATTTTCGATTCTTGTTTTCTTTTTTTCACATCTTCGCGCCCCCCTTTTTGTTACTTCGCACCCCCCTAGGGGGGCCCTGCCCCACAGGTTGAGAACCACTGGAGTAGTGACTTTTCAAAGCTCAAGTTCAATTTATTTATTGCATGTGTACGGAACATTGTAATTCTTACTCTTTTGCATCGGTACATTTTCACTGAAGCATTAGTGTGCATGCAGTCATAAATACACAGTATATTATATAATTAGGATATTAAGGCCTACCATTTTCTGACTGTGTAGCCAACTGTGACTCTGTGTGTATATATATATATATATATATATATATATATATATATATATACTGTCTTTTTGACCCTGGAAAACCAGACTGAAACAAGGAGACAAGAAATCTCTGTCTTCTCAGCAGTTTAGTTTAGTAAAAGAATGTTGCCAGGATGGCACACACATCGCTTTTGTTTCTAATTAAAAAATTAAAAATTAAAAAAAGGAACAGATGGCTTGGCACCAGAAAAGTTGCACCAGATGTCCAGAAGTTTCATCACAAAATTATGGTAAGTGGCCTTGTATCAATATGTGATCATAACTGCCCAAGTGATCATCACAACGATCTCATGTAGTGATATACAGGAATGCGTCATATTTCCAACTTTATGATCATAAATGCCCCTATATATTTATGAATACATACATTTATATAAGTGAAGGTCTGTGATACAGTTTGCATATTTGTAGGCATACAGGAGTCAAAGGCAATAAATAGCAAACAAGGAAGGGGGTAGTAGGTGGGTGCAAGTGGATATATATATATATAAATACTGTATACATATGTGTATATATATATATAAATACTGTATACATGTGTATATATATAAATACTGTATACATGTGTATATATATAAATACTGTATACATATGTGTATATATATATAAATACTGTATACATGTTTGTATATATATATATAAATACTGTATACATGTGTATATATTGTCACACACGTGCGCATGGGAGGCAGCTAAAGGGCTTGAGTGAAGGCAGTTCGGAGGCATGCCGGGGTGGCAGAGTGCACTGACTCTTTTCTCCCTTGCCTGTAGACCATCCCGGGGGATTTCACCTGGATCTCCTGACATCACTTCCGGGACTGAGCCAATGGAAGTCGGCCACACCAGCTCCAGTCCCTCTGATGTCACCTCCGCTGAGCCAATGGTGGAAGACCACGTGCCAGATCCATACGACCTCACTTCCTGTCTCCCCTTTAAAACCTGCCCCTTTTTTTTTTTGTTTCTTTAGTCTTGTTTTGGACTCGGTTGTGTGCACTTCAGTGCTCTGTATTTTGTTAAAGAAAAACGACTTTTGCAGCCAGGATACCACAATATACGGGTGGCTGCCCCAACTCTTTATCTGTCAATGTCTCGTTCTTGTGACAGTGGCGTAGTTGGCAGGATGGAGAAGTCCCGGAGGAGAAGGGGACAGGACCTGCAATATACCCAGGTGGGGCGTGCGGGGCCGAGTATTCAGGCGGGAGGGTGCCCGTGGTTCGGCGTGACCGGTGCGGGCGCCGCTCCTGGCACTCATAACTAGCCCATCTGGAGTGGCCAGGGAGTGTGCGGGTGGGGCTCACAGAATTGGGCTGCCCTGGAGGGAGGAAAAGGGACTCAGTATGCTCTCTTGGGGGAGAGTGCCTGCCTCCCTGCGAAACCAAAGCCCCATTTACCACCTAGGGGTGCCCCAGACTGGCAGGTGAATAAAATAAAACATGGAGGTTGGACCCTGAGCGGCCAACCAACAAACAAGCCTGGTCCTTATGGGCAATGGTAGGGCATTGGCTACGGCCATTTGAAAACACGCCCTACCAAATAATAGAGCAGGTAGCTTGCTATCTGCTCCTGGAAGCGCTTCCCGTGGCTTCACCCAGCCGGTTTGGGGCGGCGGTTCAAGAACATGGCTGAGCTCATAGAGCTTATGGAGACGCAGAGGGCGGCCTCACACTCTGGGGAGCAGAACCGTCCTCATGTCAAACTCAGCCGGGTGCGTTCCAAGACCTAGCCCCACCCTGTACAATCCGGAGCCCGTATTGGGTCCAGCGGGCGCGGGCGCAAAACCGCTTGGAGGCAAGGAGGAATGCAGGTGGAGGGTGAGGAGGGTTGGTGTGCTCTGGCTAATCCGTTGGCGGTCCCACATACTGGCGTGGTGATCGTCAACGGACACAAGACCACAGGTTTGTTCGACTCCGCAGCAACATTTCATTGTTGCCCGCCGCTTTGTGCAACCGCAACAGTGGCTAAATTTAAGACCGGTATAACCTGTGTCCACGGAGACATCCGCTGGTACAGGTCCGCCGCTGTGTCATCAGTTACGGAGGGTCAGTTCGTAAGCTCACCGTAGCGTCCTACCTGATCCTCCACACCCGGTGATACTAGGGCGGACTGGTCTAAAATCAAAAGCGGTGAGACACATACCACTCCGGGGTTAATTTGGGCCTCGTTATGGACGGAGATAACCCGTCTCAAGCTGCCTCCACGCCGTGTAATCAGCCGGCAGAGAGAGCGAAGCAGTCGCCCTGACTGGCGTGGCAACTCCGGGCCGTCGCGGGCTAACACGTCATCCACCAGCGCCGGCGGCGGGAGAAACCACGCCCATTGAGGTCGACGCTGACCCTCTCTCCGTGTTGCGGTTCCAATTTAAAA
This sequence comes from Polypterus senegalus, assembly GCF_016835505.1. NCBI lineage: Eukaryota > Metazoa > Chordata > Cladistia > Polypteriformes > Polypteridae > Polypterus > Polypterus senegalus. Next base: position 9,132,258 of record NC_053167.1, read on the forward strand.
AGCGCCGGCTTCTTTTAGAAGGGAGCAATGGAATGATGACTCCCTGAAGTTTGTAAAAAATGCAGTGGTCCTTGTCAATGGCCAGCGCACTAATCAGTCGATGCCACAGGGCCCCTACTTTGTGCTAGATAATGACCTCCTTTACCGTGTAGCAATGCATGACGGGCAGGAGACGAGGCTGCTGCTAGTGCCGCGTACCTTCCGGCGGCAGGTCTGTGAGCTAGCACACGCCCACCTCCTAGGTGGCCACCTGGGCACCGAAAAAACTCTGGAGCGGATCAAGCTCCGTTTCTACTGGCCAGGAATTAATGAGGAGGTTCGCCGCTTTGGCGCTTCCTGCCCGGAGTGTCAACTGCGACAAATTCCTAGGAGGGACCGTGCTCCTCTCATTCCTATTCCACTGATTGGCGTTCCCTTCCACAGAATCGGGTCGACCTGGTGGGACCCTGGAGCCCTCAGCCCGAGGACACAAGTACATTTTAGTCCTCGTGGATTACGCTACACGATACCCCGAAGCTGTTCCGTTGCGCTCAGCTACCTCTAAAGCCATCGACGGGAATTACTAGGGGTATTCGCGTGGGGATCCCCAAAGAAGTCTTGACAGACCAGGGGACCCCCTTCACCTCGGAAACGTTCAAGGAGACTGCCAGATTACTGAAAATAAAGCATTTAAAGACCTCGTGTATCATCCTCAAACCGACGGATTAGTAGAGAGGTTTAATCAAACTCTCAAGCAAATGCTGCGTAAGGTGGTCAGCGAGGATGGAAGGAACTGGGATCAGCTCCTCCCCTCGTCCTTTTTGCCTATCGGAAGTCCCACAAGCCTCCACGGGGTTCTCCCCTTTTGAACTACTATACGGGCGACAACCTCGGGGCATATTAGATATTTTGAAAGAAGGCTGGGAAGAAGAGGCTCTTCCCTCCACAAACATACTGGAGTATATCGCGCAGTTCGCGATAGATTTGGAAAAATTCGCCTGTCCTTAAAAGTCACATGAAGGAGGCTCAAGCAGCACAGGCCCGGTACTACAACGCGGCACGTCTCTTTGGGAGATCCGCCCGGGAGATCGCGTCATGGTCCTAGTGCCTACCTCCCACTCTAAATTGCTTGCCCACTGGCAGGGCCCCTGAAGTTAAGGAGAGGAAGGGACTGGTCGACTATTTGGTGAGTCAACCCAATCGTCGGCCAAAGGAGCGGGTTTATCATGTGAACCTGCTGAAACCGTGGAAGGACAGGGACCCCGATCCCTCCTCCGGCCAGCCCCGCTCACTCTTCGCTCACACACACGACCTTAACTTCGGCACGGACTTAAGTCCCAGACAGCGGCAGGAGCTGGAAACAGTTATCCGGACCGTTCGGGAGGTAGTCAGTGAGAACCCGGAAGGACCTCTCTGATTGAGCACAACATCGTGACAGAGCCTGGGGTTGTTGTCCGAGAACGCCCGTATCGTCTTCCCGAGGCAAAAAAGGCTGAAGTGGAGCTTGAGATCAAGCGCATGCTGGAGCTAGGTGTGATTGAGGAAAGTTATAGTCCCTGGTCCAGCCCCATTGTGCTCGTCGGTAAGCCTGGCGGAAGTTGGAGGTTCTGCAATGACTTCCGTCGGCTTAATCAAGTCTCCCAATTTGATGCTTATCCAATGCCACGCGTGGGCGACCTCCTCGAGAGGCTTGGACAGGCTCAATACCTGACCACACTTGACATGACGAAAGGGTACTGGCAGGTTCCTTTAACGGACTCCGAAGGTAAAACGCGTTTAGTACCCCTAGCGGACACTGGCAGTATCGTGTCCTTCCATTTGGGTTACACGGGCTCCAGCAACCTTTCAGCGTCTGGTGGACAAAGTGCTTCGGCCTCATAACTCATACAGTGCTGCCTACCTGGATGACGTGGTCATCTATTCCAGCACATGGAAGGAACACCTACAGCATGTCCAAGCGGTATTACGGACACTTGGTGAGGCCGGGCTCCGGATTAATCCCAGGAAATGCTTCTTCGGATTAAGCGAGCCAAATATTTAGGCTACCTGGTGGGTGGGTACCGTAAGGCCACAGTGCTCCAAAATTGATGCCATTCTGAAATGGCCCCGTCCGCGAACCAAGCGGCAAGTCCAAGCCTTTCTCGGGTTAGCCGGGTACTACCGCCGGTTTGTACCCCGGTTTTCGGAGAGAGCGGCGCCCTTGACGGATTTAACAAAGAAGAGGGCCCCGAACATTGTGGTATGGACTGAAAAACAGGCGCTGCATTTAGTGACTTAAAGCAGGCCCTTACGTCCACACCTGTTTTGATGGCACCTAACTTTTCTTTGCCTTTCATCCTCCAGGCGGACGCCGGACACAGGCCTGGGCGCCGTGCTGAGCCAAAGCGTCGATGGTGTGGAGCACCCCATCATGTTCCTGAGCGGAAACTGTTGGACCGGAGACCAGGTATGCTGCGGTGGAGAGGGAGGCTCTGGCGATTAAATGGGCGATTACTCAGCTGAGGTACTACCTGTTGGGCGGAATTCACCCTTGTCACGGACCATGCACCCCTACAGTGGATGGCCCTCCACAAGGAGTCGAATCCGCGGGTCACCCGGTGGTTTCTTGACCTGCAGCCGTACAAGTTTTCGCTCGTTCATCGTCGGGGCGCTCTCCACGCCAACGCTGATGCTCTTTCTCGGGTTCACGACCTCTCGGTTAGGTCGCCCGACCCGTCGGGTCTGGGCTAAGGGGGCCTTGTCACACACGTGCGCATGGGAGGCAGCTAAAGGGCTTGAGTGAAGGCAGTTGGAGGCATGCGGGGTGTGGCAGAGTGCACTGACTCTTTTTCTCCCTTGCCTGTAGACCATCCCCGGGGGATTTCACCTGGATCTCCTGACATCACTTCCGGGACTGAGCCAATGGAAGTCGGCCACACCAGCTCCAGTCCCTCTGATGTCACCTCCGGCTACTGAGCCAATGGTGGAAGACCACGTGCCGGATCCATACGACCTCACTTCCTGTCTCCCCCTTTAAAACCTGCCCCTTTTCCTTTGTTTCTTTAGTCTTGTTTTGGACTCGGTTGTGTGCACTTCAGTGCTCTGTATTTTAAAGAAAACGACTTTTGCAGCCAGGATACCACAATATACGGGTGGCTGCCCCAACTCTTTATCTGTCAATGTCTCGTTCTTGTGACAATATATAAATACTGTATACATATGAGTATATATATATATAAATACTGTATACATATGTGTATATATATATATAAATACTGTATACATGTTTGTATATATATAATTACTGTATACATATGTGTATATATATAAATACTGTATACATATCTGTATATATATATATATATACACACACACTAGCTGCGTGTGGTCTTCAGGACAAAAAACAACCTCCCAACACTCCCTAGCAGTTTTACTTCATTGATGAGCTTGCAGAGGCGTCAGCTAAGTGGGCCGTGGCAGGCCGTATCTTGTCCTAGAAGTACATGTAGTTGAGTGCAGCTGTGGCACAAACTGAGTTCTTGTCTCATCGTAGCTCATTGTGTGAACGTACAACGTGCATGTGCCACACAGCTGAGGTTATCTGCTTGGGTCGAATGAGAAGTGAGGTGCATGCAAGCGCTTATAAAATGTAAAAGTGCAGGCACGGGCCATCTCACCAAGTTCAAGTCTCACTTGTTTAAGCTTTTACGTATTCCATAGAATTCAAACCAACTCTCGTGGCTGTGGTTGAGCGTGAGCAGAGCAGACTGCTCCACACACACACACACACACACACACACATACACATGGTACTTAAAAGATGCTATTACTATGAATGTTAAACTGCTTTGTTATTTTTAGTTTTTAGCTATACAGGCATCACCAACTGGTGCCCCAACGCTTTATGATATCTCTGTCTTCTTATTAATATATTGATATTGTACAACAGGCAGTCCCCGGGTTACGTACGAGATAGGTTTGTACTTAAGTTGAATTTGTAGGTAAGTCAGAACAGGTACATTAATTTTAATAAATGCTATTGTTGACCGACTGTAACCAAGTGCTCTGCCAATGAATGATGGAGTTTCACCTCTCTCTGACCTTTTTATTATTTCTATTATTTTCAATGGTGATGGTTTTTCTCTTCTTTACTGTATCACCAGCACTTGCATCAGATTTGTGTTTCAGAGACATTCTTGAAGGGTGAAGACAAAAGGTTAAGATGAGCTCTTCTGCACAGCACTGTACACGCTATCACAGCAGGAAGACTCCCGTCGCCAACACGTCTGACGTACTGACAAGAGACAACTTCCTGCTATGTGTGTAACAGAACAAGCAGGCTTGCTATTGAGAATGAATGGGGTCGGCGAGGAGCGGTTCATCACCAGCCCACCCCACCGTAACCACAGTATGCTGCCTGCAGCGTCCGCCCACCGAGAACAAACACGTGAATCGCCCAACCCCAATTCAACAGGCAGCCATCCGAGGCACACTACAATGCTACCCCCGCCGCCCGTTCACCCTCAACGGCCCCTGTTCAGCCACAACCGGGTCAGTGCTTGCAGCATTACCAGCCGTGTGTGCTGGGTGGGCAGTGAAACGCCCCCCCTCCGCTCCATCCAGCCTGCGTCCAGTCAGGAGCAGTAGCTGCGGTGTCGTAGTGGGTGGGCAGCGAACCATCGTCCTGCACAAGAGCGATAGCTGTGGCCCTGGTGGCTATGGACCACGGGTCACTGCTTGCCGCTGGGAGACGCCCGAAGGAACACTACACTGCACAAGCAACGAAATTGCCCCCCTCCAGCCACTGCTTGCGGCGTCCCCAGGCCGAAGATGACAGAGCAGCAGTTACTGATGCGCATGCGTCGCAGCTGCTTCCTCCTTCGTAAGTCGTAGGTCAGATGTCCGTAACCTGGGGACTACCTGTATATATATATACGGTATATATATATATATATACATATACTGTATAAATATATGCAGTATAGTAATAAGAAGACAGAAATATCATAAAGGGAATTTTGCGGTCCTTGCACACTGCTACATATTCCTTTATGTAGTGTCCATGTCCATCTATGTGTGTAATGGTTGTACTTTGTTACATGCGTGTCACCACTAAGGTCCTAGTCCATTGGCATGACTGATCACAAGTGCACAATGGATTTCATATATGCAGATACGTGCAGGCGTCCTTTTACATGTGCATGATGATTAATGTCCTTCCTTCTTCCTTGGTTTTTGATCACCAGTGTCCTTATACTTGAACGTGATCACTAGCGTCCATGTTCATCTTTGCGTGTGGTTACATCTGTTCAGACGCTCCCATATGTGTGCATGTGATCACCAGTGCCATTTTGTGTGTCAGTCTTCTCCAGTATGTACATTTGTCTACTATTGCCTTTTTACAGCTCTCTGTGTGTGTTATCACTTTTCATTTGTATGATCACAAATATTTAACTCAATTAAATTGTATGTGTGTGATCAAAAGCGTGAGCAGGTCTATATGATCACAGGTTCACGATCACATGGGTCCAGGTGATTTTGGATAGGTTTTTGAGTGTGTGTGTGTATGAAAGAGACATCACATGTGTGTGTGTAACATACATAACAAACCTAACGTAACATGCATGTGTTCGAGTAAAATTACAAAGGTGCCCTGTGCACCAAGTGACCCGCTCATGTAACCCTGTCAAACCACCGCTCATTCTCCGGAGTGATCTACAGACAGAGATGAAGATGAAGGCCAAGTGATTACCTCAAGAGGAGTGACACCCCTCAGCTTCTCTGGCTCTGGTGTCCTCAGCAGCTCGACTTTGCCTTTGGTCTTGCTGTCTGCTTGCAGAAGAGTGGGAGGCTGCACGCTTGTCCTCTTGGTCCACTTTGTTGGATCTTCCAGCTGCCAAACTTGTCCCCCTGACTTCTTGTGGTTTTAGCTCCTTCTTTTTTTTCTCTCCCTGGTCTGCACTTCAAGCCTTCTGGCTGCATGGACTTTGAACGTCTTGACCGAGCGGCATGTTTTACGGCTGGAAATCTTTGCAGGAGCGTTTGGCCGTGTGATGTCAACCTTTCCGTCGCTCTACTGATTAGAGAGAAGAGGGCGGGGATCTTCACAAGCGCTCCCCAAGGAGACCCCTGCAACAATGCCACTGGGATGATCGAGCCGCGTAAAAACAGCCTTGTTTTCTTTTATGACATTATTTTCCATTCATGCTTCAAAATAAAAACAAAAAAAACACCTACCACCCGGTGAAAGAGGCCTGAGCCGCCTGGCACCGATGCCCAAAAAGAGACGCGGTCACCCCTGGCAGGGCTGCAACCCGGCAAACTCGAACTTCACTTATCTTACGGCTGTCAGCATGATGTGAGTTCCTCCCTCGAGACTTTGGCTCCCATAACTGAGCTCTTCTCTTTGTCTCGGGGCGCCAGGCACTGCAACTTTCTTCACCAGTTTGCTTTCTGCTGTGCGAAGCCAGGGAAGCCGCAAATGAGAGAGCATCTCTGTGGGCTTTGATTCCAGGCAGAGAGCCGGAAATGGATGAGTCTTGCTAAAAGCTTTAATGGGTTCAACACATTAGCCAGCCCAGGCTATCATGGGCGTTGTTAGTGTCATTAGCACACAGCTTTCTGGGCAAGGAGGCTCGGCAGCAAGGCCTGGGGCTTCTACTTGTTGCTCGGGAACTGACGGGCTCCTGGGAATGTATGGAAAGAAGTTCATGCTGACCTGGGGAAGAACGCCAATGAGGTCATGAAGGGCAAAGATGTTGAAGAAAGGAGGTCTGCTGCTCGGGAACAGGCTAGAGTTTGCACTGCGTTCATCTTCACAAACAAGCACTTACGCCCCAATGGATCCTCAATGCAGTAAGCAGCTTCAGCAATTAATTACGTGATGAAGCCACAATGCACTGGGGACGACAACTGGGACACAAGCAATTGGACGACGTGAGAACTCAACAATCAGAGCAACTCTAGCTAAAATTAGGACCAGCACTTGCCAAAGAGTTAGCAGTTAGGAAACTCCTGATCTTGACAGGTTTAATTATAGCTGCCTTCGCTCCCGTGAGATCTCGGCTCGGAGCATCTGATACTGCCCTGCTCCCGGGGGCATTTCTGGCAGCTCGAAAGCAAACAGCTGGCACACACCGCATATTCCCACCTGCACTTCTGTGAGGTCAGCATTGGCTCCACTGACAATAAGTCCAATGGCTCCGATTGCCCTGCTGGGTTTGATTAAGATGTTTCATGTGCAGGACTGAACTCTTGCGTGGTGCCAGATGTGTAAAACATTTGGGGATGATGCTGCCAGGAATAACATTGTCTATAAATAAAATAATGGTCCAGGTGCCTACCTGGCACTGTCTGCCCACAGTCGTTTCCATTTATAAGGGTAAAGGCATCAGATCAGATATTCACACCTCCTGGAAGGTGCACTATGAAAGTGTGTCTGAGAAGAGCGTCAATGTAGAGTGCAGTCTGAGGCCAACCGTGATCCAGGCAAAGAAGAACCTCACACAGCCCTAAATATTGCACTGTGATTGGGGTGCCATGTATTCTGGTTCTGCCAATGTTATTACTCAAGCTTAAATTTATTCCTTATTTCTTTGATATGTTTGTTATTTTTTTATGTTTGCCTTTATGTAAATAATGTTTTCTTTGATTATCCGTCCATCCATCCATCCATTATCCAACCCGCTATATCCTAACTACAGGGTCAGGGAGGTCTGCTGGAGCCAATTCCAGCCAACAAAGGGTGCAAGGCAGGAAATAAACCCCAGGCAGGGCGCCAGCCCACCGCAGTTTCTTTAATTATGTTTTGTTTAATTATTTAATTTGTGCTGTGGAGTACAAAATCTGAACATTTTGGTTTATATTTCCATTATATTTTGTTCAAGACAAGACAACAGATAAACTACATTCAGGACAAATCAAAGCATGTCTTCTTCCCAGTTATACCTCACTTTTAAAATAGCTTTTCCAATAAAGAAAGGAAGACATGCTGGTGGCTCAATTACTTTATAACCTGAGAAAGGATGGACATCTAATTATTTTGCAGCCTGGGAAAGGAGGACATAGTGACACCTCAGAGAACATAAAAAGTTTTATTGTTTGGGAAAATGGACAGTGAATGCATTCTTCATAGTGACCGCTAGCCAATCAGAACACCTAACAATCGCATCTTGCAAAACCCCCCAATAGAATTTTAGAATAAATATGCCTCGTCTGAGGAGCGATACAGTGAGTAAGGAAGTAAGGAAGTGAGGAAGGAGGGAGGAAGAAGAAGGGACGAAGGCATCAGAAGAGAACAGAGTAACATCAAAGTGAAGCTGTTTCCATCTGGTCATCAGAAAAGCATCATGAACAACGACGAGTGCTAGATCACAAGCCGCCTGCGACATTCATCCTTGTCATCTGTAACTTTTTTCATTTTTCTAAAGACTATATATATCCAGACTTTTCTATCAGTCCTATTTTTTTATTCTTTGTTCCACTGGTATTATTATTATTCTTGTAATAAATACCATGCTGCTTTTAACTTTCTATGCTATGTCTTCATGTCTAGAGTGACTGAAGTAATAAGTTAGATTTCTTTGACCACCTGTTGCGGCTGGAGGTTTGCCATTACCTCTGTGCTGCGAGGTTTATTAAGGCTGAGGGTGAGAGCTCCACTCAATAGTAGGAAACAGTACTTAAAGGAAAGGCATTCTTGGCTGATAAATGGCCTATAGTCAAGGATGCTGAGCCTTTGTATATTTAAATGTATTCTTGTAGACCAAAAGTAATATTTAGGTCTGAGATATCATTAAAACATCGTATATTTTTCGTGCCGACAATAAGTAAGTCTCTTGAAGTGCTGAGAGAGTGACAGGCAGTGTTATTCCTAAGGCACTTGTGTGGTTTAAAGTGCTAGAGGTTAGTCAGCTGTGGGTGTGTCATTCATGGGGCACTGTTGTGGTTAGGGTCTGTGTATATACATATAGCTATGTATGTGTGTGTTAATCTTAAAGTGCAACAGTAGACCAACCGGATAACAAACTTGACAAGTACACTTACCCTTGAAGAAAAGCAGGTAATGGGTAAGTGGAGGGAAATACTACAATAATACAATTAGTAAGTGTTTTGTTTCTGAGCTGGCCAACATGGTTCAAGGTACCTTACCCAATTACCCACTCGATGCCCAAACCGGAAATGACGTCATCGGACCCAAGCAGAATTTCCCGTGATCGGTCTGCTAATGGAAAAGAGCCATCCCCTGGTTTGACAAGGAATTACTGTCTTTTGAGCCTTTCAGCTGCCGCCCATGGGCACGTGTGTGACACTAAGTGTTTACTTATGTGATGTGTTTATTTGTGCACACTGTGTGATTGGTTAATTCATATTTGAATGTACTATTATGTGCACGCTCTGTTGTGTTAATATTTCCCTACTACTGTGGGCCTTACACGCATGTACATTCGTGTTAAGTGATGTGACAATAAAAGTGACTTGACTTGACATCAGGTAAGAAGGGCTGGCGTGGAGATGTTCCCTATGAGGTGTAGGGTCACTTGGTCATTGTTGATAGGGTGCAAACTTGTAGTCCCAGAAGTAGGATGTACTACTACTATTATTGGTCTACCACCACAGAGGAAGAATCCAGTAGCAGGAAGAAGTGGATCACAGTAGCAGCCTTAGGAACGACTGATGCTAAGCCATCAGACCCGGGAGACGCGCTAACATGTGTCAGTTGCAGGCTGTAATCCACAAGAACTGAGCATGGCAACAGTCGTGTACAGTGGAGCAGGGGTGGTGTATTCATAAAAAGAAAATTAGATACACGGAAAAGGGGACTATATTTTAAGGGTGAGACCTTCTGTGACAAAAAGAAATGGCAAAGATCAAAACTAAAGAAAATGATGGCGGTAATGGTGCAAATAAAATAACAAATAAGCTTTGGATTAAAATCTAATGAAAGATTCAGAATCTGTGTCCAACAAATAAACATTGGAGTTCCCATAATACAAAGAAATATTAAGAAATTAAATAAGTAGTCCATTCATAAAAGTGTCTCTTTGCCATTTTCTTTTTCTTTTGTTTATTACAATTAAATTCCTTTACTTATAAGGATTCAGTGCTTGGACTTGTCTCTCAGGCTAGAGGTTTGTCGTTTCCTCTCCCTTGAGGGGCATTTTTGACATATTTTGGGATTTTTAAGATATTTTTGAACTTTTAAAGGAAACTAAATTGTTTTATATGTTACTTATCCCATGTAGTTAGTAGTGGTGGCCGAGAAAAACTTTTAGGCTCATGTTTTTGTGGGGATATTTCATAACAGAGATTCACATTGACAAGGACCCAATGGTGACAAACTCTGAACACCAGCAACACGTGTCGCACAATTCACCTGTCCGTTATCCATTTGCACTCTCATAATGCTCACAATACCTGCATTTGTTATGTTTCAGCCAGCATTTCTCCCCTGGCTGGGGTTCAAAGTCTTGTTTCTGGTCTGTTAAATCTTTTGTATCATTGATTTGTATTCATATTTAATTTGTTTATTATGTATATTTCTCTTTGTGTTTATTCATAAGTGGCAATAATCCAGTTTATGTCCCATGTGTTTTGTGGGTGGTTCCCCAAGGGGTGGGGCCACCTGCCAATCACTGCCAGGAACGACTCTCCATACTGTTTATGGGAGGGCCCTCTATAGTTCCAAGTGTTTCATTTCAAATGTACTTGGGAGTGGAGTGTTTCTTGTGTTTACGGTGCCTTGCTTATGCTATTGTATTTACATTCTCGAGATTTTTTGACCCTGTGCTCTGGTTTTTGACTACAATTTTGCATTCTGTATTGGGACTTTGTTCACTATGGATTGCCTTGCCTTTTCAGGCAATTTCTTGTGCTCTTCAGAGACGTATGTATTGCAGAGCCTTTTGGTAAATAAGCCTTTTCTTATATATAAATGTCTACGTGTGAAAGTGTGTGTGTCTGCCCAGCCCAGAAGTGAGAGGTGGAGTCGGGGGTAAGGAAACAGAAAACTCGCTTAGCCGCTAATAACACAAGCAAGGCGAGCATGTCAGCAAAATGAAATTTCCGAAGTAAGATAAAGTCGCTTAGCCGCTAACATCAGCAAAACGGTATCCCTTTTACTTTTCCTCCCGCCGCTAATGCTCAAGTGAGGTGAGCACGTCGGCAAAACGCAACCTCCTAGGAGAGAGACGCCCAGAGTAGTTCCTTTCAATTTTTTTTCTGACAATTTCAATAGTATCTAAGGCCCTGGGGTTTTCACAGCAGGGGCTTACACAATTAATTATTTTATAAAGATTTTTCTGGGCCGATTAGTTTCTAGTCAGGGTTTGGGTAGTAGTTCTTCCCCTAGAGGGAAACTTTGCAAGTATTTCTGAAAGCCGTGTGCTTTTGGGATTCCTGAGTCGCAACACATTTCTTGTTAAAATCCTGCTAATATTTCTGGAATACTCAATGCAAAAGATGAAGAGGAAAGGCGCATTCCCACAATACTATGTGTTTGAATTGAGGATGTGATACAAGTTACATGAGATTTCTTTTTTCTTTTTTCCATGGACATTTTTCACATCATTTGCTGTGGTCCAGTGTTGGTCACTGCTGGGTCCTGTTCAATTTATATTCTTTAATTTTTTTTTTCTACTGTATATGAAAACATGACATTATTGTTTTTTTTCTCTGCCTCCACTACTAACTACATGGGGTAAGAACCATATATAAAAATGTTATTTTAGGACGGAGTATCGCTTTAAAACAGATTCCTCATTTTGGGCCTAGGCAGGCCAAAGCCTACCTGTGGAGCTTGTTGTCAGGCTGCCTGGGGCCAAGACTATCATTTGGTAGACTAGGGAAGGTCCTGGCCTGGTTTGTGAGTCTTTGGAGGCCTCACACTCTTTTTGCCATGTTAGTGTCACCTGTTCTCAATATCATGGTTAGCACTGCTGTCTCATAGCTCCAGCAGGAAACCTAACTTTCTGTGTCAGAAATGTTTAGTTGTTTTTTCTTCCCTTATTCTGGTTTTCTTTCCAAATCCCTAAGACATGTTGACAGGGTTGACTGATGACTTTCCATGCGAATGTAGATGCAGCTGTGTGAAGGAATGTGTGCCCTGCAATGGACTAGCGCCGTCTTCAGGCTGACCCTGGCAGCACAACTGATGCTGCCACCATTGGTTCTGCCTCTCCAAGTCCTAGAATTAGTTAAAGTTGGTTTAGGAAATGGATGGATGGGGAGGGTGTGCTACAATTTGGGTTGGTGAGTAGCTCTGTAGGAGGGCTTGGCATTTGGCTGAAAATGGAACTGGAATCCCAAAATGCCTTCACTTACCAGTAATGAAAATCCCCTGCCCCTAGTGGAGGCAACTTGAGGCTTGCCAGGAGCTTCCTATGCCAGATCTTCATGTCCTTCAGAAGTGATGTACTAGCATTTGAATGGCATTGAATGTCTTCCTGGAGTGGATGTGTGCTTCTGACATACAGATAAATAATTCAGATGATACATACAAAAAAAAGGAGACAGCAGTTAATACAGGAGAAAAAAAACATGTCATATGACCTAGACGTCCATGAAACAAGGCGGACACAGTCCTATGAAAGGTATTCACCCCCTTGGAAGTTCACTGTAAAAAATAATGTGTTAAAAGTACTTATTAATTTACCTAAAACAAATGAGTTTAATTAAATATAAGTAGTGGCAAAAATGGTTTTATTTTACTTCCGATTTTCATTTGAATTACAGTACTCAAAAAAAAAGAGTAATAATGCAATGCTGGACTTTAATGACTGTATAACAAATACATGCTAAAAATCCATATATGTTTATTAATTTGAACATACACAGATAGTCACAACAACGGAGTTATATTTTCAAAGGAAAATTAAATGAAATGTCTGAGAATAATTATTACTGAATTACTGACACTCAAATGTCAATGAAAATGTTCTTTTCTTTATTAAAACTTTCTTCAAAAAGTATTTCTCAATCAAATAATGTCCCAGGAATGAGCGGTAAACGGGAAGGAAACGTAAAGAGTGAAAGAGTGAAATTCTGAGGCAGAGGCCGCTCTTCAAACACTTCCTGCATTTACGCCATCATATCCGCTTAAAAAAATGCCCGCCTTTTTCACTACTTTTCAGTATGCGATAACGAAAATCCTGAAATAAAATAGGACGTAGGAAATCAAACATCGCTAAATAAATCACAGTGTTAAAAATTAACCAGAAAATACATGGCCTATGTAGAACACGAAATGAATAAGAGGTCAAATAATACTGTGACGGTTAGGCAAACGTCTTTTAATGTCGTTTACAGGTCGTAGTTTAGGACAAACGCCATAGCATTCTCAAAGTGCCATTTTCTTTTTCTGTATACAATAAAAGTTTTAAACGATAAAAAAAAATATATATATGAACATACGTAACTATCCGAGAAACTAGCATGCTTTTTAAAGCAAACCAACGAGGTAGGTTGTTAGAAAGACGGTACCTCGTTCGCCATGTTTCCCACATGAAGGGAAAGGTTTCGTGAAAACAACAAATGTTTACGTCTGTAACTATACGAAATGAAATACTAATTATTAGTTATGGAATTAATATGCTTTATACTTACACATTTATAGTAAAATAGCTCTTATTATGCATAAAAGTTACAACTGAATGCATTGTTGTGAAGACCAAGAAATCGATGTGAGAGGAAGTGCCGTGTCATTAAATTTAACTTAACTTAATGTGTTCAATTCACAATATTTTGTTTTACTTAGAATAAGTTATAAAAAATGTTTATATTTTAAGAAAAATGATAAGTTAGATAGATAGATAGATAGATAGATAGATAGATAGATAGATAGATAGATAGATAGATAAGGCACTATATGATAGATAGATAGATAATGATTATTTTGCATAAAGTTAGCTATTTTTTATTATTTTTTTTTTACAAATGCAAGATTTATTTTTTACAGTGTTTTCACATGTTGTTGTATTAGAACATTGAGTTACAGTGGCTTTAATTTGGCTCTTTTAAAACTGATCAACAGACAAAGACTCTTTAATAACAAAGTGAAAACGGATCTGTGTATGTCTGCCTAAATTAATCAAAATTATAAAAAACATAAGTCCAAACTGGCCTCAGGGAATGCCTTTCATGATGTCTGGTCAAGTCCATAATGATGGATACAGAGAAAGAAGTAGATCATTGAAGATCTTTCATCCTTTTCTCCCACCGTTCTCCTCCATCACCCCAGTAAAATAAAGAATACTGCTGTTTGCTTTGATGACCATGCCTGGGTCAGGCTGGCACTGGCACACACTTGATTAAAGAATCTAAATTAAAGATGTCTGCAAGAATCCATACAGACTCCACCATCAATAAAGAGGCTTATCCAGACATAATAAACGCTCTGACGATAGCTAAGCGAGACACAGAGAGCCCACAAAGGACTGGCAGAATGTCAACAGAGAAGCTGCACTCTAGGGGTGGGGGTTTGCCGGGATTTGTTTTCAATCCTATTTTTGTAAAAATTGATCTATCTGTATAGAATGTTGTGTGATTACAATAAAATCAATAAAAAAAACTGCACTCTGACAGCTCATTGTTGATAGAGGAATCATATTGATTATTATGGGGGACAAGCAGACCTTGGCCTCCTGGCCCTTTAAGAAACGATATAATAATAATAATCCATCCATTATCCCACCCGCTATATCCTAACTATAGGGTCAGGGGGGTCTGCTGGAGCCAATCCCAGCCTACACAGGGCGCAAAGCAGGAAACAAACCCCAGGCAGGGCACCAGCCACACACTAGGGACAATTTAGGATCGCCAATGCACCTGACCTGCATGTCTTTGGACTGTGGGAGGAAACCCACGCAGACACGGGGAGATCATGCAAACTCCACACAGGGAGGACCCAGGAAGTGAACCCGGGTCTCCTAACTGCGAGGACAGCAGTGCTACCACTGCGCCACCATGCCGCCCAATAATAATAATAATAATAATAATAATAATAACAATAATAATAATAATAATCCTAGAAAATCATCCTGATATTGTACTAAATAATAAGAAAGAGAGAACCCGCCTGTTGATCGATCTGGCCATCCCTGATGACCTGAACATTATGTAAAAGAAACTGAGAAGATCAGTAAATGCAAGGAGCCGGAAATCGAGATTAGCAGGATGTGGAACTGTAAAGCATTAGGTACCTTAAAGAATGATCATGATGAAAAATTGAAGACATTGAAGAAATTGAAGACACATCCTTAGAAAGTTGTTAGGGTAAATCACTTTGGCTTCTTGTTATAGCCTGCATTTACCAGCTAGAACTGCAAAGACATCATGTGAGAGGAAACAAACACTGAATAATAATAATAATGATGATTATTAGATTATTATTATTATTGTTACTAGGGGGGCACACCTCTTAAACGGTGATTCAATGGGAAACAAATACAGCTGTTTTTCTTTTTACCTCCTCTTTGCTCGATCAGCTGCTGGCTTGCTGCTGCTGCAATGTTGTGTGATCTGCATCTCGCAGGGCACTTCGAACATTTAAAAACCTGTACAGCAGCTGTCCTACTCTTTGTCTTTTATTTCTGGACCCCGTGGTTAAATCTCTTGGCGCTGTTGGTTAAGTCTCCTCTTGTGGGACCTGAGTTCTTGATATTTTTTAGTTTATAATTTAAAAACAGAATAAGAATTTGAAAATCTAACAACATCACATTAAAGTTCAATAAATTCTGAAAAGAATGATACCAAACATATATACTGTATGTAGGTTTTAAAATTAACCCGATTTAAAGTCTGAAATAAAAACATTACATAAAATCATTGCACTTTTAGGCTTAGGATTTTATATATAGAGAGAGTAGATTATTTACATTTATACAGCACTTTTCTCACTACTCAAAGTGCATTTGTGGAGAGTGGGGAGCCCCTTCAACCATCACCAATGTGCAGCAAACCCCAGTGGCGTAGCTAGGGGTGGGCGGAGGGGGCGGTCCGTCCCGGGTGGCACATTTTTGGGGGCGGCATTGTTGGCCAAAAGGCTCAGTACAATTTGTGTGTAAGCAGCAGGGATCGGAAAAATATCACTCATGAATGAGAAAAGTCAAATTCTCTGATTTTTATCTACAAATGCTTCATTAATAATATTCAGACTGTCCTTCTGTGACGGCATCAGACACAGCAGTTGAAATTTATGAGGCAATAACAAAAATAAACAGAAACATTACACTGATAATAATTTCTAAGAAGATAAACAACTAATTTACAATTTATAATTTCGTTATCAATCCGAATGCGTTCTTGCTCTGTGCCGAAATCATCCCCACCTATCACTTGTACCCTACTTTGGTCCTGGTTTTGGCAGCGTAATTATATTAAACTAATAATTAGAACACGGCTTATCAGTGCGTCTATACTATATTCTTGTCTAGTTAATGCTTACAAATAATTATTTGTGAAAAATGATTGCTGTTTTCCTATTTATGAATAAATTTATGCAAAGTTTATCTTAATTTTTCTCTATCCGTCATTTTAATTTTCTATTTAAATAGCTTAACATATTCAGATATGTTGGAGCAGCGCCCCGTCCACCCCAAATGGCATGAACTTGAGCTATGCCACTGCCACCTGGATCCTACAGCAATTCTTTGCAAGTTCGGTCACCACACATTAACTATTTGATTGGCTCAGGGATGTGGGAACACTTGGTGCTTCCAGAGGGAGTCGTTATGGGACGGTACTGGGACCTTGCAGGGACTTCCCAATTTCAAAAATAATTTGAAAAATTATAATTTTCCCTAGACAGACTTTAAAGGCAGCTGATTGCTTTTGGCACACTGAACACAGAGCCTGAAGACGAACTGGAGCATGGGATCAAATGGCAGGGAGTGAGTGAGACAGAAAATCTTACAAGAGGAGTGAGCAGCAGAGTGCTTGAGGATGTAGGTAAGCCATTTCATCGGAGTGTCAGGGACAACTAACCTTGTATGGCAAAGCCTAGTAGGGCAGCTAAGGTTTGTTTCATCAGATGTCTCACGTTCATTTGATTATCCCGCCCTGATTAAAAATCTTGTAAATATTTGAACTTTTGTCACTCATTGTTCTAGGTTAGGGTGGCAAGGAGGATATAAATGGGGGAGACTGGAAACTAGCGAGCAGTAACTTAGAGAAGCTGTTCGTTAGTTTGTTTCAGAATCTCAAAATATCTACTACAAATAACCTGCACCATCATATTGGCTCCATCCCAAAGCACTGCAGACATATTTGCTTTAACTCTGTGCACTCCGGTGTTAGCAAACTCACCGAACAGACTAAGAAGGACAAAATTACTTCTTACATCCTAGACTTCAAAATATGACATTGATACCTTTCTGCACAGCAATAATACAGAACGGTGCAAAGCAGATTTAGGGAGAAAGCCAATGCTGTTGAATAATTCATTCATTTCTCCTTTCATTTTTCAGTCCATTTATCAAACCTACTTTTTTAAACGCAGTCTTCACCAGCAGCTAAGGGTTGTTAGGTTATTAATGTGAATGGAGTTTGAATCCCACATCCCTAAAGATATGCGGTTTAAGTTAAATGGTAATTTCAAATTGGACCTGTATCAGTATGAGTGTGAGTGTGTGTGTGTGTGTGTGAAGGGGCTCTGCGATAGACTGGCGCCCTGCTCAGCACTATGCCCGTAATGCCAGGTAGACTCTGACACCTTACAATTCAAAATTGCATAATGCAGGACTGAGAATTTAATGAGGTGTTGTAAAGTTCTTCAGACATTCCCATCAGGTGCAGAAGGGACACAGTTTTGAGCAGTTGACCGCAGCAATCATGGTTACTGCTGTTAGGCACTCTTGGGCCTTGCTCAGAATCCTCTTGTTTACCTTTATAGTCTTCTTCTTTCTATTTTTCTTTTTGTTAATTCTGCTTCTTTATTAGAACATTAGAACACTCTAGATGAGATCAGGCCATTCAGCCCAACAAAGCTCACCAGTCCTACCAACTTAATTCTTCCAAAAAAACATCAAGTCGAGTTTTGCAAGTCACTAAGGTCTTACTGTCTACCACACTACTTGGTCGCTTATTCCAAGTGTCTATTGTTCTTCCATCCATCCATTATCCAACCCACTATATCCCAACTACAAGGTCACAAGGGTCTGCTGGAGCCAATCCCAGCCAACACAGGGTGCAAGGCAGGAAACAAACCCCGGGCAGGGCGCCAGCCCACCACAGTCTATCATTCTTTATGTAAAGAAAACCTTCCTAATGTTTGTGTGAAATTTACCCTTAACAAGTTTCCAATTGTGTCCCCGTGTTCTTGATGAACTCATTTTAAAATAACAGTCTCGATCCACTGTACTGATTCCCTTCATAATCTTAAACACTTTAATCATATTACCTCTTAATCTTCATTTGTTTAAACTTATAGGCTCAACTCTTTTTATCTTTCCTCATAATTCATCACCTTTAGCCGTTAAGTTAGCCTAGTTGCTCTTCTATGGGCGTTTTCTAGTGCTGCTATGTCCTTTTTGTAGCCTGGAGATCAAAACTGCACACAGGACTCCAGATGAGGCCTCACCAGTGTATCCAATATCACCAGACTGTGAACAGATAGACAGATAGATAGATAGATAGATAGATAGATAGATAGATAGATAGATAGATAGATAGATAGATAGATAGATAGATAGATAGATAGATAGATATGAAGGACACTATATGAGATAGATAGATAGATAGATAGATAGATAGATAGATAGATAGATAGATAGATAGATAGATAGATAGATAGATATGTGAAAGGCACTATATGATAGATAGATAGATAGATAGATAGATAGATAGATAGATAGATAGATGGATAGATAGATAGATAGATAGATAGATAGATAGATATGAAGGACACTATATGAGATAGATAGATAGATAGATAGATAGATAGATAGATAGATAGATAGATAGATATGAAGGACACTATATGAGATAGATAGATAGATAGATAGATAGATAGATAGATAGATAGATAGATAGATAGATAGATATGTGAAAGGCACTATATGATAGATAGATAGATAGATAGATAGATAGATAGATAGATAGATAGATAGATAGATATGTGAAAGGCACTATATGATAGATAGATAGATAGATAGATAGATAGATAGATAGATAGATAGATAGATAGATAGATAGATAGATAGATAGATAGATAGATATGTGAAAGGCACTATATGATAGATAGATAGATAGATAGATAGATAGATAGATAGATAGATAGATAGTACAAACTAGTAAAATGAAAATATAAACCTCTATACATGTGCAAGACCTAGAACTGTAGACACTGTATGCCCAGTGTACATTGTATATGAAGAACCATAAACAAATGTTGTCCTTATGGTAACATGTTTATTATAACTGGCTAAGGTGAACATGGGCAGGG
Organism: Polypterus senegalus; assembly: GCF_016835505.1. Lineage (NCBI taxonomy): Eukaryota > Metazoa > Chordata > Cladistia > Polypteriformes > Polypteridae > Polypterus > Polypterus senegalus. The sequence continues at coordinate 9,151,654 of NC_053167.1, forward strand.
TCCATCCATCCATCCATTATCAAACCTGCTATATCCTAATACAGGGTCTGCTAGAGCCAATTCCACCCAACACAGGGCACAAAGCAGGAACAAACCCCGGGCAGGGTGCCAACCCACCGCAGGGCATACACACACACACACCAAGCACACACTAAGGACAATTTAGGATCGCCAATGCACTCAACCTGCATGTTTTTGGACTGTGGGAGGAAACACACACAGACACAGGGAGAACAATGGGCAGAGTGAAATGATGCATTTCATAATCTTCTGGTTTTAATCAAAAAAAGACCCCAGTAGCACATCTTAGCACAGCCAGTGACTTAAGGTGCTGCAGAACAACACATTGTGAGGAGAATTTGACAGCTTTAGGCCTGATGGCGTTTAGCTTTGACATCTTTGTCTTTTCTTGTATTGCCTACAGTCAGTCGAGAGTCAGCCTGTAGCTCAGCTGGGCTGTCTGATCAGTTTTTTTAGCCACTGTTACTACCATAGCCGACCATAATGTAGACCAGTATATTGGCCACTATGGACTGGTAGAGCCAACCCAGCAGCTTGTTACATATTAAGGGAACTGAGTCTCCTGAAAATGAATGGCCTGTTCTGGCCTTTTCTTTACTGCAGGCCTGTATTGTTCACCAAGTTATGTCTGCTATTTAGTTAATTATAGGGCTATGCCTCCTTCCTCATGGGTTCCTTGGCACACCAGAAGTCCACCATTAACTCCATTGTCTTTGTCGTGCTTAGTTACCAGTGGCTCTCCTGGTGGCACCCAACAAAGTCCTCCACCAGCTTTCTATGCTTCTCCTTACCTGTGTTGTCAATGTAGTCTACAGTAGAGTCCTCCATCTGAAAGTCATAGGCATTTTTCTGCATAAATTTATGAGGTACAGCACTTAAAGATTTAAATTCTGAAATAGTTTTTTCATTTAAAATTTGCATTAAGATTTTGTTGTTTTGAACTAATTTGTATCATCTTAGTTATTTACAATAGCCACTACTTTGCCTTCCTGTCATTAGGGCAGCCCTCAGAGGTCGTGACCTGTTGTTAATGACAAGATGGGTATAAAATGTCACCCAGGAGATCATTTCCCTGTATGAATTTATGGATTCCAGAAGTGTTTTTTCATGCCCAACTTTGTGATTAGGTATTCTCTCTGCTCAGTTTCCTTTTGGGTTCGACTCTTGCCTCTCATTTTTTGACCTCGATTTTTTTTGACACATAGATGTTAATGATTTTGAATCATTCCTGACGATTGTATCTTTTCGTCATTTTCCTTCAAAGAAAATCCCGTAATGTTAGCTCGATGTCAGAACAGCCTATAGTTAATAAACACTGGAGTTGTACACAAAACTGGATGTTCACAGTATGAAGAGGGAGGGAGGCAGGATGAATCGTAAGAGGAGACCAGTAGTCACACTGCTAAATCACTGTTGAATCAATGTGTCAGCCCTGCAAGACCAAACCCTTCCTTAGATGGTCGCCTCCTCCTTCTTCTCATGGCCACAGAACAGGAGTCATTTTAAGTGCCATTGCTGGGATGAGCCCTTCTGCAGTAAACCTGCAGAATATAAACCTGATTTTACTGATGGCCATAGGGCAGGATTAAGGGCAACTGATGCCCTAAATGCAGGCCAACAATTGTGCCCCTTCTTCTTTTGCTTTGTTGAATTGACAAGACATTAAGACTCTAAGGCAAAATAAGAATTTAAAACTTACTTTGTTTATATGAAAAATAAGTAGAGATAATAAAATAAAGAGCTGATGGGTCCATTACACAAATTAACTGATGAGGTGAATGCTAGCCTGAACCAGCCAGCTGTCTTTACACTTGGCATGATGATATCTGATGACCCCTTCAGAACAAATGTTTAATCTTTGGTCACTTACTTAGTCACAAGCCAAATTTGGTGCCAGTCCCAAGACCAGGTAAACATAAATGGTTAGAGTCAGGAAGGGCATTTGGATGTTAAACATAGCCAAAATATTAATGATGGAATTAATCCAATCAGCATCAGAAAATTCTGCGGTGTACCCCGTAGGTGACATGCAGGGTCTCGTCTGACTCCACTGGGAAGTGAGCGATGGCTATCAGGCCAAGGAAGTTAGTTCAGAAGAATCAGAAGAAGAAGAAGACAAGGGAGGATGAAGAAAGGGGTAAGTTAAAGGTAAGAGTGGGGACTCTGAATGTTGGGACAATGACTGGAATCGGAAGAGTGTGGGCAGATTTCATGGAGAGGAGGAAAAGGATAGTGTTGTGTGTGTAGGAACCAAAGTGGAAAGGGAGTAAGACAAGAAAATTGGGAGGAGGGTTTAAGTGTGCAGAGGAGTAAATGGGCAATGAAGTAATGGTGTAGGTATAGTAACATCCAAAGAACTAAAAGATGGTCTTGTCAGTGTGAATAGGAGGACTGATAGGGTGATGAGTGTCAAGCTGAACCTTGGTGAGGCTGAAGTTAATGTCATTTGTGCAAATGCTCCTCAAGAGGGCTGTGAGGAAGAGGAGAAGGACATTTTCTGGACACAAATGGATGAAGTGCTTAGGGTGCTATAAGAGGGAGAAAAGGTGATTGCTGGTGGTGATCTAAATGGGCATGTGGGAAAGAGTAAAGAGATGACAGAGAAGATATGTGGAGAGTGGAGAGTAGAACTTTGGAAGAGGAGAGGATCGTAGATTTTGCCATGGCATCTGATTTAGTAATACTTAACACATTTTTTGAAAAGAAAGTAAACCAGCTTGTGACTTACTGTAGTGGAGGAAGAGAAAGCCAAATAGATTTTCTAATGTGCAGAAGATCTCATTTGAAAGAGATAAAGAATTGTGAGGTCATAAATGGAGAAAGGGTGACTGCATAGCATAAAATGGTGGCGATGGACTGAGAGATCAGAATCAGGAGGAGAATAAAACCAGAGCAAGTGTCACCAAGGAAAAAGTGGTGAAGGCTAAAAGACGAAGGGCGTAAGAACAGGTTTAGGGAGAAAGTTTTAAATGAAGTGCAGTCATTTGAGAGTGTGGAGGAATGGTGGGAGAAGAACAGCAAAGTTGTATTAAGAGCAGGTGAAGTGGTATGGGTAGGATGAAAGGAAGGAGCCCACCTGGGGACAAAGAGACATGGTGGTTGAACAGAGAGGTACAGGATATGATAAAGGCTAAGAAGGAGGCAAAGAAGACATGACACCAATCAGGGAGGGAGGAAGATAGAGAACTGCATAGGCAGACAAACAAGGAGACAAAGATGGCAGTGGCAAGAGCCAAGGGACAGGCTTTGGAGGAGGTGTATAAAATATTGGAAGTAAAAGAGGGAGGGGGAAGGATTTTTAGAATAGCGAAGGCTAGGAACAAGGCTGGAAAGGATTTTAGTCAGGTAAAGCAAATGAAAGATGAGCAAAGTATGGTCTTAAATGAGCATGACAGGATCAAGAGTAGGTGGAATAGGTACTTTGAAAAGCTATCGAATGAAGAAAATCCAAGGGTAGTATTTGATTATGGAGTTCAAAATGAAAGGTTAGTACAGAGTCTAAGGAGGGAGGAAGTAAAGAAGGCACTGAAACAGGCAACAGGACCGAATGAAATACCAGTAAAAGTGTAGGAGAGTTTGGGAGAAGAGGGAGTAGATGTGTTGTGACATCTAATTCAGAAGTTTACAAACAGGAGAGAATACCAGAGGAGTGGAGGAACAGTGTGAATGTACCAATTTATAAGGAGAAAAACGATATTCAGGATGGTAGAAACTAAAAAGATGATGTCAAACACACTGAAATTTTGGGAAAGAGTTATAGAGAGAAGGCTTAGCAAGAGACCACCATAGGGGAGGAGCAGGTTGGTTTAATGGCAGGGAGATAAGCATATTCATAGATAAGCATTGAAAAAAATAGAACAAATTGAATATGGTGATTATTGATTTGTAGAAGGCATATGATAGATTGCCACATTAAGTGGTCTGGAGATGTACGAGAAGGAATGGAGTACCAGAGAAGTGTGCGAGGATTGTCCAGGATATGTATGAGAGAGTGAGGACTTAGGTTAAAAGCAGAGTTGGGGTAACAGACAAGATGCCAGTTAGAGTAGGTTTGCACCAGGGATCTTCTTGAAGTCTTGAAGATAAATAGGAAGAAGACAGACTATATGTGGTTTAATGATGATCATGATTCAGAAATTAGTGTACAGGGAGATCTACTGAAAAGAGTGGAGACATTTAAATATCAGGAGCAGTGGTAGCCCAAGATAGAAAATTAGATGCAGAGATACCCATAGAGTGCATTGTGGATGAAACAATTGGAAGAAGGCATCAGTAGTACTGTGTGATCAAAGAATTAAGGTGAAGTTTAAAGGTAAGGTTTTTAAAACAATGGTAAGACCAGCAATGATGTATGGCGCTGAGACATGAGCAGTAAAGGGAGTGTAGGAGAAGAAGTTAGATTTGGCAGAAATGAGAAGGTTGACATGGATGTATGGAGTTACAAAAGAGGACAGAATATGAAATGGGACAATCAGAGGTACAAGAAAAGTAGGATAAATATCTAAGAAAGTACAGGAAAGTATGTTGAAGTGGTATGGTACTTGTGATGAGGAGAGACAATGAACATGTGGGCAAAAGAGTAATGGAAATGAAAATACTGGAGAAGTATATGAGAAAGGCCAAAGTAGAGGTGGATGGATACAGGAAATGAAGATTTAAAGGATAAGGGTTTGACGGAGGAGATACAGGACTCAGCTGTATGGAGAAGGTTGATTAAGCATATCAACCCCACACAGACATGGGACAAAATGAAGTGGAAGACTCACTATGCCAAAGGAAATGTTTCTTTAACAATTAAGATTAAAGTGAAACACTGCAGATTATTACAAAAAATTCAAAGTCAAGCGGGGCAGTGAAAGTGTTAAAGGCACGATAACTGGGGAAAAAAACTCTGTGGTATACCCTATCCCCTCCCCACCACTTAGTGCCATAAGCACATGCTTATTTTGCTCTCTGGTTAATCAGGATCTGGTAACCGGACTGCAATTACCAGTGTGCTCACAGACTTGTGGGAGTGTGAACGACCTACTATGTGAGTATGTGATTGTTTTGTTTCGTGGTAAGGTAGTTCCACTCAATAACAATGACACTGGAGAGTAGTGATGTGCTACGTGTTAAATAATTTCCCTGTACTCTAAATATGTGACAATACGGACCCTATAAACACTGGCTATATCATGAGCAGGCTGTGATTTCACAGTATGCTGCTGTTCATTTCTGTTCAGAGGAGAACTCTGCAATTCAAGTCAAGCCTCAGTGGCTAATTACTCTACAAGGCACTAGAAACCCAAAAGCAGAACTTTGCCATCAGCCAACAGGTTAAGCTGACAAACAACATCAGCAAATTATACTCAATAAAATGATAAAACCTTATAAATGTCCACTGGAGACAACAGACACATGACGTTCAGTCCATGAGAATAACAGATTGCTGTCTGGGCCTAATAAGAATTTACATGTAAAACAGATCATCACAATCAGAGACAATGACCACAGAGCTAAGGCTTTAGAAATCCATGTTGCCCATAGAATAGAGATGTTATTGTTCTTTGGTTTGGATGGAGTTGGGGGCATTGGTCATGAGAAAGGAGGGCTTATCACCATCCCTTAATCCATCTTCTACAGCTTATCCATGTCATGGGGGCAACAGTCTAAGCAAAGATGTCCCTTTTCCCTGACACCTCTTAAAACTCCTTCGGGGGGATACCAAGGCATTCCTAGGTCAGCTGGGAGATATAATCTCTCCAACATGTGCTGGGTCTGCCCTGAGATCTCCTCCTGGTTGGTCATGCCTGAAAAACCTCATCAAGCAGGTATCTGGGAGGCACCCTTATGAGGTACCCAGACCACTTCCACTGGCACTTTTTCGATACAGAGGAGCAGTGGCTCTAATTTGAGCTCCTCCTGAATGTCTGCACTTCTCACCCTGTATCTAAGGCTGAGTTAATTATTGCCCCTTGTATCTGCAATTTAGTTCTTTTAGTCACCATCCAAAGCTTGTGGCCATAGTTGAGGGTAGGAAAGTAGACTGACCGGTAAATCAAGAGCTTTGTTTTACAGCTCAGGTCTCTCTTTACCACGACCGACTGATACAACGTCCCATTAACTGCTGATGCTTCTCCAATCTGCCTGTCAATCTCTCTGTTCCTACTTCCCTTGTGAGCAAGACCCCAAGATAATCAAACTGCTCTGCTTGAGGTAGCACCTCCTCCCCAACCTGGAGAGGGCATGGCACCCTTTTCCAGCTGAGAAACATGACCTCAGACTTGGAGGTGCTGATCCTCATGCTGAAAGAGCTGCTCCAGTATTCAGTGACTGGGAAGAAATCTTCATTGTTCCTCCTGAATCCAAGATTCAACCAACAAATGGACTGTTTTTTCTAGCACTCTGAAATAGATCTTCCCAGAGAGGCCGAGTAGCGTAAGCCATGCTGAAGCTGCAAAACACCCTCTGGTCCCCTTTATTAAAAATGGGGACTACCACCCCAGTTTGCCAATCCCAAAGCACTGTCGCACACTTAAACCGCAATGTTGAAAAGGTGTGTCACCCAAGACAACCAACAACATCCAGAGCCTTCAGGAACTCCAGGCCAGTATCATCCACCCTCAGAGCATTTTAAAATACATCAACAAACCCAGCTCCATTATGATGAGTGGGTGCCCCTCCAAGTCCTCAGACTCTGTTTCACCTCAGAAAGCTGGGATTCAGGAGGTCCTCAAAGTGCTCCTTTCACTACCCATGTCCACAAGAGAGTTCATAAGCACTCCATCCCTTCTATACACAGGGGGCTTAAAACAGTTTCAGCCAATCCCCTCCAAGTCTGATTGGTGCTTTCCTAATTTTTATGAGCCAATTGTTACTGTCTCCCTAGTGCCAGCTCCCATCCTGAAGTAAAACCATGTTTAGTCCGATCCCATCAGTCCTTGGATTGCATCCTCATGTTGGGGTCCCTATGGCGGGCAAGCGGCATCTAGAACTTAATTTGGACTGTAGAAAAAGAACTAACAACAGCAGAATATTAAAATTGATATAGAGAGGAGGATGAGGCCATTTAAGTCTGTATGTACCCCATGAAGCCCTCCTATCTGGCTGTGGTGTGCTGAACATGTGTTTGAGTTTATCTTCCTTCTACAGTTCAGTCAGACCCACTTCCTCCCATTAGATCAGCTTTTATCTACCGTCTCAGTCTCAGTCATCAAGTCCTGTATAAATCTACATTACTGGGAAGGCATATCTCCTCAGTGGGATCTCTTTCTTCATTTGTTATTTTAAATTAATTAGCATCAGGAGACTAGAAATGCACTGGGGAGTCATTTACTACTCAAGGAGCCAGATGGCTCTTAAGATCCCAGCAGCAGACATGGACCTGGAGGGTTACGGTTAACACTCTGGCAGTTGCAGCTCCATAGTACATTTATGGGGAAGAGTGACTTGAAGGAGTTTGTGTTGGCACAGGGAACGGCTGCCGTAATCACTGTGGTCAGCTCTTGTTGTGCTATATAGTGTGGGATCTGTACACATGGGTGGTTGTAATAGTGAGAATGGTCAGCACTTAGACAGTCACTGCTGTACAGAGTGTGGTCAGCACTCAAGTATTGGCAGATATAAAGAGTTTGGTCAGCAATGGCTGTGGCATTCAGTGAGGGCGATACATAGGAACTGACTGCTGTAGGGAGGGTGGTCAGCCCAAAAAGACCGACTGTTGCATTGAGAATATTCAGTTTGAGACAAGTGACTGACGTACAGTGTGGTCAAGGTATAAGAACTGGCTGCTATAACAGAATGTGGACATCAGAACTGAGCGTTGTAAAGTGGTCAGATCACAGCGCGTGACTAAAATACAAAGTTAAATCAAAAAGCAAAGGCAATTTGAAAACTATGCGGCAACCACAATGGATAGGTACTAATGCGATACATGTTCTTGGTGAGTTATGGGTAGTTCAAAAATGCACAGTGCAACACTCGTCCATTAGTCTAGTTGAAGCCAAGGTCAAATCAACATGGATACTCTACTGCACGATTGAACCATTGTTGAACAACTTGCCATAGCGAGATTTCTTTATGCAGAGGCAGTGAAACCTGCTGAAATTCACTGAAGATTATTGGCTCAGTATGGAAGTGAAAACTGAGCAGGACTCAGCAAAAAGTTTATGAATGGTTAGTGAGGTTTAGAGCAGGAAGATCAAGTGTAACCAGTGAAGCTCAACCTGCTCATCCATCCACACTGCACACACAAGCCCACATCGACATGGCGAATGCCTTCATCAGAGGAGACTGATGGATTGCATTGTCTCCTGTTACTGTGTATTGGGATCTCAGCTATGGATCTGCACATGCCATAGTGCATGATGACTTTTTGTGTAAGAGGAGTAATAAACAGCTGCACAAGTCAACACCCTGGGTGAATTTCAGCAGGTTCCACTCCCTCTGCCAAAAAAATTTCACTACAGAGTGTTGCTCAACATGGTCTAGTTGAAGTCAAAGTCAATTTTTTCATTTACTCTCGTATAAAGTGTGGTCAATATATAGTGACTGCAGTATGGAGTGTTGTCAGTGCCAAAGGATTGGCTGCTGTAGCGATTGTGGTCAGTTCTCAGCCTGTGACTGCTATACTCAGTGTGGTCATCATCCAGATCTAGGAGACTAGAAGCTTTATAGTTAGCATTTTCAGACTGGCACATGGATTCATTGTGGCCAATACAAAGCAATGGAATACTACTGTATATGAAGTCTGGTCAGACTACTATATGGAATGCAGACAGAACTCTTAGACTGTTTGCTAAATTGAATGTGCTCCGTACGCAGGAGGCACCATCTGTATTAGGTGTGGACAACACACACAGGTGAATGCAGTCTGCAATACAGTCAGCACACAGAGATTGGCTACTGCATCGAATGTGGTCTGTGCATGAGTAATAACTGCTATATGGACTATGGACAGCTTTTAATGTTTGCAACATGAAAATTGGTGAACACCTCCTAGAAATGTTATGCTGAACCATGCAGTGGAGGACTACTATAAATGACGTTGGTCAGCATTCAGTGACCACTATATAGAGCAAGGTCAAGACTCATGGGGTGCCCGCTAGAAATAGGATGATCAGCTGTCAAGCTTATTGTAGTCAGCATACATAGGAAAGACTGGCTTATGGAGAATGGTCAGATGTCAAAGACTGAATGGTCGATACACAGCAGGGGTGCGGAAATCCAACGCCCGACTCGTCCGACACGGGTAAACTGACTGTCGGACAAGCGTGTTTTTCTGGTTTCAGTTGTCCGCGGACAAGTGCAATTTTCTGGAGAGAAAAGAATTATATGTGCTGTGCAGGGCACATTTTTACCACTACTTTCAAATTTAAAACATTTGGGTACATACTTCGTGTGGAAACAGTCTACTTAGGCATGTTCTTCATGTCTCAAATTAATCTTCAATATTGTTTACAAAATCACGGCTGATTTTTCAAAGAGGAAGCACTCTTACGGTCTTACGTAAGTATTTTATCTTACTATTTACACGCTTGGAGATGCGGTCATTTTTTTTCATGCCGACATTACGATGTAATCTGATGATTTTTCATTATAATCAATAACTTTTATATATTATTGATAAAATTCATTGTTTCTACATAAAAATGTGGTAATTTACTTACAATGCAAATGTTTTCACCACATAACAAAGCTTGTTAGGCAGTTAATCTTTCCTGAAATTTGTGATTTTGCGTAGGTTGTGATATATTGAGGGATTAACATAAATTTTGATGAGCTGTCTATAGATCATTTTTGATAAGAGAATTTTTCATATAAAACAAGTTGGTTTCGCGCTGTTAGTTTATTAAAAATAAAGAAGAAAACATTCTAACGGTTTCCAAATGTTATGAAATATCTATAAAAATCTTCACTTAGACGTGAATATTTTTTCCCGATATTACATCGGTAATATTTACTTCTTTGGAAATGTACCATCTTGCAGAATTTCGAATAATTCCCTGCGTAACCCATAATGCACTGCAGTAAGCACGTTTTCTCGCTATATGCGTGTTGCTGAAACTAAAGCAAGTAGCTGAGAAATGGATCGTTTCTTGATTAAAACTGTCACAACAGGCCCTGAAAAACCTGACAATGAGGGCAAGAAAAGAAAAACAAAAGCTGAAAGGGACCGTGAGTATGATAAAAAAACAAAAATGGTTTTTTCAATCGCAATGTCTCAAAGAGTTTCTGTGGGCAAATGCAGACAACACTGAGTCCGTTTTTTGCCAAATTTCCCGTCAGTATCCACTTATTGTCGACAAAACATCCACATTATTTACCGGCAAGAAAGTCGACACTACTGTCGCATCAGCTGTCTGCGAAACACATTGCCTGTATGTCAAAGGATGAGTCTAAAAGTAAGAAAAAAGTTGGTTCAATTGAAAAAGCGTTTTCTAAAGGTGAACACTCGGAGGTTGAGCGTGAGGCTAGGCTGTTCAATACTGCTTACGCTGTTTCTAAGCACAACAGGCCATTTACTGACTTTCAATTTCTGTGTTCTGTACAGGAAAAGAATGGTGTAAATTTAGGGAGTGACCATCGAGGCAGGGACGCCTGTGTTGAGTTTGTGAAGTCAATATCGTCTGTTTTGTTGAATGCTGTCTCAAGGACAGTGTTCTGTTATGTAACTGTAATATATGAAACAGAACTAGGGTAGCTATAATGAAGGCATAGTTTATTAGTGAGTTAAAATGATAAGGGAATCTTTTATATAATGTCCTAGAGCAAGGTGGCAAAATGCTACTCCCTGAAAGAACTTTTTTCAGTTTTAAAATGGAAGGCAGTTTTGGTATCAATAAAAGAGATCAGAAAAAAGAAACTATTTTTCACTTTTGTTGTTTATGGGCAAGTGAATTTAACTGGCGGACAAGTGGATTTTCTAAGTTTACTTGTCCGTGGACAAGTAGAAAAAAATTTGATTTCCACACCCCTGCACAGGAAGTGTCTTCTATAAGAAAAGTGTTTATAACTCTGGGAGTGACAGTTGAAAGAAGTGTGGTTAGCAGGGAAAGAAAAGAGCTGTATGAATGTCAATCATCACTAAAAGGCGGCTGCTACATGGAACATAGTAAGTGCTCAATTTAATGGCTGCTACAGGAAGTGCAGTCAGATGAAAAAAGTGTGCCTGGTGTAATGATTGTGGTCATTATACTTGGAGTGGATGTTACACAGTGAATGGTCACCACTCAGATGTGCAGCCCTAATTTGTGTCAGCATGCAGAGTGTGGCTGTCATATGTAGGGTGGTCACCACTCAGTCACATCGCTATAAGGAGCGTGACCAAAACTGAAGAAAATGCCTGCAGTACTGAATGTGGTCAGGAGCTACTGCTATGTGGAATATGGTCAGTACTCAGTAAGTGACTGCTTTAAAGAATTCGGTCAGCACTCAGTTAGTGGTTGTTTAACCGAGACAGTCAGCAATCGGAGACTGGTTTGCCATGCTTAATGTTGGGTGATCAGCTTGTAAGATCTGGCAACTGTAAGCACACAATAAAGTCCTTCATGCCGCTTTCCTCATTATGAGCCCACTGGCCAGCTAGGTGAGCGTGATGTGTTAGAGCCGGAAAGGTCACCTCAAAAGGAGTCAATAAATGGTCAATAATATAACCCAAATGTGGGTAAAGCAATAAGGCTTCCTGGCTACTGGGCCCTATTAGTTGTAGGACAAAGACAAGATTCTTGAGTGACCCATCCGAAACTTGTAGAGTCGATGGGTACTGTTTGTGGATTCAGACACCTAGCGGAGGAAGCCATTAAGATTCAAGTCTTTTTGGAATCAAAAGGCAAACACCATTCTCTGGTGGAAAGGGTTTTGAGCTTTATTAAACTCAATTGGCAACAAAATGGCAGCTCTGGGTGCGGACACGTGTGAAAAGTGGCCGCATGGGCAGTGCAGAAAGAAAGCATGGGAAATGCACACACTGCAGTCTGGCCCGAGGTGCTGAGAACTTGAATCCAGCAGAGTGGTGACCCCACAGTGTCCTAAGCAAGATGGCCCAAGCTTGTGGGGTTCATCACACCTGATTGCTTAGGACTGCAAGGGGCTTGATGGAGGTTAGTCCACATTAAACTAAGGTCGCCACTGAGCCTAAGATGTAGTGTCCATGACATAGGATACACAACATGGGCATCTAGGTTCCCTCGGAGTGCAAAATTCAAGATGTGGGGGTGTACTGGATGTACTGTAGCTTCCATATCGATGAGCCTCACGTGGAGATAGATTCCAAAATCTCATGGCACAGGCATTGACAGAATCCATACAGTACACAAAGGACCAGGGTTGAAGGTACCAGGCTGACTAAGATCACCCCCAGGGTAAGGTGCTGGATCATGAGAAGATATATGCCCAGAGGGAGAGAGCTGAAGTAGATGAGGCATAAGATGCCGATAATGAAGCGTGGGAAAGTCCTAGAAGTCCAGGAGCGACACTTCTGCATGGGCAGGTGGCATGGAAGCGAGTCCAGACTGGGTGGTCGATAGAAGCGCACCATGTTGAGCATGCTCATTGTTTCTGCTGGAGGGGTTTCTCCAGGAACCTCCATGATGGTGATGACTAAGCAGTCTGAGGAGCTATGGGACTGCTCAACTCCCCCACCACCGCTCAGGCTGTTGGGGGTAAGGACCACTTCAGCTGGTGTGGTGGAGCCACTCTTCCTAGCTTTGTCCTGGTAGGTGAGGATAGCCAGGATGTTGCTATCATCCTGCAGGAGCCAGATCTCTTCATCAGGCACATGAGTCTCATGGCGGCAGAAGGGACAGCTGATGATGCTGGGAGATGAATCTCCGATGTCCACAATCTTCTTCAGGCATTTGGCACAGACGCGGTGTAGGCAGTTGAGTACCTTAGGCTTGCGGTGCCGGGCATCATAGCGGTTGTAGCATATCTTACATTCCAGCTCCTCCACGGTGTACACCAGTGGCTGACAGGACTCTGAGTCAGACTCAAGCTTGAGACTCATCTTGGTGTTTTGTTGGCACAAAGGAAGTTCACCAAGCTACAGGCCCAGAGGCAGGCTGGCAAAGTCTAGGGAAGTTTTGAGGCAATTTAAGATCAATGATTATATCCAGCTATTACAGACAGCTATGCTGAATGGGCGAATTGACAGGTCGGTCGGTATTCATTGATGGGTATGCATATGCATCCGTTCCTGGGGGAGGTTGAATGCACAATTGCTGACATGGGAACCTTGCACACATCAGGAGATTAAATTTGGCCCTGTACATATAGATGTCCTAGTCTAGTGCTTTGTGTTGAGCACTACGCCTCGTATTCTAATAGGTAGTTTCTCCCAAGTGTAGACCTAACATTAACATGAATTTTCATGCCCAGTTTCCAGAAATCGGCTTCAAAACAGAAACAAGCTAAATATATACAAAGCCCAGTAATGCCAGGTCATGCCTCATCAAAGTGTGTGGAGCAGACTGGCTTACTATGCGAGAATCTTCATCCTCGAAGGGCAGGGTGATAACAAAGGCCATTTCCACTTCTTTTCTCCTCAGAGGCAGACCAGGGTTCTCTGCTGCTTATAAGTCATCTCCAGAAGGTCTTCCACAAGGTGTCCGGGCTGGAAACACAGAGGAGCTCATCTCTGTCTCATGCCTTGCGTACTTTAGCATCTATCTTTTCAGATTTCCTGACCCTGATTTCTTGTTTGCTGCTTGGCTCAGCAATTAAGTGACCTGGTGGAATGTCTACTGGGCATCTCCACTTTGAATACCAAGGCTGGCACAATTGTGGGTGCCTGACAGAGATGATGCAAACATCCTAGGATAGAAAATAAAGAACATTAGCACACCACAGAAGGACAGAGTGTCCTACTTTAAATTATCAGTTAACCTTCTTATATTTTTTGGTGTCAGCTGCCTCCAAGTCAATGACTCAAGTTATTGGAAGTCCACCTGAAGGCTTGGAACCAAGTACAAGTCTAACACACACATCCACACATCCATTGGTAGACAGCAACCACCAATGTGCATAAACACGGACAAAGAGCACAACAGGTATGAATATCATCAAAAGATTAAAAAACACCAACTTCAACAAAGACGATATTATTCATCAGATCATCAAGGGCTGGAAACAACTAAATAAATGACACAAGGGCAGAAGAAAATGTCTGCTGGTTGTATCCAGCTGTGGTAAGAGACACCAAAAAGGCACATTTTGGCTTTGGACCATCAAAAATAACCATAAGACCTGGGAATTCAGCCTGCTCTTTCTAGAAAGCATTGTGATCAAGTTTCTATTAAGTAAATATCACAAACAACTGTGAAATACAGTGAAACAAATACTCATCCCATGTGGAAAGGTGCTCTATAACCATGAAAACCATTATGTTCTAAAGGAACAGAGTCCTGCATGATTGTAATTGAATATGGATACAGCAGATTAACTAACTTAAAGAAAAACTGCAGCTGTCTGTCTGCCTGGGCACTTTGCAAACTCAGCTCTCCCTGCCTCCCTTTAAAATGCAAAAATCTCCAGCCGGCTGACGTGATCCAATTTATAACTGAGAGATGAAAACTACCGTGTTTTTTCTCCTTCCCCATGTAAAACCCTGAAGGAGTTCTTGTTTATCTCCACAAACGCCTCCTCTGTCATTTCTGGTTACGAAACACCCGCACTGCTTGGCAGCCGGCTCCTCCGAATGAACGAGGTCTAAATATAGAAAGCTCTCCCGCTGGAGGGCGGACAGCAAGGCTCTTTTACATAACGGCCCTGACAGCCGTCTTTCGTCTCCAGAAACGTCACAGCATCACAGCTCAAAGGGAGGATTATATAAATAGAAGGAGCTCGGTGGGACGAGTATTTACCACTCCCCGGTGCCATTGCCCGCTGTGTTCATCCAGGTAGAACTCCTTTAGGGGAAGATGATAAAACATTTTCAAGACTGTTACACTGCTGTGATGGGCCAGTGGCGGTATATTCAAGAGTGTGGTCTCTTGCCCCTGCTACCACTATGATAATTTGCTAATGGGTATCAGGGTTCAAAATGGCACAATGGATTTCTGTAAATGTTTTTTAATGCTGTTATTACAAGATCAAGGTAGTTTGGCTAGGCAAATCTGACAGCTGTCCTCAGAGGCCGGCTTTTAAGACTTCACTTGTAGAGGATGCTGTTCTAGCTACTGCTTGTCCACAGGAACAAAATGGGTTGTGAAAGGTCTGGCACTGGACACTCACAAACATGAAATGCAGACGTGAACACATTTCGGTAAACACCTTACATGACCACTTCCTTGTAAAGTCCATACACTCATTCTAAGCATCTCATCATGCACTTAAAAAGTTTTGATTCCTTTCACCTCGTAGCTCTAAGACCCGCAGCTGTTGCATACTGGCTCTTTACTTTTAAGCCATCATTACCTTTACAGAGCACCTTTCACACTGGCTAAAGGAAACAATAAAAACATCACCTTTACCATACCTGAAGAAAAACATTTTCCATGCTGGAGACACTTAGCTTTTTCTCGCGGGACATTTTCATGGGGAAAATTGTGGGCAAATAATCTGGGCAGAGCATTCTGGCCAAACATTGTGGAAGAAAAGAGGGATCAAAGGGAGACTGGGGTGACATGATGTACAAAGTGATGTGAGGAAGAGTGTAATGGCCTGGCACTGAGAAAAGGGACACAGAGGAGACTTTGGGGGCTGATTGAACATAGGAATGGAGAAAATTTAGAAGAATATAGTGAACTAGCAAAGAAAGCTGTATTGTGATGAAGACTAGCGGAGGATGCAAAGAAAGAACTTTGAGTGAAGAAGATGGGGGTGCTTTGCAATAAAACAGAAAGAATCCAACCATCTCGCAGCTTGCTTAATCTAACTCAATATTGCAGGGGCAGGAGGCAATTTAAGCAGCACTGAGTGGAAGGCAGGAAGCCACCCTGGATGGGCTGCCAACCCATAATTATAACATACACATATTATCTTTTGGATCTAATTCAGGATCAGGTAGGTTTGGATTCTACTCTGATAGCATCCGGTGGAAATCAGGAACACCAGCCCTGGATGAGTTACCATAATAATAAAAACATCAATATCAATAATGGGTTGGCACCCTGCCCAGGATTGGTTCCTGCCTTGTGCCCTGTGTTGGCTGGGATTGGCTCCAGCAGACCCCCGTGACCCTGTGTTTGGATTCAGCGGGTTGGAAAATGGATGGATGGATGGATATCAATAATAATAATAATGATAATGGCAAACAAATAAAAAAGGAACTCCAAAAAAGGGCAGACATAGCTAAACTGGAGATATATAGATGTGAGCATACTCTACCTGTGCACATTCAGTGTCACTGCCGAACTTCTAATACAATGAATGCTACGGCAAGCTGAGTTAGCATTTAGAGATATCTCAAAAGGCATTTTAAGGTATCTGGAGATGCATTTAAGATATCATAAAATGACTTAGAGATATCTGAGAATATGTATGCGCCAAGAGAAGATAACTCAAATAGATTTCAAGATATCTGACATGCAATTCATGGTATCTTGAAATAAGCTCCTGTGCTTTCTGAGATATCTCATAGAGGTTTTTAGATATCATAAAATATGTCTGAAGCATTTTCAGATATCTGAAATGCAAAACAAGATATCCTAAAACGACTTCCTGTAAAAGTGATTATGTTTTCAATGGGACGTCCTGTGTAATTCTAAGAAATGTATTTCAGATATCTTAAAAATGCAGGAAGGCTTTTTACGATATCTGGAAATGTAATCAAGACATCTTAAAATGTACATCAGATACTTTAATATTGACTTCCATATCAAATAAATCTGTGGTGGTCTGGCGCCCTTCCTGGGGTTTGTTTCCTGCCTTGCGCCCTGTGTTGGCTGGGATTGGCTCCAGCAGACCCCCGTGACCCTGTAGTTAGGATATAGTGGGTTGGGTAATGGATATCAAATAAATGGAATATTTTTTAGATATCTCAAATTAATTTCTGCAATTTCAGTTATTTTGAGATACGTTAAAATGTAATTGGACAGGAAGTTCTTTTGCAATATCTTGAAACACCTTTGAGATATTATAAAAAATGTGCAGGATCTGGAAAGGTATCTTTAAATGTGCAGCAAGTTGTTTTGAGATATCTGAAAATGCATTTCAGATATGTGGAAATGTACACAGCAAAATCACTAAATTGATTACTAAAGTGTTAAATTGCAGTTTTTTCTGTTAAACTATAACATTTAAAAGTGTTTGAATGGGGAAAGTGTTTTTATATTTGCACTCATAAGTATAAATTTAACACTGACAGTTTGGCTGCGTATTTGAGGTATCTTAAAATAAGCATGAAGTTATTTTTAAATATCTCAGAATATAACTAATATATTGAGATTTACTGATGTTTGAGAGTATCTAAAATACATACATCTCAAAACCATTTCATGATACCTTAAAATGTGTCTCTACATTTGAAGATATCTTTAAAAAGACATGAAATTATTTCAAGATACAGTATCTACAGTATATAAAGAGGGCATTTTCAGATATCTACAGGATATCTCAAATATACTTTCAGAGATCACAAAATAGCTCCTTGTCTATTTTCAGGTCTCAAATACATTTCTAGATATCTCAAAATGACCAAATACTAAACTCACTTGCTGCTCATTTAAGATGTATCAAAACATTTCAAGATATCTTAAAACAGACAGGAAGTCTTATTGAAAGAATAGGAAATTTTACAGGAAGTGAGTTCGAGATTCAATTATCAACAAAAACATACAAGGTCGATTTGAGATATATCTGTTTAAAAGATCCTGAATTTCACTTGCAGTTATTTTGAGATATCTAAAAATATGTTTGAACTGCATTCGAGGTATCGCAGAATGTATTGCAGATATTTTAGAATGTAAAAGAACATATTTTGAGATATCTAAAAACGAGTTTCAGATATCTTAAAAGCTGACCTGCATTTTAAGATACCTGAACATCCATTTAGCGATATCTCAAAATGTTCATTGCGCTTCCCATAAAGCGCTGCCTTTTGTCTTGGGACGCCTCTGCTCTGCCCAGACGGCAGGTCGTATTTCTCAAAGAGGCTGAAGCAGACCTGCATACTAATCTTCTGAGCCGGGCATTTGGGCTGCGCGTCACTGTCGTTGGACAAAGTGCAAAACCAAGTCTACCTCAAGTGCATCTCTCAAAACCAGTCTTAAGTTGTTTGACACTGAAGTAAGCGCCATCCATTCTAACTCTGGAAAAAGCCGATCATTGTAAATATTATCATTACGCTCCATCGCCGACCGAAAAGAGGAGTCACGTCCGCTATTCTCCTACTGCTTTTTTTTAAATTCTGCCAGACACTGGTGTCACGGGACCAGCCATAGATCAGTGGGATTAAACCGTCAACCTAGTCAGTCAATCGACCCCCCTCCCCCCACCCCGTTCCGATTTTGGCTTTCACGCGTCACAAAAAGGGGCCCTCACTGAGTACTCGGTGCTGATGCTGAAGAAATCAAACTAAACCTGTTAGCAGCATCAACAAAGCTTAAGAACGACAGGACGTTACTTGTGATCAGAGTGAAAAAGAGTGTTCCCAGTATGATCTCTATTATACAAATCCGCCCTTCTAGGTTTTGAATCATTCTTATAATGATTGTAACAATATATTGCGTGAATCGAATTTTTAACCAGTTCACGACCGCAGGGAGTTATTTACACACAGCAATTATAACCTTAATGAATACCCTTTTTAATCAGAGCTTTCATCTCCCTCCTGATTGTAGTACGGTATGACTCACCTACCTGAATTATTGCCGCTCCATTCTTTCGAACTGGCTCCAATGTCTGTTTTTTTGTGTTTTGCCTCCGCGTCTTCTGCGCTTAGTGTCTCCGGCTCAGTGCGACTGCCCCCTGGTGCCTCTTCATTTCTGTCTCATTTTTCTTGACCCATCGGTGTCCCCACTATTTTTTTTTTAACTTCGGCGAATCTTCTTGTGTCCTCACTGAATTCTTATCTGCAGCAGCCTCTCTCCGCAACGCAGCATCAGGACCGGCAGAGATTTCTTCTGACGGTTTCCATGGCAGCGGCGAGAGCAGCTCTGTGAGTGCACGCGCCCGCGCGCTCGCTCGCTCAACTCTCACACGTATGCTCCGATCTCCCTGTCTTGGCGGATTAATCGCATCAGAGATGGGCTTTATTATGCGTATCTCAAAGCCACCACTTGTATTGATGTTGATGGCCGCCGATGTGGCGGAGGGGTGTGAGTTATGCGGTTGGGGGGTTGCAGGAAGTGGCCTAGCCCCTAGTAACAACGAAAGCTGTTGCGCCCCCTCACCTGAGCGCGTCTGGGCCGCAGTTTTCCTTCCTACGTGCCCGAGATCTTAAGCAGCTCTGCCTTTTTTACACGGACGTGCAAGAGATTGGAAATGAGACACCGCAGAGGAGCCGGGACCCTTGCAATGGATTTGGGAGGAGGACTGCGTCATTTCAGTTTAGAAAAGATGTGTTTGTAGTCAGAATGCAACAAGGGGTGGAGGTTTGCCCTTGGGTGCGGGTCCGATTAGAATCGCCAAAACGTTTAATGGTAGGTGCAACCTAATGAAGCAGTAGGGAACATGTAAACTGCACAAATAACACGCATATCTTACTTAATTTTATAGATCGATAGATAGATCAATAGACAGATAATGATAATGATCGATAAATTGATATTTGCCCCCTGGGGAAACTTACCATTATTGGTATTCCTATTGTTAACAATTGCTGAAAAGAGAAGTTCTCACAGAATGATGAAATTTAATATTGGGACACTACACTAAAGGAATAAAAAAGCAAAACATCATTTCAAATACATCATAAAACTCCAGGTTCTTAAAATGCTTTCAGGTTTTTCTTAAAGAGTATGTGAAATCCAAATGGCCCAAGCCCTGTGACCTTTAAAAACTGACTTAATACTAAAATACTACACCCAAAGCTACTTTTTTTGCAGGCAATGAAGAAATGAGAAACTTAAAAGCACTGGTATCATTCATCTGGGTGGTGGAGGGAGTTGGGTCAAGGAGCTTCTGGGGCTTTAGCCACCCATGTCCTGTCCAGTGGACATAGGCTTGCAGGCCCTGATCTTTGAGAGTTCAGCCGTTCCTGTTGTGACATGCATGGATAACCATATGGAAACTCCATGGGAGAAACTTCACCAGCCCAGGGTATCCATCTAACACATACGTTGTTGTAATGGCATTATCAGAGGGGGATTTGGGGGGCTAAGTCCCTAATGAGTGCTCAAGTGCTTTAAGCACCCTTGCATAAAATGTATTTTTTATTTAGTTGTAAAACAAAATCAAAAAACAAAAAATCAACAAAATCAAAAATAATCAAAATCTAAAACAACGATTTTTTTTTAAATGGGAAGACCAAGACAAAATTTTGGTGCTTGTTCACTTGTTTTGCTTTGGGATTTTCTAATTTTTGATTTGGTTTTGCACCACTGATTATGAGCTTTTTAGTAAATACCTACCCTCTGAAACTCATTAATGTTTGAGTTACTAAAGGAGAAGTTACTTAAGGTTTCCAGACTTTATAAACAAGATTACACATAGATTATATGTTGAGATATTTTCATGTGCAAATCGCCAGATTGAATCCAAGAGTTATGGTAATGGTGCCCCCTTTCAATGAATGCTCCACTCCACAGTGCAGCATTCCTAAAATATCTGAAAAAACCTCAAGTTACTAATGTCTTATAATTCACACGCCACTTGTCTAGACGGATAGACAGGAACTTTAATATAGAAGGAAACTGGTTACAGTAGCAGACAAAAAAACAACTAAAAAACTAAAAAGATAGATAGATAGACACTATATGATAGATAGATAGATAGAGCACAATATAATAGATAGATAGATAGATAGATAGAAAAGGCACTATATAATAGATAGATAGATAGATAGATAGATAGATAGATAGATAGATAGATAGAAAAGGCACTATATAATAGATAGATAGATAGATAGATAGATAGATAGATAGATAGATAGATAGATAGATAGATAGAGCTTTATTTGTCCCCAGGGTGAAATTTGTCTTTTTACAGAAACCCTTTAAATAAACAAACACCAAAATAGATAGAGAAGTAAGTAAATAAATAAAAAATGCACACACACTTAGGTCTGAACACACACCAGAATGACTATAAAGCAAGAAAATTAAAAAGTATTACAAATTCTGATTTGTCTGTCAAAGTCACAAATGCGTGCAATGTCCAAAATGCATGCACGTTTTGCTAAAATATCGCTATATTAATACTTCCAGGAAAATCAGAGTAGCACACGAGTGTGGGGCGTGTTTCAAAGGGATCAAACTTCCCTGTACTGTCTGTTCAAAACAAAGTTTTTTGTTTTGGTAAAATAAAGTGTAGGTAGGCCAAACTTAGAAAAAAAACACAAATGAAAAAAAAAATATATAAAATAAGATATGGAGCACTTCGTGTTATATTTGATTCAGGAAAATAGTAAAAGCTTCAGAGTAAGGGCAGCTTATGTTTTCTGAATTACTCACCAGAGCAGCTTTTCAACGGTGTGAAAAAGATTTCGAGGATGCGCCCGTGAATTGAACAGTCTCTGGGATTGTAGCGCCGCTTGCTGGTTATTACTTTAAATTGCATCCCTAGAATGAAATGCTCTCTAAAGCAGTGTTTCCCAAACTCGTTCCTGGGGACCTACTGTGGATGCAACCATCATCTGTTTTTAATTGGACTCTTAGGCTAATTAAGTGAACTGTAATTTCACAAGTTCTGTGTTTTGGGAACAATATAGAAATTAGAAAGCTAAGTTTAGTAAAAAAATAATTTTAATTATAAAATAAAACATACCAAGCAGTTATATGGGAATAATATATAATGTTTTATGTTTAACAATATTTTCATCTTGATTTTCATTCTACTTTCCAGGTGTTCTAATTGTTTAATTAATCTATTATTTACTAAATAGAGGGCAAGCCCCCCCCAGCACCCAACCCCCAGTTGCGGCCAGTATGCCGCTTGCGTTGTGAAGAGGGGGGCTGAATGCACCCCAAGGAGATGCAGTTGCTCCCCTGAAACCCCCTCTTAAATGGTGATACAATGGAAAACAAGTACAGTTTTATTTTTTTTTTACCTCCTCTTTGCTTGATTAGCTGTTGGACTGCTGCTGCTGCTGCCGTGCCCCGTGTACAGCAGCTGTCCTACTCTATGTCTTTTATTTCCGGACCCGGGCATGGTTAAATCTCTTGGCACAAAGCCTCATCTTGCGGGACGTGAGTTCTTGATATTTCTTTGTTTATAATTTAAAAACTGAATAAGAATCTGAAAATCTAACAGCATCACATTAAAGTTTGATACATTCTGAAAAGGTTTTAAAATAAGCCCGATTTAAAGCATGACAAAAAATGTGACATAAAAAGTCACATAAAATCATTGCACAAAATCGTTACACTATTAGACTTAGGATTTAATATACAGTATAGTGAGTAGATTAGTGGGTCTGACACTAAAGTAACCGCAGCCTTTGATTATTCAGTGTTTGACAGTGTGTCTGCTCTGCTCATTTTTTTTGCCCAGTGGGGACTGGGCAGTCTAATGGTCTGGAATCCCTACAGATTTTATTTTTTTTCTCCAGCCGTCTGGAGTTTTTTTTTGTTTTTTCTGTCCACCCTGGCCATTGGACCTTACTCTTATTCTATGTTAATTAATGTTCACTTATTTTATTTTCTTAATGTGTCTTTTATTTTTCTATTCTTCATTATGTAAAGCAGTTTGAGCTACTTTTTTAATGAAAACGTGATAAATAAATAAATGTTGTTGTTTTTAATTGTCATTATTAAGATACAACAAATGGGGGAAAACTGCACAGAGAAAGGGCAAAATATAATGAAATAAACAAAAGAGAGTTAAGCATTTAAATCTATAGCAAAAGCAGAAATATTACTAAATTCTTATAAATGTAAAAACCATGCTGCTGTGTTTTTCTGAATGTAGAATACGAGAAAAATAAATATCAACTAATTAAAGGAGATCAGTGTTATCAGTTGCTGTCACTTATTATGAATCTGGTTGGAACAAAAACCTGCAGTCACAGGGGGTCCCCAGGACTGAGTTTGGAGAGGCACTGCTCTAAAGTCTTCATTTTACTCCATAAAGTATGCACTAGTAGTGAAGTAGGTAGGTAGTAGAAGTAGCAGCTTTATCCTGTGTACAGAATAGGGAGAATTTTTTTATTCCATATCTTACCAAAACTCTCCAGCACCATGATAAATAAGAATGTGTTAAAATACAAAAATCCATTTTAATGAAAAGAAGACACTAAACATCTTACCAGATGTACTCCTTTCTCCTGCTTCTGTGCTTCCATTACTTGCAGCCTAGTGGAAAATCACTGACTCTGTTTACACTTGGCAGCTGACCCAACCTTTGTCAGCCACCATGTTCCACACTAAACACTCCATGTTGGTCTCAAACAGCAAAGCTATCAAACCAGTTCTTTGAATGTGCTTATAGTGTAACACATGCTC
Source organism: Polypterus senegalus (assembly GCF_016835505.1). Taxonomy (NCBI): domain Eukaryota; kingdom Metazoa; phylum Chordata; class Cladistia; order Polypteriformes; family Polypteridae; genus Polypterus; species Polypterus senegalus. Next base: position 9,175,197 of record NC_053167.1, read on the forward strand.
AGCAGTGGCTTCCTTCTTGATGACTTCCTTTATACAAACAAAGAAACAAGCAAAAAGGAATAAAAAAAGAAGAAGAAAGACTGTATACATTCATTTCTAGAAGGTAAGTTTTTATTCCTGTGTTGTAGTGACCTAAACATACAACAGCACATTTCTTTAAATAACACAATAAGAAAATTACAAGCAAACAGCAGTAATACTACTTAATAAATGTGCAGCTTATGTGCCATATACAGTGCATCAGGAAAGTATTCACAGCGCATCACTTTTTCCACATTTTGTTATGTTACAGCCTTATTCCACAATGGATTAAATTCATTTTTTTCCTCAGAATTCTACACACAACACCCATAATGACAATGTGAAAAAAGTTTACTTGAGGTTTTTGTAAATTTATTAAAAGTAAAAAATCAGCAATCGCAATAACTATTTTTTAATTTCTTTTAAATACCCTGCTATTAGCAGCAATCAGCAGTCACTCATCATATTTGTGTTATTTTTTACTTCCTATTATTAATACTTCAATCAACATTCACTGTATTTTTTATTTCAGCTGAAAATACATTTACTGTATTTGCAAAAAATAATAAATAATAATAAAGTTTTTTTTTATTTAATTTTTTGTTTTATTACTTACTAGCAAAATACCTGCGCTTCGCAGCAGCGAAGTACTACCTTAAAATTTTTATTAAGAAGAAAATTAAACCTTTTTAAACTGAGGGAAAATATACCAATAATTATTTGTTAAGGATCTCTTTGTATACCACGTTGTCAGTTCGGCCCTCCGGTTGTAATATGACCAAGCTGTGCGCTGAGCTTACTCTTGAGCATGCAACTTGCAGTTGGCCATGTGAACAGTAATCTTGTCTCAAATCTCACAGCTTGGATTGCTGCTGTCACAAACGGTTTGAGTTTCATGGTTTGTTTCAATTATGACAGTATTTGTAAGACTTGTGTTGAAGAGACATTCGGCATCTGTCAAGCGTTGTAAGTATACAACCAGTTTCATCGATAACTTCACATCCAGCTTTTGAGAGTTTAAACATTCATAAACATCAAAGTGTCCACTACTGAAATCGTCACCTGTGAATCTAAAATGTTTAAGAGGCATTGGCGGGTGTAAAATATTTGGGGTACACTTGAAAGCGACAACCGAACAATTCATTGGCAGCCATCAACTCACATGCAGATGCATAGGTGAAGGGCTTAAGCATTTCACTCTTCTAGTGCTCCTGTGTAGTATAATTATCTCCTGTACCGTCATCAGTCCACACCTTGAACCTGTCCCAGTCATTCAATACATAAGACACAATGTTCCTCCAGATATCAAGAGTGAGCCTGATATGGCCGTGCAATATGTAACAAAGAGAATGGAAAAGGTAGGTGCCATCTCCGGGCATGGAAACCACTCGATAAGTGACAGTTCTTTGATCGATGGTGATCACCTCGATAGACATGTTAATGCGGGTACGGTTGGAATGATAAAGGAAATGGGTACCTGAACAATGTAAAGTAAGTCTAAAATACCTACACAATAACTATAATCGTAATAAATGAACAATAAAACAGCGGAGTAGCCGTGGATTAAATAAAAAGGCTGTAGTTATCAGCAGGGAAACGTGAATCCCGTGGCGAAGCAAGAAAGGGAATGTAGAGACCGGAGCGACAGACGGCCTTATATAGGCAGGCAGCCAACAACGTGAGAGGCGTTGGGATGGGGGACCCAACGCCGCCTCACACGGTGATTGAGCTGCAGGCTATGGACGTATATATATGTATGTAAGTAGGATTCAGTTAGCGTTGGGAACCCGCGTACCAAATTTCTTGAAGATGGGCCCATAAGTAACAAAGACTGTTGAAAAGTTCAATATGGCGGCCGACAGTGGCATCATACCACCGAAATAAGTACGTACATTGGTTTCGGTTAGCGCAGGGAAGCCGCCTACCAAATTTCGAGAAGATGGGGCCATGAATAAGAAAGTTCAACATGGTGGACGTTGTTGACCGTTATGACCGTTACGTGTAGAATTTCGAAATGAAACCTGCTTAACTTTTGTAAGTAAGCTGTAAGGAATGAGCCTGCCAAATTTCAGCCTTCTACCTACATGGGAAGTTGGAGAATTAGTGACGTAGGATAGTTCAATATGGCTGCTGACAGTGGCGTCATACCACCGAAATAAGTACGTACATTGGTTTCGGTTAGCGCAGGGAAGCCGCCTACCAAATTTCGTGAAGATGGGGCCATGAATAAGAAAGTTCAACATGGTGGACGTTGTTGACCGTTATGACCGTTACGCGTAGAATTTCGAAATAAACCCTACTTAACTTTTGTAAGTAAGCTGTAAGGAATGAGCCTGCCAAATTTCAGCCTTCTACCTACATGGGAAGTTGGAGAATTAGTGACGTTTGGAAAATTCAATATGGTGGCCGACAGTGGCGTCATACCACCGAAATAAGTACGTACATCGGTTTTGGTTAGCGCAGGGAAGCCGCCTACCAAATTTCGTGAAGATGGGGCCATAAATAAGAAAGTTCATCATGGAGGACATTGTCGACCGTTATGACCATTACGTGTAGAATTTCGAAATGAAACCTGCTTAACTTTTGTAAGTAAGCTGTAAGGAATGAGCCTGCCAAATTTCAGCTTTCTACCTACACGGGAAGTTGGAGAATTAGTGATGAGTGAGTGAGTAAGTCACTCAGATCATAACTGAGCCTAGCAGGACGTACTGTAAGTGGTGGAAGAACTTGTTAGCAGGTGGATTCAAAAGTGTGACACTAGCAGCCATAGGAAGAAGAGGCATGGGTGTATCAATATTAGATTAATAAGTGGATTGGTGTAATATCAGCAAGAATCTCAACAAAAATAATAATTGTCAAATGTAAAACGAGCACAAACATGGGCAAAGTGTCACTAGGCAGACATTATGGTATACATACATCAACAGCAAGAGGTTAAACACACACACATACACATGTAGAAACCTGGACTTGAAAGACTTGGTGACTGAATAAAGCCCATCAGTTCCTCATCTAGCCTCCAAATGCAGTACAGGGTCACAGGGGCCATAGCCCATCCCAGCAGCATGTATGCAAGGCCAGAGCCAACCCTGGACAGTCCACTAGTCTACTGCAGGGCACTCTCACATGTCACATTTACTCAGACTGGGACATCTTACAGTTGCCATAAACATCAAAAGCTGTTAACACTAGAATTACCAGAGCCTACGAAAAAACTCGTAGATCCATCCCACCTTAAATCGCTTCTCACCTCTCCGTCAACATCTTTTGTCCTTTAAATGTGTGGATAAGCAGCAAGCAGCAAGCAGTCTGCTATCACATCCCCCACCGCCGCACAGTTTTCTCAGCTCAAGTCTGTTAACCTGTGTGTCAGTTGCTTAGAGTTGAATAGAGTGAGAAGTCAAGCAAAATCACACCTTTTATAAATACTATATAGTTATTTGGAACACATGCATTTCTTTTGTGTTTCGTGTCTACAGCGATCTATGTAAACACATCATTAAAAAAGAAACGTTTTTCATGTTTTAGTAATAATTGACAAAATATAGACATGAAGTGTATAATGTGTGAAGCCTGAAGTCCAAATATCAAAGAGACATTTTCACAAAAGGTACAAATACCTTTTACAAAATGTGGAGACAATTGTGTTTCCCAAATGGCTGAAGAAACATGGCATGTAGAAGATATGGCCACATGCCAGCCCTGATACCATGCATATGGGGTAATCTTCATACTGCTTAGCAGTCTGCATCTCCCATTCTATGTCAAAGACCTTTGTAGTTCTTTTAACTTTATCTTATTCCTCAATGAGCAGCTGTTTCTAAATTTTATCCTAATGTTAAACTCGTCCTTCAGTATAAAGTGCAATATCACAGATATAGATAGATAGATAGATAGATAGATAGATAGATAGTGTGTCAAGGGGAGGAAGTGTAGCATTGTTCATAATTGCACTCAGTTTTGCTTTAATTCTTCCCTTTGCTTCCTCCAAAGATTTCAAAAGTCAGTGTTTAGGGCTTCTGCAGGCTACCAAGTAAAAAGAAAGATCTTTAAATGCATTTAAGTTAGCAAACATCTTCATAGCTTCATAGGGTGAAAGTAACCGTGGTGTACTCATTCCAATTTATTTTGTATATGGCCTCTTAAAATAAATAATAATACATTTTATTTATTTGTAGGCTCCTTTCTAAACACTCAAGGACACCAAACAATAGACAAAACACAGATTATAAACAAAAGTAAAATACAAAAGTTAAAATCAGACACAGCAATTGTAATCAAAGAGAAAAAGCAGTCTTAAACAAATGAGTTTTAAGTTTAGATTTGAAAAGTGAAAATGATTCAATATTTCTCAGCCCAGATGGTAGTGAGTCCCAGAGCTGGGGAGCAGAGCAACTGAATGCTCTGCTCCCCATAGTGGTAAGACGGACAAAGAGGACAGTCAAGTGGAAGGAGCAAGAGGATCTAAGGGTGCGGGAGGGAATGGCAGCATGGAAGAGGTCAGACAGATATGGAGGGGCAAGGTTGTGGATAGCCTTAAAAGTTAGTAGGAGAATTTTGAATTGAATTCAGAACTGAACTGGAAGCCAATGAAGCTGCTGCAAAACGGGAGTGGTATGGTGAATAGAGGGGGTTCAAGTAATGATGTGGGCAGCTGAATTCTAGACCAGTTGAAGCTTATAAAGAGATTTGCGAGAAAGACCAAAGAAAAGGGAATTGCAATAATCCAGACAAGAAGTGACAAGGCTATGAACAAGGATAGCAGTGGTGTGGGGAGTGAGGGAGGGGCGAATATGATTCATGTTACAAAAGTGGAAATACGCAGACCGGGAGATGTTATTGATGTGGGACTGAAAGGATAAAGTACTGTCAAGGATGACACTTAGTCTCTTAACCTGTGGGGAAGGGGAGACAGAGGAATTATCAATAACAAAAGAAAAATTATCAGTTTTGGATAATGTTGATTTTGTACCAATGAGGAGAACCAGTTTTGTCACTATTTAATTTAAGAAAATTTGAAGAAAACCAGGATTTGATTTCTGCTATGCAATCAGTAAGGGAGGAGCGTGGAAAGGAAGCAGTAGGTTTGCTAGTGAGATAGAGCTGGGTGTCATCAGCATAAGAGTGGAAGCTAATGATATATTTATGAAAGATATTACCAAGGGGAAGGAGGTTAAACACAGGCACACTTTTTAATAACGGAGCTGAATGTTGATGAATTACAATGGCCTGTGGCATGAAAAGAACACATGAGCATGAGCATGCAGGAATCAGACAAAAATGGTCCTTGTGCACCTAAACTTCCATCCATCTTTCTTTGTTTTTTTTATTTTATTATTTAATGAACTTGAAGAAGATAACACTGCATACAATCATGTCAATCATAAATCAAATGACCTCACAGTCAAACTAGTAAAAAAAGAAGAAAAAATATTATACTGCCTGGGATTTGTTCCTGCCTTGCACCCTGTGCTGGCTGGGATTGGCTCAAGCAGACTCCCATTACCCTGGGTTAGGATATAGTGGGTTGGATAATGACTGACTGATTTCCTTTATATGTTAAAAGACTACAGTTCCCAGGTTGCTTTAATAACCATTGTATTCAGAACAGGTACAAGATAGACTTAGAGTTCCCCGCTTATTGAATACCATTTCTGCCAAAATTAAGATGAATATATATATATATATATATATATATATATATATATATATATATATATATATATAAACTGTATTAGGGGGCTCTGCCCCATGCTTGCTTTGCTTGCCAACCCCCAGGTGGGCACTATGTGCTAGCCACTTCGTTCACATATGGGGAAGCGGAGGTGCAATTTGAACAGATTGTTATTTTCACGGGAATTGTTCCATATGCATAATAGACCTAACTATTTTACATTACAGCGAGTAATTAATCATAGTAAAAAATAGTAAAATGTAATAAATTGAAAGAAAATTATGTTTCATGCTGCATTAGAGATATTCGTTGCGTTATATGTTTTTGTTGTGTTTGGCTTTAAAATTAACATGCAAATACTTTTTAAACTTACACTTTTACTATAAAACTTCTTTAAAAACAATATTTGGAACAATATTCATCAATATCGCTTTGAATTTTGATTCCGTATTTGAAGTTACATCATGACAACACAAAGCATAATTGCCCATGAGTGAATGTCGTTTCTTTCTCTCTAATAAATAAACCAACTTTTTCTAATGTTTGTCCCTGTGATTTGTTAACTGTCATAGATAAAGCTATTCTAATGGGAAACTGTAAACATTTTAATATGAATGTCATATCAAGTGTTATCCATGGAAGATGTACTACATTACCTTTCTTGTCGCCTGTTAAAATTTTACATGTCAGAATTGTTTGACCAATTTTGAATATAATTAATCTTGTCCTAATGCATAGCCCATCACTCATGCATAAGTTACGCAATAACATCATAATACATCTTTCTTTCAACAGTAATTTGGTCGGTGGAAGACCGGATAGTGTTAATGTTTGTAGATATTCTATGGGATATTGTAAGTAGATAGATAGATAGATAGTATACATGTTCCGCACAATCACCACCAACTGTTTCAGCACAGTCTATTGATACACATTTAACTAATTTGCCGTGTAACCGATTGACAATTTTCGTTTTAATTCGTTTGACTTCATCGTTTCTTGGTGCTATGATTGCCTGTTTTCTCATTTCTTCTGTTGATAACCCTTCAGGATGAAATTCTTCATTAAGATTTGAACATAATAAGTCTTCTTTTATTGGGAACGTAAAGTGAGAAAACTATAAAAATTTATAAGAGCTGAAAGCACAGGAACTGTGTCTGACAAAAGCATTCACACGAATGAGAGGTGAGAGGACCGTGGGCGTGGGCTGTTAACTGTAAATGGTTGAGAGGAGGGCGGGACTTGAAAAAATCTCTTGGCAATAGTCTTGTCTCATCTCAAAATATTTTTTTGTGGCTCTAAAATCCGTACTGACCCCTACTCTCTTTTCTGTTTCTTTTTCCGGTTTCTTTGTGGTGGCGGCCTGCGCCACCTCCACCTACACAAAGCTTCATGATGCTCCAACAATGATGGATGGATTAAAAGGCAGAATTCTACGTGACCATCTTCATCAAGCCCTTCCATGAGAACCCTAAATCCAAAGAGGACTGTTTCATTTATGTGAGGTAGAATGCCCAGAGGGGACTGGCCGGTCTCATGGTCTGGAATCCCTACAGATTTTATTTTTTTTCTCCAGCCATCTGGAGTTTTTTTGTTTTTTCTGTCCCCCCTGGCCATTGAACCTTATTCTTATTCGATGTTAATTAATGTTGATTTATTTTGTTTTCTTATTGTGTCTTTTATTTTTCTACTCTTTATTATGTAAAGGACTTTGAGCTACTGTTTGTATGAAAATGTGTGCTATATAAGTAAATGTTGTTGTTGTTCATAATATATATATATACAATTAAATTGCCCTGTGGTAGGCTGGCACCCTTCCCAGGGTTTTTTCCTGCTTTGTGCCGCATGCTGGCTGGGATTGTCTCCAATAGACTCCCGTGACCCTGTGTTAGGATATAGCGGGTTGGACAATGACTGACTGACTAAACAATTAAATTGAATTAGAAAATGGATAGGCTGGCTTGATATAAAGTCAAGAGATGAAATATATCTAACTAGCCAACCCGCTTGCATAGCATACGCCGCATAATTATGTATTGATGGGTGAGCACTTCCTGAAAGACACAATTGTCCAAATGGGGTTGGTTTTAAGGATATGACTGTAGGTGAATGAAAAGATGTAACTCTGGAGAGGGCAACATACAATACAGTGTTTTACACGCTGCATACAGCGATTCACATTCGCGACAAACTGTTTTACACGCCGCATACAGCGATTTATATCCGTGATAAATATGATTCTTCTTAGATGGTGCTGTCGCGTCCACCCACACTCTCAAAGCATACACACTGCCTGGTCATGTGCCTGCTCGCAAGAGCAACCAACAGAGACCCGTCCACCAACTGTAAGACCATGGGACACCCCTCACAAACTGTTCTACACTCCACATACAGTGATTCACATCTGCGACAAACAAACTGTTTTACACATTGCATACAGCGATTCACATCCGCGACATGATTTTTCCTAGATGGTCCTGTCGTGTCCACCCTCGCACTCGAAGCATACACACTGCCTGGTCATGTGCCCGGTCACAGGAGCAACCAACAGAGACCCGCCCACCAACTGTAAGACCATGGGAAACCCCTTAGAAACTGTTTTACACGCTGCATACAGCGATTCACATTCGCGACAAACTGTTTTACACGCCGCATACAGCGATTTATATCCGTGATAAATATGATTCTTCCTAGATGGTGCTGTCGCGTCCACCCACACACTCAAAGCATACACACTGCCTGGTCATGTGTCCGCTCGCAAGAGCAACCAACAGAGACTCGTCCACCAACTGTAAGACCATGGGACACCTCTCGCAAACTGTTCTACACGCCACATACAGTGATTCACATCTGCGACAAACAAACTGTTTTATACATTGCATACAGCGATTCACATCCGCGACATGATTTTTCCTAGATGGTCCTGTCGCGTCCACCCTCGCACTCGAAGCATACACACTGCCTGGTCATGTACCCGGTCACAGGAGCAACCAACAGAGACCCGCCCACCAACTGTAAGACCATGGGAAACCCCTTGGAAACTGTTTTACACACTGCATACAGTGATTCACATCCGCCAGAAACAAACTGTTTTACACGCCGCATACAGCGATTTACATCCATGACAAACATGCCTCTTCTTAGATAGTCCTGCCGCGTCCACCCTCGTTCTCGAAGCATACATACAGCTTGGTCATGTGCCTGCTCGCAAGAGAAACTCACAGAGACCCACCGACCAGCTGCCTGTGTGTGTGCCTCTGTCTGTCTCTGGCGCTGCCTTTGTGTGTGCGCGGGTTTCTCTCGCACTGCCTCTGTGTGAACCGGTCAGGCACAGAGAAGGTCAGCTGCTGAGAGGGCGTCTCGACTGTTGCAGGGCCTACATTGGTGAAGCAGGTGAGACGGTAATGAAACAGAGCCACAGGGCTTATTGGTTTTTAAAGACTGCTTCCTTCATTGTGTTTTAACCTCAGTTTTAAAGGATTGTTTTAAGGATCCCATGGGATACCCCTCACAAACTGTTTTACGCGCTGCATATAGCGATTCACTTCCGCGAGAAACATGCCTCTATGAACAGTCAACGTGGCTCAGAGGTGCATGCGGCCTTTACGACAGATGAACATAAATGACGCAGTTTTTCCTGTGTCATCGCATCCGAATTGGTGGGCGTGGTTCTGCGAGTTGTCGTTGTATCCAATGGTCTTAGAGTTGGTGGGGGTGGCTCCTTCCTGCGTGCGCCATGAGTGTCTTACTTGTCGGCGGCTTAGTGAATCCATGACCCTTCCAACGTGCTTTCCATGGGTGTCTTGCCTTAGTGAATTATATACATCTAATTTAGTTTTTTTGTGTTTTATTTTATTTTGGACATCTTTAATGCATGAACAACAAGAATTTCCATTCTGTCCATTTTTTAATCCACATAGTACATCTCAGAAGCTTCAAGGAGAATGGGCACATTCACAAACCCACTCACAAAAGCAAACACATTTACCGACAGCAAACCAAGTTTACATTATCTATTCGACTTCAACCCCTACATGAACACCTTTGGGCGAAGCTTCTGAAGAAAACCGGGAAGACCATACAAACTGCACAGGGGCCCTGAGGATTTGTGCTGTTCACTAGATGCGAAGCTCTACCCACTGCACTGGCAGCATTTCTGTCAGATTGTTAAAATTGTAATTGAAGGTCTACCTCTGAATCTGTAAGTTACCTTACTGCTCAAACCATAATCTATATCTTAAAAACTGCGATGGCACCAAAATCTATCACAAATGACTCAGGTTTACTCATCGTGTGAGGCAGAAGGTGTTCTTTTAGTTGCTACTGTAGACGTTAGGAATCAGTTTGATTATTGTGACCAGTTATATCATATATGTAAGTTTTGTTGAGTGTAGGTGTGTCCACAAATAAAGTACGCTGACTAACATTCACCAATCGGTTACACTGAGCTGTGAAAAAGGGTCTTGCATCATCCCGTGGCAGGCATTGACCATTCATTGAACTAACTACGGAATCGGATATATAATCAACAATTACAGAGCTCTGCTTAAAGTTTTATTCAGTAAATGCTGGTTGCGTAAAATCATGGATTAACTTCCTGGTTTTAGTTCAGCAAACTGTGGCAGCGAACCAGTCCAACGAAAGAGTGGAAATAGTAACAAATTAAAATAATACTTCTAAATAATATGTTTTTCTCATTTTTGCATATCCATAATACGTGAGGATTATTTTATATCTTCAATCCTTTCTTTAAAAAAGTTTACTTTTTAATGCTGCCATTTTTAAATCTTTAGATTTAGTCCCCTGTAGTGGTGTAGGGAAGGACCCACTCTGATTGGCCATAGGCCCAGCCAATCAGCTCATTGTATATGAAATTTTCCGTTAAATTTTGTAATTGATTGGGTATTTGTTATTTTATCTTCCCTTTGGTTTCAAAGTACAACTTGCACTGTTGACAGAGTTTTTTCATCCATAAATCGGATCAAGACGTGTTTGAGATCATCAGTATCATAAGTTCGCCTCAGCAATTTGACTATGAAATCATTTGAACCCGATCTTGCTAAAAATCTAGATTGTGACGAAGTAATTGACCAGTTCAATCTAAAGCTCTGATGCCTGCATTTCGCATTAAGCTTTACAGGACAGGTAGGTTTTGTGTGTGGGTCCGCCCTGACACAACAACATTTGATTGCATTGAAAACTTTTGCTCAGCTTTTGCATGGTTCTATAATAATTCAGTTATGTGAAGGTACCACAGTATGAATACACATATTTGTTTTTTTGGGGGGAAAAGTGCCCTTTATATTCTAATAACAACTAGAACAACCATTTTTACATGGGCCCACCCTAAAATCTATTCCTGACTATGCCCCTGGTCCCATGAGACAGAAAATTGGAATAAACCAGTTTGAATAAAAATGAATGGACTGTCCATCTCTTTACTTTGTTAACACTTATTCTCTTATGTAACAAGGAGTTAGAGCATTTATGGGACCAAAGGGAGAAACTATGGATGGGATGCCAATCTGTGACTGTAAACTCTCAATGATACACCCTCGTATCTATCTATCTATCTATCTATCTATCTATCTATCTATCTATCTATCTATCTATCTATCTATCTATCTATCTATCTATCTATCTATCTATCTATCCCAGGACAGACCCCAAGTCCATCAAGACATCCTTCCCCTAGGAAATCAAAACCAATGTAAAAACTTTACCATTATATTAGCTGCATAGAAAGCTCACACAATATTTTGTATTTGTATAGCATGCTTTACATGAAGACCTGGAAACTAAGCAAAGCAGAATAGCATATTTTGGATTCAATGTTAAAGCACAGATACAGTAAAATCCTTCATAACATGCCTTGCAAGAACAGAAACCGGGATGTGATCATCATATGGCTACCTTCTGTCCTCACAAGTAATTTCTAAAGTCACTACTTTGATCAAACTGAGACTGTCCTCACTAAAACCGAGTTGGTTAGAGCTGCACATGATTAAGTGACAATATAGCCATTTACAATATATCTGTTTAACACCTTAAATTAACTAACTAGTAATAGTTTATGCCTATCACCAGATCTAAATACAGTAGAAACACAACTAGATAAGAAATATGCAATAATAATTAATAAATCAGTTCTGCTGCCTTGCAAGGGCTTTGTCTTGCTTTTCTCCTGGCAAATTCATCAACAGTATCATCAAACCCCAAGTTATTATTCAGTTCACTCTCAATGGCCATCAAGAGGGCAGCTTCAAACATTTTTATGTTATCTTGGTCCACAGTTCATTTTTTATCCTGTCAAAAGGGAAAGTGATTGCTCCATCTCAAACATGTTAATGAGTGGCAGGTATGTAAATGCTGGGAACAGTAGACTGTAGACCATATTCCATTAAGAATTCCAGGATCCCTAATGAGGTTTTAACTTGATCGGGTTTGATGAGATATATGTCTATGTCTAATGAGAACTATGTCAAGAGTGTTTTGGAGGTGAAAAGAGTGTCGGACAGAGTGATGATTATGAAGCTGGAAACTGAAAGTGTGATGATGAATGTTGTTAGTGCATATATCCCACAAGATGGGTGTGTAATGAATGAGAAAGATGATTTCTGGAGTAAGTTGGATGAAGTGTGGAGAGTGTACCCAAGGTAGAGAGAGTCATGATTGGAACATTTCAATGCTCTTGTTGGTAAAGGGTACAGAGAAGATGAGGAGGAGATAGGTAGGTATGATGTCAAGGAGAGGAATGCAGAAGATCAGATGGTAGTGGATTTTGTAAAAAGGATGGACATGGCTGTGGTAAATATGTATATTAAGAAAAGGGAGGAACACAGGATAACATACAAGACTGGAGGAAGAGGCACACAAGTAGAGGTCAGTCTAAAGATTGTATATTGTAGAGTCAGTCTAAAGGAGATAGTAGATTGCAAAGTGGTGGCAGGGGAAAGTGTAGTTACACAGCATAGGATGGTGGTCTGTAGGATGATGTTGATGATCGAGAAGAGGAGGAGACTGATGGCAGAGCCAAGGATCAAATGATTGAAGTTGAAAAAGGAAGATTGCAAAGTTCACTGGGTGGCATCAAAGATTTACCAGACAGCTGGGAAAATACAGCAGAAGTAGTAAGGGTGAGAACATGAAGAGTGTTTGGCATGACATTTGGACAGAAGAAGGAGGAAAAGAAAACCTAGGGGTGAAATGAGGAAGCACAGGAGAGTATATAGAGGGAGAGGTTAGCGTAGAAGAAGTGGGATGGTTAGAGATGTACAGAGAGAAGGCAGGAGTATAAGGAGATAAGGCGTAAGGTGAAGAGAGAGGTGGTGAAGGCTAAAGAAAAGGCATATGATGAGTTGTTTGAGAGGTTGGACACTAAGCAGGGAGAAAAGGACCTGTATCGATTGGCTGGAGAGAAGGACCGAGCTGGGAAAGATGAGCAGCAGGTTAACATGATAAAGGATAATGATGGAAACGTACTCACAAGTGAGGAGGGTGTGTTGAGCAGATGGAAAGAGTACATTGAGAGGCTGATGAATGAAGAGAATGAGAGAGAGAAGAGGTTGGATGATGTGGAAATAGTAAATTAGGAAGTGCAACGGATTAGCAAGGCGGAAGTAAGGAGAGGTATGAATGAAGAACGGAAAGGCTGCTGGTCCAGATGACATACCTGTGGAAGCATTGAGGTTTTTAGGAAAGATGGCAGTGGAGGTTTTAACCAGATTGCTCAATTTAACCTTAGAAAATGAGAGGATGACTGAGGGGTAGAGAACAAGTGTACTGGTAACAGTTTTTAAGAATAAGGGTGATATACAGAACTGCAGTAACCACAGAGGGATACATTTGATCAGCCACATCATAAAGGTATGGTAAAGAGTATTGCAAGCTCAGTTAAATAGGGAGGTGATAATAAGCAAGCAGCAGTGTGGTTTCATGTCAGAAAAGAGCACAACAGATGCAGTGTTTGCTTTGAGGGTGTTGATGGAGAAGTATAGAGAAGGCCAGAAGAAGTTGCATTGCATCTTTGTGGACCTAGAGAAAGTATATGACAAGGTGCCTCATGAGGAGTTGTAGTATTGTATGAGGAAGTTGGGAGTGGCAGAGAATTGTGTAAGAGTGGTACAGGATATGTACGAGGGAAATGCGACAGTGGTGAGGTCTGCTGTAGGAGTGATGGATGCATTCAAGGTGGAGGTGGGTGTAGCTGCGTTTTTCCAAAGTTACCAAGGTTCAGCAGCTCTAACTCAAAAAAATAGGATTCAAAAAAAGCCTGATGCACAGAAATGATTCCACAGACAAAATATCTTCATTTTTAAAAGTTAAATTCAAATTAAAACAGTTCACACAAAAAAGAAAATTAAAATAGCAAAAAAAAAAGAGAAAAATTCTTGTTAAGAAAAGTTCTGTTCAAAGCTTAAATCTTGTTACATCTCAAATCGTTACTATTTACTTAACATGTCTGAACCATTTCAAAACGGTCAGAACACTGTATGCCTATCCCATCTCTGAGTAGAAAATGGGTCTTTTAAGTCCCTGTGTACAGGGACCTGTTCCAAACACAACTGAAACAATTATCAGACTGTTTCTCAGTTATAGCAAGGAAGTTCTATCTCTTACTGACTTATAGGTGGAAAAGACTATACCATTAACTATGACTATGAAAGAAATTCTATTCTATTCAAATTAAGCAAACATTAATATGAGTTTAACTCAAAACTTTAACTTTCTAAGATTGCCTCTTACAGTGGGCTTACATCAGGGATCGGTTCGGAACTCTTTCTTATTTGCAATGGTGATGGACAAGTTGACAGACACAATTATGCAGGAGTCCCCTTGGACTATGATGTTTCAGTATGACACTGTGATCTGTAGTGAGAATAGGGAGTAGGTTGAGGATAACCTTGAGAGGTGGAGATGTGCTCTAGAAAGGAGAGGAATGAAGGTCTATAGGAAAAAGACCAAATACATATGTGTAAATGTGAGGGAGGTCAGCGGAATGGTGAGGATGCAGGGAGTAGAGTTGGCGAAGATGGAAGAGTTTAAATACTTGGGATCAACAGTACAGAGTAATGGGTATTGTGGAAGAGAGGTGAAAATGAGAGTGCAGGCAAGGTGGAGTGAGTGGAGAAGAGTGTCAGGAGTAATTTGTGAAAGATGGGCATTAACAAGAGTGGAAGGGAAGGTCTACAGAACGGTAGTGAGACCAGCTATGTTACATGGGTTGGAGACGGTGGCACTGACTAGAAAACAGAAGACAGAGCTGGAGGTGGCAGAGTTGATGATGTTAAGCTTTGCATTGGTTGTGAAGAGGATGGACAGGATTAGAAATGAGCACAGCTAGTGTCATTATAATTGGGGAGAACCCCATGTATGGTTCTGGGTGCCCAGAGTTCACAATGGCCCTAAAAGACAAGGTTGGCAGTATTACCCAAAAACAGACACCTTATGGTTTCAGTTTCTGGGCATCAGGCCTCAGTTGATTTTGTTTTCCTAAGGCCCCTCTTTATCTTTGAGCCCCTGAGCATGGGCACAATAGGCTCATTTGGGGATCCACGTATGTTTTAATTTAGTTTAGTTTTCATTGTAAAAGGAATGATAAGCAATCATGACAGTTCTGCTACTTTAAAAAGAGCACACTACCATGCAATAAAAAGAACTGCTGTTTTTTTACAAATTACAATTCAACTATCGTTACTTATTCTACTTAGTACAAACAATGTATCACAATATTTATCTTCTTCTAATTCTATGCATTTTCCTAGAAAAATGTAACGGTTCTTTAAAGTATATAGAACATATTTTTACAGTCTGTGATAACAACGAAATTCTAACATATTAACAAAGTCATTTATTTATTATAACTCATATAAGCCAGTTTTTTTATGGATGTTCTGTCATCTTGAACTGGTTTATTTAATATATTCCCAATAAAATAAATTTTGACAATATGACGCGTTTATGTACTGGATACGTGACCAATAAACCACAGCTGGAAATAAAGGGCCTCGCTATTTTCAACGAAAAGGTTTGTGGGCTGTTTTAAAGATCGACTACTATTCCGTAAAAATGGTGTAAAATTACAAAAATGTCATTATACTCTGTACATGTGCCAGCAGTAACACAATAAATACTATCCCAAAAAGGATTTTAGTGCATTCCGTCTGTTTAAATTGTAAAGGCGGGTTTAATTTAAATAGGAGATTAAAAAAAACATTTCCGCTCAGCCACCAACCAATGCAGACTGATGACACCACTGACGAGCCCCAGTTTGATCTTTGAGCGCGATGGGCGGAGCAGACAGAAGGCCAGGATTGGTGGACAGCTTGCTTGGAGGGCGGAACTGTTGAAATGACGCTTCGCGTGAGGAGTGGGGTTTGTATCGTGGGCAGCACTACGTTCGTGATGGGCGGAGCGCGTACGGGTAAACGCTGTGCGTTGCGGGGTGGTTATGAGCTTCTGTCTAAGTAGTAGAGGTTTGGTGACTCCATGATATCGTTACATCGCGACCTGCATACATTCAGAATAAAATGAGCCTAATGACGAGACGATGTATATGAAGAAATCCAGAAGTGTCGGCGCTACGTCTCCTCTGAATGGCCTGGGAAAAACAGGTAGCGGCAAACGTCATCACTGTTTTTTAAGGGAGGGGAGGGCTTACGTATGTGCTTACAGATGTGAAACACTAAGTTGGTCTTTAGTGTTGTACGGTTAAGGAACAAGACATTGTTTATGCAAGGAGACCGTTGTAGTCGAAGAACTGTGTTTCACCATCTTTCAGGATGGACTAAACTATATTCAGACATTCTCTCGGAGTGCTGGCCTTGGTATAGCGTGACCTATGTACCAGTTTGTGTATCATGTGTGTCTTAAGGATAGAAAGCAAGGGCCTCATCTCCCAAGCCTTCACCTCCTTGGGACTGCTCATGTTCCCATTGTGTCTGCTTGATTTATGTACAGTACCAGTGTCCGCTGTACGTCGGGTGGTTTAACCCTCTGGGTATCGTGTCTTAGAGCGCACGGAAGGTGAAGATTTGCTCCAGATGTTTACATGTGGATATAAAAGCCCCTCAGTTTCTCTGCTTCTGTTGCCCTTTCTTGCCAGTCGTAATATACGGTATCGTCCAAAGTGCCGAGGAAACACGCTACCAGGCCCGCTCAAAGTCTTTCTTTAAATTCGAATGCAGACGAGCATCTTTGACATAAAGTGAAGAGATGTTAGCATTAGTAAATAGTTTTGAAATTGAAATCTCGAAATTGCTAATTCAGCAACTTTTATAAGCCGTTTAAGTGTGCTTGATTGAGAATAGTTTTTTCTTTTTGTTCCTGGATAGAATGAGTCTGAATTGATGGTATAGGATGTGCAGAATGAAAGAAGCTTGTGCAAGAATCATTCTTTTGCATGGCACATCATGTGTACATGTCTGCAGGGACTCTTAGCGGTACCGTTTGCAGTTGATCGTTAACCTAACATGGAATGAGTCTTGAGATAATAGTTTAAAAAAATCTAGAACTATCAAGAAATGAAGCAGAAATACATGTCTTAACAAAATGATTCAAAGATGGTACTCTAGACTTTAAAAATGTCACAGTAGTACATATAGTGCTATGAGAGGAATTTCATGAATTTAAAACGTTGTCGTTACCACAAGTACCACATTATTATTGATCATTATAGTAATGTTACCAAAGGTAACCATCATAACAATATCACGGAACATTCTCAGATTTGATTAATCTAATTCAAGGTAGCAATGGGTGAGAGTCAACAAAACAGCTCTGGACAGAGTGGCAGTCCATCACAAGGTACATTCCTACACATGCTGATACTTTCATGGCACACCTTAGAATTGGCAGGTAATGTAATCTGCACAACTTTGGTGGTTTGAGAGGAAAACCAATCCAGACCTTGGGGAAATGTCAAAACACCACACAGACATTGTTAGGAAGTGGGGTTCAAACCCAATATGTTTGATCTGTGCAAAAGCACCAGTAATAATTACACTACTCTGTTGGCCTAGGCAAAAAAAACCTGCCCTATCAGAATGTCTACAAATTGCTGGAAAGTCTTCTGTTTTTGTTGCACTGGATGTGTGACTAGTTGTCTTATTTTGCTTCATCAGTGCAAGGAATTATTTATACCTCTAGGTGGTGGTGGTGGCCACCTTTGTGTACCCTGGAATTTGGATCTGCTTACCCAGTTCAGGGTCATGTGGTGCAGGAGTTCAGCATTATTGAGAGCAAGGTGGGAACAAGTTCTCTTCATTCCAGGGCACACTTTAGCTAACTCCAGTCATGTTTATACTGGACCAGTTTCACACTACCAGCCAATTTAAAAAGCATGAGACATGGTAGTAATGTGCAAGCCGTACACTGTCAATGACTAGTTCTGGAATCATATCCAGAGCTCCGTGTTTGAGGTAGTAATGCTAACCACTGCGTCACTTCTGGACGTTTGTAAATGTTTGTCATGTTTGTAAATTGCAGGAGGTTTTATTATTAATCAGTATGTATTGTCGTTACAAGAAAACAATCAAAATTTTGTACAACTTCATTTCTGCAGTGAAAACCATCCCAAGGTGTCTTTACACGTACAGTTGTTTATATGAAAAAAGTAGTTTTATTACAGTGGGGAACCAAACTGGGTACCTTGTCCTTTGAAGTCCAGTGAATTGCCCACTATGCCACACTGTCTGCTTTGTAATGCCAACCTTACATGAACTAGATATATAATGCTGTTTTTACAACTGTGGGGATGTATGGAAAAAGCTTTTCACCTGAATGATGGATTGTGGGTTGGTATGTAATTTCTAAATGGCAAGAGTTCTTTAGACCAACTCTATAGTGAGCCCTATTTACCAGATTGTTAACGTTTTGATGATAGTTCACAAGGAAATATTGGGTGCTGCTTGATTAGGACGAAACTTGTAATTTTACAATGATCATTGATGTAATAACTATGACTAATATCAAAATGTACCAGTTTATTGTCTCTATAGAGTATGTCTTCCCTGTACGTGAACATCAGCCCCTGGCCTTTAATGATGGAACATACCATTCAGCAGAGAATGCTATAGTTCCATCAGCATTTTTAAAATTTCTTTTAACAGATTTTGAGTCCAAGCGGAAGAGAAAGATTGCAGATATCTTCCAAGCCCTAAACTCTGTGCCAGTGGACATTGCAGCATTGCGACGCATGTCCATAAGTGAAGGAGGACTGCTGACAGATGAGATCCGCTGTGAGGTGTGGCCCAAACTGCTCAATGTTAACACCACTAATCTGCCCGGAAAACCTGGTAAGAAAAATGCTCTGGGTCTTGTGTATAGATACAGTATATGACAAAGTGGTCAGTTTGCTCATTCTCATATTGCATATTTTAAAAAACCTGATAAATTTAGAAAATAATAATTTTCTATCCAGGGGAGAGCCCTGCAGGCATGACAGTGCTTCTCATTTGGGAGGTTTGATAACTACAGCAATTCATAATTTGGAGGACTGGTTCTTAACCTGAAGAGTTGTCAGAAGATCATTTTGAAAATGGGTATAGTCATGCCTTAAATGTGTGCACTAATGGCTGTTAGAATTGCTACGGTAACAAAGTATCTTTATGCTTAAGTACCATAGAGCAGTACTGCTGGGTGCAGTAGTTAAAGTGAACACATTGTGAAATAAAATCTGTCCTTGTTCTGTGTCACATGTTTTAGTTTGCAGTTGCTGATAAGTATCATCTTGCATTGCATTACTTAAAAAATATGTATGCACATAAAAAATGAATCTGTATATGTTATAGTGACTTTGTCAGTTATTCTTTCTCTTCTTGTTTTTACTGTGACTTTACGTAATTTTAAAAAGTTTAGTATAGAAAACAAAAGCATGAAACACTCACATGGCTTCAGTATTACAAAACTCATTTGCAGTTGGGAGATATTGCATTGAATGTCAGTATAGAATGACACCATGTTCCCATCCATTATCCAACCCGCTATATCCTAACTACAGGGTCACGGGGGTCTGCTGGAGCCAGTCCCAGCCAACACAAGGCGCCAGCCCACTGCAGGGACCATATTCCCTAAATATTATTCAACAAAATGCAGGCATTGTTTATTTTTTAAACAGGCATGTTTTTTTTTTTTTAATTTTTTTTATTAAACAGAAGCAAGCAGTAAATGTACATTACTTACTGTTTTGGCTGATTTAGAGTTTCCTCCTACAAAAGATTCTATTTTAAGAAGGGCTTTAATTTTTGCATCAGCATTGAAATTAAAATTTTAAAGAGTGACCCCCACTGCGCAGTCATAAACACAAACCCAAATAAATTGCTTACACACATTCTAAGGGCAGGGGGATATTGAAATGGAGGATTAGAGACTCCGGTGTGGCTCAGAGGATAATGGTGAATGTGTATTTCAAGTTGAAATGTTAAGTGTATTTACATTTGAATTGCAAATGTGGATTAGATCACATTTTTAGTACTGTACAGTTACTATGCATGTATAAAATGTTAGGCTAAACACTTCCTATCTACAGCATGTTTGGTCTGTTATTCTAATTTGTAACTGGATCAGCTGGATGCCGTAGTATTTTATACGTCTCGGGTGATGGTTTAAATGCTCTTCTGAATTCTAAATTGAGTCCTTTTTTTATCCCTGACCCGGAAGTGTTCCGATCCCCAGTCCATGTGATCTCCTATCACTTCCGGGTCAGATCAAAAGACCTTTTCTTTACCCCAGAAGCACGTCATTCCCCTTGTCCATGTGACTCGGACGTACTTCCGGGGCGTAAGGCAAATACTCGTTATTCCTCCCTGCAGCGTCTTCTAGTGGCCCCCACGGTATCCAGTCCATAAAGACTTCAATGTCCATGATGCCCTGCTGGTCTTCGGGGCACCTCCATGCTGCAGGGAGGGCTCCACCTGGCGGTGTGGGGGTATTGGATGGGATAAATGGCCGGCCATACACCACAACGTATACAAACAAGTTTGCAAAGCAACAACATTTATTGTCAACTGTGTCTCTTCTATTACTTGAATTGATCCTTGAAAATTTGTGAAACTTCTATTTTGATTCTTAAAGAATTCATTTGTAGTGTGGAGGTTTTGCTTAATCAAAACAGGCATATTTCACAAAGAATGGACTTACATATTCAGAGCATTGTCAGGCAACCGGGAGTGCGCCGCAGAATTTTGTAGGTTTTCTTAGTTGATTAAAAAGATAATGTTTAAAAAAAATATTTTATGTTGGAAAAACAGATAACGGAAAACTTACGGAAATGAAGTCTAAGAATCGCGAGAGACTTCAAATGATCGACAAGGAAATGTGCGTCTGTCTTTCGAAAACTGATCCTCGCATCAATCTCATGTGCTGAAAAACAATCTCAACGTTCACATTAATTCAATTTAAGATTTATCCTTTGATTCCTTTATTAATAAAATGTCTTTCAAACTTTGTAATATTAACTGTTTTTATTGGTGATTGTCCATAGAGATTGTGTCGTCACGACTTTATTTATGGGCAGTCCCTCAGGTGCGCTGCGAAAGAAAATTTTTGGACTTAGTGCACCGCAACTCGAAAAAGGTTGCCTTTCAGTGATATAGAGTAACTGATTCATGCAGGAGAACAGGAAATGGGTAATAATTTATGAGGAAAGGTTAGAAAATGCAGGCACACTGTGTGCACATTCAGCTTATGTGAACTGTACAGTATGTGCTGCACATGCATAGGTATGGAGTAAACACTTTTTATGCTGATACTGTTTATTTTTCTATATATTAGAAGCATAGTTCATTCTCTAAATATGTTGATACAGGACAATTTCCTCCAACAGTTTTTTGTCCGACATAATGGTTTTAACATGTTTAACAATGCAAACAAATGTAATCCAGCCCTATTCTTGTTGTATCACAGATCTGATATGGGCAACCAGACTTTAATCAGAATTTAATACCACATATGAAAGCAACCTGTATCTGATCTAAAACAATTGGATACTATGTAGTTTTGGGTATTTACACAAAAATCTTATTTATGATAGAAATTGGGGAGAATAGGAGTCAGGTCAAGTCAGAGTGCAAACAGGCCTTGGAGAACTTTTTCCACACAGATCTCCTTAATCTATTTGCTGGTTGCCTTGTACAAACAGTTAAGTTCATCTTTTGCCACCAGAGCTGTGGAGTCAGTACACAAAACCTTTAACTCTGACTCCTTAATTTATGGCATCATCGACTCTGACTCTTCATTTTGTAATTACACTAATACATTTACCGTGTTGATTGAAAGCACATACTATACAAGATACAAGGCATTTTCATTACTGCTAACATGAATCATCAGACTACATTTTAGCACCCTAGCCTGTTAAGTTTGGGTTTAAAGGTCACAGTGATGCTTTTGTGGCTTTTTCATATTATGTATTAAAGAAGTTACAAACATTGAGTAGCATTAACCATAAGACAATTTTTTTTTAATTAAGAAAAGGCTTTATTTTTTTATCAAAAGGCTAGACATAAAAATACTTTACTCGAATTAGTATATGTGAAATAGAAAATTTGAACAAATTGTTTTACAACATGCATTGTCATCTGAGGAGGGCAACTCAAGACACAATTTTAGTGACTTTATGACTTGCTTGACAATATTTAAAACATGACTTAGACTTGCTTATTGATGACTTGTGACTTGGCTTGGACTTAGGGTGTATGACTTATACAGTCTCATGTTATAGTGTCACAGTTTCTATTTTTGAAATTGCATTCCTTTAATTTACAATGCATTAATATACTGTAAGTGCTCCATACCTGCCCTAAGTAGTGTGTTAGATAGCAACAGTAATGGAGGGATGAGCACTGGAGATTATATATTTTGAATATTATCAGTTTACTGCAGACTACACTGCAAAGAACAGATTGATCCTCGGCAAGATGTGAGGGTCAAGAATCACAGACACAACAACATCTTCAAACTGTAATTTCAAGATCCATAAAGACAGTTACACTTACTAGAGGGTTGGCCCTAAATACTGTGATGGATGCTTCATTGTTCCAACTAACATGCCACCGAAGCTGTTGAACTCACCACCTATCTCCTCGGGTGTATTTTAGCTATAGTGACCTCTTTAACACAATATTTATTGATTTATTATTTATGCTATTATTACATGTGGATGTTTGCTGTTTTTTTTAAACACTTTGTGATGATCTAAGAGCAGAGATAATTATATTCTTATCAAACAAAAACTGTGACCTTGTACAATTCTTAAATGATACAGACTGGAACATGAAGTTGTGTTACCTGCAGACATCGCTTTTGAAAAAGTTTAACCTATCACTTCAGGAAACACATAAAACATTCAACAGTTCCAATAAAATAGAAGATCAAATGAAGACAATTAAACTTTGGATACAAAGAATTGAAAAGAGCTTCTTTGATAACTTTAAAACTTAAGTGACCAAATTATTGAGATGGAATAGAGAAATAAAGATTAAAATTTTAACTAAATAAAATTTGTTGTGATCAAGATTTTGTAAAATTTCGTAAGTTAAATTTGAAGACTGTTTTCCCAAAAGTCAGGAAGGACTCAAGAGAAGGTTTTGGTGGGTTCTGGGTCCATTTAAACTTAATGAAAAAATAAAGATTGATCTGTCGGTGAATGAAGAAAATACTGTATGTTGACTGACCTTTCATAAGTTATATTAAAAAAAAATTGAAGACTAGTTTACATTTTGATAAGTTTTAGTTCAAAATCATAGTGAATGTGAATTACGTGAGTAAGTATTTAGGTTCTTAATCCACTGTGCTTTGACTTGATTATGTGAAAGTAGATGTCGACTGTCACTGCTGCAAAAACAATTTATCAAAATAGGCCAAATATGACACCTACATTAAAGCTGTCTTTAACAAATCTTATAGTTAATATTGATGATTTGTGCCCTTTTCACTTACATTTATTGTGCTTGAATCATAAAACAGTTTATTAATTATTATTTGTATAAATGTGTCTCAGATATCACATATGTTACAGCCTTTACGATAGACAGGCCACCAGCAATAAATACGTACAATGCAAGAAAAATTGTATACAGTAAATGTGTGTACAGTGACACTAAACATACATACATGTACTAAATACTGTAAGTAGAAAATTAATTATGGTTACTCACCAACAATGACACGATGACTTGTCCGATAACGATGAGATTAATTTTACTGCACAACAAAGGAGAGCGTTACAGCCCTTCTAAAGGAGCCACTTCAGGCAACTGTGTAGCACCGAAGTTATTCTTCAATCCAAATCCCTGAAGCAGATTCCATCCAGACTACTGCCTTATTACATCCACTTATAACTCGTTTTGCACCCTGGTTAAAAGGACACTGCGGCCGTAGATCTTAAATTCCTTTTCTACTTTTTAAATAAAAAGAATTGTAGCCTCATTGATGCTGTAATGGCATCCTACAGCAGTGTAGCTTTTCCCTTCCTTCAACAAATCCAAAACGTTTACCTTTTCGGCAATCATTAACATCTTCCGTTGGCGCTTGGGCACAGAACCTGAAGCAGTAGCAGGAGCAGATCGTTTTGGAGCCTTAATGAAGGGCTTGACTATGCACAAAGATAAACACAAAAGAGCACAAAAGTTAACTCTTTACACAGCGAAACACGTTGATGCTGAATGAACAAGACGAGACTTCCTGGTTAACACCGCATTCAGCACACAGGAACTTATCTGTGTGCTCTGATTGGTTAGCTTCTCAGCCATCCGCCAATAGTGTCCCTGGTATGAAATCAACTGGGCAAACCAACTGAGGAAGCTGTACAGGAAGTAAAAAGACCCATTGTCCAATTGCCATTGAACCACTGGCAATACATTGTCGAAATACTGATCAGATAAAGGGGATTAGCAGAGAAGGACTGGAACAGAAAATCTCATTATATGCAGATGACATGGTACTGTATATATCGGACCCAGAAAATTCTGTGCCTGCAGTCTTAGCAGCACTCACAGAATTTCAAAAGCTCTCTGGTCTCAGAATTAATCTGAATAAAAGTGTACTCTTTCCGGTGAATTCGCAAGCATATAATATTAGATTAGACACCCTTCCTTTTATCATTGCAGAACAGTTTAAATACCTCGGGGTAAACATCACAAGTAAACATAAAGTTCTATATCAACAAAATTTCATCGTCTGCATGGAAAAAATTAAACAAGACTTGCATAGATGGTCAACCCTTCATCTCACACTAGCTGGAAGAATTAACACTGTTAAGATGAATATTCTTCCTAAGCTCCTTTTTTTATTTCAAAACATACCAATATACATTAATAAATCATTCTTTAAGCAATTAGATTCAACAATAACCTCATTTATTTGGAATTCTAAACATCCACGCATCAAAAGAGCGACCCTACAAAGACAAAAGGCAGAAGGCGGCATGGCTCTACCTAACTTCCAGTTTTATTACTGGGCGGCAAATATACAGTCGATAAGAACCTGGACACAAATAGAAGAACATATACAGGCATGGACCGCAATAGAAGTAAAATCCTGCAGTACTTCTTTGTATTCCTGCTCTGTGCTCCAATAAACACACGCTATCGGCAATACACTAATAACCCAATTGTGCTCCACTCACTTAGAATCTGGAACCAATGTAGAAAGCATTTTAAGACGGAGAAGCTTCTTTCTGTGGCACCCTGCAAAAGAACCACCTCTTTCAACCCTCACAAACATATGCAGTTTTAATATCTGGAAAAATTTGGAATTAACTTGCTTAGAGATCTTTATATAGACAACGCCTTTGCATCCTATGAACAATTACATTCCAAATTTAACATTCCAGCTACAAATTTCTTTCACTATCTTCAAATCAGGAACTTTGTTAAACAGAACCTTCCAGATTTTCCTCATCTTGCACCCTCATCCACGCTGGAAAAATATTGCTCAATTTCAAGGAGTTAGACTCCATCTCTACAATATATAAAATCCTTTTACAATCCCTTCCTTTCAAAGATCCAAGAGGACACTGGGAAAATGACCTCTCAATTAATATATCAGAAAAGGAGTGGAAAGTAGCAATGCAGAGAATTCACTCAAGCTCCATATGCAAAGCATACAATTATACAACTCAAAATTATATATCGAGCACATCTGTCTCACTAAAACTCTCCAAAATGTTTCCAGGGCATGATCCAACCTGCGAACGCTGCAACCAAGCCCCAGCCTCACAGGTCACATGTTCTGGGCCTGCACCAAATTAACATTATTCTGGACAAAAATTTTAATTACCTCTCAGACAGCCTTGGACTCACAATCCCTCCTAACCCATTAACAGCTGTGTTTGGGGTTCTTCCAGAGGGTCTTAAAGTGGAGAAAGACAAACAAATTGTGATTGCATTCACTACACTGTTGGCACGCAGACTTATTCTGATAAACTGGAAGAACCCAAACTCTCCTCTTTAAGTCAGTGGGAAACTGATGTGTTATATTATTTAAAATTGGAAAAATCAAATACTCAGTTAGAGGATCTGTGCAGACTTTTTCAAAACATGGCAGGATCTAATCAGTAATATTTTGAAATGAGTTTATAAAGCACAGAGAATTTGTTGATTTAGGTATTTTTACAAGCCTTAAATTTTACACGCTTGGCTTGCTCTCTCTCTCAAGGGTGGGGATCGATCTGTTCTTAGCATAATTTTTTTTTGTAAAACTTGATTGCTATGTATTGATTGTAATAAAATTAATAAATTAAAAAAAAAAAAAGACCCATTGTCCGCAGAACCCACGAAACAGCAAAAAATCTGCGTTATATATTTAGTTATGCTTACATATAAAATCCGCGATAGAGTGAAGCTGCGAAAGTCGAAGCGCGATATTGCGAGGGATTACTTTATGTGTGTGTGTGTGTGTATATATATATATATATATATATATATATATATATATATATATATATATATATATATAGTGGGAAGCAGCCTGGACACAGACAGGTAGATATTGTTTAAGCATCCCTAACCCTAAACACACATTTATTTACACAATATTTACAAAATGAAGCAGCACACAACCCACTTTCACCCCCAAAGTCCAGGCCTCACCACGATGCCTCTCTTCCTCTGGTCCGCCTCCACTCCTCTCCTCCCAAGCTCTGTCCTTCTTTCACCCGACTCCAGCCATCGAATGGAGGGAGGCGGCCCCTTTTATACTCACCCGGCTGTGGTCCAGGTGCCTCTCGATAACCTTCCACAGGCCCTCACAGGTGTGGCGGAAGTGCCGGCTGTGCACCCAGAAGCACTCCGGGTGTCACTGGTCTTCAACCCAGCACTTCCGGGTGTGGCAGGAGTACTGAGGTCCAGGGCTCCACGGGCATCTGGGTGCCCCCTGGCAGTGACCACGGGCCCCTATAGGGTTGAGTTTCCATGTTCCTTTCCCGTGGTCCCCAAAGCCACCAGGGTGGTCACCCGCTCGTGGTCTAGAGGAGGTGTAATCCCTCCTCTGGTCCTTCTGGGTACCACCCCCAGCCGCTCACCACAATATATAAAAATATATATAAAGCCATATACCACTCACTCACTCATCACAAAATCTCCCGAACCATGAGGACTTGGGAATTGAAATTTGGAATGTAGGTTACCCTTGGCCTATAAGTGCTTGCTAAGAAACTGTTTTAAAAATTTCGTGGTCCAAGAGTGAAATTTCTTAAGTTTTTTAGATCCATTTGTATGTCTATCCGCATTTCTGGGTTATAGGGAACATGCGACTCTTTGCTCCTCCCTGCAGCTCCCTCTTGTGGCCCCTGTGGTATCCAGCAGGTCTGTGGATAAAAACTCCATTGTCCACGATTCTCTGCTGGTCTTCGGGGCACCTCCATACTGCAGGATATATATATATATATATATATATATATATATATACACACACACACATTTTTTTATATATTTTCTTAGTAATTCCGCAGATCAACCTTTTTATTGTACATGGCTCCACAATCCCAAAAATTTTAAGGATTGCTGAATTAGATAATGTGAAGATGCCTCATGTAAACTAAATGATGTCCAAGTTAAGGTTGCTTTAACTCTTTAATTCATTTGCTGCATGCCATTGTAGAGCGCTCACATTCACGGCCCTCGTGTTGTTTCATTGTAACTTTTAAGTTTTTTTCATGGGAGATGAGAAAATACAAACACTACACTAAACAGTGCCAGAGGTATACAGTAAAATCTACAGCTGACATGTATTATACATTCTAAATGACTGTGGATTGTTGAAACATTTTGTTAATTAATAAATATGCAAAATTGTTTAAAGAAATTATTTTAAAATGAGATTTGATTATGTAATGATACTCTAAAGTGGGTGGCACAGTAATGTAGTGGTAGCTCCATGCAGGGTTTATGTCTTGGTTTTCCCAATATGGAGTTTCCATGTTCTCCACATGTCCGTGTTTCTTTCCTCCCATAGTCCAAAAAAATTCAGGTAAATGGTAAATTGGCCCTAGTGTGTGTCTGTGTGTTCAACCTGCAAAGCACTGATGCCCTTTCCAAGGATTAATCTTGCCGTGTGCCTTATGCTTGCTGGGGTAGGCTCAACAAGTTTAAAAAAAAAATTGATGGATGGGTATTTTGAAGTGACAAGGCCTTTGAAAATGTATTCTCTTTAAATGCTGCATGTATTACACACACTGCACTTATGGGAAAATTGGAAAATTGATAGTATATATGTAGATTACTTTAAAGTGAAACTATTCTTTTTATATGCTAGACACTGTTACTTCTTACTAAGGATTGTTTTCACTGAGAAAGTCTATTTCGAGCTTTGAGGTTAGTTTACATCACACACATTTATCATAATGAGACCAGCTACAGAGAGTAGTGAAAATGTAAGCACTGTTTTACTCAAATATATGATTTGACTTGACTTGCTTAAAACCAGTGACTTGACTTGCTTGAATGTAATCTTTATAACTTGAGACTTGAAGTTTAGCTGAGACTTGCATATGTAGGCCTTAGTCCTATCTCCGCTTGTCCGATTCGGTGTTGGTACATTTTTACCGACTCCAATTCCTGTAACACAGTAAGTGCTACTCTACAGCTCTGCTTGCTGCGACCTTTTTTTAATTTTCCTGAGATCTTTACTTTGTCATAGCCATTCTAAAACTCAACAGTTCTCTATTAAATTGATTTTTTTTTTTAATTTTCTTGAATACTGTGTTTAAGTTCCCATTTTTGGCTTAATTAAATCTGATGAATGCTCCCTCTCAAAATATTTTAGCATGACGAAATTTATTCTACCCGTAGTTATGTTAGGACATTCATGTACTGGTGAAAAAACAGCCTGAAACCATTTCTGATTTTTGTTTTTTATTGTGGTCCCAAAGACCAGTTTTAAAGTTATCCCATTGAGAGAACATTCTTGAAGCAGTCTGGATGGATATCTAGGTGGTCTTTTATTAAACATGTTATGGCAGCAATACTCTCTTTTTTTTTTTTTTAGCAAGCAAATGCTTTCTTCTTGCTACATTCCTTGGATGCCATTACTGTTACCCAGGAGTCTCAAACTCAGTTTGTGGAGGACTGCAGGTTTTCATTTCAGCCACCTTCTGAATTAGTAGCAAGTTACTGCTGCTAATGGAACATACTTTGTTGCCTTGATTTTAATTGACTTGTTTTGTTATGTTTCTTCAAAACCTAAGTTGCTTATTTATTCCATAGACAGCTGCTGTTTAACTATATGTATTGAGTTACTTCTGGTCAAAAAGCATTTGGACAATTATCTTGGACCAATTAAAATAAAAAAGAAATGTCTAATATATCTAACTGAGTTCGATGCCAACCCCTTTTGCAGGGGTCTCAAAATATTTCACAGAGGACTGCAATAGCTTCAGTGGTTGTTGCAGCCATTTCAATAATTCAAAGGCAAATGCTGCTTTTAATGGTATATCTTACATTTTATTTATATGGCTTTGTAGTGCAAAGTATATTCATTTATCTAGATTAATTGGCTGTTAATACAGAAATTGCCTAGAATGAAACCTAGCAGCCACATAAGAACTGAGTTTAAGACCCCTGCTCTTAATTTTGCTTTTTCTTCCTAAGTTATGAATAGGATTTTTTTTTCTAGCAACTCTGTGCGATAATTTTGCAGAGTCCTCCACCTATGTTGGCTTGCACAGGTTGTAGATATTCTTCATTAGGAGACTGTGTTACAGTGGGCTGATACATTTTCTATGGTTTAGTAAGCTTCACTAGTGACACTCGTCTTGAAACACCTTCATCTCGGGCATCCTAAGCTGTGGCTTTATCTGCTGTACCTTCCTGTACGGCCAAAATTAATATGTCAAGATTTTCTGCAATCAGCAGTAGAGAAGGGTTAAATTTTATCCTGGTTATAATTTTTTCATTGGATAAATGAATATCTAGTTATTTTAACTCCCAGTTATACTGTTGATTGTGTCAATGAAACTTATTTATTTCTTTCTTTTTTTGTGTGCATTAGCTACCCAAATCAATACATACATTTTGTGAATATTAATCCTTTGTTTTAGAGAGAAAGAGCCAGCTCTGTTTAAACAATTATTTCATTCAAAAATGTTAATAATTAAAGATAACAATGAAGATTTACAAATTCTAAAGCAGCAATGTATTGTTAAATTAGGTATAGTAATATTTCTCTTCTCTCTCAGTATCTGTGACAACTGATTAATCTTATTGTTTATTTTCCATATTTTTAAATTTTTGTTTTAGCCTGTAACAGGTGAACACATTACATGAAAAGTCTAAATAGACCTAGAACAAAAAATCCAATACATAACTTCTTAATCTTTGTGCTTGTTCAGTGAGAGGGCAAGACTGATGTTTAAATATTGGAGGGTATACCCTGAGACAAGGATGAAAACAAAGGTTATGTCTGTCTATCATATACAACAACTCATTCCATTTATATGGCGCTTTACACAGTGAGTGGAGAGCCATCTGAAGCAGCAGCAGCCATTTTCTGCCAGAAAGTTCACCACACATTAGCTGTTAAGTGGTGAAGGGTGAGAGATAGTTAGACAGTCAGAGATGGGGATGATTAGGGGAGCAGAATGACCAGACCTTGATGGACAATTTAGCCAGGACATTAGGGTACATCCTACTCTTTACTAAGGACCTCGGTTTTACATTTCCTCTGAAGGACTGCACCATTTTTCCAGCACAGTGTCCCCATCACTGCACTGGGACATTGGCATCCACATTCAGACCAATGGGTAGGTGTCCCCTGCTGGCCTCACCAACACCTCTTCCAGTGGCAACTTAAGCTTTTTCCTGGTTGGTCTCCCATACAAGTACTGGCCAGACCCGAACATGCTTAGCATCAGGTGGATGATCTCTTCTGAAATACATGTGATAACAGCTGCTGGCTAAAATGTTTTGCTTTTCTTGTACTGAACAGAACCTCTCTCTACATCTCTCTCTTTCTCTCTCTCTTTCTAAATGTCACCAGACTCTGGTTCAGTTCATAATGGCTCTGTGTCTGGTAATAATTTGAACAGACCAGGACAGGTTAGCCTTTTTTATTCCTTTAAACCTGATTAGTGTTCTCTTTTGCAACTCTTCAAAAGAGAAAAGTATTGCCATAAATGTGCAACATTATGCATTCATAACCATTAAATATGATTAAACTGAAAGTGTAAACCAAATGTTTTTTTTTTTAAGTCAGGAATATTTAATGCTTTCATATTTTACTCTTATCCACTATTGTGTAAAAGCACCTGATGTGACAGTTCTAAATCAATTTAAACTTATTCACAAAGCAACATCCCCATCACCCTAGAGGGCTTAAATAATCTTACCCACATTATCTGTTGCAAAATGAGTCACTCTTTTTCCATTTCTTCATCACCACTAACAAGCATGGCCTCAAATCTGTTAATGCCTTTTGTCTCAGATTTGTAGCTCAGCACAATAGCGTCCTTAAACGTGCTATTTAATATTCAGCTCAGTTTATGTAAACATACTATTTAATATTCAGTTTGTTTTTTTGTAGGTTGAGTCAGAGTAGTGCACAAATCACTATGCATAAAGCAGCACAGATGTTAGCAATAAACAGAAAAAATAGCAGAAAACATCCCACATGCATAATGTAAGGCCAGGTGGCAGCAGAGAAGATGAAATGGGAACTGCATCATTGATGAAAAATTCAAGTTAATGTTTGGGGGACCTGTCTGCCTGGTC
This sequence comes from Polypterus senegalus, assembly GCF_016835505.1. Taxonomy (NCBI): domain Eukaryota; kingdom Metazoa; phylum Chordata; class Cladistia; order Polypteriformes; family Polypteridae; genus Polypterus; species Polypterus senegalus. Next base: position 9,207,096 of record NC_053167.1, read on the forward strand.
AATGGACAATGGGCTGTGAGAAGCAGTCTAAGGTGACGCTATTTTCTATTTCTCCCATTGTCTGTGCTTCATGGTCATGGTGTTTAGGACACTCAAGACTCGGAGGGTAGAGGGAAATTGTAAATGGTTAGCAGGTAAGCTTTTGATGTACTGTATTTATTTAAAAAAAAAAAAAATTCCATCCATTTCAAATATCTGCCTGTACATGTAAGAGTTGGGTTCTGTAGTCTATTTTGGCATATCATCAAGCACAACACAGAGACCAGTACTGGACTGGATAACTTTTTGTTGTAGATCACACTCGCTCACACTGTGCCATCCAACTCCGACTCAACAATTAACTTAACACGTGTATCTCTGGGAATTTAGAGCGATCTGGAATGCTTACATACATGGGGGAGATTACAAAGGCTGCTTAGATTGTGGCTGGTCTGAGAGACAAAACTCATTAACTAAATAATTCTTTATTATTTTAAGGTCAACAATAGTAGCCTTGGTTTGTTTATGGCTTGCTTTGGTATTATTGACTTCAACTATGACTCCCACATATTTCTCCATGTGTTGTTACAGTGCGTGTGCATCATGGTAAGGATGCTGGGTTCCTCTTCAGTGAAAGTGTACTGCTGGCTGGCATCTCAGTTTGAGTGTTTCTCATTTAGCTGCTGTGATTTTCTTTTTTATGTTATCAAATAGACAAGCTAAGATTTAGCTTATTTGACAGATCTTTGTTTCTTATTTAGGAAAGGAGTTACGGGAAAACAACAAGGACTACAACCAGGTTCTTCTAGATGTACGTCGCTCCCTGCGCCGCTTTCCTCCTGGTCAGTACTACTGTGAGCAGAGCTGAAGGTCTTCTCTTTTGTTTCATATCGTGTGAGACATAGATATGGTGGAATTTTTGGTTTTTAAATCCGGATACAATTTTTATTCAACTTTGACAGAGTAATTAATCTCTACCTTTAAATTTTTTCTTTGGTTGGTCTGCAGGAATGCCAGATGACCAGCGAGAGGATTTACAGGAGAAGCTAATAGATATCATTTTGTTGGTTCTAAAGAAGAACCCTCAGTTGCACTATTATCAGGGCTACCATGATATAGTGGTCACATTCCTACTTGTACTAGGTGAGGAGCTGGCAACCCCTCTGGTGGAGAAACTGTCCACTCATCATCTCAGGTATTGGCCGTAGCTGCTTCAGTGGGTAACTAAAATACAACTCCACCCATTTCAAATTTGCATTGTTCACATGACACTATATATATATACTATGTTTAGTAAGTGCTATATTTCTTTATTTTACCTTAATAAATGTGGCTTTTAAAAGCAGTGGAAACATACAACCTTTTTCTCTGATTTCAAATTAGATTAAACACTAGTGGGCTTGAAATACCATTGAGTAAAGTGGTATCTGATTCTCGATATCATGGTGTACCAATTCTTTTCACAATCTAGTATGGTGTACTGGAGGCAAGCACATGTGAAGGCCATGCACCAGGAAACCGCACAAACTTTATTCCCTGTGGCCAGATGTTTTATTGTTTGCGTGCGTTTTTTAAATAAAGCAGGGCCACGCACAAGAGATTGCACAGCCCATGTGTTTACCATGCATTTTGAATCTCCAACATGGAATTTTCAGATTTTCTTCACTGACTAGCAATGTTCTTCCAATATGTGCATCTTTGGTATTTATTCATTACATTTTGCACCATTTTCAGTTAATTTTGAAGTCACTTTTTGAACACAACAGTTCTTTTCACAGTTTCTACACCCCGTGTAAATTAACTGAAAGCATTAACATTTCTTGATGTAATTTGTTGAATTTCTGACATGTCATATTGAGTCTCCTTATACAAAATGTTTGCCGTGTGTTTCACGGCCCATGCTTTTTTTGTTTACTCTTGTCCTTTGGAACGACAACCTCTTCTTATTTTCTTCCCCAACTCTGTCATGTCTGCCCTATTTCTAGTATAAGTCACTGCTGATTTCTGTTCAGTTTGTTTCTTCTTAGCACAACAATCAATCTGATGCCTTACCATACTTAAATGAGCCTGTTTTGTGCTGTATTGCTGGGAAATATCCAATTGAAGAGCCTTAAACAGTAACAGAGATGCCTGTGCACCTCACATTTTGTTTTTTAGGGATTTTATGGACCCCACAATGGACAACACAAAGCATATTTTAAATTATCTCATGCCCATCATTGAGAGAGTGAACCCAGAAGTGCACGATTTTATGCAGAGGTAAAAAGTTACAGGTTTCTGTAATGTATGTAGATTTTTAAAAATGTATTAGATTTTACTACCAGGATTGGACGTAGTAAATTATTATTCTTAATTGCACTTGTGATGTAGTGGTAGAAAAACACAGAATTAATCCCCAGCAGCTCCAGTTTCTATATGCCTCATTCGGCTATTCATCTCATAGCTCAGGTGCTGTTTCCCAGTGTGACTCTGACATTGTGCACACCATGTGGTGTTCTAAAATACTTACTTTACTAACAATATCTCCATTACAGTAGACAACATGTAATAAATACCTGTTTCATTCTTTGTTCCAGGGCTGAAGTGGGCACCATCTTTGCTCTCAGTTGGCTTATTACTTGGTTTGGACATGTTCTTTCAGACTTCAGGCATGTTGTGCGGTTATACGATTTCTTCTTGGCCTGCCACCCCTTAATGCCTATTTATTTTGCTGCTGTGGTAGGTATTTTGTATTCATGTGCTCCTTAGTGACTTTAGGTCAATACTGAGAATGTCTGATTGGGCATTGCTGGCAGCTGCCAGTATTCCATAGTCACTCCTCTCCTAGCAATGTGCCTGAAAACTCTTACCATTTTTCATAAGATGGTTTAACTATGATTGTTGTTCTTATTATGACCAGTACATTGATAAAACTTGAACAATTTAAAAGAATTTACTGAGGTAAAAAATAAAAACCTGGAGTATGTTAATGTATTTCTTTTGTGTATGTATTAACAGTAAACTGATGATATTTACAAATAGGAGTTTCTGATTCAGATGATGCACTGGAATCCCTTGTCTAGTAAAATCATTATTGAAAAATGCCTCCATTGTCAATTCTGAAGCTGAACCAGATGAGAGATAGTGCCTAAAAAATAGAAGTCTGTGGCTAAAAAAGTATTTCTAGTTTTAGCAGCATTGAAAAAAATGTGTGCCAATGCTGATCGTAAAATTTGTGTTTTGTTTAGTTATTAAGCAACTTTTTCAGAGATTTACAGGAGAAAAAGTAAAATTATTGAATCGTGTAATTTCCACAAACTCATAAAGTACGACTTAAAAGGAGTCAGACTTCACCCACAGTGTGATTTGGTTTAGTGCAGGGATTGCCAACTCCGGTCCTGGAGGACCACCGTGGCTGCAGGTTTTCATTCTAACCCTTTTCTTAATGAGTGACCTGTTTTTGCTGCTAATGAACTTCTTTTGGATTAATTTGAATTGACTTGCTCTTGAAGACTCAGACCCCTTAATTGTTTCTTTTTCCTTAATTAGCAGCTAAACAATAATGAGATACAAAATGAGCCAAAACAACTGGTGTCCATCATACAATATCTGAAAATAAAGAAAGATGAAGGTCTCAGGAATGTTGGTCTGCTCAGGTCCCCAAAACATTTTAACGGAGCTCATAGAAAAGAGAAATTCAAAAATTTCAGAAATGTCTTCCATTGCACAATGACAGCAGCAACACGCCATGGAATTAAAGAACAGGTTTAATTAACAACAAGACTCATTATGCAACTGGTTGGAGTTTGAGGCCCTGACTTAGTTGGTCTTCTGTTGGCTCACTCACGTCACATTAAGGAAGAAATGAAGCAATTCAGAGGAACGATCAGGGGAACAAATCTTAAAAAAGCAATTCAAATAAAATGAATTCACAAGAAGTTAATTAGCAGCACAAACAGGGCACTGAAATGAAAACCTGCAGCCACGGTGGTCCTCCAGGACCAGACTTGGCGACCCCTGGTTTAGTGTGTAATACATGGATCTCAAAAAATATGCGAGATTGATACTTACATTTAGTACAACGGATATGTATCAACTATCTTGACTGTTTTTAAAAATAATTACTTTTGAGTTATATACAGTAAAACCTTGGATTGTAAGTAACTTGGTCTGCGAGTGTTTTGCAAGACGAATTACAATTTGTAATAAATTTTAACTTGATAAACGAGCGAGGTCTTGCAATACGAGTAGTACGTATACGCTTTGTCTGCCGAGCGTCACATGATCACAACTGAGCTGATGGTTCTTCTCTCTCTCTCTCTCTCGCTGTGGGATTGTGGGTAGTCATCAGTTGGCGTGCCTCACTCATATAGTCAACATCCGTACAAGCGTATACTGTTTACTATAGCATTGTGACCACGTGTGTGTGTTGTAACGTGCGAGTCCCTGTCTTGCACCCCAAAACACAAAGCTGAGTTTCAGTACTTTAGCAACACCAGCTTTATTCAGCTTGAAACTGGAACAGCACGGTTATTTACTGTAGCGGGATCTGCCGCTCTCCTATACACAGACACAGGAGTCAGGCAGGGTCATGGCCAGGTTAATGGCCAAGTAATACTGTGCCCTACATTTATAACGTTCCTTGTATCACCCGTCAACGGCAGGCGCTTATAGCATGTCCACGATCTTTTCGGATTCGCTTTTATGGTGAACTGCTACAGCGCTGGGAGCCTGCGGTTGTTTCGGGTTGCTCTTCCATGTGTCGTCCTGTTGGGTGGAATTCTAAAAGAGTTTAGAAACCTTAACAGTGCGTAAAGCATTTTTTTTTATTTTGTGCCCAAGTGTAGCGACTCTTCAGGCAAAAGCAACTGTCATTGGCTAGGTTTCCTTGTTAAAGTCGCAAAAAAAAGAACATTCCAGTGAACCAACAGATAGCGGGGATTCCATCAGTTAGAGTGAAAGTCATCCACACAATAACCCTCCTCTCTCTCGTCTCCCTTACACCAGCCATGATTCTTTTCAAAGGTAACGTAAAGATTAATTTGTTTTATGTATTTTTACTTTAATACAAAATATAATCACTTATATGAATTGTTTTGGGTTATGGAACAAATCATCTGAGTTTCCATTATTTCTTATGGGGAAATTCGCTCTTGATATACGAGTGCTTTGGATTACAAGCACGTTTCCAGAATGAATTATGCTCGCAAACCAAGGTTCCACTGTACTTAAATTCAAAAGGATTGTTTTCTGTCTAGAATATTAATTTGGGGGAAGGTTTACTAATGCAGGCAGTAATTGGTAAAGTCAGTGCAAAAATTCTTGGAATGTGTGCTATTTTTGGAAGATGTACTTGCTTTTAATGCTCTTTGAAAAATTCTAAAACTGGGCAAAAAGTCTGGCCAAAGTGAGTCATCTGCCAGAGTCACATTCACACTTTGCTTTGGCTTCCAGACTAGCAGCTGCATGCAAGTGTGGTCTGTCATGTTTTCATGATGAACTGCATTTTTTAATTTTCACACAGTCTCTGTTTAATGTCTCCTCTTTCCCCCAGATTGTTTTGTACCGGGAAAATGAAGTTTTGGAAAGTGAATGTGATATGGCTGCGGTTCATCATCTCCTCTCACAAATTCCTCAGGACCTACCTTATGAGACTCTCATCAGTCGAGCGGGAGACCTTTTTGTCCAGTTTCCTCCTTCCGAGCTTGCTCGAGAGGCCGCTCTGCAGCAGAGTCAACGGTAAGCCAATAAAAGCAGCCATACAAATTTGGGTGTAAATATAGAAGCTCATACTCAAAGACACAGTGAGATGCAGTAAGGGTCTGTAATGCAGAAAAAAAAATTGAATGTGGCAGTAATTTTCATGGCAGCTTATTTTTATTATGTGTGTACTAAGCCTCAAAGGCTCAGTAGCTTCCATTTTTGTGGAAATCCTTCTTACCATAAGGTCTCTCACGAGTTCTGAAAGGTAAGTATGTTCAGTTTGTAATAACAAGTGATAATACTAATAATGTGTCTCTAAAGCTTGAATGTATGTTATCTTTCTACCCTACTTATGATGTTATGCCTAAAAACGCACAACAAATAAACACAACTTTCTTTTCATGGCAGAATTAACTTCTCATACCTAATGCTGTGTGCATTGCTTCTCCTGACAGGACTGCGGCATCTACCTTTAAAGACTTTGAGTTGGCGTCCGCCCAGCAGAGACCAGACATGGTTCTCAGACAGCGCTTTCGGGAGCAGGCTAGTCAAGAGGCTAAAGCCAGAGGTGTCATAGTAAAGCCACGGACTAATCGCTTTATGAAACTGGCAGTTATGGGACTAACTGTGGCCCTGGGTGCAGCAGCACTTGCAGTGGTCAATACAGCATTGGAGTGGGCGCCCAAGATTGACCTGCAGATTTTTCCTTAACAGCAGGAATTGGTCTTCCTTTTTCTCTTGATTTTAAAATAAAATGCCTCAGTTTGCCTTGAGAGGACAATGAAACTAAAATTTATTCTTCATCTCAAAGGAAGCTTTGTGTCTCACTTTTGTACCTTTTGATGACTTTTCACCAACACAACAATAAGCACTGTTCATCTTTTTTTTTTTTTGCTGCACATCACACTGTCTGTGCACTTTATATGTACATCTTCACAATTCTGAGTATGCTCTGCAGGAGAAGAATTATCATGTATCATTTAAAGAGTGACATTATTTAGGCAATGTCCTGCAAACTTACATTTTTGGGCTTATTGGCCATGTTGCTAGGACTTTATCAGGCAGCTACTCTTGTTTAGTGCTCTCTGCATGTCCACAGGCTAATTAGGCAAGTCACAGTAGCTATAGACATCCTGGTAAATATTTGTTACTCTTTTTTGAAAAGCTCCTGTTTGATGGAATAAGTTTGCAGGATCTTTAATATGGGTTGGTGCCTGCTCTTGAATGGTAATATGGTTCATTGGTGCAGATTCTTTAGCAGAGAAACTGTCTCAGAATTGCGAAAATTCATGTCGTGAAACCGTTGAAGATTTCAAACCTCCTGTTTTAGTTGGTTTCCTGTGTGAAAAGAAAATGGAGCAGTGCAAGCAGCAGGTTCCGTTTCTGTGGAATCATTCCATTACAAATATCGTCTAAGTCACAAAGGCAGAGTTCTGCTTCTTTGTCTGATGGTCACTATCATCCACTGATTGGTTCTTTTAAAACCACTTGTCATGAAGTTGGCCTAGACTGCTCTTAATTTTTACTTTTAAGCAGTGGTTGAGCTTTACTTTCCTTAAGGAGTGTCAACTCATCAAATACTGAAAAGTCAAAGGAAAACAAAATGCCATAAGAAGGTTTACCCATCTCGCCAAGTAGGCAGTCTGCTGCAATAAATACCTTGCCCCTTTTGTCATTAGAAAAGATGTCTGCCAGGACAGATCTGGCTTGTTGATGTTTTAAGAATGTTTTATACTGTAAATGTTTTGTCCAGTGGCAAATCCTGGAGGTATGCATTAAGTCAGTGATCTCTGCTGGTTTGTTGTTGCAGTTATGTATAGTCAAGGTAAAATGTAAGTTTTTCAGAACTATTTACAGTATATAATGTAAATCTGACTCACTTCCTCAACCTAGCTATGTTCTGTGATTGTCAGACCCCAGATACAAAGATTTTTTTTCACTGATGCACAATAAAAAATAAAACAAACAGCCAAAGTGTTAATTCTTCAATTACCAAAATATACATTACCAGTGACATTAACAAGGTTATTTAGCGTTGATAAAGTGCATCACTTTAGTTATTTAAGGTCTGCGTCTAGCTGGTTCACCATGTCACAGCACATTTGATGAGCAGGTCACCATTTATTCTGATTAGTGTTTATCTGTCTTTAACACAGAACAGTAACTTATTAAAATATACAGGTAGCAGCTACAGCTGATACTCTCACAGATGCACCTAGCACTGGTGATCTCAATAAGACCACTCCCAAGTTTTGGACAATCCAGGCTGCACAGAGTCTCCAAATGCAGTGAACACCACGTGCAATACAAGACAGAACACACGTACTAACTACCCTGATAATGCCCGGTATTCTAATTAGGGTTTTCCTGGACTGAATATCCTCAGTTTTCTATCTCTAACACTGTAAACGAAACACCATGCCAGGCAGAATTTGCAACAAAAGCACTTTTTTCCCCCCAAGAATGCAAGAAGGTCTAGAAGCAAGAAGGTCTTGTGTTTACACATCTGTTCTCCAGGTTTTCAGCAGTGTAGCAAGGACCCTCAACATACAAACACTACCAACAATAGCTGGCATTGAGCAAACAAATACAGCAGTCTCTCTTAAACAGGTAGAATTTAGTGGCAGTTCTGACAGTTTGGGTGGCATGGAACTCCATTAATCCTACACCGACAGCCTCCAGAAGTGTCTCCATTCCCCTGCAAAGGCAAGATGGTTCTAAATAAGTGAAAGCAAACAACATTAAACTGCGTGCATTCCCGTAAAAACAGAGGTGTTCTAAAACTTTTGACCAGTAGTGTGTTCTTTTAAAATGAACACAGAAACTCTGTAGTGAAGACAAACCATATTTTACCAGTCAGAGATAAATGAGTGTTTTCTGTACTTACAAACAGGAGCTAATGATTTTTTAACACAATGAAGAGTTTATCTCGTTTTAAATAAAGTAACAAATTACACTGCTGGGCTAGTAAAAATACTTTTGCCCACCTCACAGCTGTCTCTTTATTGCTAGTACCGTTTCTTACTCAGTTTTAATTAAAAAGAAAAAGTCCCTACCAAGTTATGTCCACCAGTCTAAGCTTAGAGGATAAAGCTTTTGTTTTTGTGGCTATGGAAATGGAAGCTTGTTCTGGTTGTATTGTGTACACACTCTTAAAAAAAGTCAACTAACTTCCAAGACAAAATGATAAAAAAAAACCAAATCTAGATTTCTGAGATTTTCAAATATATTCTTACATTTTTAGACACCAGCCTTAATTTTCTCCAAGTTGTTATTCACATTTAAGGCTTTTGTTCCATATAATGCAAAGTGGCTGCATCACTGTAGGTTTTTCTATAGTCCATGGCTTTATTCTAAAAAGATTACTGAATATAACAATCGTTTGTGATTAGCAGTTTTATCTTTCTGGGTTCCCCTTATGCTTTAGACAAATATTCCATGTTTGAAATAGGGTTTTGAAGCCCAAAGGTATTCCATTTTCTTAAGTTTTGTTGGTGGTTGCTAGTATAAAGGGCTGACCTTTATATCATTGTCATGCTGGTATAAAGGTCAGCACTGTGCACTTCCAGATCATCGGTGATTGCATACATTCCAAGAATTGTAATTGGGTTTTCTTTGTTTTGGTTAGGCCTTCCAATTCCCAATTTAGTACTTTGAGTTACTGCTGCCAACTATGGATTCTAAGTTGGTACAGGTAAACAATAGGACTGATAATAAATGGTTGTGAACTTGGCTAGGGAAATGTACTACATCTCATCTGTGGTCCCACTTCAAATTATACCTGCAGTATCACTGGTAGCATTATTTGGCCATGTCCTTTTGGCCAGGCTTTTGCAGGATATTTTGGTTCCATGTGGGAGGGTGAAATTAAGCAATACTGGCATTTTATAGTTAGCATACTTTTAGCATGCTTATGTAATAAAAGTTTTAAAGCTTTTTTATTTCCTCCTTCCTTGACCATAGCAACATATTTTTTACTACTACTTCATATAATTAAAAAATCATGTGAGTTTTAAGTAAAACCAACAGACTTTCCTTAACCCAACACATTATCTGGATGTTCCCTTTTATTGCATCAAAATAACATACAAACTGCAAGAGAATGTTTATATATTTTTTTTAATTTGACAGCAATCATGCACTCTGTAATTATTGTAGGTTAATCTATTGCCCAGTACTGTGTCCAAGGCCAATTCTTGCAATCTTGAATTGTATTAAGCAGGTTTGAAAATGTTATGTTTGTTTATAGAGTGAGTGAGTGAACAGACCTATTACAGACTCTTACATGGCCCATAGTTACTTCCTGTCATGTGCCTAATGCTGCTACAGAAGGCTTCAGGCCACATGAACCTAAAATGGATTAAGCAGGTTTGAGAATTGTGTTATACAGATGCATGTAGATCATATTTACAGTGTTACTATCTGACAGCGCACAAAGGAGCAGGGTGCTGACAGAGATCTCGGCTTGATGTCAACCTCGCTGCTTGTGAGCTGTCCTATCTGTAACCCAAAAGTTGTTGGTTCACGGCTCAGGAATGGTGGTTGGCAAACACCCACCACAGTCCAAATATTTGGACATTGAGACACTAACAGTATCTCTAGTATTAAAAATAATAAACTAATGAAACTCAATTCAGTTGTTGTGTACAATTCATTTTGCACAGGATGTACTACAATTCATCAAACCATGCTTTGGTGACATTATTTTGTTAAATAGACTTGTTTCTCAATAATACTTTGGCATTAGAAAACAATGGATATGAAGTGCATTTTCCTTCTACACAATAGGTACTTACATTTGGGCCCCAGCGTGGACCTTTGGTCACCCAGCAGATTTCTGTTTTGCACATGAGACAGCAGATCCAATCACAACCATCTTTCTTTTGGACAATGACTCTGCACTTTGGACAATGCATTGCCTCCCCAGTCTGGACAAGGGTCTGCCAAGACACACATCAGAACTGGAATCAATTTTGGATCTAAAATATTTATTTAACCATGAAGGAGAGTGGTTGACCTTTTCTGCTTTAAGCATGGACAGATGTCATATATACCTTCCTCATACACCTGTCCTGCTCACACAGTTAAGTGGCTAAGGCCACTTATGTGTTGGTGAGCTACTATTTGCTGTTTTGCCAAACACAATGTCACATTTCCACTACACCAGAACAGTTCAGTCCTTACCACATTCCCTTCTTGTGCTGTGTAAATGAATACATATAGTAGGTAGCTCGAGTAATGATTTTTTTCTCCAAAATACTTTACTACAACAGCTGGATGGAAGAATATCAAACAGATGTTCCAAGGTCTAAATATTGTAAGGTCAAGCAGCCGTAAATCAGTGCATATTAAAATCATTTAACTACAATGTATAATACTGTATAAGCTAATGCTACAAAAAATTGCTTACTGCAAAGAATACCAAATGTATTTAACATATTAAATCCAACTCCTACTTGCATATCCTTAATGTCATCTTATTTCGTAAACAATACAAAAACCCCATTACTTTTATTCTTGTCACATTTTGTATTAAAGTTCATAGTATGAATAAAGAATGCAATACAAATATGCCTAAAATTCCTCTCTTCTGCTGGATATTGCAAGTTGTGTGGCTTGGGAATTTTATTGAACCTATTTACTGCTCAGTTACCTTAAAACCTTGTATTCTTAACATGCATACAGTGGTTAATATAAGCGTAATGTAAGCGCTGTGTAGTGTAGGATAATTACTACAGCCTTGTTAATTGCAAAATTCTGAATCATACTACAAATTATTTGATTAATTTCAATAAACCATTTTATACTGAAAAAGCTACATTTTAATAATGTGTAATTCCAATAGGACATTATCCTAGTAACATAATAAATTTATTTGAATTGCTTGTATGTAAAAAGTGTCTTTGTTAAAGACCAGTCAGTCATTATGTGTAAAAATAAAGGAGAAAATATTTAGCGCTGATAGAATACTGCACAACTGTGCAATGCAGAATCAATATTTTGAACACAGTATTTAAATTCCCCAACTATAAGAAAGCACCATTTCCATTTGTGCATGCTATAAAACATACATGTTACAAACTACCATTAGTTATGCACAGATCAGCAGCAAATCTCCCAAACTGCCTTCCTGTATTTCATGCAGTTTTGGTGATCCTTAGCTTACTTCTTATTCCCTATACTATTTTAGTGCATCATGTTCAGTGTTTTTGAGGAAACTCATTTCTCTTTATGCAATTCTCACCAGTCTTAGACCTTCTTTTTTTCACTCTCACTCATGTTCTCTTTTCAATGCTCACATCTGATTCACTTTTGTATCACAAGCTACTTGAATAAATTTCTTTAGTGCTAGAGAAGGTCATTTTAAAAGAACGAAAGGCAGCCTTCCAGATCCTTAAACATTACACCTCTGCTCAAACCTTAGTCCTTGTACTTGCACTCATATTAAATGTTCAAAACAGCTCCATTGTTGATAGCTACATTTAACTTTAGATCATTTCACCCACCACACAGGTCACAAAAGAATAATATAGATGGTCTGTATAGTAGAAAAAGTTCCTTTTGAAAGCTTTACTACACATGCCACAGTGGTTTATGTCTATCCTCTCCATGCCTGTTACGTTTGACATTTAATTGTCAGCATGCAGTTTTTTCCTCTGTTTATCATCAAGCCTTTTGCTTCCATTTCATTATATTCCTTAAATTTAGGGTTGGTTATCAGTATCTTGGTTGGCATGAGCATACAAGACTGTCTACAATCAAGTTTCACACATATTTCAATTTACTACCTCCACCCACTATTATGAATATCAGACAGATTACAGACGAATCCTCAGCCTTGCACTATTCCCATCTGCCATCCTTCTAACCACTGTACAAACTAACTAATCGTCCACACCTACACTTTTCAGTGACCGCTTCAATTTCCTAGCAGCAGCCTATCACATAACTTCAGCTTTGCTCAGGCTAATGCTTTTCCCTACATTTACCTGATACTGCAAATATTTGAGTCACTGTTTATTTCCTGGACACAAAACCAAAATGTATTTTTGCTGTCTTTCACTGGATCCCCTATTTTTTTTTTCATCCATCTTTCATTGCTTGCTTTCAAAGCTTGATGATTTAGTAACACTAAGGATGAAGGACCAGAAGCTGGATAAATTACATTTCAGTAGTTGGTGTAAATGAAAAAACAGTGCAAGATGTAATTTGGTTGGACAGAAGAATCACCAAAACCTCAAGGTGATATGGTGATAAAATACTGACACACTGGAGTCAAATAAAGACAAGAGACAGTGCTTTATGGAAAAGCAAAAGTTCAAAAGGTAGAAGGTAATACACAATGAAGTAAAGTGCTGGAAAGGCACTTGCAGTAGCAAAAGCAAAACAACATGTGCTTTCATATACCACTGTCCTTCACCTGCCTGTCCAACTTTGTGGTTTCCTTTAAAAATGACATTTATAAAGAAAGCTATCTTAAGCAGTATGCTATTGGTCAGCCCAAAAAATGTCAAGGCTCTTGCCAAAGCAGAGTGCCTGACTACAGATTTACAGAGGCATTATCTTACATTTTTTTTAATCTTTAAAATAAGTTTTTTTTTTTTTTGTATTTAACATAAATGTATAACTCAACAAACAACTCACATGGATGTGTGCTGTTTTGCATTTTATCATTTTAAACAAGGTAAATAAATATGAAACTTACTTTAACAGTAAATTATGCAAATTGGTTAATTTTAGGAGAGTTATATACAGTAGGTACATAAAAGCTTTTGTTAATTTTGTAGACAAAAATCTTATTACCAAATGAATCTATTTTTATAATAAATTGACAAATTGATAATTTGGAATGTCATATTAAAAAAATCCTTATCCAATTACTTTGCAGATGTTAGACATTTAATAATGAGCATGTTTAGATTCTGGTGATCCTCTAGAATAGCTTCTGAATAAAATTACAGTGAGTGTCCATTTCCAATTTGATCTTATTAGTCTTGCTCCCCAGACTTGTTTACTTTTTTGTTCTCTGCTTACAACGTTTCCTAGTTTAAATGTCAAAATATACAAGACTCCCCGCACAAGTTGTACATGTTCATTACCAATTAGGTATTTTACAAAAGCAGAAACTTATGCAAGCAAAATTAGAGTGGACTACTTACCTGCAACATGTCGTTTGTTTGCTTGGCTGCTAAGTCGTTCTCTGCTCGGATTCTTAGGTCATCCTGATACTCCTTACAGTTCATTCCCTCATGGATTGCCTATAGCCAAGAAATATTAAGTGATAAAAAAGGATGCCCTTAATCTAGTGTAACAGCTTAAAATATTAAAAGTCTATACCCCCTTTATACTGCTTGATATTGCATACTTAAAATGTATAGAGGCACAAGCATTACACTAATGATGAAAAGAATGTGACTAGGTGAGTTCTAACAGTAGACATGACTTTCATCATGAAGGCCCAGGACAATATCAAGCAGGATTTTTTATTTTATTTTTTATTAGGCATTACTGCAAGCTTCTCATTTATTTCCAATGTACATGCTGGTTATTTCACATTAGATCCTACATTGTGGACTGAGGTGACTATACTTACTGACCTTACACAGCAAACAGTTGTTCTTATTACACAAAGGGCACATGAACTCATTGACTTGGTCTTCAAATATGCACCAGCCTTTGCAGTCTGCAGTCTTGCAATGGTAACTGTTTTCACTCTGGTTCTCTGCAATGGCAAGACGCATTGCTAGAACCTTCTGGTACTCCTCCTGAGACAGAACCTGGCAGGGCAAATAGAAGCAGAATAGTAAGGAACTGCTAGTAATAGAGATGCACCAAATGTTTATGGATTTTAAGAAGAAACTTACAAATCTGATCTCCCGGTCTAGAAGTTTTTTGTCACAGGCATATTCATTGTCCCTATAGGGGCAAGAAACCTCTGCATCCAAGCAGTTAATGATTGTTCCCTTCAAGCATTCTCTGTATCAGAGGATTAATAAAATAAATACTTTTTTATATACAATGGAAAACACAAAGGTAAACCTCCTATTTCTGTAGCCTGTAGCCCAAATTATTAGTAGATCACTCAGAAGACCTGTCTAATCTGTACTCTTTACCATACTCACTTACTTGCAAAAATTGTGCAGACACTCCCGGAGAGTTGCACCTGTTCCCGGCTCTATCACTGAGTAACAGATGGGGCACTCCACCTCCTCTGAGTTGGGGACTAGACCAAGATCTTCAGTGTCAATAAGCTTCTTGAAGTTCTGCATTCTCTCCAGTTCTATGGCCTGCAGTTCAGGCAGAAAAGAAATTAGATTTTTGAAACTACAGAAGACCACAATGCACTGGCAGTTGGAAGACTGCCGGTTTGAATCCCATAAAATGCCAGTAGAGACTCTGCTCTGTTGGGCCCATGAGCAAGGCCCTTAACCTGCAATTGCTGACCACTATGAGTAGTGAGAAAAGCGCTATATAAATGCAAAGATTGTTGTTATTATTATTATTATGCTTTTGCTATGTTGTAAAATCAAATACATTCTTACTTGCTTATACAGCATTAAAGATATCTCCTCCTCTTGCATCCTTTTAATTTCTTCTTGATCCAGCTCGTACTCTTCAGGCAGTTCGTAGTTCTTGGGTCGGTCAGCACAGCAAATCTCACACCCTGGTCTGCTAGGCTTGTTGATGAATGTGCACTGTTCACACTTCCAGCCAATCTACAATAAAAGGTCTCAATGTTGCATATCTTGTCAGGTAGCAAAGTTACAAAAGCTCTTTGAATAGTTTCATGGACCAAGAATTCACATAGCAAGATACCTAAACATAATACTGGTTTCAATTTAAAAACTGAAACAAACACAAACTAACTGGATTATGGTTTTCAAAAGGTATAGGCAAGGACATACAGCACAACAGTCTACTGGTAGTCTATTTCTCACTAGAAATTAAATTCATCAGACAGCATGTCATATCATTATGTACAATCTTATATTTTAACAGAATGTAATGTGAGCCTTTTATATTATACTTTTTAAATCTTTTAATTTAATTTAATTATTGCAGCTGTAAGCATGGGGCTGATATTTTCAATCACATGCTATGAACTGATTCTTTTATTTGCAGCTATTCAGTTGATTTTTTGGAAGTCTACTTTACTATTTCCTCTAGCCATCCACTTCAGGATCCATTGTTTATACATCTTTGCATTAAAATGTCAAATTTAGAAATTCAGGAATACAAAGAATTTGGCAAGTCGGACGTGCAGCAAATTTCTTCTCCCTATATATTGCAATTACCTCACATGGTCTGTACAGAAGCTCCAAAGGTGTCATATAGTTTTGAAAAGCATTTTTCAAATATACCTTTCATATAATAATATCATGCTTTTCAATCTCTAAGGATTTCTTGAAAGTATAATCTTAATTTAGAAATTGATAAATCAGTATTAAAACAAATTTTTTACCTTTTGATGGAGTTATACAGCATAGCTAACATACTGTATATATTCTGTTTCATCATTTAGAGATCAGCAGCACTCCCAGTACATCACATCCAGTTAGGTGTGGTTTTTGGTTACCTCAGTGGGGTTCTCACAGCATATTATTTTCCTGCCAAAACCATGCAGCCCATTGCCAGATACAACTTTTAAGTTATTATATTGCACTTACTATTGGCAAGACAACATCAAGTTCTGGGTCCACACCTGAGACTTGTTCAGAATTCCAGTTATCAGCTTCCTCTCTCAAATCTATTTTTTGCAGTTTGGCAGGGAGGTCACCCATGGCTTGTTGCTCCAATGAAACTCCATCCACTGCTTTTATAATTTCTGAAATGAAACAAATAAAAAGGTGAGCCAATGTGAACAGCACTTTAGTGCTTTCATCTTGAATGCTGGTTGGAGCATATGAAATACCCTATGATATTCAGTACACACCTCCCAAGACTTTCTGCTGTTTCTCCTGCTGAAGAAGTTCCTTAGTTAATTTTGCTTTCTTGGCTGTCTGGATGTAAAGGAATGCATAGTCGCCATCTCTGTGCACACCATGGCTGTAGAGGGTTTCGTGGCTCTTAGCCAGCCGCTTCCCAATCACCCAGGTTTGAAGATAAGGGTGAAACCCATAATCTTCGCACACCTTGTTTGGATGCAAAAAAATAAAAAAATTTAATACTTCCAGATTATGCTGTGCATGTTTCCTCCTCTTGCAAAAGTACATTTTAAAAGTAGGAAAGCAATTTAAGTTTCCCATATACTTGCAAATTATTTCAGGCATATTCTAATAAAAATGCAGTAAAAACTTGATTTGGGAAAAAAATAAGATTTAGCATATCCTTCTTTAACAATTAAAAATAATCATTGAGGCCAACCCCATTTAACATTCTTTGTACATTCACTTGAAATATATTACCAAAGTGCTGTTGCTTGTTCTAACACTCTTTCTTAACAGATAAAATGCGTTCTCTGTTTTACAAAGGCCAGATATCGGAGATAGGAACTTTACCTTTTAGAGAATTCTTCGCTGGCAACAGAGACAGGAAGGTGTAATTAAAATGAGTTACAAGTACATGTAAACTTAAACAAATATAGAACAGCACCTGATCATAATAATCCCAAAATTAACTGTTCTAACATACATGATTTAGCAAATTACAGAAGAATTTAGTCACTTCAGATGATTTAAGGTACGTTGTTTTCTGCTTCTGTACAAATTAGTAACTCAAAGTTTACTGTCTCAATAAAAAGCTCAAAAAGGTGTATCAACTAAAAAAGTACCATTACTCTAAATGTATAAATATAAAAAACCCTGCTATTTTACCATACCATACCATTTTCCCAACCTGCTATATCCTAACACAGGGTCACGGGGGTCTGCTGGAGCCAATTCCAACTAACACAGGGCGCAAGGCAGTAGCAAACCCCAGGCAGGGTGCCAGCCCACTGCAGACCCTGCTATTATGTTTAACAAAATGTAGATGGAGAAATTTAAACAACTGACAAATATCTGCTCAAGGTATCAGGATTGAGATATTAGGCATTCCTAATATTTCACCAGTATCATGGACAATGTTATACTGTTTATTACAGGACACTTGAGAAATTTCAGGAAGTGGAAATGTATGTTTGTAAATAAGTGTGCAAATTGCAGTATATGTTGTTTTGTGTTTTATTGAATATTACACTTAAATTATTTTTATAGTCTGCAAAATGCTCAGAGTTTGTCAATGTAAAGTGCAATAGAAAACTAATGGGCCTCTCAAATATGCATCACCTGTGTATAAATGGAACTTTGACATTACTGTTCCAACTCATGTCAACACTTGCACCTGTAAAACAAAACTTGGAAGGAGACTGAAACATGCAGTAGTTAATAGGTTTAATTGACTCTTTCTATAATGTTTCTTTGAACTGATAAAAATGTATACAAAGTGAAGTACAACTATTCTAAGAAGTAAACATGAGACAGTGCAACTGGAAGATCTGGCCAATAAAACATATTTTGCACTGCTACTGCATCTTTAGAATTTACCTTATTCTTGAGGGCTTCAATTGTCATGTCGGGTTGAACTACCATTGTGACTGGTACAGTGGCCTTTGAATGAGCATCTTCCACACCCACCTTCAGTCTGAAACAGCCCAATTAAGTAGTATTTAAGCAGCAGGTATTTACACAAAGAAGACCAATAAAATATTTAAATCTCATAGACAGAGGTGAACCATTGCATGTTCACTTACTTGACTTCATATGATGGATACATTTCCTTGGCAATGCTAACTGTCAGTGAAGCGTGCATTTCTGCAAGTTCTGTTGCACATCGTAGGGCTTCATCTTTATCACCTAGTTTTACAGCTTGTGAAAACGTGCATGCCAGTGCCTCTGCTGATATAAAAAAGGACTCAAAAAGCTGTTAAGTAAGCGAAGCGAACCCGGGTCTCCTAACTGCGAGGCAGCAGCGCTACCCACTGCGCCACCAGCAAAACAACTAATTTTTAAATCTCGACAGTTAAGTTTGTTCCCCTCTTATTAGCAACATTTATAGCCAGAGACAAAAAAAATTCTACCTCAAACTTTTTGCCAAGCATTAATTACCATTTTTCCTAAGAAAAATAAGGACTTATTACAAGGTGCATCATACAGACCAATCTCACTTCTGAATAATGATGTTAAGCTATTCTCTAAAACTCTAGCTAGAAGGATTGAGAAAGTGTTCCCTTCAGTAATATTACAAGACCAAACTGGATTTATTAAAGGTAGACATTTGGCTTCCAATTTTCAACACCTATTTAATGTAATACTGCATATTCACCCATAAATTCAAACACTCCAGAGATTATATTATCTTTGGATGCAGAAAAAGCATTTGATATGGTTGAATGGGATTACCTTTTCACCACTTTAAATAAATTTGGGCTTGGTGAGAACATATGTACATGGATCAAACTACTGTATACCAGTCCAGAAGCTTCAGTTTGTATTAACAACATTATTTCAGATTACTTCAAACTAGAATGTGGTACTAGACATGATGCCCCTTGTTGCCACTGCTATTTGCAATCACCATTTGAGGGATGATTGTGTTGAAGGTGGAGCTAAAATCTATGAACAGCATCCTGAGATGTGTGTCTTTTTTATCCAGATGTGTCAGGGAGAGGTGAAGGGCAGAGCATATGGTTGACCTGTTTGAGCGTTGACCTGAAGAGGGTCAAGGGAGGCAGGGAGATTAGTCTTTATGTGTGACATGACTAACCTTTCAAAGCACTTCATAATGACTGGCGTGAGTGCAACTGGTCGGTAGTCATTCAAGCATGTCACTGATGACTTCTTCGGCACTGGTATGATGGTGGTCGACTGCT
Source organism: Polypterus senegalus (assembly GCF_016835505.1). Classification (NCBI taxonomy): domain Eukaryota; kingdom Metazoa; phylum Chordata; class Cladistia; order Polypteriformes; family Polypteridae; genus Polypterus; species Polypterus senegalus. The sequence continues at coordinate 9,226,606 of NC_053167.1, forward strand.
GGGACTGACGACTGGCTCAGAGATGTGTTGAAGATGTCTGTGAGGACACCAGCCAGTTGACTGGCACATTCTTTGAGCACACAACCAGGTATGTTGTCTACCCTCCATTAGCAGGGAGAATTAACATTGTCAAGAGGAGTATCCTCACTAAGCTTCTGTTCCTATTTCAAAATATCCCCATATACATTGAACCTAATTTCTTAAAAAAAGATTTATTAATCATAACCTCATTTATTTGGAATTCAAAAAACCCACACTTTCAAAAGGTGACCCTACAACGACCTAAATCAGAAGGCAGCATGGTTCTACCTAATTTTCAGTTTTATTTCTGGGCAGCAAACATACAAGCTATAAAAACCTGGGCATTGACACAGACAGATGAACACACACTAGCTTGGTCTGCAATAGAAATGAAATCCTGCAGTACTTCTTTATCTTCCTTGCTTTGTACACCAGTAAATACAAGGTATAGTCAATACACTAACAACTCAATTATCCTTCATTCACTCAGAATATGGAACCAATGTAGAAAGCACTTTAAGTTACAGAATATTTTTATCTGTGGCGCTAATGTCTTCACATACTATGAACGAATAAATTCCAAATTTAGTCTCCCATAAACATAATTTTTCCACTATCTCCAAATTAGAAACTTTCCTAAATGAAATCTGCCCAATTTTCCTCACCTCCCACTTATTTCTATTCCAGAAGAGATACTGGCCAGTCATGGGGCCTCAGACAGCATTTCTATAATATATAAAAACATTTTAAAGTTCTTTCCATTTAAAGATCCCAGAATACAGTGGGGAAAAGGATCTCTTACTCAACATTTCAGAAAGAGTGGAAGGCAGCCAGACACAAAATTCACTCTAGCTCCATATGTGCAAAGCATTCAACTATTCAATTAAAAATCTTTTATTGAGCACATCTATCTCACTTAAAATTGTCCAAAATGTTTCCAGGGCAAGATCCAACCTGTGAACGTTGCTATCGAGTTCCAGCTTCACTAGGCCTCATGTTTTGGGTGAGTAACAAATTAACATATTTCTGGACAAAATGTTTTAAATGCCTATCAGACAGCCTTGTTGTCACAATCCTCCCTAATCCAATAATAGCTGTGTTTGGTGGGCTCACAGAGGGGCTTAAAGTGGAAAAGGACAAACAAACTGTGATTGCCATTCCTTCGCTATTAGCACGTAGGCTTATCTTGCTCAACTGGAAGAATCCTAACCCACAAATTCTCACTTAGAGGATCTGTTCAAAACTTTTTAAAAACCTGGCTGGACCTATTCAATAATATTTTAGAATAAGCATTTATATTGGGGGAAAAGACTCATTTATCTCTTTACTTCTCTCCGTTGTTTTACTCTGGCTGTTGGCCTTCCTCTCTTTTTCATGGGTGGGGGATGATTTGAATTTAGTTTTGTAAGTTTTCACTAGATTGTGTGGAATGTTATATGTTTTTAATAAATTCGATAAAAGATAAAAAAAAAACTATATTCCTGAGAATTAAGGGATAATTTACTTTACTAAATCAGCTTCTGGAACTAGAGCTGAGCTGGAAATCAAAATGCTCCAGAAATGGCTGTTGTCTACACCCTTTTGGAGGAAAGCATGTCATCTTCTGGAACTGGAAACTATATACCTAGTCGCTAGTCAGTAAAGACATGCAAGTAAGACATTCATAGTACTATGTACATAGCCAAAAAACATGAGAATGGAATGATAGCTCTGTTTGCTTAAGATGGATGTGTTGCTTATGACTACTTCTGTCAGGTAGGCAATTGAGATGTGTCTTTAAACCCCTAATCAACATACTATTGACTGAAATTGCTCAGCACAATACTGTATGTACAGCAGTCAGATGATAGGGAGGTACATTGTAAGTAAAGGTTCCAGAGCAATGGATTACCTGGTCTTTTACAAAAATCTCCTTCAGCTGATTTACTTTGATTCTGATTTTTGTTTTAGAACCATAAAAAGTCAACTATTTCTGCCTTTAATGTTCCCTTTTTTTGCTGTCTCCATAACACTACTTCATGTTTGCTAAATAACTGAACAAAAGTGTGCAACAAGTGCTTCCCCTAAGATACATGGATACAAGCTAAGCATAATGAAGCCTTCACATATTAAAATAGTATGTTCATATGCATTTTACCAGAGTTTAAATTCATGGATAAAGTGAATTGAATCTTGTTGAAAACAGATACCTCTGTCAGTTGATGTGACACCACATTCGAGTCAAGTATTAACAGACAATATCCAAAGTTGGTTAGTTGATATGTTTAGTCTGATCATACATCTGTAACCAATGATAAACTGAAAGACAACCCAAATTTACCAGGACAAACCATTTATGTCCACTATTTTGATGTAACAGATTTCAGAGAGGATGGGGGTTTGAGGGTGCCTGAAACCCTGCCCCTGTTGCTGTAAGTGCAATAATAATAACAGTGATAATAATTTCATTACAAATTTTCTCCAATACCTTGTATGCCTTGCTAATGTGTATCCAGCACCTGCTCTTTTCAACCCCTTTGTCTGTGTCTGACTTTATTGATGCCCAATGTTTATAGATTCTACATAACTTAAATATACTTGAAAAAACATGTTTATTGGAGGATCTGGCTCACAAGCTACTAACTGAAGACCCTGGATCTAGTGCTATTATTTTTAGGTTCCGATTCATTTACCCACCACTTACTGGTTAGTACAAGTTTGCTTAATTAAATTCTGCTCTTTTAATGAACACCCATGAAAACGCATTACATTCCTGCAAAAAGATGTGGTACTTCTCAATAAAAGATTCAGAGGGTTACTTGATATTCCCATATTCATTGGATGATTTACATCAAATGGCAGGTTTTTGTTATGTTTTACTCATCTGTTCTGACAAATAAACAAATACCTTTCATGTCTGATTGGAAATGATTTTACCTACTGTAGGTGCTGTCCAATTGACTTTGGGAAAAAAAGGGTATCCCACTAATAAAGCAAAAAAATCCTAGAGACTTCTTCAACCAACATACTGTACATACATACATATAAATTTTCCTGGATAACTGGAGCCAAACGCCCATTCTACACAAATGAGCACACTGGACATTGACTTACTGTTCACTCTTTTTTTTTGGTGGGGCTACCTTTGTGTTTCTGTTGTTATTCATGTGGTTGATATATTTAAGTCTATCAGGGTTGTGTCTGCCCCCTCATCTCCTTTATCAACTCCTATTCCAGGCAAAACACCGACATGATACTCAGTGGGCTTACCTGCTAAGGCCTTTTCTGGAGAGGAAATTCCTGGACTTTGAGCAGTTGCCATCGTTGGTCACTGTGTGTCTAAAAGAGGCAATAAGGTGAGAAAAAACATGACAAAACAAAAAAAAAAACACATTGAAGCTGGAAAAGTAAAACGAAGCTACAACTTTGCGCAATACCTGCACTTGGTGTCATAGATTACCGTCGCTCAGAACCCACAGGTAAAGTCCATCCCCTGTAGGCACACTTCCCTACGCCATGCACTCTCAAGCTGTCGCCGTGTAGTTCCACGAATGCGGGGTTTACCACTGACGCCTGCCAGTTGAGTGTCCCGAGCTGTTTGCTTGTTTTCGCACAGACCTCCCGAGCACTTCGATTTCCAACCACTTCGCGAACGACGCACAGAGAACTGAAAGTGAAAGAAGGGTCGGTGAGCTACAGCAGGAAGTGAAGCAGCTACGCCAGCGAGGCGCACTTCTCCCAAACTCGTGTCTGTGGCGTCATCCGCGGGCAGAGCGCGTCGCGTGTGTGGCTTAGGACGCGCCTTCAGCCAGGTGACATAAAGCACGGACGAAGTCGATCAAAACAAAGTGGGGGAGAGCGCTTCTACCCGAAACAGATCAAAGTCTAAATATAAGCACAGGTAAGTCTTGTGAGAAAGGGTATCTTCGTGATTGAAAAATCATACCCCGTCGAACCTGCGTAGTCCAATTCTGGGTCGCAGGGTCCGAAGAGCAACCCGGGGCAGGAAAAAGTAAAGGGCGCACCCTCCGTATTTACTCATATAGGGTCTTAACCAAAAAGACAGGGCTTCCAAATCTGTAATGATGAACTAAAGAACATCAGAATGGATTGATGGAAAGTACTTATTTAGAGCTATAAAAAGACTTCCCACAAAGGAATGCTCTGATTACTACCATAGCTGTAGATACGCCCAGCTTTAATTTAGATGAAATAACATAACAATTTAGAAGAAATAACATGACAGCCCAGATATCTTAACCTTGCAGGAAAATTACACCTAGTATTGGTACCTCTGTGTTTTTGGATATCTATCTATCTATCTATCTATCTATAACCACCTAGTGTATGTATATATATATATATATATATATATATATATATATATATATATATATATATACACTGTATATACTGTATATATAATATATATATATACTGTATATTTATATATACTGCTCAAAAGAATTAAAGGAACACTTTTTAATCAGAGTATAGCATAAAGTCAATGAAACTTATGGGATATTAATCTGGTCAGTTAAGTAGCAGAGGGGTTGTTAATCAGTTTCAGCTGCTGTGGTGTTAATGAAATTAACAACAGATGCACTAGAGGGGCAACAATGAGATGACCCCAAAACAGGAATGGTTGAACAGGTGGAGGCCACTGACATTTTCCCTCCTCATCTTTTCTGACTGTTTCTTCACTAGTTTTGCATTTGGCTACAGTCAGTGTCACTACTGGTAGCATGAGGCGATACCTGGACCCTACAGAGGTTGCACAGGTAGTCCAACTTCTCCAGGATGGCACATCAATACGTGTCATTGCCAGAAGGTTTGCTGTGTCTCCCTGCACAGTCTCAAGGGCATGGAGGAGATTCTAGGAGACAAGCAGTTACTCTAGGAGAGCTGGAGAGGGCCATAGAAGGTCCATAACCCATCAGCAGGACCAGTATCTGCTCCTTTGGGCAAGGAGGAACAGGATGAGCACTGACAGAGCCCTACAAAATGACCTCCAGCAGGCCACTGGTGTGAATGTCTCTGACCAAACAACCAGAAAGACTTCATGAGGGTGACCCAAGTGCCCCATGTCCTCTAATGGGCCCTGAGCTCACTGCCCAGCAGCATGCAGCTCGATTGGCATTCGCCATAGAATACCAAAATTGGCAGATGCACCACTGGTGCCCTGTGCTTTTTACAGATGAGAGCAGGTTCACCCTGAGCACGTGACAGAAGTGAAAGGGTCTGGAGAAGCCATGGAGAACATTATGCTGCCTGTAACATCATTCAGCATGAGCAGTTTGGTGGTGGGTTAATGATTGTCTGGGGAGGCATATCCATGGAGGGTCACACAGACCGCTACAGGCTTGACAAAGGCACCTTGGCTGCCATTAGGTATCAGGATGAAATCCTTGGACCCATTGTCAGACCCTATGCTGGTACAGTGGCTCCTGGTGCACGACAATTCCTGGCCTCATGTGGTGAGAGTATGCAGGCAGTTCCTGGAGGATGAAGGAATTGATACCATTGACTGGCCACCACACTTTCCTGACCTAAATCCAATAGAACACCTCTGGGACATTATGTTTTGGTTCATCCAATGCCACCAGGTTGCACCTCAGACTGTCCAGGAGCTCAGTGATGCCCTGGTCCAGATCTGGGAGGAGATCCCCACAACACCATCTGTCATCTCATTAGAAGCATGCACCGATGTTGTCAGGCATGTATACAAGAACACAGGGGCCATACAAAGTGCTGCGTACAATTTTGAGTTGCTGCAATTACATTTTGGCAAAATGGACTAGCCTGCCACATAATTTTTCACTCAGATTTTTGGGCGTCTTTGAATTCAGGGCTCTGTAGGTTGATCATTTTCATTTCCATCAAACGATGTGGCATCCTTTTGTTCCTAACACATTACCCAGTCTATATTAGTATAGATATCCAGGAGGATTTCTTTTTCCCATTGAGATCTGATGTGTTTTCAAAGTGTTCCTTTAATTTTTTGAGCAGTTTATATATATATATATATATATATATATATATATATACTGTATATATATATATATATATATATATATATATATATATATATACACACTCACCTAAAGGATTATTAGGAACACCTGTTCAATTTCTCATTAATGCAATTATCTAATCAACCAATCACATGGCAGTTGCTGCAATGCATTTAGGGGTGTGGTCCTGGTCAAGACAATCTCCTAAACTCCAAACTGAATGTTAGAATGGGAAAGAAAGGTGATTTAAGCAATTTTGAGTGTGGCATGGTTGTTGGTGCCCGATGGGCCGGTCTGAGTTTTTCACAATCTGCTCAGTTACTGGGATTTTCACGCACAACCATTTCTAGGGTTTACAAAGAATGGTGTGAAAAGGGAAAAACATCCAGTATGCGGCAGTCCTGTGGGCGAAAATGCCTTGTTGATGCTAGAGGTCAGAGGAGAATGGGCCGACTGATTCAAGCTGATAGAAGAGCAATTTTGACTAAAATAACCACTCGTTACAACAGAGGTATGCAGCAAAGCGTTTGTGAAGCCACAACACGCACAACCTTGAGGCGGATGGGCTACAACAGCAGAAGACCCCACCGGGTACCATTCATCTCCACTACAAATAGGAAAAAGAGGCTACAATTTGCTCACCAAAATTGGACAGTTGAAGACTGGAAAAATGTTGCCTGGTCTGATGAGTCTCGATTTCTGTTGAGTCATTCAAATGGTAGAGTCAGAATTTGGCGTAAACAGAATGACAACATGGATCCATCATGCCTTGTTACCACTGTGCAGGCTGGTGGTGGTGGTATAATGGTGTAGGGGATGTTTTCTTGGCACACTTTAGGCCTCTTAGTGCCAATTGGGCATCGTTTAAATGCCACGGGCTACCTGAGCATTGTTTCTGACCATGTCCATCCCTTCATGACCACCATGTACCCATCCTCTGATGGCTACTTCCAGCAGGATAATGCACCATGTCACAAAGCTCGAATCATTTCAAATTGGTTTCTTGAACATGACAATGAATTCACTGTACTAAAATGGGCCACACAGTGACTAGATCTCAACCCAATAGAGCATCTTTGAGATGTGGTGGAACGGGAGCTTCGTGCCCTGGATGTGCATCCCACAAATCTCCATCAACTGCAAGATGCTATCCTATCAATATGGGCCAACGTTTCTAAAGAATGCTTTCAGCACCTTGTTGAATCAATGCCACGTGGAATTAAGGCAGTTCTGAAGGTGAAAGGGGGTCAAACACCGTATTAGTTTTCTGTTCCTAATAATCCTTTAGGTGAGTGTATATATACTGTATATATATATATATATATATATATATATATATATATATATAGTGGCAGAAGGCAGGACAGCCCAGATATCTTAACCTTGCAGCAAAATTACACCTAGCATTGGTACCTCTGTGTTTTTGGATTATCTATCTATCTATCTATCTATCTATCTATAACCACCTAGTATATATGTATATATGTATATATATATATATTGTGAACGCTGGCCCCAGCACAGACAGACGGACGACATTTTTTCACCCAACACACTTTATTTACACTATTTACAGTTATCGTGCACTCACGCAACCCCAGTGCCTTCTGCACCGAATCCCCCAAAGTCCAGGGCCCACAGTCTCTGTGCCTTTGTCCTGGCCGCCTCCTGTCCTCTCTCCAGCTCTGTCCACTTCCACCCGACATCCACTGCTGACTGGAGGGAGGCGGCCCCTTTTATGGGGAGCCGGATGGGCTCCAGCTGCTTCCCGGCACTTAACGGTGGCCACACCCCTGTGTGGCGGAAGGGCCGGCTGCACACCCGGAAGCCGTCCGTGTCTCCCTGGTCGTCTTCCCCCCGGCACTTCCTGGTGTGGCGGAAGTGCTGGGCTCCCGGAATAAAAAGGCACTGGGGCGCCGCCTGGCGGTGGCCACGGGTCCCTACAGGGCTGGGCTTCCAAGCCCTGTACCCGAGGCCCCCTGTCTAACCAGGACGGACACCCCCACTCGGTCTGGAGGAGGCACACGCCCTCCTCCGGTCCTCTAAGCGTCCGCCGGGCTCCATCCCGGCCGAGGGCCACACGGGATGAACCGGCATCGGGGCGCCGCCTGGCGGGGACCACGGGCCCCTACAGGGTAGGGCTTCCATGCCCTCGACCCGTGGCTCCCAACAGAACCAGGACGGACGCCCCCTCGCGGTCTGGAGGAGGCACAAGCCCTATATATATATACTGTATATTCTGTAGTGGCAAAAGGCTGGAAAATGGAAGGACTGGGAGAGGGACATTACCTCTCCCAGGACACAAGAGGGCAGCCGTCCTGGTTTGCATCGGGGTCATGGGATCAGAACTTAGAAGTTTAACCCTGTTGGGGCCCATAGCCACTGCCAGGGGGCGCCCGGATAGTTACAGAGCCATGGACTGGAGCACTTCCGCCACACCAGGAAGTGCCGTAGGAAGGTCATCAGGGTGCACCTGGAGCAGATCCGGGTGAACTATAAAAGAGGCTGCCTCACTCCTTTCGATGAGTCAGAGGACAGAGCATGCAGGAGAGGAGAGGAACAGAGAAAAGGATGGAAAAGAGGGAAGAAGAACAAAGTCATGAATTAAAAATCCAGGCTGTGAGGCTGTGAAATGTAGAAGAAAACAATGTCATTTTGTGTTTTGTTTCAGCTTTGTACTACCATACTGGTATCTTTGGAAATGTGTTCAGTATAACACTGTGAGCTGTAAATAAAAAGTGTTAGTAAATAAAATTAATACAACTGAATTTTTACATTTAAATTTGGTTTTTTATAATGGCATGTACATGAACTGCTTTGATTGAAGTCAAATAGTATTACACTGTAAAATAAATCTCAGTGCGGAGATACTGTAGCACTTTCAAAAATGAGTGATAGTTTAAATTCAGTTGCTGTCTTTGTAAATGACTGAGGAGATTGCTTTCCAAAGGAACAAAACTTGTAGCTCCCCTGACTTTGTTTTCACAGGTTATCAGCTATGTTTACCAAATGGAGTGGCTCATTCACATGCTCACCTACTTAAAAACACTCCTTTATTTCACCTTAAACCTTTCCCAAGGTCCTTTCCATCTTATCTCTGAAATTACGTTCAGGTTCAAGTGCTGATCTACATTTACAAGGCTAGACCTCTTTGTCATGGCCAATTGTGTCCCTAAACGGGACACAGCTATATGACAGCTCTTTATCTTCTTGACTACTTAATGGGACATAATGGTCCATGCTTTTTAGGTCTAGAAAGGGTCCCCTGGGTGGTGACATAACAAAAGAAATGTTGTGAAGCATCAATTAAGAGTGTAGGTGTCCTCTACTCTTATAGATGGCAGCAGGGAGGCCCTATGCCTACATTGAGCCCTACTACCTGGGGGTGACCTGGATCTTTAAATGAGAAATCCAGTCCAGGATTGCAAGGAGTCCTAAGGGTCCTAGGGGGAGTCTTAAAAGGACAGCTCCAGCACCCTGTAAACCCTAGATTAATCCTTTTCTTGCTGGTTATCTTTGGGATGTGGAACTTAGTGTCTGCCTGGGATTTAAAAGTGCTCACATTCCATTGTGAACTGAACATTTAATTGGGTAATGAGTAGGATAAGAGTAAAATGCAGTCAGTACCCACTGCAAAGTTCACTTGATAATGCCTGTGTTTAGTTAGACCCAGTTGGATACACAGAGCTTTGTTTGGTTTTATTTCTTTACTCTTCTGCTGTTATTGTGTTTATTCCCTTCATTTGTTAATCAAACACCATTATTTCTAGTACTTTTGATTCCTTGGTTTCAATTCTTTGTACAGAGATGGCTAAAGAGGGCACTCTATTAAAGATAATCTCTAAGCTTTCCTCCAGCCGTCTCTCTTTCTCTCCTTTTCTTTGTCTGTCTATCTGTAAGATCAGCCACACATTTTAAGTCTACAACTGCTGGTTGTACTGCTCAGTTAAATGGGGATCTCCATTTAACCAGCAATCTGATCTGGTAGCTCACTTTCATGTATGACATCCCTCTTAACTTAAATGTACACATTGCCTTTTTCATCATAGTTCTTCTATCCGTAGCTCTTCTAGGGTATCCAGTTCTGAAAGAGTATACATTTTTCCCAGATATACTGTTTCTTTTTCACTAGAATGACCTGTGTTGCCGCTAATGCTTTATACACTTTCCTAGGGACATACTGGGTCCTGCCTATATACTGTGCTTCCTTTTACTGCTTAAAATGTCCCAATCTACTGGGACACCACCACTGTATATCTATATCTACTGTAGATATCTATGTTTACTGCATAAATATTCTAGTAGATACCCATCATAAATATTGGGCAAAACAAAATACAACTTTTTGGGGTTTTTAATTGATGAAGCCACCTTTAGTAAATGGCTAGTTGTATCCTTACTGCAGCAACATTTATGGGTATCTGGTGCTATGTGACTGGTAGAGACCTGAATTTAGAAATCATGTTGATAGAAAACCTTTTAAACTTTTCAGTTTTTAAAAGGTTTAGAACATTTCTTCTATACAAAGGAGAGAATGAAAAAAATTTTGCATTTATTGCTTCCATTAATCTTCAGATACAGTAAAGTATGCCTTTGAACATCAGTACTACTGCTTTGACGCTTACCTACTAAATTCTTTATTAAAAACCATTAATTTTCTCCCTTAGTGACACCTTGCATTTGAAATATAAATGCATGTATAGTTAATATACAGACAAAACAAATCAAATTTTTAAGTGGGTGTTAATATTCATGCTGCATGAAACACACATTTATCTTTTCCCTGATTCTGTGTAATTCTTTGGCTATAGATTGAAGCAATTGCTAAAAGGGCTTCATGATTGTACCCACTAAAAATGTGTTAGCTTGTAGTTGCTTTCAAGCTTTTTAAGGGTCTACTAAGCCTGAGAGTGAAAAAGAGAGAAGTCAGCTGCCTGTTTGTCTGTTTTCCACAGTCAGAGCTGAAGCCAGTGTGATGTCAAGGAGGCACAGAGCAGGGTCCTGTCGGCACGAGGAGCTGCTGCAAAATTTGTCTGCTTCCAAGAAGATGACAGTTGCCTAACTTTGCCTTCCTGTCAAAATTAGGAACCAGAATTACTGATATAATAACTGTTATATGCCCGCCTCTTAGTGTACAGAAAGGGAAAAAGTGATCTGCGTTGCTCAAGATAATAATAAACTACAGTCGATTGCAATGTTAAAAAGAGACATGGGTATGGTGCCAAGTAATGTGTTAAAGTGTGTTGACATCAAATATGTTTTATGACATGTAAATTATTGATGTGTCTTTTAAATATTTTAGTATTGGGTTACAAGTGGATAGTAGAATATTTCAGTGTTTTAATGGGCTTTGATGATCATAATGTTAAAAGCCTTCCAGTCTTAGCGGCTTTATCAATCATAGATCATGAGGATTGCAGCTTGATAGCCGACCCTCTGTTAATCAGGCTACACAAGCTCACCAACTGAGCATCCTGCCTGACTCCCCTTTATCCTATTAAAATAGTATTATTCAGGCACTTCTCTGCTCTGTGCATGTTTAATCAGTGTTTTCCCCTGTTGTTTTATCCTTTCATTCATTGCTCCTGTTTCAGTAATTGCTGATCAGTCAGCCCCGTATTGTTTAATTCTTGTGCCTCTATTTCATCTTTTGCTTTCCTGTTAAATTAAAGTATAGTCCTATATCCATTTTTGAACTTGATAATCCAATTTAGAGCTGCAGGAAATTAAATTAAAAGTGTTCCTCAAAAAGGATGCTTCTGCTTTTTTGTAACATTATGCAATTTAAAAATATTCCACTCTTTTTTGCTTCAGATATTATACATTTTAACATTATATTGCTATGTTTTGTAATGCAATTTATTATTTTGATATCTTAAACAGATTGGGTCATCCATTTATGCAAATGCAGATGTCTGCTGAGGTATGAGCATACACCATCAAATTGTTGGTTTTAATCCATCCATCTGTTATCCAACCTGCTATATCCAAACTGGGGTCACGGGGGTGTGCTGGAGCCAGTTCCAGCCAACACAGGGTGCAAGGCAGGAAACAAACCCCGGGTAGGGTGCCATCCCACTGGCAGGGCACACACACTAGGGACAATTTAGGATCGTCAATACACCTAACTTGCATGTCTTTGGACTGTGAGAGGAAACCGGAGCACCCTGAGGAAACCCACGCAGACACGGGAAGAACATGCAAACTCCATGCAGGGAGGACCCAGGAAGTGAACCCAGGGCTCCTTACTGCGAGGCAGCAGCGCTACCACTGCGCCACCTTGCCGCCTTGTTGGTTTTAATGAATTTTGAAAATTACTGATTTTTACCCCAGAGTTTTAAGTGCCTTTGTGAATATGGCTTTAAGCTTCATTCTTTAATTAAGGCCAAGTCCTGAATTTGAATGAACTCTCTGTTTTAATTTTGTAGCCTGAATTATTATTTAGTTCGGGAGTTTAATAATTAAGGTGAATGTTTTAGTTTCTTTTTTCTCATTTATAATTAAATTGTTTTAGCCTTTTAATTAATTAGTTAAACGTTTACAGCCATTTCTTTCAGGAATGTTTCAGAAGATGAACATGTGCATATGATAAAACAAAAAGTGTTGGGGAGAGGTGATGAGAGCATTTAAATCATCAAACTCAAATGTTAAGCTAATAATGACTGCATGCATTCCCAATAGCCCATCCAGGGCCTGGGCCCCAACAGAATTGGACAGAGTAGGGTAAAAACCCAGGGAAGCCATTAGGCATTAGGCAGAGCCATGCTGGAAGCAGGAGAATGGGTGTCGCTAGGGTGCAAAATCCATGTCTCCGTGATGTATGCCCTGGAAATGCATTAGGCATGAGCATCGGCATTAGAATAGGAGGGAGGTGGCTTAGGTGGAAGTCTTAATCTGAATGTTAGAGGAATGAGCACACATCATTGGGGATAGATTCCTTACTGTGTGGTTGAAAAGAGAGAGCAAAGTGGAAATGGCACAAGGGACCATGCTGTCTTTCAGTACAGTAGGCACATGGGGTACAGCCTTGGATGATTGGCACTTTAAAGCTAACTGGAGGCTCAGCGTTGCAGGCACTCCAATATATAATTAGGTAGAGTTCTAGTCTGGTGTCCTTCGAGCAAACAAAAGACTACAGCTGACCATGAAAGTGATTTCAGGTTTGGCCAAATGTGACCCAGGGAAAAATTTTTAAATTGTTTCATGGACATAGGCCCATTAAGATTAGAGTTGATAGGTGGGAGGATTGAGTGCTCAACTTGGAGGAGAAAGAGAGACCAAGTTACAGAAAACAGATTGGATTTGAATATGTGAGTTCTTGTGCTATATTGATGGGTAATTGGATGGGCCATCTCAACCTGATACAGTGGGGTTCAACCTGAGGAGAAAGAGAAGCTGAAGTTATTAGGGTTATTTTATTTGCTTCATAATCTTTTCTTTTTTCTCATTCCTTCTTAAGGTTTGATCAATAATGAATATAGAATTTGTCAACATTTGTTAGAGAAGTAAAACATTCTTAAGCGTTTGTGACTTCACAAACCTTAAGCAAACACAAGTATTTAATTACAAAAGACGGGTCCATGATTAAAAAACTAGATGAAATTATATCCTGTGTCCACAGGGGAGCTTGATCACCAGGATTGAAAACACCTCTTATCAATTCAATAGGCCTGACCTGACCACACCATGATGCAGAATTACACAGGACACTGCAGGTTGAGTGAGGGACCTCTGTTTCACTTCCCAGCACAAATATGATGAGATCTGTACAATTTATGAGTAAGTAGTAAGTATGATGTGACTTGACTGTATTGCGGGATGTAAAAGTGTCTCTCTGTCTCTCTTCAAAAGATCACATCTCGTTGCAGGAAAAAAGTCTCGACTCGTCTCAAGATTTTTTTATAATATATATATATATTGTGGATGCTAGAGGCGCTGTTGCCCCTTTGAACCCACCAGACAGACGTCCAGGACACACGTTTAAAACACCAAGAATAATTTCTTTAATAATATTCTTCAGTTATAGTGCACAACGCACCGCACACTCCACAATTCTTCCAATAATCAGTAATTAATAAACAAATAACAATAACCAAATCCTCCACTCCCAGCAGCTCCGTTCCTCTACCACCCCACTCTGGCTCCACCTGCTGGGTTTCCCACAGTCCTTTTAGAGTCCATGACCCGGAAGTACTCCTTTTCCGGGTCAAACACCACATCGTCCTTCCTCAAGTATCCCGGAAGCACTGCAGGCTTCCGTCTTTGTGACTCTGAAGTACTTCCGTGTTGGTGTAATAGTAATAGTCCCCAGGTTCTTGGTGAGCTCCCCCTGGCAGCGGCACCCAACAGGGCTCAAGAAACAGACTCCATGTCCCATGCTGCCCTGCGGGAATCCGGGGAACCATTTCTGTCCAGGGGAGATGCCATCTTGCGTCCTGGGGATGTAGTGCCCTAAAAGGCTGTACATATATATATATATATATATATATATATATATATATATATATATATATATATATATATATATATATATATATATATATATATATATATGTATATATATATATATATATGTATATATATACAGTATATATATATATAATATACTAATAAAAGGGAAAGCCCTCCCTGATTGATTGGCTGACTCACTCACTCACTGACTCATCACTAATTCTCCAACTTCCCGTGTGGGTGGAAGGCTGAAATTTGGCAGGCTCATTCCTTACAGCATACTTACAAAAGTTGAGCAGGTTTCATTTCGAAATTATACGCATGACAGTCATAACTGGAACCTACTTTCGACCATATATACGGCCATAGCCTGCAGCTCGGTTGCCGTGTGTGTATATACAGTGGTGTGAAAAACTATTTGCCCCCTTCCTGATTTCTTATTCTTTTGCATGTTTGTCACACAAAATGTTTCTGATCATCAAACACATTTAACCATTAGTCAAATATAACACAAGTAAACACAAAACGCAGTTTTTAAATGATGGTTTTTATTATTTAGGGAGAAAAAAAATCCAAACCTACATGGCCCTGTGTGAAAAAGTAATTGCCCCCTTGTTAAAAAATAACCTAACTGTGGTGTATCACACCTGAGTTCAATTTCCGTAGCCACCCCCAGGCCTGATTACTGCCACACCTGTTTCAAGAAATCACTTAAATAGAAGCTACCTGACACAGAGAAGTAGACCAAAAGCACCTCAAAAGCTAGACATCATGCCAAGATCCAAAGAAATATATATATACTGTATATATATATATATATATATATATATATATATATATATATATATATATATATATACCAGTAACGGCATACTGCACGATAATGTGCAGTGAATACACTTGACTTAAGCATTCCTAGTTTTCCTACTGGTTCTCTGTACGTTTAGCATTTGTTTGCTCAGAGGTTGATGCGTTTGCTGCTTCCTGAGCAACTCTTCTTTTCTCCACCCTAGCGGCCCGCTTCTTCTCTTCTTTCATCGACATCTTTTCGCGTTAAAACTGATTAAGTCAGAGTTTGTGTTGCAATTACTTAGTACGTTTTCTTTAATTTTTTTACTTAAGCTGGCACTTAAGTCTTCAATCTACCTCAGGAATGATTTAAGATATGAAATGGTAGGAGGTGATGGCGAAGCTGGTAAGGATGAGAACGGCACCCCTGCTGGCCTCTGCGAGTTGATTCTACAATAAAATAAAATAAAAAGAGAAATAACCTTGGAGGTCAATCATCACCCCGAAAGCGGATAGTGCACGTCACATAGTATATGTGTACCAAATTTCAGGTCAATTGTTCAAACAGTCTGTGAGCTACAGATAATTTAAAATCCTGGACAGACAAATGAACAGCCACGGTAGCGTATTATATATAAAGATAGATAGATATTGAAAAAAAGGACACTGACAAATAACAAAAAATAAAATTATGAAATCCTAGTTGATTTTTTATGGCCTATACAAAAAGGCATATAACTTATGAATCCTTCATATCTCATGGCTTAAATAGATTTTTCCCCTTCTATAGAAAAACGCGCATAACTAATAAATTCTGATCTTTCAATTCATGTAGATAAGGTGGATAAGTTCATTAGCTAATTATTCAGCTTCTGTTGCTTCAACAAATCTACACTGGCTTACCACCCCAAATGCTGAAGTTTTTTGTGTATGTGTGTATGGGATGCTGCTTTGTACTTTCTAGCTCTATTTAGGGAGAAACTTATAATAGCTAGAACTTACCCTTTATCACCTTTCAGTTACAATGACAATAACACCATAATACATTAGCTGGTTTTGTCCTATTTATTAAGTTACACTTCTCAGAATCAAAGCAGGTGAACTTATGGTTTAATGTAAGTAATTTTTTCTTCCTTTTCTGGTTGGCTTTCTCCAGACACGTAGAAGAATCTTCAGCACACTTTCTTCCTTTGTTCAGGGCACTTTTGTTGCCTTGGTCATGTATTCTGGTTTTAAGCAATACTGCAGTTTTACTTTGAGGTTCAAATGCACCATGTAAGCCCTCTTGTTGCTATCAAAATCAAATCTGGTGGGTCAGCTGGTGATTGGTCACCTTTCATTTTCAGCAAGACGAATGCTTGGCCTTATGTTATCTTCTTCTGCTTGGACACTTTCTATCTTATCAAAGTTTAAACCAATGACACCCCTTGTTTTTTTAGTGGTGAGCTGATAGAGAATGCAGTGAGTTGGGGTGTGCTAGGGTTTTTATAAGGCAGGAGTGGACACTCTTGGATGCGCATAAACTCATCATTTTGGTTAACCATTTGGTGCAAAGTTTTGCCCATCAGTGTTACTCATTGTTGTGTTATGATGCTTTGTTTCTGAGGAAGTACTTAGATGGTGCCTCACAGAATCATCTCTGGTATGTCGATCAATTTATCAAATAAGACAGAGGGAGACTGCAATCCAAAAAGAGGCCCAGTCTAGAAAAAGCTGATATTAAGAGTGTGTTGCTGTGGCTTAATAAGCCAAGGACTTGTGTTCCAGCCATAATTGAGTGAATAATATCAGTCTATCCTTCAGCACCTTTCAGTAAATTGCAAAGGACTGGCACCTCGTCCACCACAGTCAGAGGAGCTCCAGCTAGCTGTGAGCCGTATACAGTTTAAGAAAGTACGTTCAGAAAATGAATAGTGGATCTTTTGATAAATTTGAATTTTTAATTACCAATTAGTGGTTAGCATTGCTGTCACACAGCTCCAGAGTCCTTGCTTCATGTCTTGTGTGGGTTTCACTCATTATATTCCATTTTTTCTCCTGCATCCTCATGTTAGGTTCATCAGTGACTCTAAACAGGCCCAGCAGAAATGCACCTTGATGAGAATTTGTTTTTTTTCCCATGGACAAGGAAGCTAGTATAGGCTTAGACTAGTGATGATGGTGGATGACTGGATACATACCTTTTACATGCTGTCACACACATGCGATTGGGAGGCAGTTAAGATGGCCTGAATAATAGTAGTACCACACCAGACCAGGGGATGGCGAGCTGCACTAATTTTCTCTCTCAATCCTCTGCAGACCATCCACGGGAAATCCTGCTAGGTTCCGGTGCCATTGATGACATCACTTCCGGTACAGGCACCATTAAAGACATCACTTCCAGTCCCGATGATGTCACTTTCTGTAATGGCCTTTAAAGCCGCCATGTTCTTACTATCAAGTCACTCACAACTCATCAAAATTACCTATTTTGCAGCCAGGGTTATTATACGGGTGGCTGCCCCAAACCTTTGATATTTCCTGTGTCTTATTGAGACAGTGTGTTTTATAGATCAGATACTGTGAAACTAACCTACTTTGTTAAAACCTTGTTAAAAATTCCAAAAGAGCTTTAGACTATTTAATGCTGATTGTGAAATGACACATTTTTATGTATTGAAGAACTTCTGAGTTGTTCTGACTCGAGTTTTAAAATGTATGCCACATCATGCTGTCATTGTCATTTAGAGATTGGAGCAGAACTCCTCAGTATGAATGTAATAAGACAGTGAGCTAGAAGCATAGCAAAATATATTAGATTAGGATCTCTATTCCAATGTAAGCCTGAAATGGCAATTAGAGAATGAGGTGGTGTTGTGGTTCTAATTGTATCCAGTATATAAAAAGAGTAGCCCAGTATGAGGGAAGCTAAACACAGAGGCACAATATGTAGCCATGTGAACCTCTTAGTCATGCTTGTCTCTTTGGCCTTACATCCATCAGCCCTGTTCTCAGTAAAGTTTACATCACAGCCAGAGAACTCCGATGTTTTTTTAGAAAGGCAACAGTCACCGAAGCCTCATAACATGGCAGTCACCAGAAGAAAATCCAAATTACCATTAGGAGGTGAACAAAAGTTCATCCAAACCTCCGTAATGCACAGAGAACAACCCAAGGCTCAAGTCAAAGGGTAGTTTGTAATTAACTATTATTTATACATGAAATAAAGTCGGAGAAGGAGCAAAGTAGAGTAATAAAAAAGATTTTCTCAGTGCCCTTTACACCACTCGCTCCTCCTTTTTGGAGGGTTTCCTTTAGAAATGCTGCCCCCTGGTGGACTGGTACCTGTGAGCTTATTAATACACAGTTTACTTCACGTGGCAGGATTTGCATTAGTTTGCATTAAAAAACAATCATAGCTGTCTTTTAAATGTGAACCCTGCATATGCCTTTGATCCGTTAAAATTTGTGCTTTGCCCTTTGAGAAATTAATAAGCAAATACACTTCTAGATCATTAGCTTACCTTGGGATTTCAATTGCAGAAATAAATGGAGGTTGTGTTTTGCATTTTTTCTCTTTCATCAAGCCATCTATTTTCTAATCCACTTATCCAGTTCAGGGTTGTGGTGCATCTGTGTCTATACAAGCATCACTGGATTTAAAACCCAGGAGGCCCCAGTCCAACACATGGCGTATTTATTCACATATATGCACACAGGCCAGTTTATCTAATATTAATTTGTACCACATTACCTTCTCATGTCGCATTTTAAACTGCTTCCCAGAAGCTCTTGACTGGACCTGGTCCAGCTCTGTTCATTTTTAGTATATGCCCAAAACATTGTGCTTGATTCTGTATCGCCTCAGTCACTTTCTGGGACTTGCAGACATACCACCTGCACTTCAGAACAAGTAATCCACCAATATTTGAATGAGAAATCTGTGGCTGGTGTTGGTGAGGCCAGCAGGTGGTGCTTATTCTGTGGACTGTGTGTGGATTCCAATGCCCCTGTGTAGTGATGGAGATACTGTAGTGCTGAAAAAAAATGGCACTGTCCTTCTATCCATCCATCCATCCTCTTCCGCTTATCCGAGGTCGGGTCGCGGGGGCAGCAGCTTAAGCAGAGGCCCAGACTTCCCTCTCCCGGCCACTTCTTCCAGCTCTTCCGGGAGAATCCCAAGGTGTTCCCAGGCCAGCCGGGAGACATAGTCCCTCCAGCGTGTCCTGGGTCTTCCCCGGGGCCTCCTCCCGGTTGGACGTGCCCGGAACACCTCACCAGGGAGGCGTCCAGGAGGCATCCTGATCAGATGCCCGAGCCACCTCATCTGACTCCTCTCAATGCGGAGGAGCAGCGGCTCTACTCTGAGCCCCTCCCGGATGACTGAGCTTCTCACCCTATCTTTAAGGGAAAGCCCAGACACCCTGCGGAGAAAACTCATTTCAGCCGCTTGTATTTGCGATCTCGTTCTTTCGGTCACTACCCATAGCTCATGACCATAGGTGAGGGTAGGAGCGTAGATCGACTGGTAAATTGAGAGCTTTGCCTTACGGCTCAGCTCCTTTTTCACCACGACAGACCGATGCAGAGCCCGCATCACTGCGGATGCCGCACCGATCCGCCTGTCGATCTCACGCTCCATTCTTCCCTCACTCGTGAACAAGACCCCGAGATACTTGAACTCCTCCACTTGGGGCAGGATCTCTCCCCCAACCCTGAGAGGGCACTCCACCCTTTTCCGGCTGAGGACCATGCTCTCGGATTTGGAGGTGCTGATTCTCATCCCAGCCGCTTCACACTCAGCTGCGAACTGATCCAGAGAGCTGAAGATCACGCCTGATGAAGCAAACAGGACAACATCATCTGCAAAAAGCAGTGACCCAATCCTGAGTCCACCAAACCGGACCCCTTCAACACCCTGACTGCGCCTAGAAATTCTGTCCATAAAAGTTATGAACAGAATCGGTGACAAAGGGCAGCCCTGTCACTGTCCTCCTAATGAGACGTAAAAACTTGATTCTGACTCTCTGTGGTCATAAAAGATCTCTGTGCATCCTTCAGAAGGTGTAGGGGTTTCCCAATATCCTGACTAAATTGCCAAACTAGACATTCTGGCCCCCTAATAATCCACTGGCACTTAATGGTTAACTTTCTCTCTTATCCTTTCACCACCTAATTGCTAACATGTGGCAAGCATACTGGTGCTTAAGAATGTCTGCCGTTACATCATCCAGGTGGATGCAACAAATTGATGGTGGATAAAGCAGCTCGCCACTATCTATTTAAAGAATTCTTGAGTGCTATTTAAATGTAATACATTATTATTGTGAAATAGTGAGAAGTCAAGCAAAATGACACCTTTTATTGGCTAACTAAAAAGATTACAATATGCAAGCTGAGTTGCCTCGAAAGCTTGCATATTGTAATCTTTTTAGTTAGCCAATAAAATGTGTCATTTTGCTTGACTTCTCACTACATTCATAAAGGCTTACACAGTACAACACCCTAATACTATTGTGCAATAGAAAAGGCGTTTTAATCTGAGTCATTAAGCGGCTTCTCCAGATAATTTAATTTATCCAATTTAAAAGTGAGTACGGCAGAACTGATCTGTCAATCTTTTCTTAAAGTATTTAGATGACTCACAGAACATATGGAAATGACAAGCGATGTAAACGGCGAGTACAGAACTTTAACATTAGTGTGTTAGAATGCAACTGAGAATTTGGTAGGTTTAAATGGAAATGCCTGTATAACCTTTAGGGATTAGTCCCTAGTGTCTATGACATGATGTTAATCACCCACCATTTTGAAAGCTAAAAAGCAGCAGGGCAGTCCTAGCAATAGACCAAGCTTTTCCTCTGCTTGCCTTATGAACCTCAGGTGGTTTTGTATGAATAGCCTCGAGTAAAAAAAAAAAAAAAAAAAAAAAACAAACCTGTCCTGCTTGTTGGAACATATTGATGGCTGCCCCAAATACAAATATTTTACCTTCACTGCCAAAGAAAAACTCATCACATCATGCTTTTTATTTTTTTTTTTAGCTTGGTAGTATTAATATGAGTTTTAATTCTTTGCTAGGAAAGGCCATAAATATGATTGATGATAATGTTTCACCACATGGTGTTGCTGTAACTTCACATGCAAGCTTAGCTATTTTTTTGCAATATTGCATTACCTAATTCAACCAGAGTGCCACTCTGTCTGTGCTGGAAAAGAAGCCAAAAAATAAACAAGTCTACTTCCTTATTAACCTTTGGGGAATTTCTAAGATAGTCACACCTACGATTAGATCATCACTCCGATAACAACAGGAACACTTCTGGGTACTACTGGTGTTGCTATCGTTGCATTTACTTTTATGAAGAGTAAACAGATCTCCCACAAACAGACCCACGCTTTAGTGCTAGGCAGCTGAAAAGACTGCTGAAGCTGGTGGGTGCAGCAAATTCTCACTCACTGGTATATCCTTTATTTTTATTTTTTTTGGAATAAGAACATACAGAATACTGAGCCTTTGCTTCCTCACTAGAAAACACAATGCCATACAGGGAAGGGTAAAGATGCATATTGTCTATGGTAGTACTGAATCTATTGTTCTGGTAGTTTTGTGATTAGAGGAGCAGAGAAAGAAGAAGTAGTGGTTTTGTGATTGCCCATAGTATATGAGACAAGGCTTTAAGACCCCTAGAAGTATGAAAAAATTACTAAGTGACATTCATTTTACATCAAGTGTATGCACAGTGAGACCTTTACAGTAATCATAAACCTAAACAGTATGATAGTGTATCTGGATGTTCCATTTTGACCACAAAGTATTGGAAAAACCCCAGTTTTAGTTCTGCCTTACTTCTAAGCAATGGATGAAAAATTCAGTTATTTGGTATTCAAATAATAAACTGGAATAAAGAAGGAATACATTCCTGCTGCTTCTGGTTTCTATTGGGTCCTGGGCCTCTCCACATTCGGATTATACACCATCTCCTTACTCACATGGAAGAGAGAAATAACCAAAGAGAATACAAAGCTATTTATTTTTATTATACTTTGCATAAAGAAAAAAATACATTAAATCAAAATGTAGTGTTTGCAAAATTAAAAAAAAAATATTTACAAATTCACAAAGTATATTTTTTGCCACTAAAAAGCAGTCATCCCCATAAATGTGGCACCCTTTTTCTGCCAGTTATCAAAAATTCAATGTCTGATACATCCCGTTATTGGCAATGCAACGGTGCTCAATAGCTTTTGCTTAGTTCTAGAATCCCCAAGGCTGTGATCTGAAATGTACAGTTTATAAATGAAAATTTCCTCTTCTGTAGTCTTGATAATATTAAAACAGATGCATACATTTGTATGAGCCATATGGAGTAACAAAACAAACATCAACATGAGTTTTCCCCTTTTGCAGTTCGACTCTTTGGTTATGTTTAGTTTGTTGTTCACACGACAAGATATACAGCAGCAAAAAACAGATTGGGTGTCCGGGCAAACTGGCCTTCTTCACACAATATAATTTTACACGTTAGTTGACATGATTAATGCATACAAGACTTTGGTGTGGACCTTACATTCAAGCAATGTGTCACAATTAAAGGAACATTAAGTTGCTGATGTGGGAAGTTACAGAAGTACTATACATAGAATCACTATAGCACATTTCATATTAAGCATCATAAAACAGTATGTCTACATTATGATTCAATTACTGTTTCTCTCCCAAGCAAGACTGACATGCATAAGCCTAATTAATTCAAACTATTTAATCACACAATTTCTGCCATTAAAGTGTTTCACTGTGAAATGTTTAATGCCGATTTGAAAGAAAAAGAAAAAACAAAACAAAAACAAACGTACCACTAAAGGCTAACGGTATAAAGGCATGCAAGCAAAATTTAAAAAGCCATATTGTTAACACCATATCCCATAACAAAATAAACTTCATAGCAACTTAAAAGGAAAAGAAAAGCAGTGATAGGTTAAGCAATAGTGTGCGTCTCACAATGGGAGCTGCGATTACCAATCCAATCTAGGATTCACCACATTCACTGTTAATGAACACTTTGTTTTGTGTTGTTTACTCGCATTATTTTTTTCCTAATTATACATTTTTCTTGATTTAAAACTGAAACACTGAACTGAATTTCAACAATAAATGTTCAGATCCTGGTAAATCACTCAACAATATAAAACTTTTTTGTTACACTCATAGCAATATTTTAAAATCAGCCACTGGGGACTCTAGCAAGAAATGGAACCAACTCTGCCAATGCTACTCCTTCCCAGCACTGACTGGCAGACAGAGACATCCGGCACCTGCAGGTGTGCCCAGAAGAGGTAGATTACATGTACGGCCATCCCTAGGAGCCAGCGATACCCTGTCATATCCAAGATGCCACATTTCGTGGGGACTGTATTCCAAAAAAAGAAAGCAACGTTAGCGGCATGATTCTGTTATCCATGAAGGTGTGCATTCCTCCACTTAAAAGGCACACTGGTCTGCTTCAGTATCTCTTTGTAAACATTAATGCTGAGGGCATCAAGTATTCCAGGCTGAAATAAGAACATCCGCATTATTTCAGAAGATGAAAGACGGCAAGCACCTGCTATAATGCAGATAAAACCCTAAGGCTCTTAACGGTGGGCCAGCAGAAAACAGAAGTGCTGTTCTGGAATGAACAATCATAAACTGGCAAGTTTGTATCCAATCAAATGGTTGATCAGTAAATAAATGTTCCACTGGATGCAAGTATGAGGTCAGCACTGGAAAGAAAAAGTTAAACATGATTACCTCCAGAAACTCCTGAGCGGGGCCGAGTAGCACTTACTCTGCCCATCCTTAGCACCTGTGTTGTAAAGAGTGATGCAGCTGAGGTCCTTCTCATGTGAATGCAAGTTTCTCTAGGACCACAAATCCAAAACAGTAGCTCAACTATCTCCACCTGTATATCTCACAGTGTGGAAGGTAAACAAAATTGCACACAAAGGTTTGCATCTCTGCATAAAGCTAAATTCAGGTGAGTTTTATAAAAAATCTACATCTTCATATTTTTCAAAATCAGGAACCACCTGTTCCAAAGAGACGCTGTCCACTGGACCTGTACTAGGGCTGATGGTAGCCATATTGCTGGAGTTAAGCCAAGGGTGTAGAAGAATCTCACTTGCACTGAGACGTTCGGCAGGGTTTTTACGTAAAAGGCAGCGGATGAGGCACTTTGCCTTTGGGGAAAGAGACTCAGGAATGCTGTAAGTGCCTCTGCGGATTTTACTGAAAAGGGCAGCTGGTTCTGCATCCTGGAAAGGGTAGCGTCCTACCAGCATGGTATACAGAACTACACCAAGGCTCCAGATATCTGCAGCTCTGCCAGAGTAGGAATGCTTTGAGTTAAGAATTTCTGGTCCAACATAGGCAGGGCAGCCATGCTTGTCAGTTAACAAATCGTCTTCTCCTCTCAACACACAGGAGTCTTCCAGGTTTTCCAAAACAAGCTTGTTTCTGAGAGGGAAAAAAAAAAAAATCATACAATTAATAAAAACAGATAAGATTGTAGTCGGTCTTCCTTCTGTGCAACACTTTCTGAATGACGTACCCTTAATATCAGAGAAGAAATGGTATTTAAGTACCTGAACTTATGACTGTACAGTATTTGGCTTCTTCCTTGCCCTTTTTAATAAAAATACAGTTGCAAATTAAGCAATGAACCTCAGATAATCAAAGCAGAACTTTGTGTTTTAGCCTTCCACTTGATACCCTTTTCCTCAAACCCTTCAAACCCCCACATTTGTTCCTTTCTGAGTGTGCTCCTGTGTTCTGTCCAAAATAAGGCCCACTTTTAATGCTGTGTTTAGCTACCAGCGTACTTTCCCTTATGATCTTGAACAGAATAACACTTTTCGTAAGTACGAGTAAGCTCACCTTTGTTTATCAGCAAATACAAACTTGCGTAGTTTCAGGTCTCTGAGAATTACTCCATGGCTATGACAGTGAGCCACTGCTGCTGCCATCTGTCTGAAGAGCAGCGCTGCTTCAGCTTCTGGGAGCCGCTTGGATAGTCGTACATGGGAGTGCATGTCACCGTGACTTTTGGGGAAAACCATGTATACCTTCTGTTCGCCAGTGATGATTTCCTCAATTCTGCCAATGTGTTCATGAGGGGGCAAACGGGCATAAGGGGCAAAAAGCTCCTGGTAACGCTTCATAGGAAAAACCTGTGTAAATGTAACCAGAAGGAGAGTGAATTAAACAATAAAGGAGGATTTGGGTGGTCAAATATTAACCTAAATGTAGATGGCAGACTTGCAAACTACAAGTCTGTGCTTTGTATCTGCTCTAACCTGTGTCATATATACGGTCATAACATCAAACACTACAACATTAACCAAGACTACAAGAGTAATTAGTTAAGAGGAATAAATTAATGAATTAGATAATTAATTGGAAGCGCTAGTAATTCTGTCTAAAGATTCCAGAAGATTCCGATTTTTATTCAGTGGTTGTAATCGGAGGATTAATGTTAGGAAATAAACTACTATGCAAGAACACACTTCTTGCTCCCATACTACCAAAAATCTGCAAGTGGGATCAAAAATGCATGCCATACACGGCTCAGAATGTTGTAGCATATGCTAGATTTAATTCCAGCTACCTAATTTGGCACTTTTCAATATACCCTTATTAAATTAAGCCACCAGTTCCCATATTTCCACACAAATTCCCTCAGTTGCTAAAATGAAATATGCTCTATTTTATAATTCCTTGACTACAGGTAGTGTATCGCACTATTACTAAGCATAAAATATTGCATATATTCTTCAAAAAGTCGTCTTTCTGAACTGGAATTTAAATTCCACTTAAATTTAAATAAGAGTCTGAAATTCTGCACCGATTTAAAAAACATCCTTTCAACAGAGTGGAAAACACCCCTCTGAATAAATTTAAAAAAACCCTGTTTTAAATGACAAACACACTATAAAAATTCAAGCTGCAAATGAAGTTAACCCCATACTGAGTCCCGACATACTACCAAGAAAAAACAGGTCATTGTCTGATGAAAACGGGACGCGGTGGAAAACGCAATTGTTGATAATTACACATAAAATCAGCAGGTAACAGAATAAAGTTGAAAGCTGACCACAGGTTGTTAGTAGATGGCCCAGATGCACAGAGCGTTCTGCCCTCAGGCCAAGAAAAGTTGCAACATACTTTACTAATTGTGAACTCAAAAAAAAAGGTTTCCAAGTGAAGAATAAACCAAAATACCAAACTCACAGACGTTTAAGCAAAATCTACCAAAGTTTCAATGGAAGAAACACTTTCATTTTGTTTTAAATTATTTGTCATATGCCATTATAATGGACCAGCAGTGTTCCTTCTCAGGTCAAAGCATGTGACTAATAATATACAGTATTTTACTTTTGAATAAATAATTACAAGAATCCAAACCTTGATATACAATGGGAGACCACATGGGACTAGTTGTGCACTCTTAAGTAAAACTAATCTACTTCTCTACTCAACCCTCTGCCACAAAATATCCGTCCCCCCACAGCCTCTTTCTCCCTACACGCAAGAATTACAAATTCTTTTTTGTTTATCCAAAATCTAGCATGACCTTACCTTGCAAGTATACTGCTCCTCGCTGCCCCTGTGTACTGCCCAATAGCACTGTGCACCCTCTGTGGCCTCCAGTAGCACATAGGGTCCAATACTGCAGATACTTTGGTTCTTTGCTTCTACAACTGGGCTCTCTATTGGGGCCTGCAAGCAGGGTGTTAGGCTTGGAGATGGTAACTGTGCAAGCCGAGGGCGCTTGAGTTTTGGCCCTTCAACATCTGCAGGGTCCTCCAAATCTAGACGCTTTTTTTGCAGGGTCCTGGATGCCATCTGTACGTTGACACTCATCTGAGGAAAAAAAAGAATTAGAGAGCAATAAAGTACATTGTTTAAAAATGTCATGGGCATGAGCATTCATGGGAGTGTAAGTGGAACATCAGTATTTAGTAACTACTGAGTCACACGCAGACCCAGCAGCAACTTGAGTCAGCAGTGCCACACCATGTAGGCTTGTTAATAACACACATACATACATACATACATACTCACCTGATCAAGAATTCTGAAAGTACACGCAACCACTGCAATATCCTTATACTAAGAGCTCTTTCTCTTTTCAATATGCTTTTGAAAATTTTAAGTTATCAAAACGTAACTTTTTTGTTTACATAAACAATTCTTGGTCTATTAGCAAGCGCGTTTTCTTCCAGTATAAAATGACTGCTTCTCACTTTTGTATATATGCACCTGTATTCAATACTCCCGAAAACGTCCTCATCAAGGTAATACCGCATTTAAATATCTGGATATTTACATTTCAGTACTATTGCGCATTATGTCTTTTTTCTCGGAAATCGTGCGCAACACCGAGTATCCACTACGGAGAACACTACATAAGTACCAAATCAAACTGTGTATCTGTGGCAGTCTACGTTTTACAGTCCCCGAATACCAGTGCATTCAATTTCGACCATTCTTAATATTTTAGGTGCGCTCCTGGAAAACACATGGGAGTGCATCATTTTCATAACTATTGTGTGGCAATTATTTTTATACAGCGCTCTTCGGGAGTTATGGGTGCACGTTTTAGGTAATCGACACGTAAACCCAATTAGAAACAAAAATGAACGACTTCCAGTCTTATGGAATTGTCTATTTATCTCAGGGTTCGTGGTAAGAAAAGATATCGCAACATCTCTACCACAATACATACAACACACACACAACTAGCAGTATATCGCAGTGACCAAACACGAGAGGCGATTGTCTCCAGGTCGGATACTAGCGGATATATGCCCACTTTTCAAATTCCTTCTTCAGAAATCTTTTATGTTATAGAGACGCTGGGCTTTGGTACATATTCTATTTCCGATCTGAACCGTTTTTCGGTGCCTTCCCGCCTGGTACCCCGTCTCCCGGCTTGGAGACAGACGCACGAGGGCACACAAGCGTATCTATCGTTTACCCCGCTTTCACACTCGAATAAATGCACACGTATTCCGTCGCTCCGCTTCGATAAACGCACGTGTCCCTACAGTTCAATGTCGTCATGTACACTGTACGAGATCTGGCCAGGAAAAGTGGACAATTCGCCCCCAATACACCTTTCCATATCTCGGCAAATAAAAACAGCAAGACAATAAGCTGAACGTAACCCACCTTGTCTCTGATCAATTCAGGCCCCTCGCGGTGGCGGTGCGAGCGTTCCAGAAAAAGAAATCCCAGTGTTGAGGGGCCGGGTAGCGAATTCAGGAAATCATTGACCAGACAATAAGAGGGACAACAGAATCCCCAGGGCCACCCTCTCCCTACTAGCTGCCCGGCTGATGCAAACTTCGATAATGGAGGGAGAGAGCGGCGCTTCGAAACAACGGATTGCGACACCCTGGGCCCGCCTTGTGTGACGTCACGCCGCCGCGCGCTGCTGAGGCAACATTCTGCAACGGCAGGTGCGCGCATGCGTTGCTGTCGTGGTAGGACGTGAGAATGTTTCTTGGTGTTAAGGGTGGGCGTCGCGAACTGTCTCTGTTCGATGTGAATAAATCTGCGGTGTAGTTTGTGGTGCAAAATTGTCCGTGAGCCATATTTATCTGTATGCATTATTAATGAGGAGTTTTCATTGAGGATTGTATTGGGAGCTACTTGCTTTTCTAGATACAAGATGTTAAGACTGTGCTGAATACAGTATGATACCGTATATACACAATGCTCGTTTTTATAAGGGATCTTCAATTCACTTTGTGCGGGACTGTATTGGATAAAATTTTCTATTTGCACATGGTGATCATTCGAAATGGGATTAAATTAGGACAGACGTAACCTTTTTACATATTTTTTGAAACTGCATTTCAAATAATTGCATGCCGCATGCATATAGTGTAATTGTGATTCAGGGCAATAGATGGACAGAAACTGTGTCGAGAGCAATGACTGATGATCTGTTTTTAAGCAGGATGATAATAAACATATTTCATGTCTCTCTCTCTATGTGCTAGATGCATGCTACTTTTCTAAATAGACAAGACACGTGGCTCTGAATTGGATTACATGGATCTAAGAGTGTTATATTACGTTGTCTGGATATACAGGATTGCAAGTGGAAAAAAAATATGATACTACTTTCCCACCACATCACACATACACACACTATAACAAAAAATGCAGATGCCAAAATCATTATAAAAATAGCCTGACAATCACATTAATGTTTTCTTAGTATAGTTTGATCAGCTATACTTTTTACATACTGATGTGACATTGCAAATGATATGACTGCATTTACTGCGCATACCATTTGGGTGTGTCTATATTAGTATATTCTTAAAATAACATGATTAAACACTACAGTCACATAACTTGTCCGAGATCGCCTGAATGGAGTGGCTTAAGCACACTCATAATGTGACTCACTGTGCACTTTATAGAATTCATCAACAGGTTTAACTTGCTGTAATCATTTTTCCGTCAATGCTCCTGGAACCAACACAATTAGAAGTGCTCCCAGGACAGTTACTAAAGTTGGCTTACTTTTTTTTCAGAAAGATCATCATTAAGTAGCATGTGGAGTATAATCCTTGTATGATAATATTAGAAATACCCTGTGATGCTGCATTATACACTACAGTATGTTGTGACTGACTGTCCCAAATCGTTCTTTTGACAAGTTTTTCAATTAGCTACCTGAAATGTTAAAGTCAGCATTTTAGTTTGTTATCTGTTGCATGTACAATAATGTAAAGTCAGATTGGGTGTTTCATTTTCCAAATACTTAGTATCACCACCTCTTTTGTTATGCAACAATTTTCTGTCAAGATTGTATTCATTGAATATTTTGTCCTTATTTTGGAAGCAGTGGCTATAGTTTCTTCCATTTTTACAGGTTCCTAGTGAAAAATACTTTCTAATAATATATTATCATTGCTGTGAATTGGCACACCATTGTTTTCTATACAGGGATAGACATATTTTTAGCAGATAATAAGCAATGCTACAGTATACTGGGTGATAAGTGAGTGGGAGCAATGGCAGTCAGTAATGGTTCATCTCAAAGGAAGTACAGCTCATCTATATATATAATTCACTAAGGCAAGACAACCATGAAAAGCACGCCAGAAGAGGCGTGGATTCACTAAGCCGCCGACAAGTGAGACACCTATGGCGCACACAGGAAGGAGCCACGCCCACCAACTCCAAGACCATTGGATACGACGACAACTCGCAGGGCCACGCCCACCAACTCGGACGCGACGACACAGAAAAAATGGCGTCATTTATGTTCGTCTGTCGTAGAGGCCACATGCAGTGCAGGTCAGGTTAATGTCATGTACCTCTGAGCTACGTTGACTGTTCATAGAGGCATGTTTCTCGCGGAGGTGAATCCCCATATGCAGCGTGTGAAATGGTTTGCGAGGGGTATCCCATGGGATCCTTAAAACAATCCTTTAAAACTGAGGTTAAAGCACAATGAAGGAATCAGTCTTTAAAAACCAATAAGCCCTGTGCCTCTGTTTCATTACCGTCTCACCTGCTTCACCAATGCAGGCCCTGCAACAGTCGAGACGCTCTGTCAGCAGCTGACCTTCTCTGTGCCTCACCGGTTCACACAGAGGCAGCGCAAGAGAAAGCCGCGCCAGAGACAGACAGAGGCACACACACAGGCAGCTGGTGGGCGGCTCTCCGTGAGTTTCTCTTGCGAGCGGACACATGAGCAGGCAGTGTGTATGCTTCGAGTGCGAGGGTGGACGCGACAGGACCATCTAGGAAAAATCATGTCGCGGATGTGATTCGCTGTATGCAGTGTGTAAAACAGTTTGTTTGTCGCAGATGTGAATCGCTGTATGCGGCGTGTAGAACAGTTTACGAGGGGTGTCCCTGTGTCTTTCCAGAAGTGTTCAACCATCAATAAATAATTATGCGGCGTTTGTTATGCCGCGGGTTCACTATTGTGTTGTATTTTGCTCTCTCCAGAGTTCCATCTTTTCATTCACTTACTGTTATATTCTCACACTAACCTGTTTTAGACAACCGTATCTTTCCAGAAGTGTTTACCATTCAATAAATAATTATGCATGAGATTGAGCGTGTGTCTAGGCGTGGGTAAGCCGTTGAACCCCATTCTGGCTGCAAACCGTGGAATTGCCACTAAGTGCGACTCATACGCTCCCACTGTTTTCGTCCCTACCCTTTGTTCACACCCCCCTCCCACACGTTGACTGTTAATAGAGGCATGTTTCTCACGGAGGTGAATCGCCATATGCAGCGTGTAAAACTGTTTGCGAGGGGTATCCCATGGGATCATTAAAACATTCCTTTACAACTGAGGTTAAAACACAATGAAGTGAGCAGTCTTTAAAAAACGAGTTTTCGGTTACGACGCACGACCACGTGCAGCATAGCAAAGTGTTGTACACGCTACATACAGCAATTCGCATTCGCGACAAACATGCGTCTTCTTAGATGCTCCTGCACTTTGTACACACCCCTCTCCCACCTCGCTACGCCGCACGGACGATTGTATGTTGGGTCGTTCCGTGCATTGTTACAATGTTGCTTTTCTTGCTGATTTATTACATTACCGATTTTGCAAATGTTAAATTTTCTCCCTGTGCTTAAAAATTATTAAAAAACCGGCCTGATTATGCGGCGTATGGTATTCCGCGGGTTGGCTAGTATAAATAATTTAGATAAAGATTTCACACAGCTTAGTGGCCTACTAGTACTAACTACACTTGTTTGTTTTTCAGGATCAGTATCACTTTGCATGTGGTATGATGATAGAGGTAAGGTATAAATCAGGTAAGCTGATATGGGTTTTCTTATAGATATAATGAATTTCAAAGTTGTTTTTTTTTTTATACTAGGGGGCTTTTCCTCCTGCTTGCTTCGCTCGACAAACCCTAAATGCCAAACACCACGCGCCATTGTGAAGGGGTGCTGAATGCACCACAAGAAGATGCGGCCGCTCTTCCGAAACCCCTCTTAAACGGTGATACAATGGGAAACATTCCTTTTATTTTACCTCCTCTTTGCTCGATCAGCTGCTGGCTTGCTGCTGCTGCCATGCCACGTGATCTGCACCTCACTCGCCTACCTCTTCCCCACCAGTGCTATGTGCTGTTGTGATGAGGGTGGCTGAACACACCCCAAGGAGACACAGTCGCTCCTCTGAAAACCCTCTTTAACGGTGATACAATGGGATCAAATAACAGTTGTTTTTTTTACCTCCTCTTTGCTCAATCAGCTGCTGACTTGCTGCTGCTCCAGTGCTGCATGATCTGCATTTTGTGCGTCACTTCGAACGTTTTAAAGTAGCTGCCTTGTCTCTCTTCTCCTCCAGACATCCTCAAACATTATTCAATCTCTTTTCGCTCTTCCGTTATTTCACCGAGTAATATTTTCCGTTTGTTTGCACTAATGTGATCTTTACTCTCATTTTTTTGAGAGTTTCGAATTTTCCTACTTCCATTATCTCTAACTTGCTCTGCATGTGTATCACGTGACTTGCTTCCAAAGGTGGTAAGTATGATGTGACTTTTCTGTCTCGCAGGATGTGAAACTGTCTCTTTGTCTCTCTTCAAAAGATCACGTTTCGTCCGAAGTTTTTTTTACAATAGAGAGAAATTATTGCTTATCATGGTGCAAGAGAAAGGTAATGTGTTGCATGTTGGTCAGACATGCAAGTAAGAATTTTTACTGTACTCCGTACATTTATACCACCACCACTATTACAACTATTACTGATTAGGTAGTGTGTTGTAGTGGTTGGACTTCAAACCCCGAGGTTGTGGGTTCAAATTCCGCTACTGACAATGTGTTACCATGAACAAGTCACTTGACCTGCCTGTGCTAAAATTGGAGGACCAAAAATAACCTATATGTATCAAAAATGTTGTAAGTCATCTTGGATAAAGGCATCAGACAAATAAATACATGTACTTTGTCCAGTGAAATTTCAGGTGACGGACGGCATTACCATACTAAAATAAGATTCTCTCCAACAGTTTATAAGAAGTACTCTGGAGCTTGGGGAATTTCCAGCATTATTACTATTGTTTTAATTTTTACTTTGCAGGAAAATAAATTATTGTATATATACATGAATGAAGACAGTTTACTACTCATACATTCTCCACATATTGGCTCTTTGGACTATTTTATATTTCTTTTTACAGAATGTGGTCACTGTTCTTATACAAAGTATAAGCCATTCCAAATGAAGTGGCTTTTTTCTTATTATTACTGTTGATATACTTATCTAGATAGAGATACATTTTGGAATTTATTTATTGGACTATCTTGTGGCCCAGTGGTTCTCAAACTGTGGGGAGGGCACCCCTAGGGGGGGGCGTGAAGATATGAAAAAAAGAAAACAAGAATTAAAAATATGAAAAATACATCTATTGAAACCAAAACAAATTAACTTAAACTACATTCTGATACTAGAAAAATAAATATAGAGTTAGATAAATGTTGATAAAAGTTATGTAGGTATAATAAAATATGCATCTATGATATATCATTAATTAAAAAAGAACAAATTGGTATTAGTAGGCTCCTTTCAAAAAAAATGTTGGGGGGGGGCGCAATTAAAACTGTTATGAAAAACTAAGGTTGCAAATACTTAAAGGTTGAGAAATGCAGTTGTGGCCTAAGGGCAGCACCCAATTATTACATGCACTGAATACTACTTGTACTGTTTGTGCACTTAACGTACATGAAAATGAGTAACGGGACATCTTAAAAGTCTCTTCTGACCTGGGACAAAATTCCTCCACTCATTTGGCAATCCTCCTGGAGATCTAAAAAAAATGTCATTGTTGAACAATAGGAGAACTGATGAACACATGTAGTGCCAAAGCCGGAAGCAAAATGAACAAAGAAACAAACCCTGCTGTCCCACTGAGTCAGATTAAGCAGGGCTTAAAGTCCTCATTTACAGTACTCGCTTGTGGTTTACTTACCTTTTAATTTTAAAAGCCTATTTTTCCTTTTTGCAGCCTGTTTTGTTTCAAACACCAATGGGAGAGTGATCACCCTACCACAGAGCTTTATCCCAAGTTATCTCCCAGCCTTTCAGTTACTGAGCTGTGGTGAGCGGCCTCACTTTATTTTCGTACATGAGGTCACTAGAATAGTCAGAGCTTAGGCTGTGTATATGACTCAGGACAGGAAGAGATCAAAAATACTTCCTGACTCTTGCAAACAACAACTGCAACACTCCATCCATCCATCAATTTACAGAACCCACATAATTCTGTTTTAGGGTTGCATTTTGGCAGAAGCCATCCTGGCAGTATGGGATACAATGCAGAAACCGACAGTGGATAGAAAAGCAGTCAATCATCTGGACTATCCACTCTTTACTGTCACACACTCATTACAGTGCAACCAACTGCAATAAATAAGATGCATTTATTTGGGAAGTGGGAGGAAAACCAGAGCCCACTTAAAAGAATCCCATGTAGTCTCAAAAAGAACATATTAGCACCAACAAGGTTTGGGTTTTGAACCTGCTTACCTGGAGATGTTGCACAACAACATTAAGCACTGTGCCAATGATTCCAACATGTCTGCTCTGCTTTTAGATGGTTTAGTTGACACTGTATAATGAAATGTATTTACATGTGCAACTGCAGCATATTCACTCAGTGGCCACTTTATTAGGTACACCTGTTCAACTGCTTGTCAATGCAAATATCTAATCAGCCAATCACATGACAGATGACCTGCCGAAGTTCAAGCCGAGCATCAGAACAGAGAAGAAAGGTGATTTAAGGGAGTTTAAACGTGGTATGGTTATTGGTGCCAGATGAACTGGTCTGACTATTTCAGAAACTGCTGATTTACTGGGATTTTCATGCACAACCATCTAAAGTATTTGCAAAGAATGGTCTAAAAAAGGAAAAATATCCACTGAGTGGCAGTTCTCTGGGCAAAATGCCTTGTTGATACCAAAGAAGAATGGCCAGACTGGTTTGAGCTGATATAAAGGCAACAATAACTCAAATAACCATTTGTTACAACCGAAGAACATCTCTGAACACACAACACATTGAACCTTGAAGCAGATGGGTAACAGCAGCAGGAGACCACACTAGGTGGTACTTTTGTCAGCTAAAAACAGACAACTGAAGCTACAAACTAGACAAGAGAAGACTGGAAGAAAGTTGCCTGGTCTGATGAATCTTGATTTTAACTGCGACATTTAGATGGCAAGGTCAGAATTTGGCATCAACAACAAGAAAGCAGGAATCCATCTTGTCTTGGTTTATGTTGGTAGTGGCAGTGTAATGGTGTGGGGGATATTTTCTTGGTGCACTTTTGGCGCTTTTCCACTGCATAGTACGGCACAGCACGGTTCAGTACAGCTCACCTTGGTTCGGCTCAGTTCGGCTCGGTTTGCGTTTCAACTGCAGTTTAGTACCGCTTTAGAGTGGGCGGGATTATTCACGTGTCGTTATAGTTGTGCCGCCTCTACTGCCGTGACATCATCGTAAACGCGCCACAAGCGACCTCCTGAAAAACTTTTTCATTCCGCGTCGCCCCATCCAGCTCTCGCTGGATCCGCTCCTCGGCTACCAATGAGAGGAACGTCTGTACTTCCTCAATAGACCACGAAACAGACATTTTTGGTTAAAACAAAATGGCGCGTCCGAACCTTCACTGGCTGTGCTAAAAATCTAGCGGGTCTGTTGTGTCTCGTGTCACAAGTTCAGTGACGCAGTAATGACAATTTTCTCCGGCCAATCAGTGACCAGCAGAGTTTACACGTCACGTTTTGGTAACGGTTTGGCGCTTGGAACCTTGGCTGAGGTGGTACTAAAAAAAGGACCAGGTACCAGGTACTGTTCCCAGTGGAAAACCCCCCAAAAGTGAACTGAACTGAACCGTGTCTTGCCGTACTATGCAGTGGAAAAGTGCCTTTTGGGCCCCTATAGTACCAACTGAGCATTGTTTAAATGGCACAGCCTATACTTGTTGCTGACCAATATCCATCCCTTTGTGATCGTAGCACACCCATCTTGTGGTGGCTACTTCCAGCAGGATATCACACCTTGACACAAAGTTCAGATCATCTCAGACTGGTTTCCTGAACATAACAATGAGTTCACTGTACTCAAATGGACACTACAGTCACTAGATCTCAATCCAGTAACGCACCTTTGGGATTTGGTGGAAGGAGAGATTCACATCATGGATGTACAGCCAACAAATCTGCAGCAACTGGGTGATGCTGTCATGACAATATGGACCAAAATCCCTGAGGACTGATTCTAGCTCCTTGCTGAATCAATGTCACAAAGAATTAGGGCAGTTCCAAAGGCAAAAGGGGACCCAATTCAATACTAGCAAGAGGTGCCTATATTATAATAAAGTGGCCGGTCAGTGTGTATATCTGGAGTTGTATACGATATGCCGTCTATCAACTGTGAGTAGCCATCAGTGTGTGTGTGCTTTTTTCTATATGCTGTAAACACTCACATCTTATGATTGTCTCTCGTATTCTCCATGAGAGCTGCTATTAAATACCACGATTGTGCCTTGCTACCCTCTAGTAACCTTCAAGTGGCCGAGTCGAGACATACTGGATGCAAAGCAGCTGCTGTCATATATATGGGTGTGTTTGCTCAGAACTGATATTTGTACAGTCACTTGTCAATTCTTTACTTAACATCTGGCCGGTGTGCCTTAAGTGCTCCACTGTGGCATTCAGTAAAATGTATAATTTTATAAGCTGCTTCTCATACTAGTACACACATTTCCAAATTAAAATTGTGAAAGAAAACTGAACAGTACAGTAAGGTGACATTTCGCATTGCAGCTGCGTGGTGGTGGTTTACGATGTTCAGGAAGTCTAAGCGCTAACAAAAGAAACAACTACGCGGGTGGAGAGTTGGCGGGGAAGGAACCGTCTGCTCACCAGCTTGCGGTCTTGGGATGGGATTACCCTCATTGGCAGCCCATACACAAGCCCCCCCTAATCCTCAGACATGCAATAGTGGAATGACGGGCCAACAGCATTTATTAGATATACAACGAAACCCCAGCCACTGAAGATAAATTACAGTAACATTTAATTGCTTATCGTTCTTAGTCATGCTTCAGCATTTTTGACAGATTGGCACCAATAAGGACCACCACTACTGAGAGTAGGACCTGGAGGGATTTCTCACAGCTGATGAGAAGCTGAGAAGGTATTGCCTCAACAGTTCTGCAAATTTTGGGAAGTCTAGCATAGAGAAAAAAAAGAAAGGCACAATTCTAAGATGCCTTATTTGCATGACACGCGATATGCTGACGTTGTGTTCCAGGAAGAGTTGCACATCTGCTTTTAACATCATTTAAAGTGAAAGGAGAGTGTGAGGTCATCATTATACAGGGAAACGAACACCCATGGAAAAGTCTTTTCATGTCAGCCTGCCAGCCCACAGGGGTGCTAGTAGGTGACAGCTAGCCAAAAAAATATATACATGTCTATTTGTAAGCAATATAAATTTTTGCATTTGAAAATCTATTTATATTTAAGGCATTGTTTTGTAATTCTTGTCATTATTTTGCCTCATGTATTTTTTTCTTTTGAAGTTTAATGATCAATGGGAATTTTAGGGGGTGTTTTCTAGGGAGATCAACAGTGCAATACAGTAACCAAGGCTGTTGTTCTCAGAAAACAAGTTTCTACGTTTTCTAAATCTTCTTTTTCATTAGGATTAATGCACTTGAAATAAAGGTACCAGAGTCATTTTTCAGGTTTATGCCACAGGGGAACCACATGAAGGTTCCAGAAAGAGCATTTATTTAGCTCTTTAACAAGCTCCATAAATAACCATGAACAGTCTGATTACAGATTTGTGAAATACCGACACGTTTCTGGTTTTAAAAAGACTCATTCTGCATACAATAACTCAGGCTAAGTTCAGGTTTTCTGTTGGGTCCTGCTAGGTCACACCTATGTAAAGATCTTGTCACATTAATATTAGTATTAAATGGTTCATTGTAAAACAATGGTTCTATGAGGAATGGTGCAACCCAGTAAAGTGTATCTATCTATCTATCTATCTATCTATCTATCTATAACAGCAAATTCTGGAAGCAAACATCACATCATCTTCATGAAGGTCTTTTGCAGTCAAAGAGGGATTTTTATTTGCCTTTCTAGAGTGGGCGGAGTGGTGGCTCTGAGGTTAGGGGTTTGCACTGCCAATCGGAACGTTGCCGGTTTGAATTCCGTAAACACCAAAAGTGACTCTACTTCGTTGGGCCCTTGAGCAAGGCCCTTAACCTGCAATTGCTCCATCCTGGGTATGAAGTTAATCTGCATCCAGCCCTGCATGTAGGCCCTCCAACCTGCAGAGAAAAACCTGGGGGTTGGTGGAAGGATTGGCACTCCAGCCACTATAAAAAAACCTCACACTGTTCCACTCCATCTGAACTTGTGTGGTGCTGAGGTGTCACCCGTTGCATGGCTGCACTCGGGTCCTAATCTAGGATCCTGAGTTGGTTTGTCATGTGGTGAGTGTGGCAACGTGCTGTATCAGCGTGTGCTCCTAACCTCTCTCTCTCCTTTCTAGAAAGTTTCAAGCCAAGCAAAATGACACCTTTCATTGGCTAACTAAAAAGATTACAATATGCAAGCTTTCAAGGCAACTTGGGCCCCTTCTTCAGGCAAAGGTGTCATTTTGCTTGGCTTTTCTCTACATTCATAATGGCTAACACGGTACAACACCGTAGTACTATAGAAAGTTTCAAAAAGTTTTCTTGGTCTTCCAAACTTCAGCTTTACCTCCTGTTAACTGCCATTTTTAAAATAACATTATGAACTGAGGAAACGGCTATCTGAAAATGCTTTGCAATCTTCTCGTAGCCTTCTCCTGCTTTGTGAGCATCAATTAGGCAGCTGCTTAGAGGAGACCATGGCTGTTGATTGTTGGGAGAAGGTGTCATGAGTCAAGAGAGTTTTTACAGCTTTGCACTTTGCATCACTCAGAGTTTCCTAACGATGACTGTGAACAAGTCATAGCCTCAATGAGCTAATTAAGGGCTGAGACCTCAAATATCTTGGGCTGCCCAAACACTTGCATGGTGCTCCTTTCTTTTTTTTACTGTACAGTTATACAAAACAAAAGCAATATGCTAATCTTGCATTGAATGCTAAAAAGAAATGTGTCATCTTTAACTGTATGCCTTTTGGCGATTAGTTCATTCTCTGCTCACTTAACTATTCACAGTAATGGACATTTTAAGCAAAGGAGAACCAAAGTTTTGCCTGCCTACAGGGTAATTGCCCCCTGCTGGCCTCACCAACTCCTTTTCCAGCAGCAACCCAAGCTTTTCCAGGTTGGCCTCCTATCCGAGCACTGGCTGGACCCAAACATGCTTAGGTTTAGAAGGACGGCCTGTTCTGAAGCTCATGTGGTATGGCTGTTGGTGGGGACCCAGTGCTTTACATTTCAAGCACGTGCAGTTCTATAAGTTTATATCTGCTCCAAAATGATTTCTGCTAACAAAGAAACTGAGATGAATGTGATTTTTCTGAAACTGCTCCCCCACAAGCTAAATTTATCTCAAAGGTTCACCCACTTTCCTCCCAAAATGTTCAAGGGGGGACTTTCCACAAAAGTGTTTTTTCGTTTTTAAGTGGCTTGGTATTATATGCAATTAATTATGGTTACGTTGTATCACTGGACCCCGGCACCATGGTAATTTGAGGAAACAAGAATGTAACCACAACCACTCCTGAGATACTATACTAAGATATATTATTTCAGGTTTATATTTCTCACTGCATATCAACATTAAACATACAGCAGCATATATGATATAATAATCTTTTAAGGCCTACATTCATTACCTTCCACCCAGAGTCATGGGCACTTCTTTTAGATTCTGCTCAGGAACAATTAGCTAGAATGCTGTCTTGCAGGCTGAGGTGTTCAAGGTGCAAAGCTATCCATACAAAATCTAAGGCCCCCATCAAATACTTCCAATGGACCTTTAATTAACTGTTAATCAATTGAGTCGCTTAGATCAAAGGGATAATCCCAAATGACCTTAAATCCATCTGCAATGAATCAAGCCACTGTAAGCTTCACAAGGGGATCCTCCCCGAGACATTCAATTGATCCGTCAATGAATGAAACCACTTTAATTTCCAATGGGTAACCCAAATTCACCCTGTTTAAAGTTTCTGACTGAAAAAATGGCTAATTGCTTACCCATCAAGTTGTTTTCAGTCCCCCTGTTGTAATTTCTGGCTTCATCTCTGAGGTGTCTCATGAGCCTTGTGTTGCTGTTAAAGGGCTGAATCTCCATAGCTTTTCAGAGGCTTTATAAGGAACTTGTGTTGCCTGTTGTAGAGGGGCAGGAAAGTATCGGTCATTTAGCCTTGATGTCATCTTATAGAGAGGAAGGTAAGTAACGGTCATTTAGCCTTGGTGTCAGCCATAAATGGGTAG
Source organism: Polypterus senegalus (assembly GCF_016835505.1). Taxonomy (NCBI): domain Eukaryota; kingdom Metazoa; phylum Chordata; class Cladistia; order Polypteriformes; family Polypteridae; genus Polypterus; species Polypterus senegalus. The sequence goes on from NC_053167.1 coordinate 9,267,348, forward strand.
TATGGTCCCATTTTCCCTAATGTTGGGATCTCTTTCTTGCAGCTATTGGCAGAAGGTGTTATGACTGCTCATCATGACTTCTCTCACCTTGGACTTGAGCTGTCTAGCTTCATGAGGTAATATTTCATGTCTTTTTGCAGTTTGCACATTCTTTGTCTATTTGAATCCTGTGTTAGAACATTTCATCTTGGATGATAGGGCATACTCTCCTGCTCTCCAGTGACCTCCTTTTTTGTCGTTTTGTCATTGTGGCCTGCTCTTTCTTTAATAGTCTGATATTGTTTCTCTCTCTGTCTCTGTATCATGGAAACTGTTTGCAGTACTTTCGGTTACCCTTTCGTGATGCTGAAGCCTTTACAAACCTTAAAGACCACAAGAAAGATGCTTGTCCTTGATAAGACACCTGTGTGTCACTGCACAGTCACACATGGCACCACACCGCAGGCAGTTTAGCGTAATCAGTTGACCCGATGGCACAGTTGATGAGCACTGCTCTCAGGAGACTTGCGTTGCAAAGTTTGTTTTTTGGGTATTCCTTTTCTTCTCCCACATCCCAAACAGTTAAAGTTGAGGGGCAACTTTGGAGTGTGGATGTGTTTGTTATGGGACAGGCTGGTATCTCATTCAGGGTTGATTTTCGCCGATATTTTGCAGATATTTCTGGGATAGACTACATCTTCACACACTTCTAAACTTGGAATAACTGGCTTCAGTGAATGGATGAATAGAACTGTACCAATAATGTGAAAACTGGTGCACCAGAGAACTTTATACGAGCATAGGAAAAGCACACCTAATTCCCTAAATAAAGTAATGTAGCCCAGAACTGAACAGTTGTCCCAACCCTGTAAGGTGGGTTCATTACCTGCTTTGTCACACACCATATATACAGCTAACAAGTTGTGTTGTCAATGCTGAATCTTGCATGGAAACTACAGGTGCAAGGAAGGAACACAAGCTGAATTGGATGCCAGTTTGTTGCAGATATTCCTTATTATTGAAACTCTTACTCGTTTTTGTCTGTTTATTTCATGACACAGGGCTTGCATTGACAAATCCAAGTGGTGAAGACCAGACTTTGGTAGAGGAGATTATGTACGGGGCTCCACAAATTCACATCTGATTACTCTCCCATTGACACTCCTCACTGTCAAGCGGGGTCATTTTTGCTAAATCGCTTGTAATTCGACCTCTCCAAATTAGAATCATTGCTGTTATTGAACTATCTGGAGTATAAACACATGTTTGGTCTCTTTGTAAAGGTAACATTCTCTAGTTTCACCGTAGGTGTGACTGATCAAAAGTTATGCACGTTAGAACTCACAGAAAAAATTAATTTTTTTGTTCTCGCCTAAGTTTTTTTGTGAAAATAAAGGCCTCTATAGCTGCAGTAGGAAGGTGGGGACAGAAACACACTATGTACCAACAGAATAACTTGTTGACTACTCACATTTCAAATTTGAAAAGAATACCTGTAAAAATGAAATTTTTTTTTTATGTGGGCATGTCCAGGTGCTTTTTAGAGGGATCTATGGTTTATCCATTATCCACATTTTGGAACGTATGGAAAAAGTGTAATAACCTTTGAATGCTTCAACCCACAGATATCAATGAGGGCTCTACTGAAAGCTTACACCTAAAGGAATCTATATCTACATACAGTGTCACTCTATTAGTTATGGAAATTCATATTCCATACTAAAAACAATAAAAAATACACATTTCAATATAAAAATAGTCAAAACAAGTCTTATGGGCCAAAAAATATATATTTTATTTTTTACTTTTTTTTTAATAAAATGCACACAAACTATATACATTTTTTACAAACTGTTACAACACAGCTCAGCTTTTTCCATGTGCCACTGATTGTAGCAATCCCTAGCAGGCAGAAAGCACAAGGCGTGTCACATGTCGCTCTCTGCCTCAGACATATCCATTGTCCGATTGATCACTGTCACGCCGCGTACATGCGTCTACGACTTAATCGAGAGTGTATTTACGTTTATCTGTACGTTTATCTATATTTAAAATGCGAAAAAACTAGGTGAAATCACAATAAACAACCACGCACCGAGTCTGCAGACTGGCACAAATGCCAGCTTCGCGCAGCTCCGATCGGTTTTGTTTACAAGTTGGTATGGCAAGTTACATATCGGCGAGCTCAGCTGCTCATTGGCTGTAAGTTTGGAGTGTCACTCACAGCGTCCAATCAAACTGGTAGATTCTACCAGGGTTTGGAGTTGTGCGTCATCGTTCAGCTATCTGTGACACTCGTTGGCTATACGAGGTGCCAGTCACCCCCCAGACCCCTCGTAATTGGCCAACTTAGGTGTCAATCAGAAGCTAACACTTCCTGTAACATGCTTTAGCATGGTTATTGCCGACAGAAACAAATTACGTCTGATATGACCAATAGAGATGAAAAAAAAAAGCTAGTCTTGAGTTAAAAAAACATTTTCTGGAGTTTTTGTCCCTTTGAGGATCTATCGTGTATTTTGGACCTAATCGTTTTACTGGATTATATTCCCTGGAGCCTTACGGACAGAATGAGATCAATATTGCTCGGAAATATTGATGTTTGACTTGCAGAAAGCCTTCAAAGGTAGTCAAAGGTAGAAAAAGTCAGCTCTTAAAAGTATTTACTTCTCTGTAAAAAAGGATTTAGTGTCAGTGCTGTGGTTGTTGTGTGTCAAAATGGTTTATATCATCGGAAAGACGAGACTCTGAATTTTCATTTGATGTGTAGTATGTCGAGGTGCATGACAGAGGGGCATGCACACATGGCTGTGACATGATTGTGACGTCGTCCAATCGTCGTTATGTGCCGGGACCGGTACGTGTGCATGTTAAGTGATATAATGTAATAATAATATTACATTTTTATCCCCTTAATTGAATTGGTAATATTTGAGGTTAGGGTTATTTTTTTCATTGTTATTATTTTAAATTATATTTTCTAAGCCACACCAAACTAAAATTTTTTGTGACTCTCCAACCTCCAAACACCTTTGAATTCACTGACTTTATAAATTTGCATCACTGCGTTTTCAAAATACACTTGCTGGTGTCTACCTCTTCAATTAATAGTGGGCCAACTAAACTATTCATTTTATTGTGTTTGGGCAGGGGTGGTAAGGTTGTGGAGAATCATGAATCATCTGCATTGTTTATTTCCTGTTGTTGTGTTTGTTTCTCAACAACACGTTAGATTTTCTCCTTTCACTTTTATGAATTACTATTAAGTTGGAGGCCTAAGCATTGTAGGTGAAGAGTTGTTACTGTGTCTGTGTGGCGGTGATATCCTTCTCATATCCCAAAGATCGGAAAGCAATGTTAACTGGCAGCTATACGCAAGCCCAGTATGAGTGAACACAGTGTCTGCCTTGGTGTGCCCTGTGATGGACTGGTACCCTGTCCAGAGTTGGTTCTTACATTGCTGGCTTCTCACTGATTGGATGCAAAGGTTGGAAAATGACTAGTGGACATTACTGAGCACAGGTGTCCACCTTGGGGTGGTGGAGAATAAGGTGCAAATATACAGTTGCGTTCAATTAATGAGTGTTAGCAGCTTCCTAATTCTTTGCATTCTCTCCTGTTGGAAACTTAGGGACACAATTGGAATTTTGTTAAAGGTAAATTTTGCACAAACCATTAGCATATTTTTCTTTACATAGAGAACAATAGACACATGGAATACGTTATCAGGTAGTGTGGTAGACAGTAGGACGTTAGAGACCTTCAAAACGTGACTTGATGTTGTTTAGGAAGAATTAATTGGATAGGAATGGTGAGCTTTGTTGGGCTGAATGGCCTGTTCTCATCTAAATTGTTCTAATGATCTGATGTTCTCAGAAACTGGAAAACATAGCTGAAATGATCAGCATTAATTGTGAGTTAGAATGAAGTGTTCTGTCTCTTACAAAAGATTATTTAATGGAAATACTCTGTCTCCAGGAAGGAGGAAGAGAAAGCAACCCACCATCACAGGGATGAATCAGTCCATTGAAGCCTTACATCATCATGTATGCCTCAATCAGCAGTTTTACTTTCACGTGTTTCATTTCCTGAAAATCCAGTGCTTTGACAAAAATCTGGGATATGTGGGTTGCTGACTTGAAATAAAAAATACTTTCCCTATGTACAGCTAAAGGATGTGATGGCCACTGTATCAGATACTTGTGGTGCAGAGGCCAACTTTAGTCAAAGGCATTCCTCTACCCCTCCAGGCATATTCCATACTCAATATGTTCTCCTGAGTCCCTTGGTGGAGCCAGATCTTTCTGTGGCATCAACATATATAACAAAGAAATTCACTTTGAACCATTTTTTCATTTAGCATTATATGAACTACTGTTTATGCAAGGAGGTCATAAAACTATGAAAGTTAGGCAGTCCCCAGATGAAGCCCTCACACTTGGAGAAAACACGTACTGTAGAGAGCCTTCAGAAAGTATTCAGACCCCTTCACTTTTTTCACATTTAATGTCACAGCCTTATGCTAAAATAATTTAAATAAAATTTTTCCTCATCGAGAAACACTCAATATCCCAAAAAGACAAAGTGAAAAAAGGAGGAAGCAAATTTATTAAAAATACAAAACTGACATATCCCATTGACACAAGTATTTAGACCCTTTGCTATGGCACTTTAAATCTGACTCATGTGCCTCCCTTTCTTGATTATCGTTGCGATGCTTCTACACCAGGTTTGGCATCCAAGTGTGGTCAATTCAATTGAGTGGACATGATTAAGAAAGGCACACACCACTTTTTAGAAGGTCCCACAGTTGAGCAAAAAACAAGCCATGAGGTTGAAGGAAATGCTTAGAGACAGGGTGTCGCTGAGGCACAAACCTGGGAAAGCTGCAAAAAATTTGGGCCGCATTGAATGTTCCCATGAGCACATTTACCTCCATAATTCTTAAATGGTATAAATATGGAATAACCACATCTCTTCCTAGAGCTGGCTGTGTGGCCAAATGCGGGAGAAAGGCCTTACTAAGAGGAGTCCTCATAATGGGCCGAAGGTTCACTTTCCAACAGGACGATGACTCTAATCACAAAGCAAAGACGACACAGTAGAGCGACTCTGGGAATGTGCTTGAGAGGCTCAGCCAGAACCCACACTTGAATCCAATTGAACATCTCTGGAGAGATCTGCCCACCGATGGTCTCGACCAAACCTGATAAAACTTGAGAGGATGTGTAGAGAAGACTGGCAGGAAATCTCCATATTCATGTTTGAGAAGTCTGTCACATCAGGCCCAAGAAGACTTCAGGCTGCTAAAGGGGCTTCAACAAAGTACTAAGTCAATGGTCTGAATACTTGTGTCAGTTTTCTTATTTTTAATACATTTGCAAATATGCTTTGCAATTCTGGAGTATTGAGAATTGTTTGATAAAGGAAAAATGAATCTAAATGGTTTTAGCATAAATGTTGCAACATAACAAAATGTGTAAAAAGTGAAGGGGTTGGAATACTTCTTGAAGGTTCAGCATATTTCATGAAGGTGATACTTCATTCTCAAGAAGCCAGTAGTAATAGTAGCAGTACTGTAACATGTACAGAGCACAGTGAAACTCTTACTTCGGCGGTTCTCAACAAAAAAAGGGACGCAAAGATGTGAAAAAAAGAAAACAAGAATCGAAAATATGAAAAATACATCTATTGAATCCAAAACAAATTAACTTAAATTACATTCTGATACTAGAAAAATAAATATAGAGTTAGATAAATGTCGATGAAAGTTACGTAGGTATAATAAAACTTGCAGTGGTGTATCGCCAGCAAAAAATATAGGAATAAATTTTATTAGGGTTGTTAGGGGGGCGCAAATACTTAAAGATTGAGAAACGCTGTCTTACTTGCATGTCCACTAACAAGCAATAAAGCACCATTTTCTGGCACCATTATGATCAAGAATGTATTAAAATGTATGACTCCATTTTATCTAATAGAAAACACAAATAAGCCTACCTGATGTACTCCTTGCTCCTGGTTTCAAAGCACTCAAGGTGATCTTGTGGTGGTGGTTAGGAGCCCATTCTGATACAGCGCATTGTCGCACCCACCTCATCACAAGCCAACTCAAGATCCCAGATTAGGAACCGAGTGCCAGCCATGTAATGAGTGACACCTCAGCACCACACTAGTTCAAATGGAATGGAACCAGTGTGAGTGCATTCTGCCACCAACCTCCAGGTTTTTCCCTGCAGGTGCATTTGTAAAATAATTCCAGCCACGTCCTGAACGTGTTTAGTTCATTATAGACATGTTGGAAGCCAGGGCCTATCCAGGCAGGAGTCAGTCCAGGACAGCATTACAGAATATTGCAGGGCTCACTCAAACACACGCTCCATGTTTACCTTCATGGCTTGAATTTAGAATCACTAAATGGCCTACCCGCCCTGCGGTGGGCTGGCGCCCTGCCCAGGGTTTGTTTTACTGCCTTGCGCACTGTGTTGGCTGGGATTGGCTCCAGCAGACCCCCGTGACCCTGTATTCGGATTCAGCGGGTTAGAAAATGGATGGATGGATGGATAAATGGTCTATCATGCATATCTTTCATAAGTCAATGCTTATAAGTCATAAGTTGATTACATGTTGCCTGAAGAAGGGGCCTGAGTTGCCTCGTAAGCTTGCATATTGTAATCTTTTTAGTTAGCCAATAAAAGGTGTCCTTTTGCTTGGCTTTTCTCATAAGTCAATGCATAAATGGAAGTCCAACTGGAGTCAGTACAAACTCACTGGACTGAACAATGCATGTTCTTGCCATAAATCACTGTGGAGAACTGATTTGTCTTTACATCTTCAGGTCGTCAAAGCTGTGGCTCAGTCTATTACAGTACAATAAAGCAGCCATCTGGATAAAGCTAAAGTGATTCTAATCAAGGTTGCCATAATTCAGTTTTATTCAGAAATATCTTGCTGGTATCAGTGACAAGACAGAGGCAGAGGTTGGTTCAACATTTCTCAAACTCACTTATTCCAATTCAGCTTTAATACTGTGCATTGTGACTATTCATGCTGCAGCCCATACCCTAATATAGCTTGAGCCACCTCAGTAACAAGGACAGCACTACTACTACTACTATACCGTGTTCTAATGCTAACAAAACACACTCTCAGACAAGCAAGCACCCTTCTGCACAGTATTCTAGTGCTAAAGAAACACACTCTCAGGATGGCAGTCCTGTGAGGTCTGTCTCTGACCCGGTCTCTGACCTCTGCTGCTCTGCTTTCTCCCCAGTCAAGTTCTCCCGAGGAAGACACCTAAGAGTCCATTTAAACTTGAGAACTGGAGTTATTGTAATGGAGACAACTAGTAAGCTGCATGTTTGAATTAAGACGCCATTGCCGAATAAACATTTAGCGATGTTCCTGCAAGTGCCAAAGTCAAAGATTCTGTTTGCTCAGTCCTCTCCCACTTGTCTTTTGTGCAACTCAGCAGCCCAGACGTGACAACGTGAAAATTTCTTTCAGATTGCAATAACTGTCATGCATGTGAGCCTGGGGACCACCTTCCTGGCATTGGTGAGGTAAGCAGCTCCACCCGAGGATGAGAGGGGGCTCTGATGCTAACAGTGTCCTCTGTTTCCTCCTCAGCATTCTGCTCACATTTCTCCAAGAAGACTCTGTCCCACCTGGTGCCAATAATATAAAAAGGAATCGCCCAGGGAAGATGGTGTCTGTATTTGACCCGCAGTTTGAGGAAGACGGAGCTCTGACTCCATTGCTGCCACTTATTTTGTTGAAAGCTGACATTATCCATATTTGTTTTTTTTGCTTTAGGCCGCAGCACAGCTGTTTCTTTTGTAATCTGACTGGTACCCCGACGTTGTCTGCCTACAATGTCTGCCTTCCTCTTCATGTTACACAACTAAAACTTTAGTCAACTTAGAAACAATCGTTCAGCATTGTCTCAAGTGAAGGCTGCATTTTTGCATTGGTACAAAGCCTTTTTCATGAATGTGCACAGTTCAGCCTTCATTAATTCAGTCGCACTACCACTTACTGTACACATCAGGAAAACCAAGAGGGCTGGATTGTCAGGAAACGTGCTGTGGGGGTGCTGAGTAAACAGGAATGACACCTCTGTCTGAATTTAGTGCTAGGAAGTGGTTCTCTACAATATATTGAAGTTGTGGTCTTTTGGTTTTTTTTTTAGTCAAACATTGATTTGCCAGTTTATTAGGTACACCCTTAACTTCATACAACATGTCACGTGCCACCAGACACTGGCATGTGGTATACATCATAAACTGTTCAACTGAATGCTGGAATGAGCAAAATGAGTGACCCTAGTGCCTTTGAATGTGACAGGATAGTTGGCATTAGACATATTTGATCTAGCATCTCCAAAACTGCTGTCTTCATGGGCTTTTCAAGTGCAGCCATCTCAAGGGTTTACTAAGAATGGTGTGAAATGCAAAAAACAACCAGTAACACTGAGCTCTACTACACGGACTCAGATGAACAGGTGACACTTGAAGGTCAGATTGAGAGGCATCATTCTTTGCAATAAGTAATTTCATCATGCTAAAAAACAATTAAATACATCTGAACCTCAGAAAGGCAGTAGTGAATCCTCAACTTAAGAGGGAAGGCTAATATGCCATTTCCAAGTGTATCACAGTTCCAAAACAGTTGTATTTTGCATCATCACAAAGTACAAGGAGACACATTGTGTTAGAAACAATTTTGGGCCTGTTCACAAGTGCAAAATATCAAAACCTTTGGAGAGGAAAATCAGAGATGTGAACAAGGACCCATCAGATCTCTGCAAAGATAGTTTTTACTGAACTGGCCTCTTCTTGACCTGAGGTCTCAAAAAAAGACTGCTGTGAGAGCTCCTCATTGAGGTGGGCTTTGAGGTCATCACCCACGGAAAGCTCAAATGCTCACATAGTGGGACATAAAAGCCATATTGAAGATTAACCAGGACCAGTTGAAATGTGGGGATGAGTTTTGAGGTCTGTCCTTTGGTCTGAAGAGACATTAAACTGGAGCTGTTTGGAAGGGAGAGGCCTTCAACTGTAAAAACCATAGGAGTATACAGCTGTGGGCCTGCTTTACTGCTTCAGACACAAAGAATCTTGTTTGGGTACATGGGATCATGAAGGAGGAACATTATGTTGACATTTTGAAGGATAATGTGAAGAAATCTGATGATAATCTGACTTTATGTCGATGTTGGGCCTTCCAGCAAGACAACGACCCAAAGCACACATCAAAGTTTGTCCAGAACTTTTCAAAGGACAACAAAATCAAGGTCCTTCTCAAAGCCCAGATCTCAAATCCTATTGGGAATCTTTGGCAGGAGCTCAAGGTTAAGCTCACTGCTTGAAACCCACCCTTTCTGAGTGAATTGGAGCAATCTGCTATAGATGAACTGGCTAAGATTCATCAAGAAACATGTGCCAGTCTTGTTAGAAAATACAGTAGGTATGTCTGTTGTCAGTCTGAAATGGTACCCTGTTAATTAATTATCAGAGGGATAATCATTTTTGTTTATATTTTGTTAAATTTATTTCAAGAAAGTAACATAGTATTCAATCAAGCAGAAAAACTTAGCAGATGTATTGCAGCAAATTACTTCAAAATCAATCTTTTGAGTGCTTGGTGCATATAAAGTTGGAGTGTATTCTATGCATGGCTTTCTTTCACTCATTTTCTGATATATTAAATAAAAGATCCCTTTCCTTCCAAATCATTGAAGAGAATATTATTTGAGAAATTTTATATGTTGTTGAGATGCTGTCTGAGTCTTTAAGCAAAATTTATAATTTGAAAAAATGTGGGAAAAATTGTGTTTCCAAAAAGTTAAATTTGAAGCATAACTGTAACTAAGATGCAAATATGTTATCTTTATACAGTTCTCTAAGTGTCTTTATCCTGAGCATTTATTTCTGTGTCTGATATATAAAGTACCAAATCATATATATATTTTCTATTCGAGTCCTTCTCTGACAATTCCTTTTATCTTTGATGTATGTCAATACTGTGTAGCCAGTGGCTCAAAGGCTATTGCGAAAAGCAATGGCGATAGGGTGCACCCTTGTCAAGTATCAGGTTCAAGTTTGAAGTAGTCCGAGTTTGTACTGTTAATAAGAACTGAGGCTTCTGGACTGGTATAAAGTAAATTTATTCATGCAGATATGTTTGGGCAAAAATCTGAATTTGTGAATTTTGTGAATAGATAGTCCCATTCAACTCTATGAAAGGCTGTTTTTCATCTAAAGATAATAAGATCTCTGCTGTGTTAGATTTCATGGTTGAGAATAATAGATAGCTAAAAAATTTGGCCTTGCCATTTTTGTTTTTTCTTACTTCAACTGATTGTATCAGTAGAATTTTTTTCCTCTGACTTCTTGGAGACTTTGTCTTTATTCATTTGGAAGGAATTATCTTAGAAACACTTTTGGTACAGGTCACTTCGTTGGTAGAGCTGATGGTTGTGTTCAGTTTCTACTATGGGGCTAATCATTTCATCCTTAACTTTATCATGAACAGAGCTAATAAGGTGGCCTAACGGATATATTATGGTGCTAAAAAAGAGCAAAAAAGAAAAAGAATAATCTAGGTGCAAATTCAGAAAATAAGGAAAGTAATTATCAGACCGGAACAAGTGGAACTGAAAAAAAGCACGTCCAATCCGGCTCAGAATTAAAAGACAGTGAATAAAAGACAAAGTAGAACTTCATAAAGACATTCACAAACGTTGGCGCTATACACGTGCAGAGCAGGTTAGAGATTATGAAAGCAGTGGAATTCAAAAGGCTCAAAAAAAAAACGTTGGCGCGATACAAATGTGGAGAAAGTTACAGAATATGAAAGTAGGAAAATTAGAAAGTATAAAAAAATAAAGATCGCAGCAGCTCAAACAAATGGAAATTATTACTCGAAAAAGGGAAAGTAATCACCACAGACCAGGTGTTATTGAAACAAAAGCAGGATAAAGCGGGGTCAGAAATAAAAGATAGAGTAGAAAACAAAGTAAAACATCATAAACAGGTTAAAAAACAAGGGGGCCAAACACATGCAGAGCAAGATACAGAATATGAAAGCAGAAAAAAACGAAAGTGCCAAAGCAAAGAAAGTAAACCATTAGCGCAAACAAAGAGAAATTATTACTGCAGAGAAATAACAAAAAGGCGAATAGAAATTGAGTATATGGACACAGTTGATATGTCAGAAGTATGTAAATATTGTAAGGCTTTGAAGTTTAAGTCAAGAGAATTTCAAAAATGGAGTTTACCTCACATGCATTTATTGGTTACTTTGCAAAAAAAAATATTTGCCGATGATGAAGATCGTTTTGTCTGTGCTGAAATTCCAAACAGAGCAACCTATCCTGAATTATGGCGCAAAGTCATTAAACACGTCTCACTGACCTCATTAAAAAGAATCAGCACATTGGGACTCGAAAGATTCCAAATATTGTTTTTACATAAGTTCTGAAATAAAAGTGACACTAATGAAATTGCAACAATTCAAAGAAAAAAAAGTGTGTATCTGGAAAAACAAAAACGGGGTTGGCGAGTGAAGCAAGCAGGGGGCAAAGCCCCCTAGTGTGTATATATATATATATATATATATATATATATATATATATATATATATATATATATATATATATATATATATATATATATACTGTATATATACACACATATTCTAAGGCAGTGGTTCTCAAACTGTGGGGCGGGCCCCATTAGGGGGGCACAAAGTAACAAAAAGGGGGGCGCGAAGATGTGAAAAAAAGAAAAGAATCGAAAATATGAAAAATAAATCTATTGAACCAAAACTTAAACTACATTCTGATACTAGAAAAATAAATATAGAGTTAGATAAATGTCAATAAAAGTTAAGTAAGTATAATAAAATATGCACCTATAATATATCATTAATTAAAAAAGAACAAATTGGTATTAGTGTGCTCCTTTCAAAAAAACGTTAGGGGGGAGCACAATTAAAACTGTTATGAAAACTCGGGTCGCAAATACTTAAAGATTGAGAAACACTGTTGTAAGGGACGACAGGCATGGGCTGGCATCCTGACCAGGACAGGACATGATTTATTACCCAGCCAGGAGGAGGTCAATGTAATTAAGGAACAAGGGGAGAATCTGTATTCAGACCAGTGGCTTCCCTGATATGCTAGATGAAGGCACAGCCAGACATGGATTCCCACACAGATACCCACAAGGCATAATGGGAATTGTAGTCCTGTGGGACAGCAATGTTGGGTTCTATTGGGGCTGCCAGAGGAAGTTAATGGGATTAGTAAACGCTACTCTATATAAATATAAAAATCCTAAGCCTAAAAGTGCAACAGTGATGTTGTTAATGTCACGTTTTTTTGTAACACTTTAAATCTGGATTATTTTAAAACTTACATATATATGTTTGGTATCATTCTTTTCAGAATTTATCGAACTTTAATGTGATGTTGTTAGATTTTCAGATTCTTATTCTATTTTTAAATTATAAATTAAAAAATATCAAGAACTCACGTCTTGCGAGACAAGACTTTGTTCCAAAAGATTTAACCACATCCGGGGCCGGAAATAAAACACAAGCAGTAGGACAGCTGCCATATAGGCTTTTAAATGTTCGAAGCACAAAATGCAAATCGCATGGCACGGTTCTGGAAAGCCAGCAGCTGATCGAGCAAAGAAGAGGTAAAAAAAAACCTGTATTTGTTTCCCATTGTATCACCGTTTACGAGAGGGTTTTGGAGGAGCGATCGCGTCTCCTTGGGGTGGGTTCAGCCCTCCTCTTCACAACACGAGCGTCAGAGATGCGAAGTTGCTGTTGAGGAAGCGAGCGGGGGGCAAACCCCCTAGTATCCATATATATATATAAACAACACATGGATTGCCCAAGCTATTTTGGACCCACTTTATTTCTTTTTCTCAGTCTTTGGCAGGCACAAATGTATCTGACTGCTTTCTCTGCTGTTTGTTTTTTTTTCTGTCTGGCCAGTTTGCTTTTCTTGTCCAGTCCTGGGAACTCTGGGATCCCTTCCTATTGAGTGTTGAGGCTAAAATCCCTCACTGCCGAGTATCTTGGGCACTGCTATTTGTCTATCACCTCTCCTAAGTTGCACCGCTCAGGCAATCTCTCCTGTCTGGGTGTTCATGTTTGATGGTGACAGCCAGTTAGAAGGGCCATACTGTCACAACTCAGTGTTTGTCTGTCCTTTGAGCATTTTATTTTGTTCAGGTATGGCTCCAAAGTGTAATTCTGCTGCAGGATATGGTGGCACTCCAGTTTGTTTTGCCGTTGTATTTCTTGTTGTCAATGGGTGGCATAGCATCTTTTGTTTTTGTCTATGACTTCTATGTTGCTGATGCCCGCAGTCTTTCCCATTTTGATGATGTGGTTCAGTGCTCTAAGTGACTGTGCCAGGGCGGTGATGGCACATGGTTTCATATTTGACTACAGACTCCCCGAATGCAGCGAAGCAGTAGAAGTCGGGGCTGCTATTTTGCAAATGTTCTCATCATTTTATAGCTGTCTGTTGTACTGTAAATAGCAGTGAAACACAGCCCAGGTCAGCCCTGCAGCCATTGTTTGTGGAATTTCTGTGCAGCTAGAGGACATGCTTGAAGAACATTACCTCAGCTATGGTAGAAACAGGACTTCTACAGCCTGGCATGGTTCATTTCCCATCTTTTTTAATGGGCCAGAACGAACTTGACTTAATGTGGGTTTGCTGTGTGAACTTCTTGACAAATGCAGCCTGCCCTCTAGCTAATGGTGGAGGTGTCTGATGGACAGAACAGGAAGCCACAGGAAGTGACTTGTGTTTTATTTTTAAAAGGAAAGGTTGTGCGGCATTCTGAATGCAATCTTCTGATGTGTGGGGCCAAAACAGTTGTGGCATTGAGGGCGCCACTGAGGTTCCTGTAACTGCACATGAGTGGCAAAGCGAGCCAGAAGTGTTTATAGTCATGGGAAACTGGGTGTGGGCCCGAGAGCTCATTTTATCTCCATTTCTGAGAGTGCAAGATGTGGTGAAGGTGCTTTGCAGAAACAAGATAAGACAGAGTTAAACCTGCCAAAGACATCAGATGGGACAAGGACCCTGAGTGCTGCCACTAGACCACAGTGTGAAAGTTTGTGACGTGTACTGAATTACTCACTATTGGAAATGTAGACAAGAGAATGACGGACTTGTCTGGTTCTTCTAGAGTTCATGTTCAAGACAAAGCCACTCCCACGGTCAAAAATACAAAATGGAGAAATTTGGTTTTAATTTTGATATTGGCATTTTAAAATTCTACATTTGTAAATACTTGTAAATATTTCTAGCTGCACATGAGAAATAAAAACTATGTGTAAAAAGAAAACTTTTATCAGAACCCTGCACCTGAATCAATACTTGCAACATGTTACTATTCTCTGGCATCATGATAAACAAGATTTCATTTAAATACATAACTCCATTTTATCTAATAGAAAATGCAAATCAATTTACCAGAGTTAGTCCTTACTCTGTGTTTGGTGACAGTGATCCTGAGAAAAACTCCCACATAAGCCTGCAGGATACTCACTGAATGTGTTTAGGTGCCCTTTAATAGCCCGCTTTCTAAAATGCCATGTAAACCCTTATGCCAGCTGAGAGAAACTGGAACATTGGTCTCTGAGAAATTAGCTTAACACAGGTAGATTTCACAGCAAATACCCCAGTAACCGGCTGACGATTCATTTTGTAGTCTGCTCATGAGTGTTGCCCTTTGCCAGCCTGTGCTTGTGTTGCTAAGATTTTATTGATTGATGAAACGTGCTCACACTTTTATTTTATGAGGGATGTATGAGAAACTAATTTTTTACTTTTTAGTACACTTTTTAACTCAATTTAAGCGTGGTTTTTAAAAAGTATTTTTTTATATATATTGTGATATATATTTTATATATATCTGTCGTCCCCTTGAACCCTCAAACTAGATGCCAGACACCAGATAAAAGTCCAAATATAATTTTTATTTAGACATACAAGTGCACAAAGCGCCCTCCTCTCCACATTACTCATAAATAACCAATAATCACAATAACAATAATCCTCCACTCTCCCAGACACGCTGCCACTCTGCCACCCAGCTCAGCTCAACTCTGGGATCTCCCACAGTCCTTTATATAGTCCGTGACCCGGAAGTGCTTCTGAACCCCTGTCCATGTGACTTCCTAGCACTTCCAGGTCAGATGCAAACTCTACTTTTCATCCCAGAAGTACGCCATTCCTCCTGTCGCTGTGACTAAGACGTACTTCCGGGTTATAGGGCACGTAAGAGTCTCTGGGCCTCCCTGCAGCGTCCTCTGTTGGCCCCTGTAGTATCCAGCAGGGCTGTGGATGAAAACTCCATTGTCCATAATTCGTTGCTGGCATTCGGAGCACTTCCATGCTGCAGGGAGGGCTCCACCTGGCGGCCTGGGGGTATTGGCCGGCCATAGTCCACAATATATTATTTTCAACTTTTTAGTCTTGGGTTTGTTTTAGTTTAATTTTGTAATCAATATTTTAACACTTCCTGTAATATCCGTTACTAGTGCCATCTATTGGTGAAATCTTTAACTATTCTCCATCCATCCATTTTCTAACCCGCTGAATCCGAATAGGGTCACGGGGGTCTGCTGGAGCCAATCCCAGCCAACACAGGGCACAAGGCAGGAACCAATCCTGGGCAGGGTGCCAACCCACCACAGGACACACACAAACACACCCACACACCAAGCACACACTAGGGCCAATTTAGAATCGCCAATCCACCTAACCTGCATGTCTTTGGATTGTGGGAGGAAACCCACGCAGACACGGGGAGAACATGCAAACTCCACGCAGGGAGGACCCGGGAAGCGAACCCGGGTCTCCTAACTGCGAGGCAGCAGCGCTACCACTGCGCCACCGTGCCGCCCTCTTTAACTATTCTTCATATGAAAATTTCATTTCTTAATTAACATGGATTAATTGATCAATTAGTGATACGGATTATTGATTATGGTGGCATGGTAGTGCAGTGGGTAGCACTGTTGCCTCGCAGTTTGGAGACCCGGGTTCGCTTCCCGGGTCCTCCCTACGTGAAGTTTGCATGTTGTCCGCGTGGGTTTCCTCCCACAGTCCAAAGACATGCAGGTTTGGTGCAGTGGCGATTCTAAATTGTCCCTAGTGTGTGCTTGGCGTGTTTGAGTGTGCGCACCCTGCGGTGGGCTGGCGCCCTGCCCGGGGATTGTTTCCTGCCTTGCGCCCAGTGTTGGCTGGGATTGTGACTGTGACTCTGTAGTTAGGATATAGCAGGTTGGTTAATGGATGGATTATTATTGATTCATGTACTGTCATTGGAAGTGAGTAAGTGTGCAATATTTCAGGTCATTTGGACAATAGGATGTGGGTTAAATATCGATTACAAGATTTGTACCAGACAACAACCAGGTGAAGTTAAAAGAAGTGTGGTAAAATAAATATAAATTTAGTAATTTACCTTTCTAAATGTCAATAATCTTGTAAACGTGCCCCCATATGAAGCTTAGACACTCCCATGAATCATCAAGCACTGCGAAGAAATGACACACAATCAACGATCGAGGAGTTTTGGGGGAATGAAGACACCTTTGAAACAATGGGTGCCAGCGCTCCACTAAGCAATGAAACACAAGTGGTGGGCTTTGTCCACCATTAACACCTGCACTGTAGTTCAAAAACAGATGTGCCGCACAGATAAAGTTGCTGCGCCACTGCCAGGACATCCAGCAGGCAAGTCCCCCTTGTCCCTCCTGGCAAAAAAAAATCAATCAAACCTGGAAAACCGTGACATTTGACAGTCAGTTCTTGGACAGAGAGCAATTCGAGAGCTCATCCTTCTCTACAGATAAATTCCATTCTCTTCAAAAAAAGTTATTCAGAATTACGAATGCTACACCCGCAGCAAAGAACCCATGAGAACACGCATTTCTGCAGCTCATGCACAGGTGACAATTGCGGGCACAATGCTTGATTCTTTTCACATCATAGACGGCACACTGCAAGGCACTGACGGCACCATGATAAAGTTGGACAACGCACCTTAGTCAAATTGGGCGAATCGTGACAGAGCCTTCCTCTTTTGTTGTCCATCCTGAAATGCCATCTTGCAACCCTGTGGGTGCGGGCACCCCAGGGAAGAGAACCTCTGCAGTAGGGTAATAACAACATTTATTTACTTGTATAACACGTTTCAATACACATTGTTAGCTGCGTTTGTCCAAAATTTCTAAGGTTCTGTAACTTTAGCTTACTTCATAGAACAAATCAGGCAATGGTGTGATGCTTGTTAAATTAATTCCATAATCCAAGTATCTTTGTTTTAGTAAAATTCAATGCAAAACACTTCACACAAAAATAGAGAAAAAAATTGATATTACAAAAAATGGGAAGTTCTTGTTTAAAGAAAGTTTTGTTTTAAGGCTCACTTATCTTGTTTCATTTCTCTCCTCCTTGCACTTGAAATCCATACATCAGGGCGCTATACTGTATAACTTAACATTCTGTTAACCTTCTTAATGGCTTCTGAACACTGCCTGGAAGTCGATAGCTTAGAGTCCACTGTGACTCCTAAATCCTTCTCATAAGATGTACTTTCAAATGTCAGACCTTTCATTATGTATTCAAACCTATGTGTAATACTTTACATTTATTGACATTACATTTCTTTTGCCATAAATCTGCCCAAGCCTGTATCCTTTCCAAGTCATCCTGTAATGATCCAAAGGATGCTAGATTTTCTGCCAATCCAATGTCACTCAATGTTACAAAGTCTATTTTTCTATTACTGACAAGACTGTTAATGTAAATAGTCTTACTAATTAACATTCTGTAATTTAGCAAAACCACTTTTAAGATCTTGGAGGAGCAGAGCTGTTTCTGAGTGTTGGGACAGCTTGAAATAGCAATGAAGTTATTTATATGTATATCGCTTTGACTGGATTTTTGTAGTTAACTATGTGCCACTATTATAGTGCCAACACAGTGCACATCTATAGGTGAAATGGTAATTATGTTTTTTGCATTTCTGTCACTTTGTCCAGGTCTTTTGGTTAAACTATAATCTGTTAGGGGCAACACGGTGGCGCTGCTGCCTCGCAGTAAGGAGATCCGGGTTCGCTTCCTGGGTCCTCCCTGCGTAGAGTTTTCATGTTCTCCTCGTGTCTGCGTGGGTTTACTCCCACAGTCCAAAGACATGCAGGTTAGGTGCATTGGCGATTCTAAATTGTCCCTAGTGTGTGCTTGGTGTGTGTGTGTATGCCCTGCGGTGGGCTGGCACCCTGCCTGGGGTTTGTTCCTACCTTGCGCCCTGTGTTGGCTGGGATTGACTCCAGCAGACCCCCGTGACCCTGTAGTTAGGATATAGCGGGTTGGATAATGGATGGATGGACTATAGTCTGTTATTATATTGCTAACACAGCACATATCTATAGGTGAACCACCACAGAATTAGGATATCCTAACACAGGATTTAAGTGAACATTAGGACTAAAGTTACGTAGTCAACAAAGACAGATTATCTTCATGATACTGTCAGAGAGGACCCCAACCAGTTTGGGTGCAGGACGTCACGTCTGTAAAAAAGCAGTCTCCTCGAGAAGAGATCCCAGTTGTCTAAGGCCAGAGATATACTTAACGGTACGTGACGCTTGAGGATGAGGACGCTGCTGCTACTCAATCAGTGTACTGTCTATACTTGTTAAATAAATCTGGAGGACTCCACTAGGTGGCAGTGAGAAAGATCATCATTGTGAGAAAACAAAAGCTGGTTTTGCTGTGTTGTGAGTTGAGGGAAGAAAGATGTAGTTGTGACGGTGCAAAAAAAAAAAAAAAACAGCAACACAGAAGATGATATGTGAGACCATTAAATGTATCGTGTCATTACGATAGGGAAAGTGCGCCGCTTTTATTGCCTATGTGAGAAATGGATGAAGAAAAGCACATGAATACAATCGCATGGCAACATTTAAGTCTGATGATTTGCTTCACCACATCGAACCATTCATCAAATATCGAAGCACGCACATCGATCCTGTTGGAGCTGGCGTCGCATGTTGAAAGTAAACAATGATGTTGACGCCAGATACCGAAACTTGAATACATACGTCACCCATATTTTTGCTGATACTGCTACTTACGCACGCGTTGCATTATTTTCTGACAACGTGCAAAGAGGATGTGTCAAAAGAACGTTGGGAACGCATGGCAGCCATGATGCGTGCATGTAAGCATTCTGAGTGTGAAGTATAAACCAGCCACAAGAAGTTAATGTTTTGCCTCTTGAAGAAGGCTCTCCTCCAGATGTTTTGGGCCAGGAGTCGACTGCAGGTTTCATCTAATCTACGCAGCATGGGAAGTCAACCCGGCATGACGATTTTCGCAGCCAGGGTCCTTTTCAATCAATGTTCAGGAGTTCTGATGGCGATATTGAATATCGATAATGCCAACGTGGATTACAGTTGTCTCAGTAGACCTGCCCTTGTGCTTCTCAAGGACTGCCAGGACTCTTCTTTCCACATCTTAAACTTGTGCACCAGAAAAACAAGACGCAGAAGTTTTACAGTCAGATAACCGCAAGTTCAGATGGTGAACGATTGAGTCTCCCAAAACAACTACATCACCACTGTCTGCAGGCAAGATGAGGGGGCGGAGAGGCTGAAAGTGGTTGTGAGTGGTTATGATAGTTTGGGAAAGAGGAGGTGACCTGAACTTGGGCCCCTGCTTATGCTGTCGATGTGCCAGATTCAGTTGACGTAGTTGTCATTGCCTAGAGCGGGAGCCGGAGTTAAGGTGACTCAGCCTGGAGTACAAGCAGCTTGGTGTGGAGGAGAAGGACCTGAATTGATCCTGGACACCAGTGAAGTCTCTAAAAGGCAAGCTTTTCTGATCCTTAAGATTGTTTCATCTGGCAAGGAGCTGATAAATCCAATTCTTAATTTGCACATCTTGAAAGAAACTGATGTCACAGGAAAACACGGGAAGTCTCAAAGCATCTCAAAGTAACATGCATTACCTCGTCTGTAGTAAGTAACAGGTTACCTAATGCAATACTTATTCTTTGAAATAAAAATACCTATGTTATTATTATCAAAGCAGCAATGAGTGTAACTCAAGAAGTAAATGTACTGATATGCCGCTTCTTAGCTGGGCTCAACCACACAGCAAGGGAGAAAAGAGTGCACTGTATGCAATCCATTCAGAGAAACACATTAATAAAGTCTCAGCTTAGTTTTAATCCAGTTATTTGCTATCAGCGCATTGAAGCAGTGTGATCGGGTGACACAGTTGTCCGTGTCCGTACTTGAATCAATGCTGGCTCAGGACAAGGAAGTAAAAAAGGGATGGATGTGATTTACTTCACAGCACATGAAGGACTAAACACATTTATAAAACACAAGAAAGTGATCACATGTGGTGGTGTTTCTGGTCAATTTCATGGACTTAGGATTTAATGACTAATGCTGGCCGGTCCAATGTGCAGTTTTTCATACAAAAGAAAAAAAACAATGCAAAAGTAACACACTGCTTTTAAAGCATTACATTTTATAATAAGTACCTATATCACACATTTGGTTTCTTTTTCTGTAAATAATGAGTAATGTAACTAAGTTACTATTAAAAATAATGTTCCCTACACTGCCCGGGAGACGCAGGCCCCATGCTTGTTTTCAGATTCACGTCGATGTCCTCTTTTAGCGCATTTCTATGACATTTCTATGAACTCCATAAGGGGGCTCATGCATTCAACGGTGCTTTAACCGGGTTACTCACCTTGCATAAGTGACATTACTACTACTGCTGTTGCTACTGCTTGAGGAGATGATGTTGAATCCTATATTCTCAACTGACGGTTGATTAACAACTCTTTTGATTTATCTTTAACACTAGGTGGCTTTGCCACCTGCTCGCTTCGCTCGTGCACATCTCCATCCCAAGGGGTGCGCTACGTGCCAGCCACTTTGCGTCTCTGCTGCTCGCGTTGTGAAGAGTGGGGCTGTACGCACACTAAGTAGATGCGGTCGCTCCTCCAAAACCCCCTCTTAAACTGTAATACAATGGGAAACCTCCTCTTTGCTCTATCAGCTTCTGGCTTGCTGCTGCTGCTGCTGCCGCCGTGCTGCGCTTCAAACATTTAAAAGCCTGTACAGCAGCCGTCCTTTTGTCTCACTGCCTTGTCTCACGGGACGTTAAAGTGTCTCCGTGAAAATCACGTCTCGTTTCCTTCCAAGCCTTCCAAGATTTTATTTTATAATAGAGAGACAACTTTGTATGCAGTATTTTGTCATGTCATCAACTGAAATCACTTAAGAAAGATTATTCCTTTCAAAGTTGAAATAAAGTCCCAGAGTGCATCATATTAACCACGTTTCATGTGACATACAGTATTTTAGAACCCCCAAGCCTACTTTGCTCACACTGCTGAGGGCCTGTTTTTGCCAGCTTCTTTTCAAAATGAGCTTCAGATAGGTACGTGGTCAATACACACTCAACGAGCAGCTCATTCACTCACCTCTGCAACCTTCCTGACTGGAATGAACAACTTCAGAATATGCAAACGTAAGCCTGGGTCAGGGCCATATGGGGAGCCTATTGTCACTTACCGGTGTGGTGATAGCTGACCTTCTGCCCTGTCCTTCTGGTTCACAGCCCACTCCCAAACTGCTGCCGTCAATGGCAGTACAGTACTCTTGCATGTGCTAAGCCAGGGGTGCCCAACTACAGTCCTGGAGGGCCGCAGTGGCTGCAGGTTTTCATTCTAACCCATTTCTTAATTAGTGGTCTGTTTTTGCTGCTTATTAACTTCTTTTGAATTCATTTTAATCGACTTGAATTTTAAGATTTGTTTCCCTAAATTTCTTCATCATTCCTCTGAATTGCTTCATTTCTTTCCTTAAATGGCACCCAAACAGAAGTGAAAAGTGTAGTGAGTGAGCCAAGAGAAGACCATCTAAGTCAGGGCCTCAAACTCCAACCAGTTGCTTAATGAGGCGCAGAGTCTTGTCGCTAATTAAACTCGTACTTTAATTCCATGGCTTGTTGCTACTCTCATTGTGCAATAGCAGACATTTCCGAAATTGTGGATTTTCTGTTTTCTAAGATCAGCATTCCTGAGGCCTTCACCTTTCTTTATCTCCAGATGTTGTATGATGGTCACAGTTTGCTGGTCCTGTTTTGGCTTGTTTTGTATCTCATTATTGTTTGGCTGCTAATTAAGGAAAAAGAAACAATTGAGGGGTCTAAGTCTTCAAGAGCAAGTCACATGAAATGAATGCAAAAGAAGTTAATTAGCTGCAAAAACTGGTCACTACTTAAGAAAAGGGTTAGAATGAAAACCTGCAGCCACTGCGGCCCTCCAGGACTGGAGCTGGGCACCCCTGTGCTAAGCCATTGCTAATCAGGTGAGTAATGTGTTGGCTCAGCCTGTGATCGTTAAGTATTTTCTAGTGTATCATTTGAGCATATGTTGTTGTGGCCTTCTTGGTTCTGCTGTACCTCATTTGTGTTTTCTGCTGACTCACTTTGGTACTGTTTTTTGTTTTTTGCTGTCTCTGGTGTGCTCTAAAATGTGCCTGTCTTTATTTTGTGCTTTACTGGTTCTTTGCTAGCTTCATTCCTCTTTATTCCTCATCACTCCACATTTCTCTCTACCTCTGCAACAGTCCATGGTGGCTTTAATAATAATAATAATACGTTTTATTTATATAGTGCCTTTCCCATGCTGAAGGCACTTCACAGAGTTTTTATGTTGACATAAAAAGAAGTGTGTTGTTAACTTACTGATCTGGTGTTGAGGGTGACCCTGGGGTTCAAGTTCTGGGCTAAAAGGTGTCAGGACCTGCTCTGGATCACAATTGGAGTCAGTGGCCAAAAAAAAAAGATGAGTGAACCTCTTCAGGATTACACTGGCGATTCTTGACTGAAACAGGAGGTGAAGGGACCTGCCAGAGTTGCACTAGCAATGTGAACAGGGGGGCCCAGAGACCTTCTTAGGGTCACATTGGGAGTCTGAGCTGGCTGGCGAGGAGACATACGTCACACTGGGAGTCAGTAGCTAAACCTAAATAGGAGAAGACTTGTATAGCCATGCTGGGAGTCTGTGGTAGAAGTGCTCACGATGACACAGAGAAAAAACATCTGAACTGTGAAGCATGGAGACTCCAAATCATTCTGGGAGTCTGTGAAGGAGCTGGAAGAACAAATAAACTGTTCAGGCTCAGAATCAGAATGCGGACCAGGAACTAATACAACATAAACTGAATAATAAGTCATACAAGAAATAAGTTATGTAACTGGGAAACACATAGGCCATTGGTGACTAAACTGAGAGGTGGGGACTTCTGCTCACAGTTATTCTGGGTGCCATTGACCGTGCAGGGATGTGAGAGGATCTGCTCTGAGTCACTCTGGGAGTCACCGGCTAAGCCGGGAACATTAGAAGCTGATTTCTGACTTCATCATCCCAATGTTTAAATGGTAATGCTCAGATGATGAATAGTTGTTTAGTTTGCTTGGGAAGGCCTCATATCTAGGGAACACTGTGAGGTTTGTTAGAGGAAGCTGACGACTGTGGCATCGGATTGCAGGGAAAAAAAAACAAAAACAAAACAAAACCAGTTGCTCACACCATTAAGGCTGATGACCCTCCTGCTGAGTTAACTAATGATCAGTCTTTTGTTAGCTTCATCACTGTGGCCTAGGATGAGGAGGTGGTTCAGGACATTTGTCTCTGGAGGAAATGCAACAATTAATTAACAAGGATACAGCTTAGGCGGCGAGCACAAATGAGATTAGTCTAGGCCACCGACCGGGTTTGAAGAGTCTCTTAGGCGTCCTTCCTAACAGGATGTCCTTGAGTCGCATGACAGGATTTCTGCTGTACTATCAGGGCTACACAAAGAGCAGTAGTGGAAGCTGCTCTCCTCACTGATACAATGTCTAATTATATCCTAACTCCCTGTAAGACAGCACGGAGGAAGCATTTTCAAAGTGTCAACCCAGGTGCAACACAAGCTTAAGAGGTCATGAGGACACCTTTACTAAACTAAAAGCATGGCATTGTGCTAGTGCTTTCATGAATAACATCCATCCATCCATTATCCAACCCGCTATATCCTAACTACAGGGTCACAGGGGACAGCTGGAGCCAATCCCAGCCAATACAGGGTGCAAGGCAGGAAACAAACCCCGAGCAGGGCGCCAGCCCACCGCAGGGTACCCACACACACACACACTAGGGACAATTTAGAATCGCCAATGCACCTAACCTGCATGTCCGTGGACTGTTGGAGGAAACCCACGCAGACACGAGGAGAACATGCAAACTCCACACAGGGAGGATCCGGGAAGCGAACCCGGGTCTCCTAACTGCGAGGCAGCAGCACCACCGTGCTGCCCTTCATGAATAACAGTCATTCATCAATTATTTCCATACTGGAAAGGAAGGAGCAAACTTATTGACTCTCCATTATTTGTGACCTACCCTTCTCCAGAGAGCTGCCATTTCTATGTGTCATGTGTGTGTAGTAGCAGTAGTAGTGTTGTATTATCATATGTGAAATTCTCACGTGGATGTCCGAGCAACATGAAATGTGTCACTCCTTATTGCAGTGATGAACAAGAAAATATTATTAGTAGTATAATTAATAATTAATTCCATTTATATAGCACTTCCTGACCTACTCAAAGTACTTTACACAGGGAGTGAAGAACCACTTCAACCACCAGCAATGTGTAGCACCCACCTGAATGATGCGACGACAGCCATTTTTGCACCAATACGCTCACCACACATTAGCTGTTAGGTATTGAATAGGTGACAGAGAGACAGATAGCCAATAAGGAGCAGGGAATGATTAGGGGGCCAGAATGACCAAGCCATGGTGGGCAGTTTAACCAAGATATCGGGGTACACCCTACTATTTTCAGAAGACGCCGAGGGAACTGTTATGACTACAGAGAGTAAAGACTTATGTTTTATGTTTTATCCAAAGGACAGCGCCAGATTTTACAACACATGTGAACCTGTCATTGCACTTGGGCATTGAGAGCCACACACAAACCACAGGGCAGGATCCTCCTGCTGGGCTTAACAACACCTCTTCCTGCAGGAACCCAGGTTTTCCCCAACCAAGTCCTGGCCTGGCCCAAGCAAGCTTAGTTTCAGGTAGATTTTACTGTTCTGAAGCGCAGATGGTATGGCTGCTGGCCAGTAGACTCACATGTACAGAGTAGGCCAAGGTTTGTTTCACTCAAACTAGCTAGTTAGGTTCAGGCCATTTAGGGTCTGGCAAGTTTGGCATACCACTTTGATCCATTCCCAGGAATTCCACAGTGTCTTGGACTTGCTCTTGTTTTTAGTATCCATTCTGGTGAAATAGTTTTTGTGGAGCCTGAAGAAGAAGTTGAGTTCATTCATTTCTTCTCCTTTTACAGTAGGTACTGAGGAGCAGGTATGTGAGGTGAACAGAGGTGCTTTGTCTGGTGCACCAAGGTATTCTGGGTGCTGGGTAATTTGCAGGTAGTTACCTCTGCTGCAATGGCAGATGAAGATTTTTGACACTTTCTTCTGCTAATATGCCATGATGTGATGTACCTGATATGGGCAATGGAAATTTGGGATTTTTTTTTTCTTAGTATAATTTAATTTGCGCACCATGGCAACAATCTTCCTCATCCATTTTATCTCTTGATTTGAAGAAGGTAAACTACCACATTATTAAAGTCTGCGTTGCAGGAAGCTTTGTAATGTGGCATTGAATGCACGTGCAGTACTGCTTTTCTTTGATGTAGTAAATCTGGAAAATGACAAGCGTGACTAAGCAACACTGTGAACGGTTGGAGGGAACACAGGGTGAGTCCCAAGAAGCATTGGGGTGCCAACAGGGTCGTCCCTTTTAATTTGGCAAAACAAAGCTTGTAACAAAACAGGCATATGAGGGTACATAACTAAAATAATATTGATAGCCTTCTCAGCTTCTTTAACAGAGAATGGGTCTCAAAGAGCGAGTTCCATTCTCTGGCAGGTCCGGGTCCAAATGAGATGACAATGACATTCGGAGGTATTGGAGTCTTATAGCCCTCTGGCCAGGAAAGGGCATGGCTAATTGCCCTTAAGGGGTGTCTTTTCGTGCTGCTGTAGAGAAGAAAAACAGACGGCACGGTAAGTGACTGCGCCCCCTCTTGCCCCGGTGGGGTATTGCATACCTTGGATGAGACCTTAAGGTGTTCCTCTGATGTGCATGCATGACAACACTTACTTTATAATCCTGGCCTTCCTTGGGAGTCTGAAGGAACAGCTTCCTTATAGCACAATGATCATTAGAGTAACGGGCTGCTTCAGGGTCAGTTAGGCGGGTGACAGTATTCCCTCCTGCTTCATTTATCAATTGGTGGAATAGTTTATAGTGTTTTAGTGTCCTGGGCCCAGGCACCGCTTATGCAGAGTGTGCACTTTCTCTATTTCTCTCTTGGTATACTGAATTTCTTCCCACGGCCCATAAATGGTTAAATAACAACAATAAATTTCCCCATATGAATGAGTGTAGGTGTATACATGCAGTTATGTCCAGTACTGTTAGGATAGAAAGCAGTTCACCACAACCCTGTTCTGATTATGCTGGTTACAGACGGGTTGGTGGACTGTCACTTGTACAGACTGCAATTGCCCACACTTAGTTGCTCATAACCCAGGGTAGCTGTCTGCATTATGTATTCAGTGACACTGACCCTGAGTAAAACTCCAGTATAGCTAGCTCTAGTTCTTAAAAACAAGTATATCTCAAAAGATAAGCTACCAGACCACTAAACTGGGTGAAATCCTCACCTAACTTATTTATTTGGGTCACCTGAGCCTCATATCTTATTTGTCCACTGCAGATTACTTATCACATCTTGACATTGGATGCAAACCAGAATGCAAAATCGTGAGCCCTGACAAGAAGTCATAAAATGTGAAAACTCAATAGTTAGTGATCATCACTGCCCAAAACCTGTTAATTTGTTCCAGTCCATTTGTGCAGGACCTCTTTTAATGGGAGAGGTGAAACCTGTTATTAAGAAGAAATCAATAAATGAGCCCTCTGGTTCTCAGGAAAGTGGAAGTCTTCTGCTGACAAGAGCACACTTGAGCAATCTTGTGTTTTCAGTCTACTCAAATCTTTTTCAGCTTCCTCCTTTGTATGAAACCAGTGTCTGTTTTCATGAAAGAAGGATTACTTAATAATTAAAGAGCAAGGTCAAAAACCCAAAATGAGCACACGCAGCAGTGCTTGGACAATCAGCTGACAGCTGGTAGTAGTTCACTTGTCAAGCGGCTGGCTGCTTAGTCACCAACCTACCTGTCTGCTCTGCCAGAGTACCTGCATGTCCCTCATTCAGCCACCTAGTTCCATCTGTATGTTCCATTTACTTCCCAGTCAGCCACAATGTTACCAAAGTACATCCTCTTCAGTTGCCCACTCACCTGAACTTTCTCCACTCAGCCGTGAGAGTTCCCGTTTCACTTTTCATTCAGTGGCTAGGTATCAGATGCACTTCTTATCTAGCTGCCAACTTGCATGCAGAACTCTTCGCTACTTTCACTCCTGGATTACCTTTGTACTTGCATGGTTTGCACTCATCCTACAAGTTACAGTCATATGAAAAAGTTTGGGAACCCCTCTTAATTCTTTGGATTTTTGTTTATCATTGGCTGATCTTTCAAAGTAGCAACTTCCTTTTAATATATGACATGCCTTATGGACACAGTAGTATTTCAGCAGTGACATTAAGTTTATTGGATTAACAGAAAATCTGCAATATGCATCATAACAAAATTACACAGGTGCATAAATGTGGGCACCCCAACAGAGATATGACATCAATACTTAGTTGAGCTTCCTTTTGTAAATCTAACAGCCTCTAGACGCCTTCTATAGCCTTTGATGAGTGTCTGGATTCTGGATGGAGGTATTTTTGATGATTCTTCCATAGAAAATCTCTCCAGTTCAGTTAAATTTGATGGCTGCCGTGCATGGACAGCCTGCTTCAAATCATCCCACAGATTTTCGATGATGATATTCAATGACTGTGACGGCCATTCCAGAACATTGTACTTCTCCCTCTGCATGAATGCCTTTGTAGATTTTGAACTGTGTTTTGGGTTATTGTCTTGTTGGAATATCCAACCAGTGTGTAACTTCAACTTTGTGACTGATGCTTGAACATTATCCTGAAGAATTTCTTGATATTAGGTTGAATTCATCCGACCCTCAACTTTAACAAGAGCCCCAGTCCCTGCACTAGCCACACAGCCCCACAGCATGATGGAGCCTCCACCAAATTTGACAGTAGGTAGCAGGTGTTTTTCTTGGAATGTGGTGTTCTTCTACTGCCATGCAAACCGCTTTTTGTTATGACCAAATAACTCTCATCAGTCCAAAGCACTTTGTTCCAAAATGAATCTGGCTTGTCTAAATGAGCATTTGCATACAACGAACAATTCTGTTTGTGACATGAGTGCAGAAAGGGCTTCTTTCTCATCACCCTGCCATACAGATGTTCTTTGTGCAAAATGTGCTGAATTGTAGAATGATGTACAAATACACCATCTGCAGCAAGATGTTCTTGCAGGTCTTTAGAGGTGATCTGTGGGTTGTCTGTAACCATCCTCACAATCCTGTGCATGTGCCGTTCTTGTATTTTTCTTGGCCTGCCAGACCTGCTGTGTTGGTTTAACAGCAACTGTGCCTGTGGCCTTCCATTTCCTGATTCCATTCCTTACAGTTGAAACTGACCATTTAAACCTCTGAGATAGCTTTTTGTAGCCTTCTCCTAAACCATGAGACTGAACAATCTTTGTTTTCAGATCTTTTGAGAGTTGCTTTGAGGATCCCATGCTGTCACCCTTCAGAGGAGAGTCAAAGGGAAGCACAACTTGCAATTGACCACCTTAAATACCTTTTAGCACTCATGATTGGACACACCTGTCTATGAAGTTCAAGGCTTAATGAGCTAATCCAACCTATTTGGTGTTACAAGTAATCAGCATTGAGCAGTTACATGCATTCAAATCAGCAAAATTACAAGGGGACCCAAATTTTTGCACAGCCAGTTTTTCACATTTGATTTAATTTCATACAACTATATACTGCTTCACTAAAAATCTTTGTTCGGAAAACACTCCAGTACTCAGATGTTCCTAGGAAATAAAATACATATCACTGTTATCTTTTTTGTTGAAAGTATAGTAAATTATTATGCAGGCTGAGAGGGGTTCCCAAACTTTTTCATACGACTGTATCTGTGACCTCGTCCTCAATCATCAGATACCCAGTGCTCTGCGCAGTTTCACGTTTACTTCCAGGCTGCCAAAATTTGTCTGGAGTTTGCCTCTAGCCACTCCTTTTATGATGAATTTGCATTTGGCCCCTCCTATTGGCATTTGTTGCTATGCAACATTAATTAGGTGGTAGTCACCTGTTGGGAGGGACTGCAGAAACAGAAGAAGGAGACGGATGAAGGCTTTTCACTCTACTGTTCTGAACTCTGCCTTTGTGAAAATCTCTGTCAGTGTCTCCTGTTTTGTGTGCTTTTTTATGTTTTGTTTGTTTTTTTGGATGTTTCTTTGTCTCATGTTTTGATATTTTTGCTTGTTCCCATTCTACTGTTTTATGTG
The DNA here is from genome assembly GCF_016835505.1 of Polypterus senegalus. Taxonomy (NCBI): domain Eukaryota; kingdom Metazoa; phylum Chordata; class Cladistia; order Polypteriformes; family Polypteridae; genus Polypterus; species Polypterus senegalus. Next base: position 9,297,029 of record NC_053167.1, read on the forward strand.
GTACACTTTGCCTGATACTTTTAAATACAAATTTTTCTATAAATAATTATTGCATTTTATTACATTACTAAACAGGTTACCTGTCGAAGACAGCAAATAGAATAATTTGAAAATATTTGCTATCTCTTGCACTGCCCTACATGTACCTTCAGCTCCTTTCCTCTGGATTTGCAGGTGTGTACGTCTCTTAACCGAGCGCATTCCCGTAAATCCTGCTTCTCAGACTCTGAATATTTTCAAAGTGATATTTTCGTCCCTCCTGCTCAGTTTTTCACTTGCCATCTTTGACATCTTTGAAAGAGATGCTCTCAGCATGCCTTGTATGTCCTTATTCCCCCTTGTGCATCTCATACTCACACATCCTCATTCATCACATCATCATAGCCACACTGACCAATCAGATGGTTCAAAGGGATGGGACACACAGATCTTAGTGTTTTATTATATGTCTATTATATAAAAAAACTTGGGATGAGACGAGACCTATTCAGAGAGACGAGACGTGACCTTCTCAGAAACACACTTTTATGTCCCGCGAGACTAGACTTTGTGCGTGCCAAGAGATTTAACCACTCCTGGGGCCAGAAAAAGACAAAGTTGAATGTCGTAAAGAATTCAAAAACTTTGGCACGATACACATGCAGCGCTGGTTAGAGTTAATGGAAGTAGGAAAATTCGAAAGTCTCAAAAAAATTATGGTAAAGATCGAATTAGCGCAAACAAACGGAAAATATTACTCGGTGAAAGAGATTGAATAGCGTTTGAGGATGTCTGGGGGAAAAGAGAGACAAGGCATTGAGACAAAAGGACAGCTGCTGCACAGGCTTTTAAATGTTTGAAGCTCCGCACGAGATGAAGATCACACGGCATGGCAGCAGCAGCAAGGCAGCAGCTGATCGAGCAAAGAGGAGGTAAAAAAAAAACTATTTGTTTCCCATTGTATCACCGTTTAAGAAGGGGTTTCGGAGGAGCGACCACATCTCCTTGGGGTGCGTTCAGCTCCCCTTTTCACAACAGGGGGGGTTGGCGAGCAAAGTGAGCAGGGGGCGAAGCCCCCAAGTATAGTAGATAATTCTCAATATGTCAGCTACAGCACTTAAGTTGTGCTGGAGCTCACCAGAGCTCATTTACCTCCGATTCTAACCTCCAAATCTGCATAAATTAATTTACTTTCTGTTTTTTTCTAAATGTTTAAATGATTAAAATTTATTGCACAGATTTTTTAAAAACTTTTTAAGAGTATTCTAATTCATGGTATGCTCATCTGGTTTTTGACTGGCCGATAAGAAAAAGAAAAAAAATACATCACTATTAGAAGCTGCACACATCAAAATAAATCGGCAAGTCAGTTTCTGGTACAGCAGCTGTGGATGCTGACATGGAGGTGGAGGTGGAGGAAAGCAACGGGAATGAAGACACATTAGACAACGTTGAGGAGAGTGAAAACTCCAATGTAAGTGCCCTTCATGTAGTGTGGACAGTGGAATAAATTTAAGATTGTAAATATCCATTCATTCATTCATCTTCCAACCTGCTTTATCTTGAGCAGGGTCACAGGAAGCAGGAAGCTATCCCAGCAAGCACAGCATGCAAGGCAGGAACGATCCCTAGACAGGGAGCAGTCCATCGCAGGCACACACACATACATCCAAGGGAAATACTAATCTATGCATGTGTACCATTTCTAATTTAATTTATTTATTAGGCCGATGACATAATTCAGTGCTAACGATGCTGCTCTCTGGTGTCGTTGCATCTCCAATCCACTCCCAGACAGTCACTATAAGCCGAGCACTTCAACATTTACAAATCAAGTTGGTCAGCTCATCCTGATCTGCACACCAACAATGGCGTGCACTGCCTGCTAAGCTTCACAGGGTGATATGCTGCACTGCCGTCCAGCATTTTGGAGTTTGCTGCAGGAAGGCTGGAGCTGCATGTGCTTCTGTAGCTTCATCTGGTCAGTGAGTGAACCAGTGAACAGTGAACAGCCTCTGTCAGACTCCCCCTTTTGTTTCTGCTGCCCAACCCATCAGGTGCCTGCAACCTGATTAATGTTGCATAGCAACAGGTACACAATAGGAGGGGCTTAAGAAAAATTACAACAGGATGCCTATTCAACCTACTGTAGATGACAACAGCCTTGCAAATGTCAGTCTAAGCTACCAGATTACTTGTACAATTCTCACTCCTCCTCCAGGGTCTTTCCCCTTAGTTACCACATTGCAAACTACACACTCAGATATCAGGCTATATACACACAACCCACTCAGTCACCACGTTACCTCCGCACATCTCACTCAGCCACTGGGTCACCAGTACACATCCCAATTATTCACTAAATTGTCCGTCCACTCCATAATTAGCCACTCAGTTACCTTCTCATTCTCCTTTCAGCTCTACTCTAGAGCAGGGGTCCCCAACTCCAGTCCTGGAGGACCACTGTGGCTGCAGGTTTTCATTCTAACACTTTTCTTAATGAGTGACCTGTTTTTGCTGTTAATTACCTTCATTTAAATTAATTTGAATTGACTTGCTTATGAAGACTCAGACCCCTTGTTTCTTTTTCCTTAATTAGCAGCCAAATAATAATGAGATATAAAATGAGCCAAAACAATTGGTGTCTATCGTATAATATCTGACAATAAAGAAAGATGAAGGTCCCCAAAACATTTTAACAGTGCTCATAGAAAGAGAAAATCAACAGTTTCAGAAATGTCTGGTATGACACAATGAGAGCAGCAACAAGCCATGAAATTAAAGATCTGGTTTAATTAACGACAGGAATTGGCACCTCATTAAGCAGCTGGTTGGAGTGAAATGGGTTGGAGCCTTGACTTAGTTGGTCTTCTGTTGGCTCCCTCACTTCACATTACATTTCTGTTTGGGTGCCGTTTAGGGAAAGAAATGAAGCAACTCAGAGGAATGAATCTTAAAAAAAGAAAAAGAAGTTAATTAGCAGCACAAACAGGGCACTCAATTAAAAAGGGTTAGAATGAAATGTCCTCCAGGACTGGACTTGGCGACCCCTACTCTAGAGAGTATTTTTTTGCTGTTCAATAACATAAATACTCTCAAGGAGGCCAAAATATTCAAACAGACAGTATAATTAAGGAATAAACATGGGGTAAATAAATCTGGAGATGTAATATCTAAAAATAGTGGAATAAACAAAACCCTACAGCCACTCTGTGCTTACCTAGTGTGTGTTTTAACATCTTAGCTGCCTGGTTTCAATCTACATGCTTCCATTAAGTCAGATTATCTCGGGGCACAACGTGAGCTACCACAGCTATGCTGATGACACACAGCTGTACTTATCAATAGCACCTGATGACCCCGACTCTGTTGTTTCACTAACACAACGTCTTACTCGTGTTTCTAAATGGATGAATTGTAATTTTCTCAAGCTAAATAAAGAGAAAACAGAAATTTTAGTGATTGGCAATAAAAGACATAATGAGGTTATTAGAAATAAACTTGATGCATTAGGAAAAAAAAGTCAAGACGGAGGTAAAAAACTTAGGGGTAACTGTTGACTGTAACCTGAATTTTAAATCGCATATTAATCAGATCACTAGGACAGCATTTTTTCACTTAAGAAACATAGCAAAAGTTAGGCCTTGTTCACACGGGCGTTAAGTTTTTGGATAAACGAACTTGCTCTGAACGTCCTAGACGTTTATGTTGCATTTTGTGGTGGCGATTGATTGACTTCTACACCGGCGTTCGTTTGTCTCTGTCTAACGCCAGCCTGCAGCCCAAATTGTAGTTTGTGTGTTAACCTGTGGAGGCAGTGTCGGGAACTGGATATGAAAGCCCTTGTCGTTTTATTTGAGGTGCCTCCTTTCAATATGGACCATTTTGCTATGTTAGATATTAATCTTCTTGTTTTAAAATACTCGTAATACGGCGGCGAGAGAAAAATCGCCGCCGCTACTGGGTTCATCCTCTGACTGCACAACGTCGGGTTAAAGGAAGTTTTTTTTGTGCTTTATGAAGAAATGCGAATATTTCCGCGCAAGTTTTTTAATTACTGTCGGATGTCGGTTTGCACTTTTGATTGTCTGCTGCAGCTGGTGCAATGCCTCATTGCACGCCGATCAACCAATATGCGACTTGGTGTTAGCCCCGAAGAGAGACTACTTGTCACTTTGAGGTAAGGAAACAGTAGTCGAGTGTGCGCTTACACCGGTGTTATGCACTGAAATGCCCCCCCTACATAATCGTTATCAAATATTATATTAGAACATAAATTAATAGGTTCATGGTTTACAAATTACACGAGACAATAAAATAAAATAAGGAATATGAAAATATATATGTTGTATATGAAAACATAAAAATATTAATATTTTTTCATATACAACATGTAAACTTATATATATCCGGTCCTCCGAAGCGTAAAATAAACGCGCAGAAAACGAACTAGAAGCGGTTTCCTTGCGTTCGTTGGGTTTTGAACGGCAAGAAAAAGCTGCATGCAACGTTTTTTTGATGCCGTATAAACGCGCTGCCGGACAAACGCACATCACCAAAGCCCGTGTGAACACTCTCATTGACTCCTACGTGTAGAAAACACTCGGCGCTTGATCCGCGCTCACCTGACGCTACGAACACAAGAAAAACGCTCGATTTTAACGCCCGTGTGAACAAGGCCTTAGACCTCTTATATCATTGAAAGATGCTGAGAAATGAGTTCACACTTTTGTTTTCAGTTGACTAGATTACTGTAACGCACTCCTCTCAGGACTACCCATAAAAGACATAAATCGTTTGCAACGAGTGCAGAATGCAGCTGCTAGAATCCTAACTAGAAAAAGAAAATCCGAGCACATTTGTCCAGTTTTGATGTCACTACACTAAGTTACCTGTGTCATTCAGGATTGACTTTAAAATTCTGCTTATGGTTTGTAAAGCCTTAAATAATATCACTCCATCTTATATATTAGAATGTCTGACACCTTATATTCCAAATCGTAACCTTAGATCCTCAAATGAGTGTCTGCTTAGAATTCCAAGAACAAAACTTAAAAGTGGTGAGGCGGCCTTCTGCTGCTATGCACCTAAAATCTGGAATAGCCTGCCAATAGGAATTCGCCAGGCTGATACAGTAGAGCAGTTTAAAAAACTGCTGAAAACACATTACTTTAACATGGCCTTTTTATAACTTCACTTTAACTTAATCCTGATACTCTGTGTATTCAATTTATTTATTTATTTATCATAACTATTCATGGTGGCTTTAAAATCCATGCTAACCCCTACTCTCTCTTCTATTCTTTTCTCAGTTTTCTGTGGTGGAGATCTGCGCCCTCACCACTTAATCAAAGCACTGTGATGTTCCTACATTGATGGATTAAAGGCCAGAAGTCCACATGACCATCATCATCAAGTCCTTCCATGAGAACCCTAAATATAAAGAGGACTGATCATTTATGTTAGGTAGACTGGGGACTGGGTGGTCTCATGGTCTGGAACCCCTGCAGATTTTATTTTTTTCTCTCCAGCCATCTGGAGATTTTTTTTGTTTTTTCTGTCCTCCCTGGCCATCCGACTCTACTCTTATTCTATGTTAATTAGTGTTGTCTCATTTTTATTCTCACTTTGTCTTTTTTTTCTTTTCTTCATCATATCAAGCACTTTGTGCTACATTATTTGTATGAAAATGTGCTAGATAAATAAATATTGTTGTTGTTGTTGTTGGTAGGGTGGCTTGTCCACTTGTCTACTTCTTTACCTTTTTAAAGTTTCTGCTGCTCATCTTTCCAGGTTTCTCTCCTTCCTTTGACCAGGTAGAAGTTGAATGTTTGTCACCAGTTCCCCTTTCAGCCTAACATTTAATCAGGGACTGTCTGCAATGGGCCTTTAAATCCTGGCCCATAGAACTCCCTGTAATAACTTTAGGTGTTCCTATATTCACAGAGTTAGAATTTAATTAAAGAACAAGGCATTCCCAGGTAGTCTATCCGTGACATTGTGTCGGGGGCTCCATATAAACTAGTATATAACATGGCTGACACCAATCGAATGGTGGGACAGGAACAGAAGGTAGGACATTCCCTGGCTCAACCAAGAGATCAACAGAAGGTGCCAGAGATGCAGTGGAGTTTTTGACATCCCACAAAGGCTTGGTTAGGAACCCTTGACCAGATAGGAGGCCATTATGTTGAAAGGACAGGAGGAGATAAAATATATGAATTATTTTCTCCCCTGATACATGAGATGGCAGCATGTCTGGTCTATGACAAACTTATGGATAGCTGCCGGGCATGCTAGGATCTGGCAGGGTGGCCCTGTTGGGTTCTGTGGGTGCCACCGGGGGTGCTGCAGAGATCCGTGAACCTTACTTTGTGGGACATCTGCATGACTTGGAGTGGACCATTCCCTAACACTGGAAGTTCTGCAGGGTCCTAGATAGGAGTCCCTCCGCCTTACCTCAGGGAGTTGGAGTCGGCAGGCAGAAGTCAACACTTGTTTGGAAGAAGAGGAGTAGGACAGAGAAGGAGGAAGACTTTTGTTCTTATTGATTTGCTGTGTGGGATGAATCTAGAAGGGCCTGTAAAGGTATGAAAAAGAATAAAAATTACTTTGTTGGAATCGTGACTGTTGCCGTGTCAGTTGTGTCGAGGTTTTTGGGGTTCTGCTACACCCCCTGCAGGTCACAGAATATTACCCATCATCTTCAGGTGCCAATCTTCTACTGCTACAGCTTTGGAGTCTCTCCTTCTGTACCCTGGTGTCATAATTCTCATTCTAGTGTCCTGGGTGAATGTAATCGTTTCCTATCTAGAATGCTCTTCCTCCCTATTTTTACAATTTGTCTTTTACTAGACCTTCTGATACATCCCACAACATTAGGCAAACGCAATTTCTCCTTTGGGATTAATACTGTGTAATGCCTTTGCTGTCCACACCACATTTCCACATGAGTTATCAGTGCACAACATTTTTTCATTCAGATGCCAAATTAGCTGTGCACTTTCCAGCCAGCCACCATCTTACCTGCCCAAATGTTATCGAGCTATCAGGTTACGTACAGTATGTCTGACAAAATAAAAATGAACCCGACACCAGCTCAGGCAGCGAGGACACATATGCTATGTAATATGGAACACAAGTGACTGGCAGAATTCAAAAGAATAGTTGGAGTGCCAACCCAGCCAGCCCATTTAATTGAGTGAGTAAAAAACGGTTGGCAATCAAACAGCAGCTCAATGGCGCAAGCAATAAAACGGCAACAAAAGGGTGCGTCTGTGGAGCTCCGTCCTGTAGCAGGCTGGGGTCAGGACTCAGACACCTCCTTCTTTATATGGTTCGGACCAGAAGGGGCGGGGCATCTCAGCGCACTGAGGGCGGGCTCAGTTGCCCTCATGGGGCGTCTTCTTGGAGCTGCAAGATTGTTAATGTCAGTGCCCCCTCTTGTCCCAGAGTGGTATACCGGATCTGATCTGATAAGGTGATCCACAGACGCGCACATGTGCTAGTATTTTAATACATTTGTTTTTCATGATGCCAAAGAGTGGCAACATGTTGTATGTTGGTTGGACATGCAAGTAGTAATTTCACTGTATATTACCATACGACTCCTACTAATACAACTGCACAACTTGATCTCAGCCACCGAGGTAACACCACACAAATCACCCACCCAGCTCCCAATGGGTGTCACATTCCCTTCAATTCAAACCATTCTAACAGTTGAACTATATAGGACAGCTACGTAGTTACTGCCCACTCACTTATATGACAAGCCTCCTCACTGTCTGGCTCAAATTGAACTTGCAATTCATCCCCTTTTTGAACAAATGCCACTGAGCTCGCTGGTCACTTCCACAGATCGCACTCAGCCTACTATTCTAACCAGACGGCTCCTGACCGGTGTGTGTTGCTTTCTGTCATAACTGATGCTGTGAGCAGCACAGCCTGCAACCCCAGCAGTCACAACAGACATGTACAGATGAGCTAGATGTGCAGCTCACAGAACACTCTCTGGTTGTAACGCACGGCTAGAACAATGACATCGCCTTGTCGGGGCATCTGCTTGGTTTCCAAGATTTGCAGGTAACCAAAATTGCTTAAATATTTTTGTTAGCACATGATAATGTAGATTGCAAGAGTAATTGCAAGTAACTTAAGAGGGCTGACACATAAGGCACGCTGATTCAAAGTCATGCCTGCCAGGTTGCCTGCGAGGAGATACGATTCATTTAGAAACTCGGGCCACACTGCTTTCTTTGAGTCAGCTCATTACTCTCTGAATCACACATGTTTCGTAACAGGCAGTGATGAAATTCAGCCGCCAGTCCTCTGACTCACCGTGGTTTGACATTTTTGGTTCACGTCCTGGCTTACCTCATCAGGTCCCATTGGGTCAGTGCTTTGCATGTATCTGTTACTTTTTTAAACCAAATCCCGGTGAACAGGGCTGCTTGAAAATAGCCTTTGCTGAGGCCTCGGTAACATACTACTCAGAGTAGTAGACACCAGCAGAGTACCACTATAAAGTTAGCATCAAGTTTTTAGGCCGCTATCATTAATCAATGTTATTATTTTGTTCAAAAGTTACTAAGAATACATTTTCGTTTTCTTATGCTTGATTCTGCTTAAAGCTGATTTAGCCATCAGGAAATCACTGGTCTTAACAACAGAATTGATCACAAGATATGTGATTAAAATTACTGATGTCCTTACCATCACCATTGAGCAGATCTTCCAAGTCAGAACTGGGAGGTGAGGGGATCTGTTTACAGCTACGCAAGGGATACTTTGTGAGGTGAAACTGGGAGATAGGGGTGACACTAGGGTTCACTGGGTTAAATGAAGCAACTTGCTCCGAGTCACATTAGGCAGGGTCAGTTACTGAATTTGGAGATGGGGGATCACAACAAAGTTATTATAGGCATAAAGTACTGAGCTGTCCAATAAAAGCATGTGATCAGTGTCACATGGGGATTCAGTGGCTAAAGTGTGAAGTTAGCAATCCCTGGCATGGTCATACTATGGGATGAAGATTATTATCTGAGTATTATCCAACCTGCTATATCCTAACTACAGGGTCACAGGAGTCAATCCCAGCCAACACAGGGCAGGAAACAAACCCCGGGCAGGACGCACACACACACCTATACACCAAGCACCTAAACTGCATGTCTTTGGACTGTGGGAGAAAACCCACGCAGACACGGGGAGAACATGCAAACTCCACACAGGGAGGACCCAGGAAGCGAACCTGGGTCTCCCAACTGCGATGCAGCAGCACTACCCACTGTGCCACCGTGCCACCCCCTGAGTATTATTATTATCATATTGGTATTATCTGAGTATTACAGGGGCTTCACTGGGCTAAATGGAAGGTGAAGAGAACTGATCAAAGTCACACTGAGACTTACTGGCTGACCTGGGAGGCAAAAGAATCTGTCAGTGTCACATAAGTGGGATCAGAGGTTTTCATGTGAAGTGAAGCAATCTGATCTGAGTTACATTTTGGAGTCAGTAGCTGAAGTGGGAGAAGAGGGACCATGTTTAGAGTCATATGGGAATTAATGGCTGACCTGGGTGGTGAGGGGACGTACTTTGAGACATGTATGGTGTCAATGGCTAAGCTGGGAGGTGAGAGGTCCTGTTTAGAGTCACATAAAGAGTCAATGGGAGGAGATGGGTCCTGCTTAGAGACATGTATGCTGTCAATGGCTAAACTGGGAGGTGAGGGGTCCTGTTTAGAGTCACATAAAGAGTCAATGGGAGGAGATGGGTCCTGCTTAGAGACATGTATGCTGTCAATGGCTAAACTGGGAGGTGAGGGGTCCTGTTTAGGGTCACATAAAGAGTCAATGGGAGGAGATGGGTCCTGCTTAGAGACATGTATGCTGTCAATGGCTAAACTGGGAGGTGAGGGGTCCTGTTTAGAGTCACATTGAGGGTCAAATGGAGGTTTAAGAACCAGCTTGAAGTCATGTGGGGTGTCAATGGCTAAACTGGGAGGAGAGGAGACCTACTTAGAATTATGTTGAGGATGAATGAGTGGAGAGGAGACCTGCTTAGAATCATGCGATGAGTCAATGGCTGAAATGCATGGAGAGGTGACCTGCTGAGAGGCATGTGGGGAATCAATGGGATGAGATGGGTCCTGCTTTGAACCATGTGGTGAGTCAACGGCTCAACTGTGAGGTCAAGAGACCTGCCTAGAGCCACACTAGAAATGAGTCACTGAACTGGAAGGTGAGATGAACTATTCAGAATCAGAATCAGCTAGGAGGCAACCGGATGTGGAAATGGCAAAAATGTAGTCTTGACCCAGTAGTCACTGTTACATATGTTATCTTTCTATACGACTATATTGTGGCACAGTGATTAGCCCTGCTGTTTTACAGCTCCAGGACCTGGGCTTGAATCTTGGTCCTGTCAAAGCCTGTACGATGTTGTCATGTTCTCCCCATGTCTTTGCTGTGTTTCTCAGTTCTGGGTTTCATACCAAATATACATTACTGGTCGACTCCTAATTGGCCTAATTTAAATAAAGGGGTGAGTGTGTGTGTATGGATGGGCCTTGGGATCTGTTGACAGTCTGCCCAGGGTTGATACCTTCCTTGTGTTCAATACTGTTGACCCTGAACTGGATTAAGTAGGACAGAAACTGGACGGAGAAAGAGAGACGCTTCAGTATGCAGATGATTAAGCCAGGTATAAGAATAGTTGTGTCATTGAGCTATGCATCAGACTTGACTATCCTCGAGTCTTTAATTAAAATGGGCAAGTGCAGTAATAAGACTTTGGAACCACTGCTTATTGCAAAATGATGGAGAGGTGCCAGTGCTGCCCTGCTGTCCAGCCAGTTGCCCTGTGTTGACTTCATGGTCACTGTCATCAATCATAAGCTTGGTCTACTTAAAGTGTGGAGCATAGGCTGCTGAGAGTCACTCCAACACACAGAAAACAGTATGTATGCATATTTTTTTGTTTCCTTATATCTATTGTAATAGCCACCCTAACCCGGACACAGGTTCAACTCAACACCCGTATTTATTTATAACCAAATGTGCACCAACACCGCAACACATCTGCATGCAGTCCCTTCTTGATGCCAGTCCATTCCTCCTCAGGCTTTGTCTCCCTCCTCCCGACTCTGGCCCTTCAATGAAGTGAGGCGGCTCCTCTTATTCAGGTCCAGATAATACTGATGAGCCACTTGGATCACTCCCAGGCGTGCCTTAGGTCTTCTGAAGATCTCCCTGGCGGCCCCCACGGAACCCAAGGGCTTCACCAAACTCCAGCTGCCGACACGCCTTGCGGGAATCTGTGGTGCCACAGCCTCCCAGGTGGGATGCCCTCTAGTGTCCCAGGGGAGGTATTGCCTCACCAATGTCCTCTCCCCTGGTCCATCCACTCTGTTGGCGTCCTGGCCAGGTAGTGGCTGTGGCCGCCCATCACACTGTGATTCTATGACAATACAAGAGCCATTTGGGTATCGAGTTGTCATCCTTTTTAACTTCTGTACCTTCCTGTAGGCACACACCTAAATACTTAAATAAGTCACTTTCCCATCAGTTAACACTGAACATATTTTTCACAATTTTCACTTAAATCAAGCACACGGATGCTCCAAAGTTTGCCAGCCCAGGACGCATATGTTCTTTTAATGATGAGAGGAAGCTTGCTAGAGAAAGCAAATGTGAAATGTTTGTCATTTGAGCACCCGGGCGTCACCCAAGGTGGAAGCTTAGACATCCTGGCCTTGTTTCCAGGAAGGGCTTCTCTTTCCTTTCGCATCAGGAAAACGAAATCTGGACTGAAAAGATTGAAGGCAACTGACAGAAGGAAAAAGGTACAAAAAATGTAAGAAGAAAACAAGAAAATGTTTTGACAAGAAAAGCCTCTGTAGCTCCTTCATTCCTATACACTGAATCTGTCCAGAAAAATGATTCCAAAAGTGGTGCTTTCAATCGAAAATGTAAGTAATAAGAGTTCAAAGTTCAGATCTTGTTACTTCTACAAGGTTCAGGTTTAAGAAATGGCTAAGTTGATAAGTATTGAGCATTTTAAAGTACTTTACGGCATATTCTTTGGCTGCTATAGTTTCATACGTTTTAGTGCCTTGACTTTCCCACAACCTTCTCTGAGAATAAACACTTATGGAAAAAAGATGAACGAATGACCCCACCTTTAGATAACAATAGCGACGGGTTGGAATGCAAAGACTTAATCTTCCTATGGCACAAGTTAAAAATGAAATCGATAACAAGTAGTGTTAAAGGTGTCTTTGCAGGTTTAAAAAGAAAATGACAGAGCTTCAGAGCTTTGAAATGAGCAAGATAGGGTACTGGCATACTGGAATTAAGGGATATCTGTGGATTTGGAGGACCAGATTGTTAGTTTAGCCAAATGGCTGCACTTGATAGGAAGACTGGAGCTTTGAACGTGCTGGAGGATTCCGATCAGTGAAGGATTTATGCTACATGAGGGGGCTGGAGGTCTGGATCCTCAGGAGTCATGATGGGATGTGAAGACTAGCACTTAAGATATTCAAAAGTGATGTAGGAGTGAAGAGAATGGAGCTTCAAATCATAGCATGACTGAGCAGGAATAGTCAGAAAACTGGACCTTAAGGTCAAAGCAGAGGGTCCTCCACATGAAAGAGCTTTGGATATTCAGGAGTGATTGAGTGATAAAGAGACCAGAGTTTCAAATATTCAGGGATGACTATGGGATCAGATTATGGGTGTTGTGTAGGTGGCACCCTTTTACAGAAACTCTGTGTTCTCGCACTGTTTTTTCATTATAGTTACTGGTTCTTGATAAACTTTTGTTTTAACAATTATTGATGTTAAAGTTAGATTTGATTTGACAATTGGCTTGTGACTAGAAATTTATAAGTGGATTTTAAATAGGTGGTATGCTGCTGTCATTACAAACCCAAATGTTCGCCTGTCTCATCTGCTTTTTGGAGATCAAACTCAGAAAAAGTCACGTGGAGAGGAAAGAGGATCTGAAGGCTGCTTTACATTTACAACATCTGAAAAAGTTAAAGACTCTAAAGTACTTAAATTGAGGTATATGAAATACTCTTCTAGGCATCTGGCACCATAAAACAGAACTGGTGACTAAGGAGCTCTGTTACAACTTATCAGAGGAGCAGATCATCTGGAGATGGAAAAGGCATGTAAACCAAGGAGGATGCCATCTCTCGTGTTCCGGGGAAGGCATCGTCTTTCACCCGGACCTTCCCTCCGTTAGGAGTTCCAACTGGGCCAGAGCCTAAGTCGTCCATCACAGTACATTACAACTAAAACTAAAATGTGTTGCTCAAACATTTAAATACTGGATGTCAGAATTTGTTGTTACTGCCTAGAAAGATAAGTTACATCATCCTGATTAATGTTTGTATTCCACCCTCCGCAAATAGGGAGTCAGCAACAGGCTTGATTAAATGTGTTATCAATACTCCAGTGATGAATCATTCCAGCCTTGGAATAGTGGTGACTTCAACCAGGGGAACTTTTAAAGGATGGACATAATGAGCTGGAGGGCAGCACGGTCGCACAGTGGTAGCGCTGCTGCCTCACAGTTAGGAGACCCAGGTTCGCTTCCCGGGTCCTCCCTGCGTGGAGTTTGCATGTTCTCCCCGTGTCTGCGTAGGTTTCCTCCGGGCGCTCCAGTTTCCTCCCACAGTCCAAAGACATGCAGGTTAGGTGGATTGGCGACTCTAAATTGGCCCTAGTGTGTTTGTGTGTGTCCTGCGGTGGGTTGGCACCCTGCCCAGGATTAGTTCCTGCCCTGTGTTGGCTGGGATTGGCTCCAGCAGACCCCCGTGACCCTGTGTTCAGATTCAGCGGGTTGGATAATGGATGGATGGATAATGAGCTGGAACTGCTTTATTTAAATGCTAAATACCTTTAAATATAAATCTATGCCACAACTGGTCAGATCTGACCACAATATGATTCATTGCACTTCCATCTACAAGCCTGTTATTGAATGGCAGCAGCTATCTTATCCTTATTCAAGCTAGACATTCTTGTGTGTATTTGGGGGTTTCTTATTTGTTATAACATTTATATTCTATGAACTTCAGTAAAGTCTCTATTTCCTCTAGGGAAGAAATAATGTTCTATCTATCTATCTATCTATCTATCTATCTATCTATCTATCTATCTATCTATCTATTATATAGTGCCTTTCACATCTATCTATCTATCTATCTATCTATCTATCTATCTATCTATCTATCTATCTATCTATCTGTCTATCTATCACTAGAAATATACAGAAAGGAAACGGGCAATAGTAAATCTTCATGAATCAAAGATTTATTTAACAAAAATTGAAAAATCCAAAGAAAAGCTCAATGGAGCAAAAAGGAGCACAGGAGTTGTCTCAAAAGGTAGCTCCGAACAAACAAGTACTCAAAAGAAAATCCAGTAAATCAAACCCTTAAGACTGAGCACAAATTAGCAGAAAACCAGCCATAATAAATAGTAATACACATGAACCCCACAGTAAATTAATGATCTCCTATTCCTTAGCCGTCTTAGCTCATATATATTGCCACAGAGAGAGCTTTGGGAGAGGGGATATTGGGGGGCCCTGCCTCCTGCGGCTCCTTATGCAAAGAATGAGGAACAGCTTGGTAGTTTAACAGACAAAACATAATTATAGAATTGCAAATGAAATCGATTGAAATAGCAAAAAAAAAAAAAACAAACTAAAAACAACAGTGAAACGTAACATACATTAAATTTAGGCTGATATGTAACACCTGGCTTACATTTACTGTATTTCATATTTGTTATTTATTAAATTTCCTTGTCTCTGTTCTCTATTTTCTTTAACATAAAATGCTTTCTCTACTCTTACTTTTTAAATGATTGTGTTGATATTGGTTCATTTTGTAAATGGATGTTCTCATATTGTATTTTGTGGGTGGTACTTGAAGAGGCAGGGTGACCCCGACATCACCACTCCAGAGACTCCTTCTGCTTATGTAGGTCAGAGCTGGCAGAGCTCAGTTGTGGTACTTTGCAGGTTGTTTGAAGTTTTAGTAAGTGTTGTGTTTCCTTGTTGGATTTTGTGGTTTTGATTTTTATTTCCTCGGTTTGTTGGAATTCTCGTTCTGGATTATGTAGTGGGACTTGTTCAGTCAGGACTGGTAACTCAGGTGGCCGTAACTTTCGTTGTTGTAGTATTTATCTTTTTAAGCCAGGTGTGATGCTTGCGAGTAAAGGAGTGGTAGATGGCAAATACAGTTGTCTCTTTTCTGTCCTTCAGTTATAAATGCTTTTTTTTAAGTCCTTTGATTTTACAGTGACTTGCTGGCTGCTTTATGTAAGATGTTTCATCAGTCGAAATTGATAAATTCCAACGGTCTGGTTGATTATTAGTTAAGTAACTTTTAACAAATCATGACATATTATTTTCATTCATTTATTCATTTTCTCAATCTGCTTTATCCTGAGGAGGGTTGCGGGCGAGCTGGAGCTAAACCCAACAAGCATAGGGCACCAGGCAGGAGCAACCCCATGAAACATGTTAATCTTAAAGTCCCCAGCCATAATTTCACAAATTCTTATCAGCATATACACAATGATTAGATTATCCAAGTAAAATCATTCTAATTGTAATAATGCCTGTTCACTGAAAAAAGTACAACATTGATGTTTTTCATTTAATGTAAATTTTCTCTTTCAAGCAACTTAAGATTAGTCATTTAGTGTTGTAGCTTGAAATATTTGGTTTCAGATTTCAATCAAAGTAAAAAAAAATGTTTGCACCAAAGTAAGTTATGGTGGAGGGAATAAACATAAAAATCCTATTTCAGTTAACCTAATATTTTCGGTTGTTTGTGTGCTGTGTTGGAGGGGCCATTTGTATATTCTTCCGGTCGAACTTTCCAGAGTGCTGGCTTTCCAACTGCCAGAAAAGAAGAACACTTTCCCGAGTGGAGTGGACGTGGCTGTACAGGTCTGATCATTTTCAGCAGCAGACTTTTATAATGGAGGATTTCTGGTAAGTAACCCTTGTGGTCTGTGGCCGGCTTGTCATCCCGGCCAATACCCCCAGGCCGCAAGGTGGAGCTCTCCCTGCAGCATGGAGGTGCACCGAATACCAACAGGGAATCATGGACAATGGAGTTTTCCTTTACAGCCCTGCTGGATACCACAGGGGCCAATAGAGGACGCTGCAGGGAGGCCCAGAGAGTCGTATGTGCCCTATAACCCGGAAGTATGTCGTAGGCAAAGCGACAGGGGAAATGACGTACTTCCGGGATGAAGAAGAGGACTTTTTATCTGACCCGGAAGTGATAGGAAGTCACATGAACTGAAGGATTGGAAACACTTCCGGGTCAGGGACTATAAAAGGACGATCGGAAATCCCAGACATCGAGCTGAGGTGGGTGGAAGGGTGGCAACGCGTCTGGGAGTGGAAGATTGGTTTATTCTATTGTGTAATTGTATGAGTATTGTGGAGAGGAGGGTGCTTTGTGCACTTTTATTAATAATAAAGTCAACTTATTGGACTTTTACCTGGTGTCTGCCGTATAGTCTGAGGGTTCGAGGATGATAGCGCCGTCTATCTGTCACACCCTGTTTCTCAACTGTTCATTTTAAGTATAAGAACTTGTAAAAAAACATACTTTCAAGAAAGCTGTAAAAACATTTAATAATTTTTTGTTGTATATTTAAGATTTACACTGCAAAATGCTTGTTTATTTGCGCTAGATTTTTATATAAATGTAGAAAGAATTGCATTGGAATGTGCTATGTTCATAATATTTATTTTTTTTTATTAATTTTATTACAATCCATACATAGCAATCAAGTTTTTACAAAAAGAAGAATTATGCTAAGAACAGATCGATCCCCACCCCTGAGAGAGAGAGCAAGCCAAACAGCGTTAAATTTAAGGCTTGTAAACATACCTAAATGAATAAATTCTCTGTGCTTTATGAACTTATTTTAAAATATTACTGATTAGATCCTGCCACGTTTTGAAAAAAGTCTGTACGGATCCTCTAACTGAGTATTTAATTTTTTCCAATTTCAAATAGTATAACACATCAGTTTCCCACTGACTTAAAAGAGGAGAGTTTGGGTTCTTCCAGTTTATCAGAATAAGTCTGCGTGCCAACAGTGTAGTGAATGCCATCACAATTTGTTTGTCCTTCTCCACTTTAAGCCCCTCTGGAAGAACACCAAACACATGTTCATAATATTTCTAATAGCATAAAAACAGGTTATGACCAATAAACCATTTAAAATTGTAACAACTTAAAAAATAGATTTACTTCAGTATTAAACAAGTGAATTGCACCCAATCACTCTAAATGATTTGCCTCAACTTAAAAATTGTGGGTTTAATAAGATAAAAAGAGTTATATTGGTTGAGATTGAAAATATTAAGTGTGAATCCATCCATCCATATCCCAACCCGCTGACTCCGAACACAGGGTCACGGGGGTCTGCTGGAGCCAATCCCAGCCAACACAGGGCACAAGGCAGGAACCAATGCTGGGCAGGGTGCCAGCCCACCGCAGGTATTAAGTGTGAATCATTACCTTAATTATTTTAAATTGAATGAAGGTTATACTTTTTACAGTCTTCCAGCATTTTCATTTTACATTCGAATATCTTCCAGAATCCAACACTTTTTTGAAACACATTGATAAGATCAAATGAGCTCATTTGCGCTTGCCTGCTCTTCCAGTTACAGAACATTTTGATTATACAACACAGACAATGTCAGCTTTCCGTTATGAGCTTTGGGCACACAGTTTACAGTATATACTTTGTAGCTGTGCTATTATGAATTAAAACTGCATTTCCCAGCAGTCCCTGCAGGGGCTGTTGGGGTCAAAGGTGGCCAGAGGGGTTTAAAAGGAGAGCAGGTGTCCAAAGGAAGAAAAAAGTGTTTTTTGTTGTATTTTTGTGGGTCGTTTACCTGTCGGACTGCCTTCTGTTAATTAAGTCATATTTAATCACTGTGTCCTGGGTTGTATTCATTGTTGGGGTCTGGATCGTCTGTCTACCTGTGTGCTGAGGACTGATTGTGGATTCATTGGCTTCCCTGCAAGAAAAGGAGCGCTCCTGAATCATCCATTCATCTTCACCCTTCTAGTGTCTACTGGTAGGACTGTTTTTTCATTCCCTTTCAGCGTGCAGATCTCTGGACTCACTATCGTCATCTTTCATTTCATCCGGTGTTGTTTCCATGGGCTTTGCTGGGTGGATTTGTTTGTGTTTATGTGTTTAATGTAATATCACCATAGGGGTACAGGGGTGGTATTATTGTTTTCATTTATATTATTTAATTTCATTCTATTCTTAATTGTCGTTAGTTTCAGTGTGCTCTATTTTGTCTCTGTTTTTGAGTGTGGGCGGGTTGGGCCAAGGCTGGGGGTGTCCCTGGGATCTCCTCTACAAAAATAAATACAGCCAATTCCTGTTAATCGGACGACATTGGGGCACGATCATTTTGGTCCTAATAACCGGCTGGTCCGATTACACGAACATGCCCTATACATGTGCAACCAAGATGGGACGTGCTATAAGTAACATATTAAAATGTCATTATGACTTTGATTGTGCTTCACACGCGCATGGCGAACGTACAAACAAGAACCACGTACAATGTACATGTATGGTAGCTTACAACTTTGTTTATTAAAAAATAAATCTACAAATTCTTCGAAACAATCTACACGACACTCAGCATGCGAAGCACAATAAAAAAGGTTACATTACCAAATTCCAGTCAACGTTTGAAGATCTTGTCTAGTCTGATCTGACGCATTTTGTTGACGCACTGCACTTGTTTACGCTCGACTTCATGTCTCCGGCTACTGGGCGGTCCATTTTAGGAAAGAAAGGGCAGGCATGTTCTCCCCCACTGATTTGCACTTGGTACAAATTTTCCGACTTCCTGACCTTTGATAAAAGCATAAATTCTGCTGGGGAGCCCAGGGATCCTCCTGATGTTGCTGATCCGCTTTCCGCGGGTGACTTGTGGCTTCTTTTTCTTATTCTCTGTCACGTTCTTTGGTCCGATTAAACAGAATTTTGGTCCAAATAAGCGAACAATATTAGGCTTATGTAATATGATCTGTTTCGGTTCTTTAGGATTCGGTCCGAATAAGCGCCTGGTCCGATTAACCGGTGGTCCAATTAACCGACTGTAAATCACCATCATATTGATGGTGTGAATCTTAGCGGCACCTGACTGCTACAACTTTATTATTAAACAATCCTAAAATAAAACCTATTTAAAACAAAACACAAAAGTTAAATATGATGAGCCATACTGTAAAAACACAACTTTTTATCTGCTTTGCACCACAAAAAAACAAATCCTTTTCTGAAATTCCAATAATTGCAAACCCAAGAATGAAGTGCAATTTCAAAAGACAGAAAAAGACAATCAGGTCAGGTCAGTTTGTGCTGGGGGACATGCCCTGGTACAGCACATTGCCGCACGCACCACACAAACAGCTTGTAATCATGTTTGGCATCCTCTCAGGTAGACACGCGTTCCAGTCCCACTCTCCAGAAGTGACCACCTATCTGCCGCAGCCAGGAGTTACATGGGCGACCCCTTGGCCTGGTCCAGCCATTTGGGTCGTCAACAACGAGGATACTGCAAGCCAGATCACACTCATGGAATTGCACCACATGAACGTAGTGGCGTAAGTGACGCTCCCTCTCAATGCAGGTAATGTGCCTCGTTTCAACACAAAGTCAAATCAGCGGTATTCAAGGATTCTTGGAAGAGTCACAATACTGAAGGAGTCCAGCACTCACAGTACCACTGTATAGGCCAGCCATGATATCCAGCAACTTTGGGGGGATCCCATGAAGTAAGTCTCAGGATGTCCCACAGGGCAGCTCGGTCCAGTGAATCAAACATTTTCGCATTTGCTCTCAATGAGTACCTTCAGTGCCAGGATGTGGTCGATAATAGACTTCTTTGGTGTAAAAACAAACTGTTAAGGTCGCTGATGGGTGAACAAGTGACCACAGATCCTATTGAGGACGGCCCTAAAGTGGACCTTACCCAACACAGAGAGCAGTGTGAACCCCCTTTAGTTGCCGCAATCCAGGTGATCAAACTTCCCTTTCCAGATAGGAATGACAAGTCTCGTGTTCCAGTTAGTTGCGATGATGCCATCTCTCAAACGGAAGCAACAGCCTTACCACCACCTGGAGAAGTTCACCCCAAATAACACAGTTCCCTGCAGCTTTCCCTGCTCTCAGCTGGTTCACCTCCTGTGCAATCTCAGTGATATTGGATACTTCACAGATAATTGGAGGATCAGCCTCAAGAACCATAGACCCTGAGATGTAAAAATGTCCTAAATTGAGGATCAGCTTTAAACAGCTGCTCAAAGTAGCCAGCCCAGCGGGTCACAATTGCAGCATCATCCGTAAGGACCGTTCCATCACCTGCCCTCACTGAGATTCTCCAAGGTAAAGATTTGAATGTACGTAATGCTTTTATTCCTCTGATTCTTCTTGAATACTCTCAAAAAATACAATTCATCAAAAACAACTCAGGTTAACCATGACAAACCACCGAAGAATCCGCTCCTTAGCCTCATAATATATCTAGCCTAAGGGAGGTCCTTCAGCTTTGGCATCAGGATGGCCCCAACTCTTGGGGGGCTCCACCCACAAAACACAAAGAACACAGGATAACAAGTAATACATAGATTGCAAAAAATAAATGAAACCAAACAAATATAAATGAATATAACAAACACATGAAAAATAATACTTTAAAATAACAAAAGAAAATAGAGAATGAAAAATAAACATAAGCCAGGGAGCACACCCATTACTGAGACATGACAGCAATAAAAACAAATGTTTCCCTAACACTATGAGCAGCACCTAAGGACGGCATTGCTGTGACCGTTATTGTTCTCTGTATTGATACAGGGTCTTCCATTGACCTTGATCCCAATATTGTGTGCCTTCTGTCTTTACCATATTGTATTTCTATATCCCAAACAGAATTCCTCTTGAGTGCTCTTTTGTCTTTTCCATTTCTGCACATTTTTTTTGTTGCTTGAGGTAGTGAGTTTCTTGTTCTGGCTTTAGTAGCACATTAGTTTTTCTCAGCAGTAGCATCAGGAGGACCCAACTGACAGTCCAATCAAAGAGATCACAGGAAGCAGAGGGTGATGGTGCGAAGAACTGACTGATGTTAAGAGTGGTGTACCACAGGGGTCAGTGCTAGGGCCTCTACTATTTTTAATATATATGTTTAAATGATTTAGATAGGAATATAAGTAACAAGCTGGTTAGGTTTGCAGATGATACCAAGATAGGTGGATTAGCAGATAATTTGGAATCCATTATATAATTACAGAAGGACTTGGATAGCCTACAGGCTTGGGCAGATTTGTGGCAGATGAAATTTAATGTCAGTAAATGTAAAGTATTACACATAGAAAGTAAAAATATTAGGTTTGAATACACAATGGGCGGTCGGAAAATCGAGAGTACACCTTATGAGAAGGACATAGGAGTCATAATGGACTCTAAGCTATCGACTTCCAGACAGGCTTCAGAAGCCACTGTCACACACGTGTGCATGGGAGGCAGCTGAAGGGCTTGAGTGACGGCAGTTCTGAGGCATGCTGGCAGAGTGCACTGACTCTTTTTCTCTCTTTCCTGCAGACCGTTCCCGGGAGATTCCATCTGGCTCTCTTGACGTCATTTCCGGGACTGAGCCAATGGAAGGAGACCTTACCGGCTCCGGCCCCTGTGATGTCATGTCGGGCTTGAACCAATGGCTAAAGAACATGGGCCTGATCATTATGACCTCACTTCCTGTTTTCCCCTTTAAAAGCCTGTCCCTCTTCCCTAAATCCTCAGTCTTGTTTTGGACTCGTTTTATTTTCATAAAAAATGACTTTGCAGCCAGGATACCAGATTATACAGGCGGCTGCCCCAAGCCTTTATCTGAGTATGTCTCATTATTGTGACACCACTAAGAAGGCTAACAGAATGTCAGGTTTTATAGCGTCCTGATGTGTGGAGTACAAGTCCAAGGAGGTTCTGCTCAACCTTTATAACACCTGGTGAGGCCTCGTCTGGATTACTGGGTGCAGTTTTGGTCTCCAGGCTACAAAAAGGACATAGCATTACTAGATAAGGTCCAGAGAAGAGCGACTAGGCTGAGTCCAGGGCTACAGGGGATTGTGACGATGCAGGTTCGCTGCCTGCTCCCATCATCTGTCCGGGAGCCCTTGAAACCAACACCGTCGGTAATGTCACCGATGAGCACGGCAGTGAGACATAACAAATGGAGCAAGGGGATGGTGTAATAGTGCAAAGTGCTTTTATTAAAATCAACAAAACAAGTGTCCAAATAAATAAAGTGCAGTGCATTCAAAAATCCCCCAAATAAATAATCCATTAAAACATGTGAAAGGTGGAGGTTAAAAAAACACAGGAAAAAAAACAATCCTTTAAAACGAGGTTAAAACAATGCTGGAAGCAGACCCTTTAAAAACAAGCAGGTGTCTTCTTTAGGGCGGCTCTCCTGCTTCTCCTGTCTGAGCCCTGCAAACAGGAGAGTTGCCCTACCAGCAGCTGACCTTTCTACTGTCCGGTTCCACTGGTCTGGAGGCCTCCTGATTCCTGGCTTCGGTTGTGCACTCTCCAGACTGAGACTTGGCTTCCCTGGTGACCCACGTCAGGGAATTCACCGCCCAAGCCTCTCGACTCCCGCTGCCTTCTCGGCCTTTCGTGGCCAGCCATCCTACTTGTGGTCACTCCAGCTACTTGATCACTCAGCTGGAGCGACCACTTCTTTCTGCCCCACCGAGTGTCGGCCAAACACCACTACTAGGCTCACTGTCCAGCTCCTTGCCTGCCTGCGAGCATTTGCTCGCTCGCTCACCCTAGTTCTCTCTCCACCTTACTGCTTTCTGCTTTCTTCCTCCTGCAACCTCCGTTTCTTTTTCTCTCCCCTTTAGCCACCTCGTGCTTCTGAAGAGGACGTGGCAGCTGTAGCAATCAGCAGCTCCTGGGAACAACTACGGATGTGGACGGTTTCTCACCTGCGCACCACGAATCCCCCTGGAACTGCTTCAGCCACTCAACCACCACGCCCCCTGAGCACGGCGATTATTTATTTAAAACTGTCCTTTTGACGGAAGCTGTGGATCCGCTATACCACAGGGATGAATTATAAGGAAAGATGAAAAGAGCTGAGCCTATACAGTGTGGACTTGAACCCAGAGACAGACGGACATCATTAGTTCACCCAACACACCCTTTATTTACAATATTTACAGGTTCAATCAGTGCACGTCCCAATGCCTCTTGCACCGTTCCCCCAAATGTTCAGGCCACACAGTCAAAATGCCTCTCTCTCCTGGCCGCCTCCAGTCCTCTCTCCAGCTCCGTCTCTCTTCCACCCGACTTCCGCCATCGACTGAAGGGAGGCGGCCCCTTAAATAGAAACCCGGATGGGCTCCAGCTGCTTCCCGGCACTCCTCCGCAGACACGCCCCAGTGTGGCGGAAGTGCCGGCTGCGCACCCGGAAGCCGTCCGGGTGTCCCCTGTCGTCTTCCCCCCAGCACTTCCTGGTGTGGCGGAAGTGCTGGGCTCCAGGGATATCCAGGCACCGGGGAGCCGCCTGGCGGTCCCTACAGGGCTGGGCTTCCAATCCCTTTACCCGAGGCTTCCAACATAACCATGGCGGACGCCCCCTTGCGGTCTGGAGGAGGCACAAGCCCTCCTCCGGTCCTCCTGGGCGTCCCCGCCGGATGCCACAACAGTTTAAGCAAAAGAAGACTAAGAGGTGAAATGATTGAGGTGTTTAAAATTATGAAGGGAATTAGTCCAGAGAATTGAGACTGTTATTGTAAAATGAGTTCATCAAGTTGGAAACTTGTTAAGGGTAAATTTTGCACAAACATTGTGAAGTTTTTCTTTACACAAAGAACAATAGACACTTGGAATAAACGACCAAGTAGTGTGATAGACAGCAAGACTTTAGGGACTTTCAAAACTCAACTTGATGTTTTTTTGGAAGAATTAAGTGGATCGGACTGACCAGCTATGATGGGCTGAATGTCCTGTTCTTGTCTAGATTGTTCTAATCAAACCACAAATTACCTAACTAACAGAGACCTAGCACTGGAGGAAACCTGTCTGTAAAGGTTTACTGCGAGCAAAAATATTTGCTGATTATCATAGGCAGTGTAACAAGGCGCTATATAGGCACCCGACCCAACACAGATAGACACGGAGGCACGTATAAAAAGCACAAAGTCTTTATTTTTCTTCAGCTGTGGGACACGTCTTCCCCGTGCCACACAGCCCAAACACAGTCCCAAGGCACAACAAACAGCACCAACAATCCTTTCTCCTTGACCACCACTCCTCCTCAAGCTTAGTCCTCCTCTTCCCGACCCTGGCTCCTTGAGTGGTGGTGGCTGACCCTTTTTATAACCCACCCGGAAGTGTTCCAGGTGCTTGACCACCTGGTCCTAATTGCACCTTCGGGTGGGGCTGAAGATTCATCCAGCCAGGCTGCTGAATCCATGCAGCTCCCCCTAGCGGCCATCCGATCCCCCAACCAGGCTGTGGAGGACTCCATCTCCCATGGAGCCCTGCGGGTATTTGGGGAATCACCTTTGGCCAGGGAGGCTGCCACCAAGCGTCCCGGGGGAGGTACTGGACTGCCCATGGTGGCTCCCCCAGAACACAAGCAGCAGGGGCGTCCCTATCCGGCATGGGACCCGGCTGTCCTTCACAGCAGCTTCAAGTTAATTAAAAATATAATTTTAGTTTGACTGTACCATGAAGTAAGTAATTTGGAGAAATGTGAAGTTTACTTCCATTGAATCCAGTGTGTTTAATCACTTAATGATGCTAACATCATGCATTAGTTTGTTTTCCTGCTGATATTCATTTGTACCCAGGCTCTGATGCACTTTATTTTAGTGTCCAGCAATAGATTGATGAATTCTACTTGCTCGGATGCCTCTTTTCCATTGCTAATATGTCCTGGTGGAACATTTCAATGTGTCCTGCACTGACTACACCAATATTAACAAAGAGGCAGCCCAGGAGTGAATGCAGAAAAAAAACATTTTATAGTTTTGTATGCTAGAAGCATGTTGTCAAACAGCTGGATGTAATTTGGTGCTATCTAGTTGCCAAGAAAACCCTCAATACCATCCATGAATATCTTCCAGCCCCACTAAAAGATCTTAAATCAACTTGTCATTGATTTGTGAACCAATAAAAATATATTCCTTAATGCAATACAATACCATTTATTTTTGTATAGCCCAAAATCACACAAGAAGTGCCGCAATGGGCTTTAATGGGCTCTGCCTTTTGACAGCCCCCTGATTCCTTAATCTTGACATCAGTTATTCCTGTTATCCCTATATCAGATATTAAAATTCTTCACCTTCCTAATTCATTGCTATCGCAAAACTTTTCATCAGTCAACGTTTTATGAAGTGGAAGTCAAAATAATTTTGTCAGGTCAACAAGTGGTTTACTTACCGCACTTTTTTGCCCTGGAAAAAAATGCTTATTGAGCGACCAGTTCTTTTTAAAGTAATGAGACTCTTATCATGGCTGGCTTATTCACAAATGAAAAAATAGAGCTTGGTCTATCTGCCACTACTTTCAGATCACCTCAGATGTTACGGATGTAGTTATTTTACTGTATATGAAAGCTTATCATGTGAGAGGAAATTACAAAATGAGGTGATTGCAATAAAACGGTACATGCTAGGAACATATGAAGGTGATTTTTGTGACCAGCAGGCCAAATTTCACTAGATGCTCCCATTTGTCCATTGTAATTAATAGAGAATTTAAACATTTTCTGACATAAATACTAATTAGAACAATTTTGATGAGAACAGGCTGCTCAGCACGACAAATCTGGTCAATCCTACTCACCTAAATTTACCAAAGTATTAGGACCTGACAAAACGCAACACTTCATAGAGTGTTTACCTCTTCTGGTGGCATTAGATCACGGGAGAGCTCCTATTAGGTGAGAAGACTAGAAACTCGATGGAGTGAGAAGTCAGCCACTGTAACTCCATATCATAGGAGAGCCATTTCTAGATAAGAAGACTGGAGTGTTTGTATTTAAGTAGATTTAGCACAGTCCCGTCATTTTAAACAAATGGAGGCGCCATCTCTGTCCTGCTTTACTCTGGGTCCATTTGAGCAGTTGCACTTTTTATGCAGTCAACCGCTAGGTAACAATGATAACATGAATTCTGAAGACAGCTCATCTCCTGGGCACTTGTTGACATCAGCATGTTGGCTCATGGGATAGCAGTGACGGTGACTATAGTTTTATACGTCTGTGTGGGTATCCCAGAGATAAGAGAAGAACCACAAAATGAACATGGAGAGCCTTTCCCTCAGCATTTAATTAAGAAGCCCGACTTGAAAGCTTGTTGCTTCTGGTAACTCATCGGTAATAATAAACAGCGCTGTTGTGGGAGTGTGGGAGGCTTGCAGCTGAAGCTTTTGGACTGTGATTTTTATGTGACGAGTGATCAGCTAAGGTACCATTAAGGACCGAGACCCAATGCCACTACAGGCAGGACTCGAATTTTCTTCTCATCTAGAAATGGCTCTTCTATGATATGGAGATACTCTCTTCCAACTCTGTCTAGTTACACTCAGGAGTCCTTGACTTGAATTATGAAGGGAAAAAAAGGCACTGTAAGACCACCACTAGCATCCCATTTCCATGACAGAACATGGCTCTGTGACTGACAGGTGCCATTCATCCATTTCAGGCTCACCTTATAAAACCAGTGATGTGAATAGATCTCCCATTTCAGCCTGTGTCACTTCACTTCCCAGTATGACTCTTGGTTTCCAATGTGGCTCCTAACTGGGCTCATCACGGCTAGGGCATCAATTTGCCAAAAAATCACATGCTTGTTTTGTTGTTCCTCTGTACTAACAGGCTTATGAATACAAATATTTGAAACTCTGAACTGATTTTGGAAGAAATGAGGAAGATACCACAAGCCAAATCATTTCTAAACGCTGTGTTCCCTGATGGCTTATTGCCAGTTTGGCTTCGGTTCCTTAGCACTAAGTCTCAGAGCAAAGAAAAGATTAGATTAGATTTGCTTAGGTGGCATGAAGAGCAGGATTGTGAAACCGAGGGTTGTTTACTGCACAGAAAGTGTGTAGACCCGGCCCTCCTGGAAGTAACCGAAAGTATTTACCGAGAGGGACAACTCAGACTTTGAGTAGGTTTCTCAGAAATGCAAACACACACACACATTCCCCGTACTGAAAACTGGAAAGAGGGCGTTTAGGGCACATTGAGAGCAGAACAGAAAGGATGTGAAGCAGACGTGTGGCTTCTGGTTAAGCAGAAGAAAAAAACTTGTTTTTGAGTTGTGTTACCTCAGGTTGCCGTCTGACCCTATCAGATGTCTATCTTCAGCCAGCTTCAAGTCACTTTCTGTAAAATGAGCTCCTTGAAGGCGTGCCAGCCTCTGATGGTTTAACCTCCCAGAAGTCTACCCCCATTTTAGCAGCTTGTCCTGCAGTTGATTCTTATCCTCTTGCAGTTTTACCTCTTTGGAGTCTAATCCTGGTTTTACTTATATGCTGTGAAATCTTCTTCCATATGAACATTGGTGTTGTGCTCCCACAGAATAAGTGCATGAAGCTCAAAATAGAAAAATATTTATTAAATAAATAAAACACATGAAGAGAAGAACAAAGGGATAAACACTAAAGTAACAACTAAACAAATCAGACCCTGCCAACGTTCTGTGCCTACCTATGTGGGTTCAAATCTCATACAGTATAGGGAGGGATTGCCAGGCAGGTGGCTCGATCACTTGCCTTCGTTAAAAGTACTGCAGCATAAAGTCCATCTGCTCTGTTCTTCTCTGCCAACTCTGGCCTCTCTTCCCCCTGCCAGCTGAGTGTTTGCCACTACCTGTTGCTTGTAGTCAGGTGAAAGGTCACCACAACAGAAATATCAGTCTAGAGCTCTGTTGTAATCTGATAACATGTCCACACATTTCCACACATTTATCAATCGTTTTTCTATCCTGCAAAATATTTATCATGACGGTCACGTCACCTTGGTGTCATTTTCTTCTTTCTTCTTGTTGGTGCAGCCATCTGGTACTTGGTCACAGCCATGTTGTTTATAGGAATAGCCTCTGTTGCTACTTATGTGTGCAAACGTCACCATGACGGGCTTCATCATCAAACTTATCTCTCTATTATTAAAAAAATCTTGGAAGGCTTGAAAGGAGAGGATATGTGATTTTCTTGGAGACACTTAAATGTCCTGCGAGACAAGGCAGTGAGACAAAAGGACAGCTGCTGTACAAACCTTTAAATGATCGACGTGCAGCACAACAAGCAGAACATACAGCTCGGCAGCAGCAAGCCAGCAGCTGATCCAACCGCATCTCTTTAGTGTGCGTTCAAACCCCCATTCACAACGTGAGCAGCAGAGATGCGAAGTGGCTGGCGTGTAGCACGCCCGGAGGGGAATAGGAGTGGGCAAAGCCCCCTAGTTTCTACTTAACATGGTGGCACAGCAAGGATCTTTATCCAAACATTGCATTCATTCAACAAAATGAACTTGTTGGTATTAAGTGTAAGGGTGAGAGCACTGATATTGATGGTGTCATTCTTTACTGGTTTTAGTGATTTTATTTTCTGTTCTATCTTCTCTCTATTAGTATTTAGTCCCTTTGCAGGTCCCTGACCTCATCTATGCTTTGTCCTACTTTTTGGCATTTTTGTTAGTGTTAGAGAAAGCACTTTGAAGGTGCTAGGTGTTAACATATGCAGTTTCACAATGCCAAAAAGGGTGTCAGCACTCCAAAAACAAGCCAGGGCGCAGGCCAAAATCCTAACTGGTTTGCTCATCAGTGGTTCACTTGAACTTAGCCAGGCGACTAATAATATCTACTGGCTTCGGCTGCAGAACAAACCAAAAATAGAGAGCTGGAAAACAACTAGAAAGCCACAAAAATATAACAAAACCCTCACAAGACAAAGGGTGATTGTAAACCCTTGGTTTATATAAAAAGGGCTATCAGAAATCAAAAGGTAGTTCTAAGCAAACAAATTCCAAAATTATATCTAATAAACATCATATTTAAGAAAGATTGAGAATAATCAAAAAGCAGAGAATCCAAAAACAGTCAATCGTAATTACAAATTCCGCAGTTAGTGAATGATCTCCTGCTCCTGAGCCTTCTCGGCTCACACACATAGCAAGAGTGAGATCTCAAGGAGTATTGATGGAAGGGTGGCCCTGCCTCCTGGGGCTTCAACTACAAAGAAGAAGAAACAGCAGAACATGTAAAGAGTCCAAACATCAAGTGCAGGATACACAACTCAATATCAATAAAGATGGAGAAACGTATGCAGCCAGAGATCTGTGTGTTTCACTACTAAATTTATTAAATAACTTGCATAATAACATCAGCTGCCTGCATCTCAAAGACATCATGGTCCTATGTATGCTTTGTTGAGTCAGTGTGCCTTTTGTGTCCTAGGGGATCATGATATGTTCTGTGCAAGTGGCACTTCTGTCTCCCCTTCTTTAATGTTGTTGCTTGGATATGCATAGAATTGTCATGTTCTTTGTTGAATTTAAAATCATTATTAGTCTTTACCTTCCTCTATTTTCTTTTCCAGGTCCCCCATCTGATCAAAGTCCTGTGCAGCCACCTGTGATGTTTAAATTAATGTGGATATTCCACTTCCTACAAGACCCACTTCAAGATGAAGCCTAAAAACAAACACTAAGAAGCTACTTAAGAACATTTGTGTTAGGTAGAATGCCAAATGGGGGTCTAGTGGTCTTTTGGCCTCTTAGTCTGCATCCAGCCCTCCAACTTACAGGGAAAACTTGGGGATTGGTAGAAGGACTGGCACTCCAGCCACCGTAAAAAAAACCTGACATAGTTCCATTGTGGTGCTGAGGTGTCACGCACTGCATTCGGTCCCAATGCAGGTGGTTCGTTTTGTGGTGGGTGTGACAACGCCCTATCAGGGCATGCTCCCAACCTCCTCCTCCTCCTCCTGGACATCTGACGTTATCATCAGACTTATCTTAAGACACTTAAATAACAGTTTTCTATTAATTATGTATCTATCTTATGTACTGTAAGTGTTTGTTACTTTCTTATTTGTGTTTATTCATTATTATTCTTCTCTAACTTTAAATTGGTCTTCTTTGTTTGTAACTATTTCTTTGACATTTTCCAAATCCCTTTGAGCTACATCCTGTATATGAAAATGTGCTCTATAAATAAATGTTGTTGCTGTTAAATGGGACCCTCCCAGGTACCCATCTCACCCCTGAAAATATTCTTATTTTTGCATTGAGATTATCTCTAGTGGTCCTCCCAGTGCTGTTCTTGAGAGTGCTGCTCAGCACCGGCCCTGTCTTCCTTAGTTCTCTCCAGCTTGCGGTTCCCTAATTCTCCTCTGAGTCATCACAATTTATAATCCTTTAAACTCTGCAGCTACGCCTCCATATTCCTGAATCTGAAATATTTCAGATTCCCTTAAATAAACTGTCATTAGTCTTGTTTTAAATGTCCCAGCAGTCTTTTTTTTTTTGTTGGTAGTTACGTACGGCTGTCCTGAAGTTTTGCTTCCTCTAATTCTAATTGCTTTGGAATTCAACATCCAAAAGCTTTATACTGTTGAAGTGTGAGCCTGTTAAATCTCATTATCCTGCAGCTTCAACTCCTGTTATCCTGTTGATCTTAGCATCACATATAGTATATCTCCTTGGATTTGGATTCATAACAGATAGCCGTGTTATTCTGAAATACTCACTTTGAGGGTGGCACAGTGGCATGATGGGCAGAGTCACATTGTGTGGATCATGGCTTGATTTCAGGCTTCTTCTTCATTAGATAGATAGATAGATAGATAGATAGATAGATAGATAGATAGATAGATAGATAGATAGATAGATACTTTATTAATCCCAAGGGGAAATTCACTTAAAGTGCATGCTTTCCTCCATGCTAAATACGCTTCCTCCCACTGTTCAAATACATGCTGCTGGATTAACAGCCACATCCAAACTGAGTCTTGCTCTATATCCCCCCTTTTTTTAGACAAGCCTAAGTGTCATGCCTTTGGCCTCCCCTTCGCTGTTTGTTTCTTAGCCACCCATGTTTCCATTTTCTGAATGTAATGTTTCTATTGTAGAATTTCAGGAGCCTCAGCCTATACCATCAGCATTGTGTGCAAGGGGTCATGCCTTTCCACCACAAAGCACACTGACATATGGGGCTGTATCGGGGTTAAAAATGGGCATCCCCGGGATGGCAAACTCGGGGGGATGGATGGCCCTCCCCCTGGAAAGCCAAGTGACATTTTTTGTAATATTGTTGTCTTTGCATTAATGGATTGGACAAGAATTATTACCACGGCAACAATTGATTGCTCTGCATTTCTCAATTTTGTAATTCATCAGAAATTTTGCCTCCACCCTGCAAAATCACCTGCTGATGCCCATGACTTTACCCATTATGTGGTAATAAGACACAATTTGAATTCTGTGTGATATTTTAATACTAGGTTGTACTTTGCCCCCTGCTCGCTTCGCTCGCCAGCCCCCTGCCTGCACTACACACTAGCCTCTTTGCGGTTCTGCTGCTCGCGTTTGGGGATGCAGATGTACAATTTAAACTGATTTTTATTTTCATGAGAATTGTTACATATGCATAATAGAACTATTTTACATTACAGCAAGTAATTAACCATATTAAAAAAGAGTAAAACATAATAATTTGAAAGTAAATTATGTTTCATGTTGCCTTAGAGTTATTTGTTGCGTAATATGATTTCATTCCGTTTGGCTTTGAAATGAACACGTAAATACTTTGTAAACTTTTACTTTTACTGAAAAACTTCAGTAAAAACATTTTTTTTTAATTAAATTTTCATCAATATCACATTGAATTTTAATTCTGTGTTTGGACTTACATCGTGACAATGCAACATATAATTGCCCGTGATTGAATTTCGTTTTTTTCTCTCTATTAAATAAAACAGCTTTTTTGAACGTTTGACTCTGAGATTTCTTAATTGTCTTTGCAAAAGCTATTCTAATGGAAAACTGTTAACGTTTTAATATGAATGGCATATCAAGATCTCCTTTAGTGTCTAATGTTATCCACAGAAGATGTACTACATTACCTTTCTTGGATACATCCTTCTTTCTACAGTAATTCGTGTGGTGGAACACCAGATGGGGTTAACGGTTGTATTATTCAGGATATTGTAAGTTGTTGTTTTCCACACGATC
Source organism: Polypterus senegalus (assembly GCF_016835505.1). Taxonomy (NCBI): domain Eukaryota; kingdom Metazoa; phylum Chordata; class Cladistia; order Polypteriformes; family Polypteridae; genus Polypterus; species Polypterus senegalus. The sequence continues at coordinate 9,329,351 of NC_053167.1, forward strand.
ACCACCAACTGTTTCAGCTTTGTCTATTGATATGCATTCAACCAATTTCCCGTGTAACCGATGGACAATTTTCGCGTTAATTCGTTTGACTTCATGGTTTCTCGGTGCTAGGATTGTACATGTACTCATTTTTTCTGTTGATAACCCTACGTGATGAAATTCTTCAATATGATTTGCACATAATACATCTTCTTTAATTGGGAACTTAAAGTGAGGAAAACGTTAAAATGTATAAGAACTGAGAGAGCAGGAGGTGTGTCTGTCAAAAGCATTCACATGAATGAGAGGTGAGATTACCGTGTGCGTGGTTGAATATGGTTGAGAGGAAGGTGTGACTTGTAAAAATCTTATGGCCAAATTCTCATCTCGCGGGACTTGAAAAAATCTTCCAAAATGTTTTATCTCGTCACAGGATTTTTTTTTATAATAGAAAGATATGAATATAGAATTATTTAGATAAGATGCAGTTTAAAAAATAGCTTTTAGGAAAAAAAGATAAAGAAATCAACATGGATAGGATGAGCAAGTGTCTTCAAGGGAGAAAGCGGTCTGAAGGCTAATGGGAGTATGCAAATAAACTAAAGAATAGGTTGATGGGATATTTGTCAATACCAAAAAGCATCCTTAAGCATGCAAGTATATAGTGTCATGGTTCATGCTTTAAAATAAAGATTAAAGGGTGTGTTTATACTTGTATAAGTTATAAAATAAGGAATTGTGGCCTTTCCAGTTAGTATAGTTATGTAGATAGGTGTGATTTGAATAACATGAACAATCAATAAGTTATCAGTTACTGATGTTTTAGCATGATGCAACTATTGCTGTTTTCCTTTAAATCTTATATAACCAGCCACCAAGGCACTGTGTAAAAGAGAGCGTAAAAGCATTTCAGGTTGTTTGATTGTTAGAGATTCTTGAGGTTCTTCAGACTTTGTCTGCTGTTAGCGTTTTTTGGTTTTTAAGAGACAATGCTTCTTGTTTGACCCTTCAGAGGATTTTTCAGGTCCTCTCTACTTTGAAAATTTGCCCCTTGCACGGTCACATCTGTTCTTCTGGCTCTTGTCATAACTGTGGAACTCCCAGAACTCTGTAGGATTCAAGATTCTTTATTTGTCACATGCATAGATATACAGGACAACACGCAGTGAAATGCATCCTGATCCGCTTATCAAAATCTGTGCAAAGTTAGAAGAATATCAGTTAGATTAACAAAAAGTCATAGATTGAAAGATAACAGTATAGTAGAACATAATAAATAAGTAAAATTAGGTGAATAAAGTAGAATTAAGTGTTAAGGTGCAATAGTGCAGTGATTATTGTGCAAAACCAAAATTAGACAGGTGCACAGTTAAATGACAGACCGATTCCAAAACAAGGTAAGGGTAGACGGCATGGTAGAACTTACAGTCCAGTCTAAGTATGTGGAGGATCATGGATGAGATGGCACGTTCTGATTTAACAGTCTTATGGCTTGAGGTTAGAAACTCCTTCTGAGTCTCTCTGTCCTGGCCAGGATGCTACAAAACCTTTTGCCTGATTTTAACAGATGAAACAGGCTATTGCTGGCATGAGAGGAGTCTTTGATAATCCTTAGAGCTCTGGTCCTGCATCTTCTGGTATAAATGTCCTGCATAGACGGTAGACCTGACCTGCAGCAGCGTTCTGCTGCACAGATCACTCTCAGTAGGGCTTTATGGTCCTGAACACAGCAGTTTCCAAACCAGGATGTAATGTTCTGTGTCAGGATACTTTCCACAGCGCCAGAGCAGAAAGTCTTTAGAACCCCTGAAGAGACCCCAAACTTCCTAAGCTGTCTGAGATGGTAGAGTCTCCACTTTGCCCTTTTGGTCTGAACTTGGATGTGTTCAGACCATGTCAGGTCCTCAGAGATGTGAACCCCCAGGTATCTGTAACTGCTCAGAGTGAACTACCTGACACGAAGCTGCTTGTGTGACATGGATTTGAATTGCTTACAGTGGATGACTTCATCCATTTTAACTCCTAGTTTTTGATATGGTTTGTGCCCCCCACAAATAAACATGTTTACATGAAAAAACTATTTTTTATTGTATCAGTTAAACAACCCTGTGTTTACTGACACTAGTAATCTAGGAACACTGGGATGTTCTTGCCTAAATCAGGTCCTTCAGGGAAGTGAAGAGGTGTCTTACTTTTGAGTCGTCCCAGTGATTGAAAACCTGGTGAAGCAGACTGTGAGAAGAGTGCAGCCAGTCACTGCTAAGTCACCAGTATTGCAGAGTGTACATGTAAAACAAGGCTAAAAAGCTAAGGTACAGTGTAAAGCCATTTCTTCTTGCTCTCCACTAAAAAAGAACCTAGTGTAGTGGCTTTCATGACAATACAACAATATTCGCGATAAAATGTGAAATTAAACTAAATCATTGAGCATATCTTTGGCAAGAGAGAGGAAATTAGAGTACCTTGAAAAATTCAGACAAACAAAAGAAGAACATAAAAAGACGATAACTGGGTTGTGAAGGAAACACAAGTCCCTGAAGATGTGAGACACGATGCTAAGAACTTTTACAGTGACCCTTGTCTCTAGCCATGCTTCCCAATTACAGTTGCCTGGAAACTGCAATTACTTGGCAGTGACCTGTAGTTGTTTTAGACTTTTCTTATGGTGTATTTAATGCTCATCATGACTTTCAGATATGTCTTTGTGTCTTTGTTTTCTTTCATGTGTTAAATGTGGGTTTTTTACTATATTTTTGAATTGCTGTTTTTTTTTTTTTCACTTGCTTTGATTTCCAACAATGTAGTTTCATGGCAGCTTTTATGGATTTAGATTTTATGGATTTAACTACATGCTCACTTACTCATTTTGGTTACTGTTTGATCTATTTGGACCTTGCTTCTTTGTTCACTGATATAAATTGTAAGATGGATGCTATATTGCGCCCCGACCCGACACAGATTGGACACAGGAGGCACGTGTAAAATAAAACAAATACTTATTTTTCTCCGTCTGTGGGCTACGCCTTCCACGTACCCACAGACACAACACAGTCCCAAAGCACACTAATAACACAAAAGCACTTTCTTCTTCTTCACCACCACTCCTCCCAGGCAACCTTGTCCTTCTCCACCCGACTCTGTCCCCTGAGTGGTGGTCGTTGGCTCCTTTCATAGTCCACTGAGTTCCTGCTGCACTTCCGGGTGTGATGAATATGCTGCCCACACGGGCTCAGGAGTTTCCAACTCAGCACTGGTGTTGCCTGTGGGACCCAACAGAGCTGCACTCAACTCCAATTCCCATGGAGCCCTGTGGGAAACCGAGGCACCGCTCCAACCCGGTTGGGGTGTAGCTGTTCTAGCGTCCAGGAGGAGGTATTGCATTGTCCAGGGCTGCTCCCCCTGAATATAGTGTACAGGGGAATCGCGGCTGGGCATGGATCCCGGTCGCCTGCCACAAAATCCATACGTTACACTTGTTGGCAGGTACCATGTTTGATTGAGCGTTCCATGCTCTTCATGTGACAGGGATTTCACCCATGAACACGGAAGAAGATCTTTCCTAAAAGCCTTTTAGCACTTTTACACCTACCCCTTGCTATGTGTGTCCTCATTTGCCAAGCTTATTTTGGTAATGCTATTGAAGGTGGCAGGTTCAAGAGGCTCCCAGAGGGGACTGGTAGTGTGGAGCCAACCTGCACCATCACATGGCAAAGTTAAGCAATGCAAAGCACTCAATGCTTCACTGTGAAGCTATAGCTGCTAGCAAAGACATAATATTAAGATGCACCACTTGGGTGACAATCACCAGCTGCTGGCTCCGTAGTAGTAAAGATCTCTTTGAAATTGTCTGACACCAGAGGCAATGAGATTAAGCAACTGATTGCTCTCTGACTCAATGTGGTGTGATGTGACATGAGCCTAACTGAGCTGTGTGAAAAGTCAGCAATTCAACTGGTGTATGAATACTCAGAGCTTCAAACATTTATAGAATAGCAGAAATACTGAAAATACAATTTAATTATAGTTTCACCAAGGTACCTCCATAGAAAATTCATTAAGGTACAGACAGGCATACCTGAATGAAATTTGTCACCCCACTATCCCCTAGTCAACTCATCCTACCCATGTTATGATTCTGAATACTTTAATATTTCAGCTTCTGTTATTGTTTTCCGTTATTAATAAAAGCAAGTCTGCTGTTTTTTTTGGTTTTTTTTTATGGGTATCACCATGTTGAGATGACCTTGAGTTGACGTTGTTACGAGGTGGTTTTGGTTGCTAGCACATCTCCTGGAGTACATTAGTTAACTCAAGCTATGCGACAATATAAATAGCAGCACATCAGGTGCATCATCTTCTAAGTTTGTGGAGAAATCTCTTGTGTGTTTTTGTTTAGCTCTTCTGTTTTTGATTCCCTGGTTTCTGATTCTTTTCTGTGCCTCATTATTACAATTCTTTGTTTAGCATTTTAGTGTCAGAGAACTATAAAACAGAACTGTGGTTTCAACTTTGGCTTCGGTTTACAGTTCCTTCTCTCCTATTTCTCAATATGCCTTCCTTTCTTAAGGAAAGTGTAACAACCCCCTAGGGCACAAATATGAAAAGCACACACTAATTCATACCAGGTGTGGGAAGCAGCCCGGACACAGACAGGTAGACATTGTTTAAGCACCCAACACACGTTTATTTACAATATTTACTAGATGACGCACACACAACCCAGTGTCGCAGCACCAATCACCCCAAAGTCCAGGCCTCTTCAAAATGCCTTTGCCTCTTCAGGTCCGCCTTCTCTCCTCCAAGACTCTGTCCACTTCCACCCGACTCCAGCCATCGAATGGAGGGAGGCGGCCCCTTTTTTACACACCCGGACATGCTCCAGGTGCCTCCCGATAACCTTCCGCCAGCCCTCCCATGTGTGGCAGAAGTGCCGGCTGTGCACCCGGAAGCACTCCGGGTGTCCCTGGTCTTCTTCCCCTAAGCACTTCCGGGTGTGGCAGAAGTGCTGAGGGCCAGGGCTCTTCAGGCATCCGGGTGCCCCCTGGCAGTGACCATGGGCCCCTATAGGGTTGAGCTTCCAAACTCTGTTCCCGTGGTCCCCATACCATTCAGGGGGGCTGCCATCTCGTGGTCCAGAGGAGGCATAGTCCGTCTTCCGGTCCTTCTACCACCCCCAGCCGCTTGCCACACAGGTCATGTTAGAGCTGCTAGCTACTCCAGCAAACATGTCCTCATGAGGTGCCTCATCCTGCTGGACCTCCATTACCACCTCTCTTTCACTCATTTTAGAGGTCTTTATCCCATGTATTCCAAAGCTTATTTTTTTATCTTCTTGATATTTCATCATACTTCTTGAAAAAGAAATTGATTTCATAGAGCTCTTTAGCTGAATCCTCCTGGCATCGTGCTGGAAAAACGCAAGACCAGCGTCTGATAAATTATTGGAAGAACTTCTTTTATAACTTACTTCTTTTAAAACTTTCAGCTGCTCACATTCATTTCTCTTCTCCATTCTCAATATTGCAGTTATTAAAAATTGCTCATTTTGATTGAATCGGAATGTGTTGGCCATGCTGCTTGCTTGCACTTTTTAACTTTTTACTTCAGCCATCTCCAAATGGGTTGGGGTATAATTATTAGGTTTGGGGAGGCAGCGGTGGGATGGGGACTTTATTCCCCTTTTAATGTTATACTTTATTTATTTTGTTTTGCTTTTTCCTCACTTTAAAAAAGAATACTTTTTTTTTACAAAAAAAAATCATATAAATTTGAGGGTAATCCTATCATGTCATGCCATTTTCTAACTCGCTTAATCCAGGCCAGGGTCATGAGGGGGCTGGAGCCCATCCCAGCTAGCATAGGGTACAAGGCAGGAACAAAGTTTATATTTATATTCTTTTTTTTTACTCTCTTAAAGTGTAATCTTTTTAGTTTATTGGTTTAAAGCTTTAATTCCATCCATTCATCCTTCCATCCATCCATTTTCTTAATCCATTTATTCAGGGCAGTATCACGGGGTAGCTGGAGCCTATGCCAGCAATCATTTGGCATAAGGCAGGAGCAAAACTTGCCCTGTGCCCGGTTCTTAAAGTCGTTGAACCTTCATTCCATAAAGTATAATCCTTAAACTGCCATGCATATTTCCATACAAGGAAATGACCCCGAAAAACCTTGATATTCAGTTAAATGATTCTCTTAGAGCTTAATCTTGTGGGATGAATGAGGCGTACATCTTTACTTCAGTGGGAATGAACCAATTAGAGCTGTGCGTTAATCTGTGGGTTTACATTTTAAGATTCCAGAATCCTATAGAATGACTTCCTTGTAGACTTATGTTGTCAAATCTCAATAGCTTGTACGATTATTGCTTTACAGAGTACTTAATCAACTCTTATACAGCTGTAATATGTTTCTATTAGATCCACTATCATTGATGTTTCCCTCCAAGTGATCGGATCATGTCAGGCCTCAAGTTGATTTCCTTGGGGGCAAACCCCGTGAGATGCCTTAGTGATGTCCTTTACAACAATGAGATTGAACCGATTAGCTCTCATTGGCTTGCAGAATGGTTCACATTGTCACGCACGCGCGCATAGGGAGCCGCGCATAGACCCGAACGTTAGCGTGAAAGTTCCGGCCAAAGGGGAAAAGCGGGGTACTAACCTTTCTCTCTTTATTTTCCACAGAAAGAAAGAAGCAACATCGCCATGAAAATGCCTAGGTTCCACAAACACGCCAGCTACTTCCGCATTCTTTTCCTCCCTTCCGTCTATCTCTGATGACGTCATGGCTCCCATCTACCGCCTCGGTTCCTTCCCAGCATTCCTCCATCAGTTCCAGTCCCACTACATAAATGTTCCCCACTCCACCATCTTAATTGTCTGATATATGTTGTATGACATTTCTGACCTGTTTATTCGATATTTGCAAGACTGTACAGTATACGGGGCCGGACAAACCCCAAACCTTTATGCTGTTTTGCTTCTTTATTTACAACATGTTTAGATCCCAGGATGCCATGCAATGACCTCCTTGGCGGTTGATCTTGTCAGATCTCAGGAGATTGCTTCTCGAGTCTTTTGGAGGCTGATCTTGTTAATATATGTACTCGAATAAAGCTGTAGTTCCTAGCAGTTTAATTGTTAGACCTCTATCATGGATGTCCTGATAGACCTTAATATCCAGAGAAATGTCTTGCTAACTGGGATAGGCTCCAGCTGCCCTGAAGCTTTCCCTGGAAAGGTGGATTAGGAAGACAGCTTTGCTTGCAGGAAAACCAACTGAAATTTTAGCAACATGCATATTTACCACAGTAGACCAAAACTAGTTTGACCTTGGTGGTCTACGGCCAACTTAATGTAAATCCCACAATTCTATGGAACAATTCCCTTTGAGGCTGACTGTCAGATCTTAGTAGTTGTGTGTGTTTGCACTTGAAACCTATGCTAAAGCTGCATAATTTCAATTTTTGTTACCTCGGGGTGTTGTTCAGTTGCACAATTGCTGCAATGAGAGGCTTCTAAGTCACCGAATGTGTGCTGCAGTGGCAAGCTATGAGACGCTGGCATTTAAATAACCATCATATGGTGGGGGTTGATGTGAACTTAGTTTTGTCAAGTTTCACTTGCTTGTATGGAATGTTACTTGCTTTTAATACATTCAATAAAATGAGAAACAAATAACCGCCATAATGTATTTGTGCTCCTAATTGCTGCTCTGCTTTCAAAATTCTTCTCAAAGGTATATTAGAAGGGTGTAAGGAGCCCAGAGTACTTTTCAAGTAATGGACAATTAATTTTCAATGCAAAGAATAAATTTAAAAAAGCCACACTAGGGAAATAAGTAGTGGATTACTGCATTTTGTTATGGGTTACTGCTGTGTGTCCTTGACCACTCTCCTCAGGTTCGGCCTATATTTTATACCGTGTCAAACCACAGAAAGAATCACTTCCCCTCCTGAGCTGGAAGTGAAGCTGGCAATGACCCAGAGCTGATCTGCAACGGTGTCTTACAGGGTCCGTGGGCCTCAGTCTAATAGAATGACTCAGAATTGAACTGCAGGGGAGATTTGTGTTCCTCTTCTCTGTCTTTGAAACCTGAGAATACAGACCTTCAGTTTCCTGGTGACCTCCACCTCTTGGACCAACATGGGATAGCAGAATACCGGAAGATGTTTTCCTCCTTTCTCACTTTGACTCTCTGTCTTGTCTGAAGTTCCTGAGTCATCATCTTTCATAAAGAAGGAGTCAACTGGAATTCTGCAATGTGTGGTTAGTTGATTTGTTTGAGATACTGGCATAATCCATCCATCCATCCATCCATTATCCAACCCGCTATATCCTAAACACAGGGAGTCTGCTGGAGCCAATTATTGGCATAATGTTTCATATTTTGGTTTTAGTCCTGTTTATCTGACACTCCACCAACTGACAACTGACTAACATGTAATGCTGCATAGTCAGTTTGGACAGAGAAATTGACTCATCAGCGTGACACATAGTATCCTCCGGTGCAATGCCACACTCAGCAGTTCATCAGTTAGACAGATTTGGGCCTAACAGGGGAGCACAATGAGAGACGTCTGTTCAGCATTAAGAGGGGATATTGCCCAGATTGGGGCTAAACTGAAAGGCAGAGACTTTAGGCCGAGCTATCCCACAAAAAGAAAGTGTATCACAACATATTATTCAACCAATACCGGCACGGTATCATGTGTGGTCCATTTTGGGGCAAAGAGAAGCAGCACCTCATCTTATCAGTCTGACATTTACGTCAAATCTCACAACACAGAGAATGGCCTCCATGTGATTTCCCTAAAAGTAAATTATTACAATTTATTACAATCAGAACTTGCAACATTCCTTAAACATCTGTGGGAGTGCAGGTCATTTACGGTCAGTGTGTGTGAGGCCAGCATTCCAACCCTGAGGTTATTTTCATTTGTGCCCTGTGGTAAACGTGCACTAGCTGCTCAGAGGTTATGCAGCTGCTGCTTCTTGTAGAAGGGATTGGAAGGACTGCCTGAACAGAGCCGTAGTGCCACCCTGTGGGCAGAAGGTCATATTGCATTGTTGCTCTCTTCACTTTGGGTACTCTCTGGTTTCTCAAGAGGATGTCTGCACAAGACAACAGTGGCGACAGGCTCTCTGTCTAGGGAGCTGTAGCACAAGATTGACGTTTTATCTAGCCTGTTATACTGTTTTTCATTAAACTCCTCTGGACCCTTCTGCCCCTTCCAGCTAGATGTGGGTTACCATGTGGAGCCTATGAATCTCAGAAGTGTTTCCCTTTAATGGACAAAAGGGGTATTTTTTTTACACTCTTGTTCCTGGTGTCATTCTAACTTTGTTTCCTTCCAAGATTTAGAAATATGAGTCAACCTGGAATGTTACTGATACACTACTTCAGGAAATATTTGAAGCACACTACCTCATGAAGAAAAAAAGAGTATTATGAAGGACCTCAGCCATTACTTCTTTCTCCTTAATTCTGACAACTAGCACTGGCATCAGTGCATCCAAAATCAGTGTCAATAGCCATTCGTTAAGACCAACATGAGAATGCCAAAAGGGCGTCAGAACCTCAAACTCCCGAAAAACAACTGCACTCCACACAAGTCCCAGGTACGAAAAGACTTTTTTAATTAATGAAGTACTGTACTTTCTGACAAGACCTAATCAGCGCAAGCAAAGTTGTTTGCGTTCTTTCTCTTCTTTCTCCTTCACTCTTCCTGGGTGAACTTTGTCCTTCTCCTCTCCTGTCTCCAACTCCCTGTGATGAGGCAGAGGGCTTCTTTCTAAACAACTCCCAAGAGTACTTCAGGAGTCAAAATGAACCACTTACAGGTCAGGTAGAACCTCAATAGGACAGGGGACCCTTATCTCAATAGCTTCCCCAAACAAACCCAACAGGGTAGCCCATTAGAAGCATAACTCCCATGCTGCCCTGTAGTTGTCCAGACAGGGGCTTACCAAGAAAACTGCTTCCACTCAGTGTACTGGGGACCCCATGAACATGGGAGACAGCCAGCACTGTCCTACACTGATTTCCCCAGGTCCCCAGGTCTTCCTAACTGGGAAAGGGAATACCAATCATGCAGTTGCAATGCCCCTCCATCCATACTATCCATACATAACAGCCTACTGTCTACAAAAGGGAACTTTTTTGGTCATAATATTGGTAAAAATATTAAATTAATTACAGTTGTGTAGCGATTTTCTAACCTGCTCAGAGCACTTTACATGAACAGTGGAGAACCACTTCAACCACCATTAATATGTAGCATCCACCCTGATTATGCAATGGCAGCAATTCTCGCATCAGTATGTTCAACACACAATATCTATTAGGTGATGAAGGGGTGAGAGAGATAGTTAGCCAATAAGGACCAGGGTATGATTTGGGGTCCAGAATGACCAAGCTGTGGATGGCAATTTAGCCAGGACATGGCCATCCATCCCAGATATCTGGACTAATTAGATTAGATTAGATTAGATTTCCCCATGAGGAAATTCAAAATTAGGGTTAGGGAACCATCTATTCCTGCTGGGTGTCCAATCTATCCATGTCTTCTGTCACTGTATATATGCATTGTTATGTGCATGCACATGAGAGATGGTTTAAGGATTCTGGTAATTACCCACTGAACCAGGGGTTGGCGCTGTGGTCTAATGCCTTCACTGTTCCTTCCTCTGAAGAACAGAAGACTGATTTGACTTCCATTTTTTGCCTTTCTGGACCCGCCCCTTCTCGCCAAATGACTGTATACCTTGGGAACAGGCCATCTTCTTCTCAGTTCTGTTCTGGACTCGTTGTCTGGAAAGCCATCTTCACAAATTATTGCGTAACATGTTGTGTTATTGTGCATTCTTTCAAATTATACAAGGTCTCCTTTTTACAGTACATAATTTATTATATGTTGGTGCATCTGTGGTCTTTTGTTGATAAACTACTATCCGTAGTCTTTGTGAGACAAATAAAAATGTACTTGTACCACATACACATGTCAGAACAAATTAAAGATGAAATATCATGTGCAGGGAGATTCCAATTAATCTCTATTATTAGAGCAGTTCACAGCCACAGCCTGGCTGGTGAGTAGCAGTCTGCACTAGCCATTGACATGGGTTATGTTAAGAGGCTTGACTCAAGTACAGTAGCACTTATAGGGGTATTGTCATGTATACAAAATACTGTCAAATTCTTCCAACATGCACCTTTTTTGCCACTCTTTGGCACCATGATGAACAAGAATGTATTTACACAATAGTTGAAACTGAATGGACAACCGTATAGTTTACAGCCCATCACCTTAGCCACTAGGGTGTAAACTGATTAGTTTTGTCTTCCCACTCAGCCAGGACATATGGAATATTAATTTGATGTCAGAGGGGGGACATTTTTGTACACTGGGTCATTCCATTTCTCTCTTAGGAAAAGAAACATGCAAATATTACATTTAAAGCCCAGCAGATGAACAGGTAATAGGCACCCATTGTTGGCAGTGGGGGCAAGAAGTTAAAAGGCTGTCTGCAGATTGTAGGTATTGGCTGTATTGCAAAGGTGTCACCATTTTGTGGAGATTTACAAACAATACCACGTGTGATAACCGAACTGCTGCTTCCTTGGAGGATCCTGGATAATCCAGTTACTGATTGTGTCAGGATTGTTTGTGTAAGTATTTGCTGTCTTGCAAAGGAGTCGCTGCTTTAAATTCTGGCCTTGGAGGATGTCTGTATTTACCTGACTTGGAAATATTGGTTTCTAATCAGCATATCGGTACTTATTCATGATTGGTAACAATTCCCTTTTTTAACTTGTGTTTTCATTAATTGTTAAACCCAGGAAATGCAGATGTACCATTGTTTAATCTGATTGTCCAGAGCTGATAATGGCAGGGACTGAAGTAGATAAAAACTCCTGGCAGCAGAAGGCAAGGAGGGACAGTCCACTGAGAACAGTGCCAAGACACTTGGACAGAGCACAGGGGCTCGTAGGCAGACAAGGGTACCTGCCTGGCTCGACGTGAGGCACAAGGACGGCAACACTTACTTCCAGGGAGGAAGAGACAGCTCCACAAGGAGACGCCAGTTGTGGGTCTTGTGAGAAAGGGAAGCCGCATGAAAGGACCGAGCAAGGCTGGCAGGTGAGAAGTGAGGCGTGCCTAGATCACAGCAACACAAGGAGCCCAGAGTGGAGAAAAAGAACGACGAGGAGACGTTGACAGGGATTCCACGATTGGATAAAACTTCTGTTGTGAAGCGAGTGTCCGGTGCAAAGAGTGCATCCGTGGACAGCTGAACGACTAAGTGTTGGGGTAACACAGTGAACAAACTGGACTTTGCACCACCACAGGTTGAATCATCCAATTCTTGTTTTTAATGGACTGTTAGAGTGTGGACTGTGTGCTTTCCTTTCTGAAAAAGAAACTTTCTTCATGATACTGTTTGATTTGGTTTATGTTCATTTATCTTTATAATGTACTTATTACTGTCTGATGTAATAGAAGTTCCTGTTGCTTTTCCTGAAATTACTGTTGTGTCTTTCATTGTGTGTTTACTCACCGCCCAATTTAAAGAAACCTGTCTGCTATTATTGGTAAATTTCAGGAGTTCCCAGTCTCTTAATAAAACTGGGTGGCGTAGTCGGATATTTAATTGGTGTCTAAGTTAGATTACCTGTAAGTCTGACCAGACACCTGTCACGTTGACGTTTAGATGATATGCAACACTTTCAGAAGAAAACACTTTCAAGAGATGATAAAAATATCCCAGACATTGTGCTAAGGCACATCAGCTGCTACAGCCCACACAAATGCAAACATTTACGTAGAAACAGACTTTCACTTCATGCTCACAAGCTCACATTCGGTTAACATAAACACATACTCCTACAGATGAGTCCAGCTACACATGTGAGGTCTTCCTGTTCACTCTTATTTTAATGTTGTTTCTGCTTACTAAATTCACTCCAAAAACTTAAAAAAACAATGAGCATTTTTCAAGTAAAATGCAAAACTATAAAGTTCTTCTTTAGTAGATACTGTCCAGATTTTCCTGGAAATATATTATCAATATGTTCAGGTTGATGGTCAGTCAGTCCAAAATTGTGCCAACTACTGGCAGCAAAAGCTGCTGAATTCTGCTTGTCTGTCTTCCCCATCGATCTCCTCATTTTCAACTACCAACACTTTTAGCTGCTTATCTACTTCTTCACTGTTACCTCCGCCTGTCCTCCTGTTCTTCTACCCAAGTGCACCCCCTTATTTCTATTCTTCACGTCTGGCCAGTATCATTCTGTTCATGTCTATTCTTTTACGCTTTGGACTCATTCTTTCCATTTCTTTTGAAATCACCTCTGCTCTTATTATCTGTCCCACCAATTTATTCCCTATGAATTTCATCTTCAGCTTACACCCTTTATCTCTTCTCTTCTGCTCCTGCTTGTTCACGCCTGTCCTTTACCTCTCCTCTTTCCCCGACTTTTAGATTTCTCTTTACAACTCTTTACTTGTGGCACAGTCTTCTGCATTTTCTTCATTTGCATTCACCTCCACCCCACTTTGTTCCTAAAATCCTACCCTAGTCTCTTCCATTTTGTCCCCAGGTCTGACCCACCTGCTTCATTCCTTGTCTGCTTTCCTTCACTGCTACTTTTCTTTTCCTTTTCCTGGGCCTTTGTCTTCTGTGCTTTTTTGTTCCCTGACTCTTGTCGTTTTGTTGTTATTCCTTATCTTTCGTGATCACCTCTACATTCTTTCATTTCTGTCCCATTCCACTCTTTTTACCTTTTCTACCTTCATGATTGCCTGAAAATTCTAGTTCTTCTCCTAATGACTTCTGACATATTATTTCCCAGTCCATCACTCTATTTTCCTTCCTACTTACTTCTGCCCCAATATGCCCCTTCACTCTTACTGCAGTCTTCTCCCTTAATATGCCTGGTCTGTCACACATATTTCATTCATTGACTCATCATCATGTCTGCTCTTTTACTTCTTCTATATTCCACCCCATTCCTTTTCTACTCATCTATTTACCCAATTTACTTTCTCTCCTAGTCACTTTTGCTCCGCTTCCTTTCTCCTGTCTTCAGCATTCACTTCTACCCCAGCTGGCCACTTCATTTCTATCCTAGACTGCTCCCTTTTTTACTCTGGGCTGCCCCATTGACTTTCTTCACTTTTGCTGCCTTTCAACGTTTTCCACTACAGTGTTGGATGATGAACACAATCTTAACTTGACCCGAGTTGTTATGGCACATATATAAACAAATCTCTTCTCAGACATGTTGTGGATACACTCACTTTAATTTTGCTTTGCTGTGTCCCAGAATTAAGTAGCCAACAAGATCCTGAAGCATGTTCTAATCTTCTATGCACGGCTGAACAAATCCTACTTTCCAGCTCATTCCAGGTTTTTCCTTTGTCCATAGCACCCCTAGCACATAGTTAAGTGCCCTAGTAGTTCTGCTCAGTTCAAATAACACACGGTGAGCTGACCCACCTTTGTTCCAGAAATACATGGTCAGCTAGGAAGCTACTGTTATCCAATTTATCTGTTTTAAAAAAAGAAGACATAATTGTATCCAGTAGATTCCAAGATGTTCAGGTTTCAAGTTGGACGGATCACAGTTCACCAAGTGAAATCTTCATCCGTCTTCCAAATTAAACAGTCCTTATCTGTCCAGTGTTTGAGTGTCCAGCAATGGCTTTGTCCATCCAAAATCCCAGGGATTCACTTATCACTTTTAGACGTGCTTTGTGTAATAAAGGGAACCTTATTACTCTGGGAAACCCAAAGAAAGGCACACTGAATCCCTCCATTTACAAACGAGTCACAGACTCCCAAACAGCTGCTAGTGCCTGGGCTATTGGAGTCCCTGGATTTACCCTCACCTGGCTGTGAGCCCAGGCTAATAGGACTGAAGCATGTGACTTGCCTCTCTGTTACTGTGGTTGGAGAAGGAAAAGGCCATGACCTTTAACCCCCACTGTAAATCAAAAGTTATTTCACATAAGAGATATCAAATTTCTGTTTATGTGGCAGGAGTTGGTAGTTAGCAGGTAAAATCAGCCACCTCTTCACTTGATTTAAACTTGAAGTCATAAAGGATCCTAAGTAGCATCAGTACTTGAACACAAGGTCCGAAATGAGCTCATCCATCTCTAGCATGCAGCAGTCTGAGAAGTCAAAGTGACCCAGAGAGCTGTGGTGAATGGAGTCATGGTCCTTGTCCAGCGTACATCCACCCTGTAGCTCTGCCCCAGTGTCACTACTGCTGCCAGCATTGAACTGCAGAAGATCTTCACTGGAGTTTAAGGATCTTGATGCTGAGGAGCTGCCAGATATGGATGTTAGCGACCAGCTGTCCACTGGTCCTCCAGACTGCAGAAGGCCGCAATGGAGCATGTCCGAGACATCAGGGTGGTTTCCAAGCTGACAGACTTGCTGGTGTTGACTATGCAGGACAGGTGCTGCAGTCCAAACAAGATCTGTTGGTTGTTCTCCTCCATTCAGCTCACTGGACTTGGCATCTGAGCTGGTGCTCCAGCTGCTCAGGGCATACTGGTCAGAGCTAGTTTTGAATGTAGCGCTATTATTAGGGCTCTTCTTACTTGCCCTGCTGACAGTGGACAGTTTGCTCTTCTTCCGAGGACGGTACTTGTAGTCTGGATAGATGACCATGTGCTCACGTCTGAGTCTCTCTGCCTCCTGGACAAAGGGTATTTTCTTACAGTCAGGAAGGAGTTTCCACCAACGGCCAAGGCGCTTGGAAATCTCAGCATTGTGCATGTCCGGCCAGCGCTCAGTAACTTTGCGTCTCTCAATCTGAGACCAGAGCATAAAGGCATTCATGGGCCTCTTAATATGTCCTTTGGATGTCCTGCACCAGTTTGAGTCCATGTGAGAAGAGTCTGGCCCTGAACCACTGTCTACTTTGGTACCCTCAGATGCCATTGTTATTGGACAAATAACAGCAGGTGCTTTGTTATTGCCAAGCTTCTACTGAATGCTGAAGGTCCATAATGGTTTTATGTATCCACATCACAGGCAGAGGAAGCTTTGCCTCAGGATAATCTAATCTTTAAATTTTCTGGTACCTCCTGTATAAAACTAGGAGTCCATATCTGTCCAAGTGGGTTGCCAGCTTAATATCAGGCACCACCACGTCTATAGTGAGGCCGTTTGCTGTTTGCATGTCTGTCTCAGGGCAGCTGCTTTATTTAGCAGAAGCCCCTCCCCAAGGTGAGGGGGTGGAGAGCTGAATCTCACAAACTTCTCTTTCTCTTGAATAGCTACATGATATTTGAGTTTATTCAGCCACTTCTGAACAGACAACATGATGGCAATCTTCACATTTTCACTAAACCGGAATGCCAGCATTCACTTGAAGCAACTCGAAACAAATCATTACGTGTTATTATCTATGTGGAGACTAAATGACTGAGGGTCTCCAGTAGATGTGTTTATATTCTTAATTAGGAGACCAGATCAGAGTTGCTTGGTGTTGGGTGGTAAGGAGACGGTATCATAATCAGAGCTGGGACAGTGCGCAGGACGGTTTCCTACTGGGAAGCTGGAGCTAGAGCTTGGAGTTGGAGAGAAGTTATGTTCAAAGACACTCTGCGACGGTGGCGCAGTGGTAGCGCTGCTGCCTCGCAGTTAGGAGACCCGGGTTCGCTCCCTAGGTCCTCCCTGCGTGGAGTTTGCATGTTCTCCCCGTGTCTGCGTGGGTTTCCTCCGGGCGCTCCGGTTTCCTCCCACAATCCAAAGACATGCAGGTTAGGTGGATTGGCGATTCTAAATTGGCCCTAGTGTGTGCTTGGTGTGTGGGTGTGTTTGTGTGTGTCCTGCGGTGGGTTGGCACCCTGCCCAGGATTGGTTCCTGCCTTGTGCCCTGTGTTGGCTGGGATTGGCTCCAGCAGACCCCCGTGACCCTGTATCTGGATTCAGCGGGTTAGAAAATGGATGGATGGATGGATGGACACTCTGCGAATCAATGACAGACCTGAGAAGAAAAGAGAGGAGAGGGGTTCAAAGAACCATTGGCAGTCATTAAGGAGAGCAGAGCGAAGTTACATGTGCAGGTAAAAGCCGGTGACACATTACACAGCTTCTAGTCAGAGGGGATGTCCAATCTGACAACTGCATTTGCTGATATTGTTGCCTCAGGAAGTCAAATAGCACAAGTAAGAGTCACAGAGATGACAAAATTCACAACTTCATGAAGACTTTCCAGCACACGTTATCACATCAACCCCTTTTTCTGACAGTCAGTAATGTGTTACCTGACCACGCCAGTGTTGTACAAATGCTTTCCAGGTTATGACAAGTGTGGCCACAATCAGAGCCTACTTTTTGCTTTTTTTTCCTTTCTGTCATGGTATGTAAAACACAAGACATTTGACAGATTAGCCCGTCTTCAAACACTTGCTTCCCTTGTGAGTGCATTGAATATATTGTACTTCATGGTGGGTGCTCGTTGTTTGTCAGCTCTTGCATACACAGAGTCCACAACCACAACTTATGGCAAAATTCAGCCTGCCTAATCTCATTAGGCAGAGTTGCGGACCAGTGGGACTGAGCCAATAAGTATGTCAGACTACATGACTGCTTGTCACAGGAGCATGCCACAACTGCTCCTGACTCGCTAAGATTATATAAAAGAAAATCAAGTCAACCAAAAATCACCAGAAAAATAGTGTAGTGTGGCAGGGAGCTTAGGAGGACATGAGACCAGACTATATAGGTTAGTGAAGAGACTCTCTTCAAGTCGCAATGGCTGAAGTGAGAGGAGATGAGTGGAGACCAGATCAGAGTAACACCTTAAGACAATTTAGAGTCCAGATTGGAATCATACTGGGATCTATGGAAAGGAGTTCAGTGTCACAGTGGGAGTCATTATGGAGGTAGGATCAGAGTCACATGGAGAGTCGGTGATTGAACGTGGAGAATATGAAGCAGATCACAGTTGGGCTAGCAGTTAGTGGGAGTAGAAAAGGTGAAAGTCACGCTGTGTGTCTTTGAGGGGACCAGAAGAGGGTCAGCCTAGGGGGAGAGGAAAGGGTGGCAATTTACTGTCATACTGGGGGTCAATAAGGAGAAGATATCGATCTCATTGTACCAAGTGCTGATTGAACCAAGAGGACTGTGGAACAGTTTAGAGTTACACTTGTAGAGTAAGGAGATTTGCTTGGAGTCCCATTGAGTGTTAAAGGGTTTAAGTGAGGGGAGATGAAATATGGCCATATTAGAGTTGCAGTTAGACAGCAAGGACTCTTTGACTGCACCAGGGGTCAGAGAGAAGACCATTTTAGTATCACAACTGAAAGGCAGCACATGAATGAAGAGGAAAGGAGACGAGAGGAGGTGAAGGCCACGCTAGCAGTCCTTGAGGTCACCAGATGAGAGTGACATTATGAGGCAGTGCATGCACTGGGAGAAATTCAGAATTCCTCTGGAGGCTTGTGAAGAGTACCAGTAGGGTTCATTGGCTGGAGTGAGAAGAGATGAGAGTAGACCTGGTTACAGTCACCAATGGAATCACTGGTTGAATTGGGGTAAGAAGAGAGCAATCCTGAATCATACCTGGACAGTGAGGTGAGGTTATTCACTTGTATGATGCCATGAGCTCTAAATGTCACCAACTGTATGTCCAGAGCATCACTGAAACTCATGGTGGCACTTTATCAAAATTTCAGTTCATGAATGCTTGACATTTCTAGCATTAGGGCCTTGTACTCTTTTACGATGGTGTAGCTCAGTTCATTAATAAGTTGAAGTGCCCAATACCTGTTTTCTTGACTTTGATCTCCACAGTTTTGGAGCATAATGCCTGGATGCAGGGTGTCTGTCGTGACAAGTAGCACCTGCATCTGTGGAGCTACCCAGAATGATGACCAGCATTTACCAAAGTGCTCAATGATTTGTGTCATTGAGTGGCCAAATCTAATAATGCAGCCTTAACCTCAAACTTCCAGGCATTTGTTCTGATCTGGAGACTTGTCTTCCATGTAATCACTTTACCAGAAACACCTACCAACTGTTATGTTATTACACCATGTCATGTCCCCCTCTACTGTATCAAACCATTATGCTTTACCTGACAGCAGCACTTTCACTAGGTCATGGGGCCTTCCAGTCCTGGGACTACCTACTGTATAAGCCTTCAGTCTGATGGTCTCTGCATACCCAAGCACTGTTTAAAGAGCAGTCAGAGTGACACGATAGGACTGATGGGAAATTAAGTGAGACACGCTGGCCAGTATAGAAAAGAAAAACACTGCTTTTGTGCCAGCGACTCCCCATCTTGCCCTTTACAGTGTTTACTTTTTTTCTTGCCACCACCCATCGCAGCATGCAGAGGACATGCTCACGTTAGAAAATGGGGCAGTCGCTGTTGACGTGGGTTGAGCCGGAAACTGAGCTTGGCTGTGCTGAGATGTGGCTGCTGGGGGCCCCCAGACGTGTGGGTTTCGAGAGGAAATGGTTTTAGAAGAGCAGAGCAAAACGCGGGTGTGCTCTCTTATCTCATTCTCTCTTATGCATCACTTGTGGTTCCCTCTCTGAATTCACGGTTTTCTCTTTGGGTCGAGTGTGTGTGTTTTGTTCAGAGGGGAGCACATTTGAGGTAAGCAGAAAGAGGAAGAAGGTTGCAGGTGTTTCCACCCTGTGCAGCTCACAGAAGGCCACAATTTGAGGGGCAAGGTGAAGCAGTATTATATGAAAGTGTCGGGTTAGTTGGCACAGTTCTCGTGTAGCTACGTTTAGGCTTTTTGCATGTGTGTTTTGCCTAGTGATGAACTGGAACCAAATACTGGCTCTGTTGTCGAGACTGGTCCACCACAATCTCTCAGACAGCAGCCATCCTTGCACTCCTTCAGTACTTGTAGTTATAACATTCTTCATTGTTTTGAAAGTAAGTGTAGTCTCATATACGTTTACTGGCTGACACAAAAGCACAGGCTGTGTACCCCGACTCTCTCTGAAACTCCAGCAGCTGCTTGGCTTGCAGGCCTCTTGCCTCTTTCTGTAGATTGTTAAACCTTCACAAAAAAATGTGTGGGGGACAAAGTAAATCTGTAGTCCTAACTAAATTTCTATTCACTGCTTTGCTAGCTGATGCTAACTCCACTCCACATGCACATGGCTACCTTAAACTCGAGGAAATAAAGTCAAAGAGAAGCCTTGTAATTATGGCGTCACCTAGTTTGCAACTGGACATTCACACCACACTCCTAAACTTTCTGCTAATCTTTTAACCTTGGAGTGGTGGTTTAATTAATCCTTTCAAATCCCTTTTAATGTAAATGTTTGGATCAGCGGTTGTGGCTTATACACCATTGTAAGCAGTCACAGTAAACAAACTGACCATTCCAGAGTCTGACCGCACTGCAGCCCCTCACTCATAAACTGCTCATTTTCTTACACGTTGTTGCCTCAAGTTAGAATAATTTAAGTGCTTTCCTTATTTTTCCATCCTCATTCTTCTGCTTTCTGTGGAAGGAGTGACAGATGCATTCAACGTGGAGGTGGGATTACATCAGGGATCGGCTCTGAGCCCCTTCTTATTTGCAATGGTGATGGACAGTGTAAGATTGACGCTATATAGCGCCTGACCTGACACAGATTGGACAAGGGAGGCACGTGTAAAATAAAACAAATACTTTTATTTTTCTTCATCTGTGGTCTACGCCTTCCCCGTACTCACAGACACAACACAGTCCCAAGCACACAAGTAACACAAGCACTTTCTTTTCCTCCTAGGTACCACCACTCCTCCCAGGCAACCTTGTCCTCCTCCGCCCGACTCTGGCCACTAAGTGGTGGTTGCTGGCTCCTTTTATAGTTCACCCGGAAGTGCTCCAGGTGCTTGATCCCCGAGTTCCGGCCGCACTTCTGGGTGTAAGGAATATGCTGCCCATATGGGCTCAGGAGACCCAAACACAGTGCCCGCTGGCGGTGCCTGTGGGACCCAACAGGGCTGCATTAAACTCCAATTCCCAGGATGCCCTGCGGGAACCCAAGGCCCTGCTCCACCCCAGGGAGGGGGCCGTCTAACATCCAGGGGGAGGTATTGCAGTGTCCAGGGCTGCTCCTCCTGAATATCACGTGCAGGGGCATCCCAACTGGGTATGGATGCCAGCCGTCTGTCACAACAGGTTGACAGATGGGAGTAGACAGGATTACCCATGGACTATGATGTTTGTTGCTGACATTGTGATCTGTAGTGATAGTAGGGAACATGTTGAGGAGACCCTGGAGAGGTGAAGATATGTTCTAGAGAGAAGAGGAATGAAGGTCAGTAGGAACAAAATAGGGACAGAATACATGTGTGTGAATGAGAGGGAGGTCAGTGGAATGGTGAGGATGCAAGGAGTAGAGTTGGAGAAGGTGGATGAGTTTAAATACTTGGGATCAACAGTACAGAGTAATGGGGATTGTGGAAGAGAGGTGAAAAAAAGAGTGCAGGCAGGGTGGAATAGGTGGAGAAGACTGTCAGGAGTAATTTGTGACAGACTGGTATCAGCAAGAGTGAAAGGGAAGGTCTACAGGATGGTAGTGAGACCAGCTATGTTATATGGGTTGGAAACGGTGGCACTGACCAGAAAGCAGGAGACAGAGCTGGAGGTGGCAGAGTTAAAGATGCTAAGATTTGCATTGAGTGTGACGAGGATGAATAAGATAAGAAATGAGGACATTAGAGGGTCAGCTCAAGTTGGACAGTTGGGAGACAAAGTCAGAGAGGCGAGATTGCATTGGTTTGGACATGTGCAGAGGAGAGATGCTGGGTATATTGGGAGAAGGATGTTAAAGATAGAGCTGCCAGGTAAGAGGAAAAGAGGATGGTCTAATAGAAGGTTTATGGATGTGATGAGAGAGGACATGCAGGTGATGGGTGTGACAGTGCAAGATACAGAGGACAGAATGATATGGAAGAAGATGATCCGCTGTGGCAACCCCTTACGGGAGCAGACGAAAGAAGAAGAACTCTTCCGCTTTCACTGTTATGCAGATGACACACATGTTTACTTACATACAGGACTTACACAGACATTCCCTACTCCTGCATTGGTTGTCTGCTTGGTCCATATAAAACAATGATTGTGTGGAAACCTTCTCAGACTAAATAGTGAAAAAATTGAGACTTTAATTATTTAATCTCAAGATATTTTAAGGAAAATATTATTAAAAATTTCAGGCTTTATTACATCTCTGCCTGGACAAGTCAAAAATCTTCATGTTATTTTACATCCCACGCTTTCCTTTGAACCACATATTAATAATTTTACCAAGGTAGCCTTTATCCATCTTAAGTAAATCTCAAAGTCTTGTCCTTCTCTTTTAAATGCTGCAGCAGAGACCCTTAGTCTTTGTCACTTCATGACTTGATTATTGTTGTTTCGTATCCCTGTGTGGAGTCTAAACAGTGGAAAAGGTTGTTATACATTTAAAACTTTGGGAGTATATTACTCATACACTTCAAGAATGACGTTGGTTACCTGACCTTTCTCACATCCAATGTAAACTTCTCCTTCTAGTAGTTAAGGCCCTTCATGGTCTGGCCTCACCTTATCTGTTTTCCATTACACTCACTTTGGGTGATAGAAGCTTTTAGTGTATCGGGCCTACAGTTATGGAATGCCTTGCCTTTGTAGCTTTGTATTTGTACCTCACTTTCTGTTTTTAAATCTAAAGTTAAAACTTATCTTTTTAATATCGCTTTTTGTTAACTATGTGTACATTTCGGTCTGTTCATTGATATGTTTTAATATTTTATGCCAATGGACAGTGTCCTTGGGTATTTTGAAAGGTTCTTTTAAATAAAATGCATTATGATTATTATTATCTTCACTCCATCTCACTTTTAACTGAATCTGGCACAGGAGGGTTTAGTAGGATTGTGATATTGGTGATGTGTACTCCAGGTGCAGTGTGGACCACTCATGTTATGTCTCTGTCACTCATTCTTGCTTACTCTCCCTGTCTCAGAGTTTGCACAGCCCACAGAGAGTGCAGCCCACTGGGAATTATTCCATTAACTTCAAAAGCCAGGTCATCTCTGGCTTGGCCACAGTCCTCCAACAATCTCCTTCTGATCAGATAAAAAGCCATTTTTCAAAAATGTGATACAACAAGACCAGTTCATGAATGTACACAAGAGGACAAGGTGATCTATCAGTTGTGTATCAAAAAACAAATGCAGCAGATGGGCAATAAGCCATTTCTGCTTACGTTTATTTGGCATCTTTTTCCCATTTCTTATTATCTGTGACTCACATTAATGGATTCCTATAGGAGGCCTGGGACTGTCCTCCCGTGGCACCAAAGAATCTTTGCAGCCAGCCCCCAGGCCTTGAAGAGCTGAGATCCATCACACAGACATCCTTCCATTGGCTGTTTTTAATTATAACAAACACAAAGTTCAACTCCTACCACCGAGGCAACTACTACCATATACAGATAGAGGTCAGGGACATTTAGTCTAAACAGACCCTACTCAAGACTTATGGAAGTGGCTGCTAAAAGCTGTAGTCTTAATGCAGGCTGGGTATCTCATGGCTGCATCCGTAGGACCCAATGTTGGACACCAAAGCTAAGGGCAGCTTTCAGACTGAAGAAGATGGCCTTCAGGTAAAAGCTGCCTATGGGATCTCATGACTTACTTGAGAGGTACCGACATACTAATAGGATTGCTGCAAAAGTGGCAGCAAAAGCTTAAGAGTTTGGAGAGACCATGGAGAAAAACTATTGGATGGCCTTGAGGTTTTTCTAGCAAACTCTTTGACCTGTTAGAAGGAGAAGGTGTGACGTTGCCCAGACAGTGTTAAGCAAGGATTAATAGATGATGATCTCTTCTGGGGAAAATGTTGAGCTTTGGAAAGAACATTCAGAGGAACTCTTCAACCCGGCGGACATGACCTCTTTTCAGGAGGCTGCTTTGGACACGTCACACAGGAGGGATCCAATTTCTGTTTCCAAAGTCACTATTGTGGTCTAAAGACTACATGGTGGTGAAGCTCCTGAGGTGGATGAGAACCAACCAGATATGTTAAAAGCACTAGACATTGTTTAGACATTGTGTGATTAATGTGTCTATTCAATAATGCATGGATGGCAGGTAAAGTATCCTTGGAGTGGCAGAGTGGTTTGGTGGTCTCCATATATAACAAAGGTGACCAGAGGACGTGTTCCAGGTTCAGAGGGATCACAATTCTCCTCTTCCTCTTCCCAGGTAAAGGCTATGTGAGCTCAAGTGCTGGAGGAGAGACTTAGTGTGATTTTTGAGTCTAAGATACAGAGGAGAACAATGTGAATTACATCTTGGCTGCAGAGCAGTAGAGCAAATCCTTCCCCTGGTGCTGTTGTTGGAGGGTGCAACAAAGTATGATAAGGCTTTCTACATGCATGTGTTCTGTAGATTTGGAAAAACCTATGACTGTGTCCCTCACCATTTGCTGTGGGAAGTGCTGTAGGAATATGGGATAAAAGGACCACTCTTGTGTGCTATTTGTTCCCTATTTGAATGTAGTGAGAGCAGAGCAGTGTTTTAATACTTGGTGTTAAATTAAATCTGTTCTCTGTGGGTGGCTTTCATGGATAGGATGTCAAGATGCAGCCAAAGATGTGATAGTGTCCAGGGGAAGAGACTAGGGATGGCATTGTTCCTTCATGCAGATGGTTTTGTCCTCATTGTCTCATCTGACTGTGACTTTCAGCATATTCTCGAGTGATTCTCTGCTGAGTGTGAAACAGTAAGGATGAGGATCCACAACTTCAAGTCTAAGGTCGTGGTTCTCCCTTGGAAAAGGGTGGCTTGCTCTCACCATGTGAGGGGGGGACTGCCTTTAGTGGAAGAGTTCAAGTATCTTGAGATCTTGTTCATGAGTGATGTAAGAAGGGAACATGAAATCGACAAATGGATTGGAGTGGCAGCAATTATTCTGCAGGTGTTGTACTGGTCCGTGGTGGTGAAGAAGAAGCTGAGCCTAAAGAGAAAAAAAAAAAAGAATCAGATTGTGAGTATGAATACGAGTAGCAGCAGAAATTAGGCTTCTTTGCAGGGTGGCTGGACTAACACTCCATGATAGGGTGCAGCAATTTGGGAAAACCTCAGAATAGAGTCGAGTAGAGTCGCTGTTCCTCCAGTGGGTTGAACATGTCATAAGAATACCTTCCGCACAGCACCTATCAATAGTTCATTACTGAATGGTGCAGCTCCTGATGTACTAAAACTCTCAGTTAACAGATCATTACTTAAAAAGCAAGAGCTAGATTCACATACGCGTAATAATTAATAGACAATATCAGATTTACCTTAAAATATCTGAAAAAGTAGCCATCACTCTGCTTTTGTGTCCTCTTACAGATCACAAATTTATTTAAGAAATTCTTGTCTGGCATCTGCACCGGTCACAATACAGAAATGTCACTAACCCATGTTGTAGACGACATTCTGATATCCTCTGAAGAAGGCAATTCCACAGTAATTAGGTTGTTTGATTTAAGCGCAGCATTTGTTACCATTCACTACTCTGTTTCATTACATAGGCTTACAGACACTGCGCTTGCCTGGTTTAGTTCTTATTTATCAAATCGTATACCAGTATGAAGAGAAATGTGCTGACAGTACTCCACCATTGCACTCAGAAGTTAAATATGGTGTCCCGCAGGGCTCAGTACTGTAACCTTTGCTGTTTTCATTTTACTTGCTTTTGTTGGGAATTATAATTAGAAAACATAATGTTAATTTTTACTTGCACACAGATGACATTCAGCTATACCTTTCTTTTAGACCAAGTGACATTTCATCAATGCTTAATTGTGTCAGTGAATTAAAGGATTGGATGCATGAACACTACTTGTCTTTGAATCCAGAAAAAAACAGAAATGCTGTTTTACTGTGAATGCAGCTGACTGCAAGAACATTCTGTCACTTTTTAACTTAGTTTAAATCACCATGGGATGGCACAATGGCGCAGTGGGTAGCACTGCTGCCTCGCAGTTAGTGGACCCAGGTTTGCTTCCTGGGTCCTCTCTGCATGGAGTTTGCATGTTCTCCCCATTTCTGCATGGGTTTCCTCAATCAATATTTTAACACTTCCTGTAATATCCGTTACTAGTGCCATCTATTGGTGAAATCTTTAACTATTCTTCATATGAAAATTTCATTTCTTAATTAACATGGATTAATTGATCAATTAGTGATACGGATTATTGATTATGGTGGCATGGTAGTGCAGTGGGTAGCACTGCTGCCTCGCAGTTTGGAGACCCGGGTTCGCTTCCCGGGTCCTCCCTGCGTGAAGTTTGCATGTTGTCCGCGTGGGTTTCCTCCCACAGTCCAAAGACTTGCAGGTTTGGTGCAGTGGCGATTCTAAATTGTTCCTAGTGTGTGCTTGGTGTGTGTGTGCACCCTGCGGTGGGCTGGCGCCCTGCCCGGGGTTTGTTTCCTGCCTTGCACCCTGTGATGGCTGGGAATAGCTCCAGCAGACCCCCGTGACCCTGTAGTTAGGATATAGCGGGTTGGATAATGGATGGATTGTCTCTCGTGTTTTGGCAATATACCCCAAAGTGTTGACAGTTTAGTGCTTGCCATGGCGCAGACTGTCATTCATACTGTAGGCTTTGATTTGGTGTGTCTCTATGAGTAAGCTGAAATCCATTGTAAATGGGGACTGGACGCTGTGTATTGTGACCCCCTGTGATAAGTAGAGCCTTTGTCTCCTGGCATCAGAGCTGTCAGGAATGAGGGCTGATTCTGTCTGTGCACAGCTTGGCCTAACAGTTTAATACAAGTGCTCCCACCTTCCTGTTTCCTGTCCCTAACTACCAGCACATCAGCTATAATATAAATAAAATTACAAAAATCAGAAATCATATGACTTCCCTCAACAGTAAGCATGAGGAACATGTGAGAGGAGCAAACCTGATTAACTGATTAACTTTTCTTTTCCTGACATGCATCTGATTTCTAGAATTTTAAGTATGGATACGACAAGGCCTCACAGCTCCAGAGATCCTGGCTCACATTCCAGCCAGGTCACAGTCCATGTGGAGTTTGCACATTTTCTAGTGTCCTTTAAAACTTTCTCCCTGGACTACTGTTTCCTCCCATATCACAATGTGATGACTCTTGATTGACCCAGTGTGTGTGTAAGTGTGCCCTGCCTGCGGTGGATTACCTGCCTCCTACTTTGCCCCCACTTCTTCTGGAATAGGTGCCAACTCTCAGTAACCCCATAGAAAAGCAGTTTTTCAAGATGGGTGACACAAATAGTTTGCTCCTTTTTCCTCCCATGTTCCAAAGAAGTGGTCTTTTAGTTCACTTTAAACCAGCTTGGAATGAATGAGTTTAGGGGTGTGTGTGAGTGTGTCTGACATACCACCTTACATTAAGCACTTGTTGTCTGGCATCCCGAAAGCGAAAAAGTTTGTAGCCGTGCTACTTAAATGGCCTACAAATCACAGCAGCCCCGGTAGTATTACACCATCGGTCAGCTTCATAGTCCTGCAAGGGTTGCTGGGAAGAAGGAAGGAAAGGCACTATCTTTAAAAAGGAGCTGAAAGGCGCCATCAGGGATCACGATCATCTGTGTCTGTTTGTTTCTACGCTTCACACTCTGTTGGATTTCAGATGCAAACGCCATGGGGTTCAGTTCTTTCTGGATTTATGTGCTTGTCCTTTGCCTGCTCATTTCGGTTGGGTACATGTTCATCTGGGCAGCATGCCCAGTCATGCCAAATCTTCACACAACAAATGGAACCCGGTAGGACAAAACTATAAATTTCATTCAGAGGGCTTGTTCACAGGGGTTTACCGTTCTACTCACCATTTTCATCCACATCTGCTGTACTGGACTGTGGACTGTGATGGAAGTATTAATTGTTTATCATGTGGTACCTAGTGTTTCATTCAGTTTCATTTGTTCAGTGTTTGTTATTATCACTGTTGTGGGAATTTGGGTGGATTTTTGGGTTGTGGCCTGTAGGAGTCATCACAGCGCCCTAAATCCAAGGAACAAAAGCTGTTTATTCAACAGCACCTTCACAAGGTTTACACTTTTCTTACTTCAATGTGTAAAATAGGCATTCATTTCTCTTCCTTCATCTCTAATGAAGTCTCATTCACTTCCTTCTTATTCTGTCCCCAAGTTGAGTAGAGGGCTCGGTTTCAACCCCAGACCCAGGAGTACTTCCAGCACTCAATCTATTACACACTTCCAGGTATGTCAAGAGCCCAGAGGTCTTGGTGCCATCAGTATTCCACAGCTTCCCCTTGTGGCCCCCACAGAATCCAGCAGGACACACCCCTGGGACAACAACTCCCATAATGCCCTGCCGGTGTCCATACTGAGGTTCCCCAGACAGGAGGCTGCCACCCCGTGTAAAGGGGCGGTGTACTACCCATAGTATGCTGTCTCCACTGTGTTGTCCTTCACCGTTCCTCAGTCCATCCCAAGTGCTGCTCCATGGCTGCTAGAATGACAACCCCTAGGAAAGTGCTACTGCAACTTCTTCCTGCTGCCTTGCCTTGGCACAGCAGGAGAATATCACTGCTTCCTAACTGTGCTTTGTATCCCCTGGCCTCTGAGCCAGGCAAGGGAGCAGGACCCATCCTAGCAGGGACACTCATTGGTCCCTCACAGGGCACATGTTATTTTCTTTATTAATTGTTTTATGTCTCTTTCTGTGAGAGTGCAAGCCAGGTTAAAGCTGGGTGTGTTCCTGGCGTCTCGAAATAAATTAATTAAGTCGCTGTTTAAAAACAAAAACAGAATCTGACTGGCTCATCCCAAAATTTTAAAAATGTATTCTTTTTCTGCATGCCTTACCAAATTATTTAAGTAACTAGCTATGCTACTAATCAAAGATGGGTTGAAATCTAAGTAATCAACGTAAAGCGCAGCATTAATATTTGCAGTTGTAGTGTTTGGCCATGGCCTTTGCCCAGCTGGGGCGCCTGCACGCTGGAAGAACCAGGGGAGTAGGCATGGCCAGAGTGTTACCTCCCCCGAGACGCTGGATGGCAGCCCCCCTGGGTTGCAGTGGTGCCTCAGACTCCCGCGGAGCTTCATGGGTGTTGCAGTTTGGTACAGGCCTGTTGGGATCTGCGGGCACCGCCAGAGGGTGCTGCAGAAGGAGTTGCTGAGCCCATATGGGCAGTTCTTCCGCCACACCCGGAAGTGTTGCCGGAAATGAGTAATGAAGCACCTGGAGCACTTGAAGGTGCTTGATTACTCATTTCCGGCAACACTTCCGGGTCGGGAGGAGGGAGACGAAGCTTGCCAGAGAGAAGTGATGGAGAAAAAGAGAAAGAAGAAGAATTGTGCAGTACTGTGCTTGTGGGACTGTGTTGTGCCTGTGGGTAACAGGGAAGGCATTGCCCACAGGCAACGGAAAAGAAAATCAAAACATTTATTTGTTTTACCAGAGTGCCTCCTGCGTCTGTCTGAGTCGGTATTGTCACACAGTGCACCGTGTGATGCATGTGTCCCAGTTATATGCCATTTGGTATGGGATCGTTGTTAATGTTTGAGATGTGCTATCTGTTGGAATGATGGAGACACAGCAACTGAACAGACACATAGGCAGACACACGGACACTTACCCTTTTATTAAGGTGGATTTACAACATTGCCAAAGACAGACGGAGTTGATAATGAGTTAAAATTCTTTCCTGTTCCTACATCATTTGCTTGCATAATAAGAAAAATACTCAGAAAATATAAAAAAAAAACTAAAATATGCACTACAGCCAAGCCACAGTGAAACAGGATGAAGTAGGATTTTTTCTGTTACGCATGCCGAGTTACTTTTATTCAGAACATGGAAGAAAGAGAATGACAGAGGATGCCATGTTTGAGGCAAGTCAAGCAAATTTGTTACTTTTACTGTTTCATGTCGGTCGACATACATTGAAATTCATTTTGCGATGAGGCAGATCTAATTTTGGAGTTTGGCACCAGTATGTCTTTGTAATTTGTAGCAATATTAAATGAAATTGAAAATGAATCACCTTTGAATCATCTTAATATCAGTACAGAATACCACTGTCCCTGAACTGACCTGCAGCAATCGCTGAGAGATTCCCTCTCCCCGGCCCTTTGCTGCTATAGATGCTTTCCACAGTCCACATGCTCAACTCATTTTCTTCTTACTTCACTTTTTCTGTGCTCTCTTAATTGTTTCCGAACACTGACAATTAATGACAACCACAGCAGGCCAAAGTGGAAGTGACTCTGGATGCTAAAGGGCAGCTATTTTAGTGTTACCAACTTGTGTTCTTATTAGTGAATCAACAGCTTAAATAATTAGAAAACTAAAAAGAACAAAATATTTTAGAGCAAAAATGAGTCCTTATGCAACTAATAATAATTTTAGCAAAACCAGTTTGTAATTTCTGGACTGATACAAACAAAACACACAGACCAGGGAGTGACAGCTCGCTTAATTCTTGTAGGAGTCCAATTATAGAAGATGTTGGTTGGAATGAAAACCTGCAGCCTCGAGGGGCTTCCAGAAATGAGCTCGGCAGCCCCTGCCTTAGGTGAATCGTACAGTTTTACTGCAAAGCACTACAGAGCTGGCAATCGCACCCACTCCAGAGGGTCCAGATGATTGGTCATTTGCTTCAGGCCAGCAGGTGGCAGCAGAATGGTCTTACTTAAAATAAACGGATCTCTTCACCACTCACAAACTGTGTTTGTTTTCTGAAAATCACATTCCCTAGCATCTGAAATGCAGTCTCTGTCACTTGCTTTAATTAATAAATGCGGATCTGGATAGCTTTATAACATTATACCATATCATAGCAGTTGTGCTCCTGGTATAAACCAGACTTTGATGGTTTCATCCTGATGCATGACAGTTTTCTCTAGCTCATCCTGTTCTTGAGTTATAAATGTTACAGTCAGACAGGTGCAGAGAGTGAATACAGTAAAGATTTAAAAGTTAAAAAGGCAGATGTTATATGAACAACAAATGCTAGTCAGGAGATACAGAAGCTCAAACCACTTCCTATGTTCAGTGAGGCAAATTCTAGAGACGAACGCCATGACCAACATTTACCTGGGTAGACTGGTAATTATTCTAATTGGTGAGGCATCCATTTATCCATCCATCCATTTACCAAACCTCCTTACTCTACTCTCACAGTCATAGGGGTTGATTTCTGAGAGTAGCCACTCTTACAAGGCAAGAACCACCCCTAAACTAGTCAGCAGTCCATTACTGACAACACTCCTTCATATGTTTAGAGCCATGCTCATATTTGGGATGTGGATGGAAAATGGAGTGCCCAGAAAAAATCTACACAGACATGGAGAGAACATACAAAATCTATAGATCTCTGAAAACAACAACATTAACAACAATATTTATTTCTATAGCATAGTGTCATTCAAATGATGTAGCTCAAAGTGTTTTACAGGATGAAGAAAGAGAAAAAAAGACAAAATATAAAAATAAAATTAGGCAATACTAATTAAGATAGAATAAAAGTAAGATCCGATGACCAGGGAGGACAGAAAAAACAACAACAAAAAAAACTCCAGACGGCCGGAGGAAAAAAAAACAAAATCTACATGGGTTCCAAAACAAGAAACCACCCAGCTCCTTCTAGGCCAGGGGTGCCCAATATGTCGATCGTGATTGACCAGTAGATCGGAAAGGTAGTGCAGGTCGATCCCATTGCATTCAAAAAAAGTATTTTTAAATGTTAGTCTATCATACTTGCCACTTGATTGACATACAGGGCGGCCCGTCTGAGATCTCTTTTCTTCTAACACTCTGGTCATCCCGCACACACGATCAAACGTGCGAGCTACTGCAAAACTCTGGCTATCTAAGTGATCTAGTTAGCCTTCCAATTTATATCGACTAAAGAAGGGATTTAAAAAAATTTGTTGTTTATGGGCTAGATGTGGAATTGGAAGAGAATTTTTTTTCTCTCACAATGTCACAATCGAAGTGCGTTTGTCTGATCTGTCGATCTATCATTGCTATTCCAAAGAAGGAAAATGTGGAAAGGCACTTTCAAACTGTTCATAAAAACTACAGAACTGACTTCCTTCCGAAAAACGATCTGAGAAAGAGAAAGGAGAGGGAACTAAAATCGCAGTTAATCAGACAGCCGTCATTTTTCACTCGGCTGAATTCAAAAGCAAAGGCAGACACACTGAAGCATCGTTCTGGGTGAGTCACTCGATCATTAAGCATAAGAAGTCCTTCCAAGATGGAGAGATGATAAAAGATGCCTTCATTGAGACAGATTGCTAGAGAGAAATTCCTGCTGAGATTTCAAGACCCCTGCCGGAGAAAAAGAAGTTTCTCCTTGTCATTAAACATGCAGAATACAAGCAACTTAATAACAATCAATGGCCGCTAGACTTGGCATTTTTTTCCGATCTGACCAACATGTTGAATGAGCTTAATTTACAGCTGCAAGGAAAAGAGAAAACCAATACGGTCAATATGATTAGCTGAGTTAATGCTTTCAAATGAAAAATGCAACATCTGTCCTTAAAGCTGCAGCGCCTTGATTTGGGGAACATCCAAAACTTCACGTCAGAGCTGGAGACGCAATGGAAGGCGTGTGAGCAACTTGACAGCATTCGCTACACAGAGCAGATTGAAAATTGTCTGTCAGACTTTATCTAATGGAAAAAAAGTAACGAGTCGAGTGTAGCCCAATGTAGCGGAGTAAGAGTAGTGTTTCACAAATATACTCAAGTAAAAGTAAAAAAGTATGGTGAAGTAAAACTACTCTTAGAAGTACAATGTTTTTAAAAAAGTTAACTCAAGTAAATGTAACGGAGTAAATGTAACTCGTTACTACACACCTCTGATACTCAGTATATATATATATATATATACTAGCAGAATACCCACGCTTCGCAGCGGAGAAGTAGTGTGTTAAAGAAGGTACGAAAAAGAAAAGGAAAAATTTTAAAAATAACGTAACATGATTGTCAATGTAATTGTTTTGTCACTGTTATGAGTGTCGCTGTGATATATATATATATATATATATATATATAGCAAAATACCAGCGATTCGCAGCGATGTCATGTGTTTAAGAAGTTATGAAAAAGAAAAGGAAACATTTTAAAAATAATGTAACATGATTGTCAAAGTAATTGTTTTGTGTATTTGGCGGCAGCGTCACGAAGTTGTTTTCGGTAGCTGCATCAGAAAATGTACCACGATGTCTGACATGCCTCCTTTTTACTGTTTTCTCAAAGCTTGGATTGCTGCTGTCATATATATACACACACACACACACACACATATATATATAACAGTAAAACATTAACGTTTTAAGAAGTACAGGTACATTGAGGACTACTGGAGTGGTTGCGGGTAAACTACATTTTAAAGACTGTGTAACACAACAGGTAAGTAACTAACAGCAGCTAAAATATATATGGATCATCTCTCGGTAGTAGATCCCTTTTGAAAGGCGCTACACGACGGCTGTGGTATAGAAATTACATTTTCTATGTGAACGCTCAAATTTGTGCCTCTGGTAATGTGCCTTACCGGCATTTAAAGAAAATTAGTTTTGTGTCCTCTGCACTGTTAAGAGAGAAAGGCTTTGGTTTGGGATAAAAGGTGTAAAGAAAGGAAAGTTGCCTTTTTCTTTTATATAGTATAGAGAGATGTGTTCGCTGACGTTATGATCGCCTTTTGGGGACAGTCGCGGTGGGTCTTGTGTAGACTGGTGAGACGTCCCTGCCATTAATCAGCTGTGATGGCACTGTCAGTCCTCCACTCGTGTGCGTGTCTTCATAATCCGAGGTGATGACCTCATAATCATATACGTGCAAAAGAAAGTGTGAATCGCCTTAATATTATTTTGCCGTGGTGTAGAAAAGGGGTCCCGTGTTTGCACTTGTCTGGGCTATAGCGCAGGGGGAGGATGAAAAAAATTAAAAGTGCTCACTTTGACTTAAGGCAGAAGCGCAGTCAGCGTCTCAAAGGCCGGCACAGCTATGCACGCGAGCTGGCTGCTCGACTTTTGCAGGGCAGGAGACACGTTCATGATATCAAAAGTCTCAGCGCTCTTTGGAGGTCATTCATATATTATATATAGCAAAATACCCGCGCCGCAGGAGAAGTAGTGTGTTAAAGAAGTAATGAAAAAGAAAAGGAAAAATTTTAATAATAACGTAACATGATTGACATTGTCATGAGTGTTGCTGTCATATATATGCCTGCCTAAATAAGTCACCTCGCTTTGCTCTTACTTTATTTACCGCTCATTTAATCATGGCTATTGGCGGAAAAATTATAAAATGGAAGGAGGATGGCTTTACCAAAACAATTATTGATGGCGAATCGATTATTCATAAAGCTTGAATTGGTGATGTTTTTCTGTGTTAACCTCATATTTTTTCAGACTTCTTCTCAAACTAAGGGGGTGCGAGGGTAAAATGAATCGGGATGCGCTGATCAATATAATTGGTGTACCAGGAAATCATGCATTGACAAAGCTCCCTTTGCTTGTAATGCAAAGTGTGATTAAATGCATTATTTTTTAACGCGTTATGGAGCACATGCATCGAAGCTTCTCAGCTGTGCTTGTGCTAAGAAAAGGAAAGATTTTAAAAATAACGTAACACGATTGTCAATGTGACCTTTTGTAAGTAGTGCCTGGAGGATTCAGTGTGGAGAAACTCTAGAGACAGCGTGTGTATTAACTTGTGGATTTTTCTGTGAGTATTTGGTGGCAGTCTGACGAAGTTGCTTCGAAGACAGCATTAGCTGAGCTCAGGCGAAATTAGATGAATGGGAGGGAGATGATGACGTGACTCCCCACCGCCTTAACTGTCAATCCCCACAAACACAGTCTCGAATTTGCATAAGCACACCCCTTCACCTACAATTTTAACTTAGTTACAAAGTGATCAAAACTCTCGTTTATATCCTGTGTCCTCTCATTAAACTTGTATCCCGCATTACCTGTGGGCATGTGAAACGCCAGCGGTAGCCTGTCTATGAACTTAATTTAAAGTTTAGGTTTACACCTTTCTTTCTTTCCGAGGCAGCAACACTCATGAATATGGTAGTATATGTCACTCGCCGCTTCTTATTGTTTTTCGCTGCCTTCTCAATTATATAATGCATGTTTTCTTAAGCGCTTTTGGAGGTCTTCCTGGTTTTCTACGCACTGTGTTGACAGTCAGTTCACGTGATTACGTGGGAGGCGTGATGATGTCACACGAAACTCCGCCCCCCCACGTCATTCCAGCTCAACTCCATTACAGTTAATGGAGAAAATACCTTCCAGTTATGACCATTAGGCGTAGAATTTCGAAATGAAACCTGCCCAACTTTTGTAAGTAAGCTGTAAGGAATGAGCCTGCCAAATTTCAGCCTTCTACCTACACGGGAAGTTGGAGAATTAGTGATGAGTGAGTGAGTGAGTGAGGGCTTTGCCTTTTATTATATATATATATATATATATATATATATATATATATATATATATATATATATATATAATTTTAATGTAGGTAGATCATTTCAACCTGGTCATTTTAAAAGTAGCTCGCAAGCCGAAAAAGTGTGGGCACCCCTGCTCTAGGCACTCTACCTAACATCAATGACCTCAATCAGTCCTCATGGTTTTCAGGGTTCACATGGAAGAACTTGATGATGACAGTCATGTGGACTTCTGGCCTTCAATCCGTAAATGTAGGGACATCACGGTGCTTTGATCAGGTGGTGGTGGTGCAGATCGCCACCACAGAAAACTGGAAAAAGAACAGCAGAGAAAGAAGGAGTTTGTACGGATTTCGGAGCCACCATTAATGATAATGATAATTAAATGCATATACAGAGTATCAGAGTTAAACTAAAATGAAGCTATGAGAAAGCCATGTTAAAGCAATGAGTTTTCAGCAGTGTTTTAAAGTGCTCCACTGTATTAGCCTGGCAAAGTTCTATCGGTCAGCTATTCCAGATTTTAGGTGCATAACAGCCGAAGGCCGCCTTACCACTTCTTTTAAGTTTAGTTCTTGGAATCATAAGCAGCCGCTCATTTGAAGATCTAAGGATATGATTTGGAGTGTAAGGTGAAAGATATTCTGAGATACAGGATGGAGCAGATTACTTAAGGCTTTGTAAACCATAAGCCGGATTTTAAAGTCAGTTCTAAATGGCACAGGTAACCAATGTAGTGACATCAAAACTGGAGAGATGTGCTCGGATTTTCTTTTCCTAGTTAAGATTCTGGCAGCTGCATTCTGCACTCGTTGCAATTGTTTTATGTCTATTTTGGGTGGTCCTAAAATTTATGTTTTCTCCTTATTTAGTTTGAGAAAATTACTACTCATTCACTCAGAAACACAAGTAAGACATTGGGTCAGTGAACTAAGAGAGTCTGGGTCATCAGGCACTATTGATAAATACAGCTGTGTGTCATCAGCATAACTGTGGCAGCGCACATTATGCCTTGAGATAATCTGACCTAATGGAAGCATGAAGATCGAAAAGAGCAGTGCTAATCACCGCATCATCATGCCTCTGAATCAGGTAGGATTTTCACTCTTCTGTTACTTTTCTCTTGTGACTATCCTACAGATGGCTCACCAGGCCACAATGGGGACTATAATGAATGAGCAAGTATGCTTTCATATTGTCCTTCTTTTTATATACTGTCATAGAAGGCTGGTTTCAGCAGGAGTCCTGGATGAGGTGGTTGGTGCCCCCTTCTCTTGCCAGGAGGCCATTATAATGGATAGGCAGTGGGAGACTGTCTTCAAGGACCATGTGTTCCCCCATTATACTGGGAGGTGACATCCGTCTTTGTGGAGCTCTTATATGGACACCTGGAGGCCTGCATGGGCTTTTGGGCTCTTTGATAGGAGCTCTTGAGAGGACACCTGACCCCAAAGTGCTTCATAGCTACTGGCCTAATGTCCCAGAAGGACTCCATACTTCAGCTTGAAAAGGAGCCCCTCCATCTCTGCCAGGTAAGTCAGGATTGGAAGAGGACAACATGCATGTGTAGAGAATAAGGAGGAGGAGAGAAGATAACAAAGAGTATTGTGTTTATTGTATTGATAATATCTTCTGGAATGGTTTGGAATTTTTCAAGAATGTATTGTGTTAAATAAAAAGCCTTTCAGACTATAGTATTGGAAGGAACTGTGTGTGTGTGGGGTGTCTAAAGGCTCACAATGTTAATATACTAACTTTTAAAATCTACAACATAAAGACATATTTACTGTTTAACTACCAGTCTCCATGAGGCATTGCAGGTAAATCAATTGAAGAAGCCTATGAGTGGACCGGACCTTAATCTGTGGCCAAAAAAGTTTAATGAATTGGAATGAAATGTACATCATTTACATCTAAAGTAAATTCCTTTTAGTATCACAATGACAGAGATGAGGATAGGTGATTCATGAAGCCTTTATCCCAACTTAGCCATACAGGGCTTATGAGACTTAAAAACATTATTCATCCAGCCATTTTTCTGAACTCACTCCTTAACTCTAAATGTTCATTGGGCAAAAAAAGTTTCAACTCTGACTGGTGTAACAAAGGCGCTATATAGGCGCCTGACCTGACACAGATGGACACGGAGGCATGTATAAAAACACAAAGACTTTATTTTTCTTCACCCGTGGGCACACGTCTTCCCCGTGACCCACAGGAAATACACAGTCCCACAAAACACCAGTCCAACACACAGCAACACCACCTTTCTTCCTTTACCACCACTCCTTCCCAAGCTTCGTCTCCTTCCTCCCAACTCTGGCTCCTCGAGTGGTGGTGGCTGGGCCCTTTTATAGCCCACCCGGAAGCGTTCCAGGTGATTGACTACCTGGTCCTAATTGAACAAAGACTCGTCCAGCCAGGCTGTTGGAAGCAGACAGCCCCCCCCTAGCGGCCACCCTGGGCCCCAACCAAGCTGTGGAGGACTCCATCTCCCATGGAGCCCTGCGAGTGGTTGGGGAATCACCATCAGCCAGGGAGGCTGCCACCAAGCATACCGGGGGAGATATTGGACTGCCCATGGTGGCTCCCCCAGAACATAAGCAGCAGGGGCATCCCTGCCAGACATGGGACCCAGCTGTCCTTCACACTGGATTACCGAAAAAAAAAAACTTTGGAATTTTACAGGAATCCAGAGTACAAGGGAAGAGTGACATGGACACCAGAAAACAGATTTTGTGTGTATGTACATAAAGCAATGCCAACCATGATGTCCTTTTGTAGGTTTATGAAGCCACTGGCCATGCTACCCATCTAAGACAGTTTGAAATCGAAGCAGTCAACATAGACCTCAGTGTTAACGTTTGCAGTGCACCATGAAAGGCATATGTTTCTGTTACGTTTTGTTTGGCATGGGATTTGTGATAGCACAATCTATTGAAATGACAAACGCAATGTATTTTATTAATAAAATGCTTATGCTGGGCCATCTTTCTGAATGACAGAGACATAACAACTGGATGGACACACA
This sequence comes from Polypterus senegalus, assembly GCF_016835505.1. Taxonomy (NCBI): domain Eukaryota; kingdom Metazoa; phylum Chordata; class Cladistia; order Polypteriformes; family Polypteridae; genus Polypterus; species Polypterus senegalus. The sequence goes on from NC_053167.1 coordinate 9,367,811, forward strand.
GACATGTATCCTTTTATTAAGGTGGATTAATGTCACAAGTACGGATAGATTACCACGGAATTCTTATTTGCATATGTTAATCAACCTGCATCACATTGCTCCTCTACAGAACCATGATTGGTGAGTATTACCTTAAAACCTGTGTCTTATCTGAAACAACTACCATACCTCACATTTTTAGTGTTGCTGAAGGAATATGAATGACATAGGGACACAGAAAATCTATGTAGAAAGTGAAATTTTGAGAGGCAGCAGTCCTTCAAACCTTTACCCAACCCCACTAAAGGTTAAGGAGTGGTGTGAAACAGCTAGCAGGAGCAAGCACCACCATGATAATGCACAGTAGGTTGTATTTTTGTGCTGTTGTATTAGAGCATATTATGAACAGTTTGGATTTGTGCATCTGCGCGGTGTGGCAGGCGGCTGGGGGTGATACCCAGCTGGGACGCCCAGGAGGACTAGAGGAGGGCTTGCACCTCCTCCAGACCACGAGGGGGTGACCACCCTGGTGGCTTTGAGGACCACGGGTACAAAGCTTTGAAGCTCAACCCTGTAGGGGCCCGTGGTCACCACCTGGGGGTGCCCCGATGCCTACAGAGGCTGGGACCTCAGCAGTTACGACACACCCAGAAGTGCTGGGGGGGAAGAAGGTCAGGAACACCCGGAGTGCTTCCGGATGCAGAGCCGGTACTTCCGCCACACTGGGGTGTGCCGGTGGAAAATTTCCGGGAGGCACCTGGAGCACATCCGGGTGTGTATAAAAGGGGCCGCCTCCCTCCATTTGATGGCTGGAGTCGGGCGGAAGAGGACAAAGCTCGGAGGAGAGGAGTGGAGGCGGACCAGAAGAGAGAAGAGGCATTGTATTGAGGGCTTGGACTTTGGGGTGATTGGTGCTGTGACACTTGGTTGTGTGTGTTTATCGTTGTAAATAATTGTAAATAAACGTGTGCTAGGTGATAAAATCATGTCTGCCTGTCTGTGTCTGGGCTGCTTACCACAACGGTTATCCATTAAGATAAACACAATGTAAAATGAATGGAATCAGAAACAGAGAGACAGTTTCTGCTGAAAGTGCCAAACCCTCAAGTTGTGTGGTTCCAGTTGTATCATTTGGTGTAAATATCCATCTATCCATCCATTCATCCATCCAACCACCAACCTACCTAATTCAGTTCAGAACTCCATGAAACATTCGGGGTACCAGCTGCCTGCATGGGGCATTCACACCAAGCCAGTTTACAAGTGCCAATAACCCTAATGCATGCATTTTGGGATGTGGCAGGAGAAACCAAAGAACCTGGAGAAAACCCCCCGCACGCACAGGGAGAATATACAAACTCCATAGATGGCCAGGCTGAGGTGCATCACTGCATCTGAAACATCAAAACCTTATTATATTCCAGTAAAAAACAAATCATACTCCCCCACATTACGAACACACTTGGAGCTCACCTCTCTTAGCCCATGCTTTGATGCAAATGGAGCGAGTCATTGCTCAGTGACCTTCTCCCCTCCATGCCAGTAAAGCACAGTAAAGCACTAGGACATCAGGCATTCGTCTGCAGTCATGTGCCTCCCACAGATTACAAACCATTACCAAAATGAACTTTACTCTTCATCATTTTCAGAGATGGTTTTGAGCCCACCTCCCTTTCTGAATGTCAGTTCATATTAATGTAAGAAGTCTGGCTGCACAATATCTTTATCTTCCCATACCTTTAGATAGAAATCAGCATCATCAAGGCACACATCAGTGCCAGCCCTAGTATTCACATGCTAGAGAGCTGCTGGTGTCTCCTTAATATAATTATCAATTCATAAAGGTGTTGTTTACTACCACATGGTTTTTAATCTTGTGAAGATGTGTCTCAATGTGTGACATACAAGAGGATACAAATGAAGTTTTAGAACAGGCAGTGGGCCCAGTGGTCTTTAAGGCACCCCCCATGTCCATCTTGCTACATGCTCCTTAGCTTGTCACTTACTGTTCTGCGTTGGTAAGACACCTTGTGATGATGTTCACTGTCCTAAGCACTATATTAAGTATGACTTTCTGTTTTCATCTCTCGTTGTGTTCCACTTCTAATGTTTTCAGTTACGACTTAGTTAAATAGCATATGGACACATGATGCCGTATAGGTAGGGTTAAAGATTCACACTGCCCTGATGTCAAATCTGAAGCACGTGGTGCTTGCTGCTTCTAAACTCAACAAATTCTTCTTTCTTGGACTCATTTTGAATTAGAGGGATTACTTCATCCCAATCTTTGTAGGGGTGCAAAGAATTTCCTCTCCATGCCAAGCTGTTGATTATCTCCCAGCACAGCATAAAGGACTCTTGAGGGACTCATTGCGTGCCGAGCCCCTCAGAATGTCCCAATGCAGGAGAGCCACTCAGTCTTCTCTTAACTTTTGAGTTCAGAGACCCAGGATGCCGCAGTAAAACTAATGAGTTGCATGCTGCATGAAGATAACTGTCAATTGAAATAAATCCAATTTCTGTCCACATGCTTCACATTTCCGTGGTGGACAAGCTGGAGCACAAAGCCCCAAAGAGAAGGGCTTTCACTTTTTGTTCTTCTTGTTCTGCTTAATTCCTTATACCATTGATCCTAAAATTCTTTTGCTCTTTGGCCACCACATTTTTCGTCATGGGACAGACTGCCATTTTCTTACTCAGGGGGTTTTGTTTGGCTGTGTACAAGAAGGGTCAGTGTTGCCTCTATTTCCTGAAAAGGCTGAGGTCGTTTGGTCTGTGCAGGACACTCTTTTATATTTTCTACTAGCTGATTACCCAGTGGTTTTCTGTTCACTGAGTGCAAGGGAAAAAAATAAAATGTAGTATATAAGTTATTAAACAGTAAAACATTAACATGTAAGAAGTAAAGATACATTGAGCAGTACTGGAGTGCTTTTGGGTAAATTACATTTTCAAGGCGCTATAACACAACTGGTAAGTAGCACTAACAGCAGCTTAAATGTATTTGGATCATCTCTCGGTGGCAGATCCCTTGTGAAAGGCGCTACACGACCGCTGTGGTATAGAAATTACATTTTCTATGCGAGCCTGCAAATTTCTGCCTGACAACCTTGCACTACATGCCTGTGATTTAAGAGAGAAAATATTCTGAGAAATGTGGATGCTGCCCTTCCGTGCTTAACGGGCAGAAGGTCCAAACAATTCCCAAGTCCAAAACTTAACATGAAGAGGTCGGTACATCTTCTTAGATGTAAACCCTCCATCTTCTTAAAAGGATTTATCACAAAAGCAACATTGAATGTTGCAGGGTTTTAGTGACCTGAACTCACCTTAAGGGACAGTAAGTAGTCGTGAAGTGCAATTTACAAAGAGAGTTTTGCTTTGATGGTGCCGATCACACTCATTTGCAATGATTTCCACTCTTCCAGGAGCCGACGGGGCACTCGAAGTGTCACAAACAGTGCGAGAAGAGAGGACGGCGCCCGAAACTGCGAAGCTCTCGACCCGGTGGAGGAACCCGACATTCCACGCATTCAGCGTCCACTTTGTTCTCACGACCCGTCCCGCTGAAGGCGATGTCGTCTTCACATTGTTTACAGCTCGGCACAGTTAAAAAGTAGAAAGACGCAAAGCTGTTTTCCTCATCTCTTCTACTATCAAGTACTGCCAATTAAAAAAAAGTTATAATGTGGCAGTTTCCGTGACAGTCACGTGGACAAATAAATAAAACTTCTCTGTCAGAACATGCCTGGCAGCGAACGGCTCAGCGCTGGAGTCCAGAGAGGAGGGCTGGGAGAGGGCGACGTGGGGCGCACTTCTATGGGATAGATCGGCGTGTTTGTGTTTACTTCTTTTCAATATCAGTAAAATAACTCTCACACAAATAATAACAATTTGTAAAGACGACATAAAAATGGCGTCTACAAACGAAGTGATTAGTTCCTGTATTATAATATGTTCTGTGGTCATACGTAATTTCTGTTTCGCGTGGTCATACGTAATTTCCATTTCAAACGCGAAAAGAATTTTATATATATAAATTAGTCTGTAGTGACCAGCATATTTTTATATGCAGTAGTGTGCTGGGGAAATGGCATTATTGTGCAGATGCTGCCAACAGAATAAATAAGAAGATTAAAAATGCTGGATTAAACTTCAAGGTCAGGATGGACTCATGGGAGAAAACGGTAGAACAGAGGTCACTCGGCAAGCTGCTGACTATCCTGGGCATTGACTCTCAATGTGAGGTTTTATATTTAATAACAGATTGTGACTTACACAATAAAGAAGTTTATAAAACAACACTTAGTGTCAATCTGGAGGATTTTCCCCTCTGCCTGGAAGATGGCCTTCCAACTGTACATCATGGTGGCCCCGCACTCTGTCTTAAGGGGTCAGGGCACACAACTGAACACACTAGCGCAGAATTGACAATACATAAACATGAAGTAATTTGTAGCGTTGCTACATAATAATAGTATGTTCTATGTTTGTGCTGAGTGCGTTTTGTTTTCATCGTCCTGTTTACTGTCCGTTATATGTGCGTCAGTAAATCTTGTCCCTGTAAGTGCAGAGGGGAAAGACGATGGAGAGAGACCGCAGCCTCGAGACAGAAATCACCTGTTGGATCCACTAGTTACATCCGAGACATTTTGCATTTCAAAAAGAGGAGCAAAAACGAGAGCGGAGGGGCGAGAAGAGAGAGAGAGAAGACAAATCCACAGGAGAAAGGAGACAATTTACCCGATCATTTTCAAACTCATCACTGCCATTTATTGCTGCATTCCACTGCTTGCTTTTTCCACCATCGATTCAACATCAAGACAGCCAGAGCCAAGAAACCCCGGGGTTCAAATTCATACCAGCCATTGCCAGGACTTTTCATGGTGAGGTTGTTTTGTTTTCGGGAGGGAGCACAATAACATTACAGCCAGTATCAATACTTTATTTTGGACTTATTTTTCATCACATTTCAATTGCTGTGTTTACCGAATCCATGTTTGTATTTGTGTTACGTGTTTATGTTTATTGTTTAGGGCCAAAGGAGGCTTCAATGTAAATATCTGTATATTTGTGATCTTATACGAGTAGTCACTGGTGTTTTTGGGACAGTGGTGTTTTGTGTGCACATATATATATATATATATATATATATATATATATATATATATATATATATATATATATATATATATATATATACTGTATATATAATTGAATATTTGTCTGTCTTTTCAATTTACATTATATTCGTGTTTGATTTTACATATTTGTTTCTGTTTTCTGGTTATGTCAAGTAAGACAACTTGTAAGGAGTACGACTTGTTATTAGAGCAAGAAACCTCAGGTGATCCAAGGAATAGTCTTGGTAGTGTAGTGGCCGGTCTGGGTAAGGGGTCGGCCGTTACAAATTAATGATCAAAACAATTCTTAAAAAAAAATGAAAGAAAACATAATATGCACAATAAATACATTTAAATACAACCCCAAATCCATGAAAAGTTGGCATAGTATGAAAAATGCTAATAAATACAAAAAGAAGTGATTTGTAAATTTACTTTTACTTGTATTCAAGTAAAATCAGTATAAAGACAAGGATTTTCATGTTTTACATAATCATCTACATTGTGTATTGAAGATGTATGCTTTTTATTTCTGAAATTGGTGACTGCAACTTGTTCCAAAATAGTTGGGACAGGGTAGTTTAGGACTAAGAAAGATATGACAGGCAGAAATAACAGGGTTGTGTGAAACAGATGAGGTGCTCATGTTCTAGTAAATAAGAAGCCTCCAAAAAAAAAACAAGGATGGGTCAACTTGAGGCTCACCAATCTGTCAACTGATGCATCAGTGAATAATCAAGCATTTTGAGAACAAAGCTGCCTAAATACAAATGGATAAGATTTTGGGCATTTCCTCCTCTACAGTAAAGTGTAAAATATAATTAAAAGATTCAAGGAATCTGGCTGCATAAAGAAGAAGGCTGAAAACAAGTTCTGAAAACTGTGTGATCTCCAATCCCTCAGACATCACTACATTAAAAACCACCGTACATCTGTAATGTGTATCACCACATCAGGAGTTGTTAGCCAGTACTAATCACTTTACTGTGCCAAGGAGAAGCCACTCATCAACAATGTCCAAAAGTGCCGTCAGCTTCTCTGGGCTCTGTCTCATCTGGCATGGAAAGTACCAGAGTGAATTTGTGTCGACATTTTAAATAGCTTTTTGGAAAAAACCAGCTGTTGTGTTCTATGGGCCAAAGAGGAACAGGACCATACAAGCTGCTATCGGTGTCAGATGATCCAAAAGCCAGGATGTGTCCTAGTATGGGGGTGTTTCAGTGCTCATGGCATGGGTAACTTGCTTATCTGTGAGGGCAAGAGTGGCATTTGGGGTGGCAAGTGGGGCAAATGCCCTAGGCCCCGCGCCTAAGGGGGCCCCGCCTTTGAGTTCCATGTGTCCTGGTCGAGCAGATTTGTCAAGTTATATTCTCCAGTTATTTTTTGAAAGTCCACGTGTTATCTTGCAAAATTTTAGCTCAATACTGTAATGAGAAAATCCGGTGTATGTTAACATTATGTTTATTAAATTCGCTTTAAATTCTGCAGGTTTATATATTTACCGCTAACAGTGTTTGACGTAACCGGCCCCGCGTGAGGCCCTGCACACCCCTAAGGCCGCCTCTGTGTGAGGGTATCATTAATGCAGAAAAATCTGTACTGTACAAAGTTTGGAGCAACATATACTACTCTCCAGATGCTGTCTTTTCCAGGGATGTCCCAGCAGGACAACACCAAACCCCATCCTGTCTGCATTACAAGTGCATGGCTGTCCTTGGGTGCAGGATGAATTTTGATTTGTTAAGTTTGATTTACTTCAAATTAAAATCAATAAAAACACATAAAAAAATCAAGTGCATTGCGACGTAGGCAGGGAATACGCAGTGCCTGCAGTCCTAACCTGACTCCGATTGAGAATGTTCACAGCTATATGAAGTGCAAAATATAACAACAAATTTCCCGTACAACTGTGCAGACCTTCATAATGGATGAATGGGGGAAACTTCAACTTGCTAAACTTAACCGACTTGTGTCTTGAGTGTCCAAATGCTTAATCTTCTTCTTTTTCTTCTTCTTTTTCTTTTGGCTGCTCCCGTTAGGGGTTGCCACAGTGGATCATCTTGTCCGCATATTTTACACCGGATGCCCTTCCTGATGTAACCCTCCCCATTTATCCAGGCTTGGGACTGGCATGAAGAAACACACTGTTTTGTGCATCCCCTGTGCCTGGGTTACCCAAATGCTTAATAAGTGTTAAAAAAATAAATGGTGATGTGGCACAGGGATAAACTTTTAACTGTCCCATTTTATTTGAATTGTGTTGCGGTCATCAGATTTGACATGAGTGTTTACTTTCAAAAAACAAATAATTTGTTGTTGTAGTGTTTTCTAGATAATTTAGGGTGAATAGAATTTACACTTCACTCTTTTTTGTTTTTATTAGCATTTTCCATGCTGTCCCAACTTTTTTGTCAATGGAGTTGTAGCAAAAATAAGGAAATAAATGAACCAAGATTTAAGGTCAGGTTGAGACCCCGGCTAAACCATGACAATGTGTGACACTAGAATGGCAAGTGGTCAAGCCACCATATACTAGTAGACAAGGATCAACACGTGGGACGGTAGATTCCTAGAGTCTAAGGGGCTCTTATTTTTAGTTGGTTACTTTTGTGTTTCATTTTCTCCCTTTGTTCATCTCTCCTTTGGGTACTGTAAAAAATACACCATGTTATGTTTAATATGGCCGCCGCAGTGTAATTCCGCTTTTGAAAGACCTGTAAGGATGTGCCCCCTCCTGTTACTGTGGTCTCCCTGTTGAACGTTATCTTATCTCATCTTATCCCATTGAGACTTCTTCTTTTGGCTGCTCCCATTAGCGGTCGCCACAGCGGATCATCTTCTTCCATATCCTTCTGTCCTCTTCATCTTGTTCTGTTACACCCATCACCTGCATGTCCTCTTTTACCACATCCATAAACCTCCTCTTAGGCCTTCCTCTTCTCCTCTTCCCTGTCAGCGCTATCCTTAGTATCCTTCTCCCAATATACCCCTCATCTCTCCTCAGCACTTCTCCAAACCAACGCAGTGTCGCCTCTCTGACTTTGTCTCCCAACCGTCCAACTTGAGCTGACCCTCTGATGTCCTCGTTTCTAATCCTGCCCATCCTCATCACACCCAATGCAAATCTTAGAATCTTTAACTCTGCCACCTCCAGCTCTGTCTCCAGTTTTTAGGTCAGTGCCACCATCTCCAACCCATATAACATTGCTGGTCTCACTACCGTCCTGTAGACCTTCACTTTCACTCTTGCTGATACCTGTCTGTCACAAATTACTCCTGACACTCTTCTCCACTTATTCCACCCCACAGGAACTCTCTTTTTCACCTCTCTTCCACAAACCCTATTGAGACAAGTGTCTAAATGTTTTATTAGGTCTTTCTCTGTGTCTGTCTTACTGAAAATGACCCACCGAGAAATGATGAATTAGTGAGGTCAATGAATTTGAAGCTTCTCTTCCTTTGTGTGGTGAAGGCCATGACCTCAAGGGCACAGCTCTCTGCATGACCGAGTAGTTGCTTGCCCTCATTTAAAGGCCTGTTCACACTGACTGAGACTCACCAGAAAAACAAGATAGTCATGTTATATTAGAATGAATGCTACCCAGACCATTACATCCAATTTTCCTGGCATGACACACAATAGCAATATTTATTTATGAATGAGAAAAGCTGTGGTACGGATTAGAAAAATATGAGCTACTCTAAAGCCTTGGGAGGTGCCTGTGCTTGAATCTTTAAAGCAGACATCCAATGGTAACACTGGGGTGGGGATGTTTGGGGGTTGAGGAATGGTATTAATGAGTCATGGGACTTATAAGGAGAGAAGGGCTGTGCAGAGGATTAGAAATCTCAAGGAGGTGACGCAGTATTGAACTTGTGTGAAGCAGCGGAAAAGCAAGTGGAGAAGAACATCACACCATCTCGAAGATGCAGGGCATGGATCAAATCAGGTAAACACCCCTGTTTTAACTTTACAATATTTATCTTTGGATTGGGTATTCTCTACCCAGGACAAGGAGTGCAACTGTTGTGAAAGGTTTACGTTCCTCCATCCATTTTCAAAACAGTTTAATCCAGGTTAGAGGTCCCTATGCTGGTAAGATTAAGGACAAAGCGGGAACCAACCAGGACAGGACAGAGCACCCTCATGAATACTGGGGCCAGTTTGGAGTCACTGATTTACCGAACATGCACCTTGGTCAGATGTGGGAGAAAACTGAAGAGCTTGGAAGAAACCTCACACAGGTAGACCTCCATACAGGCAGTGACCAGATTGCGATTTGAACCCAGGTCATTAGGATTAGAACAAGATCAGGCTTAGAGATCATTAACAACTGTAATTTATTTATTTATTAGTCAGTTAAGTGGAATAGTGAACATTAAGCAGTTTGTGTTCAGTCTTTCTAAACCAGTTGTATTACAATAACTTCTGAAACCATCTCTGTTTTATATGGTGGTCATTATCACAAAAGCTTTACAAAGCAAAATCATATTTACAGCCATGAAGGTTCAGCTTTCTCCCAAAAGGAGAGTCTCCAGGGCTAGAGCTGCAGTTCCCTGTTCATGTTTGTCATTGTCTGTGTGGTCACATTCAAGCCGTGTTACTCGCGGAACTGCCATTTCTGGCACAACACGCAGCATCAGTACTGGGTTGACGCATCAGGCCTTCACTGCTTTAGGGCATTAAGTCATGAGCCTAATTAAACAGGAGCAGGCTGAGCCCTAAAGGGAAGCTAGCGTCCTGAAACGCGTGTCTTGGCCTCCAGGTCTTGTGCTGTGACACTCATGTGACAGACGTTTTTAAATGGCGGTTTTATAGCCAACCTGTTGTAGGAAATGCCTTGGGGGCCGTGGTGGGGGAATTCATGGTTAGTTGAATGGGAGAGAGAGAAGTGCGAGTGGCTGGGATGGACTAAATTTAAACTCATAACCCCAAGTTTGCTAGTATAACTACAGTTCATAAATCTTTATTTTTTACAGCACCTAGGGAGCCAGTGTGTATGCGTGCAGCTTTGGTCACAAAGTAGAAACCAACACCAAATGGGTCAACAGTCCATTGTTAGGAACATTTACAGAAGCGTACAGTCATTTGGGTCACTTTAGAGCTGATAACTAACCTAAATACAGGCATTTCTATTATTATTATTATTATTATTATTATTATTATTATTATTATTATTATTATTTTAACTTCACCTGTTTGTTGTCTGGTACAAATCAGGTAATCCAAATGACTTGAAATTTTGCACACTTACTCACTTCCGATGACAGTACATGAATCAATAATCAGTTTCACTAATTGATCAATTAATCCATGTTAATTAAGAAATGAATTTTTCATATGAAGAATAGTTAAAGATTTCGCCAATAGATGCCGCTAGTAACGGATAGATATATGAAAGGAAGTGTTAAAATATTGATTACAAAATTATACTAAAACAAACCATCCAAAAAGTGTACTAAAGAGTAAAAAATAAGTCTCTCATACATCACTCGTAAAATAAAAGGTGTGCACTTTGGCTAAGATTTTAAGAAGCTCACACTTTTTAACTTAATATAAGCGTGCTTTTTAAAAAGTATTTTCCATCCATCCATTATCCAACCTGCTATATCCTAATTACAGGGTCACAGGGGTCTGCTGGAAAACAAACCCAAGACTAAACAGTTGAAAATAATATATATATAAAAAAATACTTTTTAGGGCAGCACGGTGGCTCAGTGGGTAGCGCTGCTGCCTTGCAGTAAGGAGACCTGTGGGTTCGCTTCCCAGGTCCTCCTTGCGTGGAGTTTGCATGTTCTCCTCGTGTCTGCGTGGGTTTCTTCCGGGTGCTCCGGTTTTCCTCCCACAGTCCAAAGACATGCAGGTTAGGAATCCTAAATTGTCCTTGGTATGTGGGCTGGCGCCCTGCCCGGGGTATTGTTTCCTGCCTTGCGGCCTGTGTTGGCTGGGATTAGTTCCATAACCCCCGTGACCCTGTAGTTAGGATATAGCGGGTTGGATAATGGATGGATGTAAAATACTTTTTAAAAACCACGCTTATATTAAGTTAAAAAGTGTGACCACTTTTCATTAGTCAACATTCAAAAAACACATCTTAAAATCTTAGCAAAAGTTCACACCTTTTATTTTACGAGTGATGTATGAGAGACTTATTTTTTACTTTTTAGTACACTTTTTAACTTAATATAAGTGTGTTTTTTAAAAAGTATTTTTATATATATCCATCCACCCACTATCCAACCTGCTATATCCTAACTACAGGGTCACAGGGATCTACTGGTGCCAATCCCAGCCAACACAGGGCACAAGGCAGAAAACAAACCCTGGACAGTGCGCCAGCCCACCACAGATTTATATATATATAATTTTGGAATGTAGGAAGAGACAGACATGGGGAACACATGAAGAATCTACATAGGTGATGAACGCAGGACTCCAGAGCTGCCCTAAATACAAATATCACAACTGGAAAAATGTAACTGCACTGAGGTATTGCCTGTGTAAAGTTTCTGGACTGTATGATTCAGGAGTTGTCCAGTTTTAGGTTGACAGAAGTTTAACCTCATTGGCATTAACTTCAAACATCTCTCGGGCTCGAAATGGAATAAAACAATGGTTAAGCCCAAGTGCATCTCAGGTTAAGAGGTTATGATCCAACGTAAACTGCTAAGCCTGAATAAACCTCAGGGCAGTATTCTTTTGCTATTTAGTAGATATAATTACATCATGGTGCAAAAATCATGAATGCTGAATATTTTCAGGCCTTTTGCTACCCTATGGTAACTCATGAATATTTATGAGTGGGACAGAGTCTTCAACCATGATAGGCCTGGTGACTTGAGTTGTGTAAAGCTGCAGTAGGGTGCAGAATGATTGTGATCAAGTGGAAAGACAAGGAAGACGTGAGCCCCCTGTGCGCTGTCAATGCTTGTGTCAGGGGAAATGTAGAAATCAGCAAGTCTTGCTGTGTGGTAGCCTACCATCACAGAATCAGAGCATTTATCAAGCATATCAGAAAAATTAAAAGAAAAGCGCACAAAGAGATAAGCTTCACCTGTCCTGGTTGTGGCGTCGGAGTGTGTATTGTTGACTGTTTCAAAACATGTCACATGTAGGAAATATACTAAATCCACATCAGTACAGCAATAGCACTTAGGCTTACCTTTCCTACTGTATTTATGTTGACGTTTTGGTATTTACATGCTACTGGGACACGGTATAACATTTTGTCTTGTTGAAAACATGAATCGTGGACTATCTTACAGACAGACCTCAGTATGTGCGTCTCGGGAACTGCAGGTCTGACATTGTGGTCAGCAGCACAGGAGCGCTGCAGGGGACTGTACTTTCTTTGGTCCTGTTCAATCTATGTACTGTACATCGGACTTCCAATACGATTCAGAGTCCTGCCACGTGCAAAAGTTCGCTGACGACACTTTTATTGTGGGCTGCATCAGGAGTGGGCAGGAGGAGGAGTATAGGAACCTAATCAAAGACTTTGTTAAATGGTGCGACTCAAACCACTTACACCTGAACACCAGCAAGAACAAGGAGCTGGTGGTGGATTTTAGGAGGCCCCTCATGGACCCCGTGATCATCAGAGGAGATTGTGTGCAGGGGGTACAGACCTATAAATACCTGGGAATGCAGGTGGATGATAATTTGGACTGGACTGCCAATACTGATGCTCTGTGTAAGAGAGGACAGAGCCGACTATACTTCCTTAGAAGGCTGGCATCCTTCAACATCTGCAATAAGATGCTGCAGATGTTCTACCAGACGGTTGTGGCGCCCTCTTCTACGTGGTGGTGTGCTGGGGAGGCAGCATAAAGAAGAAGGACGTCTCACGCCTGGACAAACTGGTGAGGAAGGCAGACTCTATTGTAGGAATAAAGCTGGACAGTTTAACATCTGTAGCAGAGCGATGGGCACCAAGCAAACTCCTGTCAATCATGAAGAATCCACTGCATTCACTAAACAGTGTCATCTCCAGACAGAGGAGCAGCTTCAGCGACAGACTGCTGTCACCGTCCTGCTCCACTGACAGACTGAGGAGATCGTTCCTCCCCCACACTATGCGACTCTTCAGTTCCACCCGGGGGAGTAAATGCTAACATTATTCAAAGTTATTGTCTGCTTTTACCTGCATTTTTATTACTCTTTAATTTAATATTGTTTTTTGTATCAGTATGATGCTGCTGGATTATGTGAATTTCCCCTTGGGATTAATAAAGTATCTATCTATCTATCTATCTATCTATCTATCTATCTATCTATCTATCTATCTATCTATCTATCTATCTATCTATCTATCTATCTATCTAATCAGGAATGAATGCAAGGCCCGGTAAACATGAAGAGAATTGCTGAATAAAATGTTTAATTGGTGGATAAGATGAATCCTAACCATTTAGGTTGGCACAGTGGTCAGCACGGTGGCCTCACAGCTCCAGAAGACAATTCCACACACCATGCAGACTTTGATCATTCTTCATGAGTCTGCATACATTTATTCTTTCAATACTTTGCTTTTTCTCCCACTCCCAAAATACTAACTGGAGTAGTTGCGTGTTAGTTTGTGTGATTATACATTGTGATGGAATGGCCCCTCATTCAGAGTTAGTTAGTGCATTGTACCTGATGCTGCTGGGTTAGACATTGTCTCCCCGTGACCATAAACCAGATAAGAGGCGGACATTTTAGAGGGTGACACAGCAGGGCATGGTTAGCACTGCTGCCTCATGGACGTTGCTTTTGAATTCTGCCACTGGCAGACTGTGTGGAGTTTGCATGTTCTCCCTGTGCCTGAAAGGGTTTTGCTTACATTTCAACCTGTGTACCTGTATGATAAAGTATCCATGTTTACACAATGTTTTGAAGTAAATGAGAGAGGAAGAAGAAGAGGAGCACAAAACATATGGATGAAGTTCTCAGAAAACATCAAATATCTGTTTCATTATCTGTTAGGCCTGACTTCAGATTACAAAACTGGTTTGAGCAAAAAAGTATACTTACTGTGGACCTCCAGGACCGTAATTGAGTGCCCCTACTCAAAAAGTGTTTTTCTATTTTGAATTTCAAACTTTTGCAGCACCTAACTATCCCCTTTTCTGTTTTTTAGCCACAAGGATTACCAAGCAACAGCTGACTGGCTCCTGACCCACACCAGGCACCGACCGAAAGTGGCCATCATCTGCGGTTCCGGCCTTGGCGTGCTGGCTGATGCCCTTCAGCACTCAGACTCTTTCAAGTATTCTGATATTCCCAACTTCCCCCAAAGCACAGGTGAGAACAACTCCTCAGTCTGCTACCTGAAGCATTGAAAGAGGTCAGCATGACGGAGCTCATTTAGCACTCAAACCCATGTTGTCTTTCAGGAAAGTACCAGCCCAGGCAGGATGGGGTCAACCAAGAATGGATTCACTCCATTTTAGTGTAAGCCAGTGGAAGTGTAATCTAATTAAAATAAAAATAAAGATCACCTAGTAGACAAGGCTACGCAGGGCAGATGTTTTACTGCCACCATTGTGGTAATTTAAGGGTTTAGATCTGCACAGAATTTATTTTTATCATTAGTTCTGCTACATGACTTTCAGAAATTGCACCATGTGATGTCATAGCCTGAGCAGTAGTTAAGATGGAGGCACTCTAGTTCTGTCATCCAATATTTTGGACACTGTGGGAAAACTTTGTTGTGGCTTTAGCTATTCAAAAAGCAACTTAGGGAGTCGGGATTTAATGTGTTTAGTGATTACGTGCTTTGGATTTGTATATTGGGCCTTATTATCGTATTTAACTGTACATAATATGCACATATTATATTTATTGTACTTCTGCTCTTTGCACTTCTGATTAGATGCTAAACTGAATCTCGTTGCCCTGTATTTATACATGTGTAATGACAATCAAGTGAATCTAATCTAATCTAATCTAATCTAATTATTTTATTTATAAATAGGGGGCTCTGCCCCCTGCTCGCTTCGCTCACCCAGCCCCTGTTTGGTTTACCGGATAATCAATTTAAAGAGATTGTTATTTTCATGGGAATTGTTATATAAGCATTATTTTCACTTTTACTTTAAAACTTTTGTAAAAACAATATTTGTCCTTTATTTCCTACCCCGGACGTGGTTAAATCTCTATCTCGCAGGATGTATAATGCTGCTCACATTGTGAAGGGGGGCGCTGAATGCACGCCAAGGAGATGTGGACGGATAAACTGCTGGCTTTCTGCTGCTGCTGGCCAGCTGTGTGCTCTTTTTGTCGCACTTTGTGTCGATCATTTAAAAGCCTGTACAGCAGCTGTCCTTTTGCCACTTTGCGTCTCTGCCCCTCGCGTATCCGGGGGGTGGGGGGGGGATGGTTCTGCTGAACACATGCTAAGGAGATGCACTTGGATCACCTACTGGCTTGCTGCTGCTGCTGGCGAGCTTCATGTTCTGCTTGTCGCTTGTTGTTGTTTTAAGAGCTGGGAGCACATGAAGTGTGTCTGCCAAAAGTATTCCAACAACTGCTAGGTTAGATGTCCATGAACTTGTTTTAAATTGTTTGTAAGTAGGGTGTGACATGCAATAGTCACTGTCTCACAGGTTTTGCTTCCTAAAGTGTCTCTCCGAGATGATCAGGTCTCGTTCGCTTCGCTCAGCTACCCTCAGAGGCGCGCTACACTCCTGCCACTTATCGTCTCTCCTGCTCGCGTTGTGAAGGTGGGGAGCCAAACACATGCTAAGGAGATGCGGACGGATCAGCTGCTGGCTTTGTTCTCCTGTTACCGAGCTGCGTGTCCTGCTTGTCGCACTGCTCGTCAATTATTTAAACGCCTGTACAGCAGGTGTCCTTCTGTCTCACTGCCTTGTCTCATGTGACGTCAAATTGTCTTCCGAGAAGATCACGTCTCGTCTCCCTGGTCTCCCTGCCAAGATTTTTTTTATAATAGACAAATAACTTTCTGACTAAGGCCTCTGCTGGTTTACTGGCTAACAATTTGTTCCTTCTAATCTAGGGCTGAATTTCTATTTTTTTATTTCTGCCACTTCTCCATCTTGGCTGAACACGTAATATTTGTTGACACTTTATTGTCCAGTTGCCCTTCTAATAAATTGAATCATTTCTGGAAGCATATTGGGTAAAATAACAGGTTGAATATGCACTGACAACTACCTACAGATGTTCATTTTTAAACATGTTAGTATATTTATGGAATTTGCCACAATCCTGCTGACTACGCTTCTTTTCAAGGTCACATTTACACTCTTGTAGTTTAAAATGTCAACCTATGAGGGGTGATCAAAATGCTTTTGAGGCTGAGAGGGTATTGTCCTGTGCCGATTTTTAAAGAAATCAAAGATTAGCTCTTGTGTAATAAAATATGTGATTGAGATTGTGTTTTTTAGTGTATGCTTCTTGTTTCATAAACCAACATGGATGCCTAAAACTGCAAAAACTACCATGATGCTGTTTTTGAATTTCTTGTGGTAAAGATGAATATACCTTCAGTGATTCATTCTGCTAAGTCATTGCATACCAGGACCTGTCCCAGTCCCTACATATGCCACGGCTGGGTGGCAGCAGTGTTTAAATAAGAATGGAATCAGAAGACTGATTGTGGTTTAATTATCAGGCCTAGGTCAATACTGGGAAGACAGTGCTCTAATAAACAAGCCTATGACATAAAACCAAAATCATGAGTCAAATAACATAATGAGGGAATCAAAAAACAAAATAATTTAATGCAACCAGAGCCAAAACGTAAGATGAAAGTCGTAGTCTATTAACTAAAGAGTTCATTACCAAAAATCAGATTGGAACGATAATGAGAATGTTAGTCTTTTCTTTGTTGTATCCACAAACTTGGACAACAAGCATGTGCATGATACTGACCTTCACACCCTTCATTCACCACACACTTCTGGTTCACCCAGACTAGCAGCTTCTCTGTAACTGGACCAAACAGAATACACAACATAGCACAGTGGCAAAACATATTTGCCTTTAAATCTGGTGAAGAATGTGTCTAAATAAAAATACATGAATTCATTGCCTTCCTTGGCCTTTCACACCTACAAAATGATGTCCTGGTTATTTTTAAGGGGCAATGTATGAGTGAAAAAAAATGTAATAAAACTCATATCATGTTAAACAGTTAGGCAGCAGGATTCATGGCAGGAAGTCTCTCAAAGGCAACCCGCGATCTGGCCTGCTTTCCACACTGACAATGTTGCTACCATGGCGTGAATCATAATGGAGAATCAAAAGATTAATGGTGTGTGCAAGTTGGCTACCCAGAATGCTGACTCCTAAAATGAAGCCATCACTGATGTCCCAAGGAGAATTTCAAGCTGATGAATTAACCATAACAGGGAACAAAATCTGGATACAGCACTATGACCCAGAGTCTAAACAACAATTCAAACAACAGAAACATGGTGATTCTTCAACACTCAAAAAAAATCAAGATGCAAGCCAGCTCTGGCAAGACCGTGTCCACCTTTCTTTACAATGACAGGTGGCGCAGTGGTAGTGCTGCTGCTTAGCAGTAAGGAGACTGTGGAAGATTGTGGGTTTGCTTCTTGGTTCCTCCCTGTGTGGATAGCGCTTTGAGTACTGACAAAAGCGCTACATAAATGTAATGAATTATTATTAATGGTAGTGTGTAGTCCATATTGATTACGTAACTCTGAAGATTGATATATTGTACTGATTTGCGTTGGTGTTTGTGGCTTTCAGTATATCAAATCCAGTGAGGAACTGAACTTCATAACCATGTTCCCTTGCACTTAATGGGTGAAAAAAAAAATGGATTTGAAGAAGTGCCACTCCTTACTCTAGAAAGAACTCAGTGGGACTGCTAGCTGTTTGTCAAGTCTGAAGTGCTTCTCCATGGGATACGTGATGCCAATGATGAAGATGTCAGAAGACTGGTTGTACAAGTTAAAAAAATGTTCACTAGAATTGTGTAGAAAAATACAACTTGTTTATCTCTCTATTATAAAAAAAAATCTTGGAAGGAGATGAGACGTGACTTTCTCAGAGAGACACTTCTACATCCCCCAAGACGAGTCCACTCCTGGGACCGGAAATAAAGGACAAAGAGTAGATGACAAAGTAGAAAGTCGTAAAAAATTCAAAAATATTGGAGCGGTACACATGCAGAGCAGGTTAGAGATAATGGAAGTACAAAAATTCGAAAGTCTCAAAAAAAGGAGAGGAAAGATCGCATTAGCGCAAACAAACGGAAATCATTACTCAGTGAAATAACGGAACAGCGAAAAGAGATCAAATATATTGTTCAGATTTAAACTTTAAGAGACTTGTAGATCGTCTGATTCGTGTTGCCAGCGAGAATTAAAAGATTCCAAAAACGTTGCCGCTGTATGAAGAGACTTTTAACATGCGATTCTTTAAAGTCACGCCCTACTAACAGCTATTTTCAAACAAAACCACGGTCAACTTCCTGCACTCTCAGCTCTTAGAAATTTTATCAGGACAATAATTTTATACATTCTTGATGACATATGAATGACTAGGCAAAGAAGAAAGAGCATGGACAAACATTTGAAAAAGTTGTTTTATTTATTAGAGAGAAAGAAACGATATTCACTCACAGGCAGTTATACGTTGCATTGTCACGATGTAAGTCCAAACAAGGAATCAAAATTCAATGCGATTTCAAAGAAAAGTTAATTCCAAATATTGTTTTTACTAAAGTTTTAAAGTAAAAGTGAAAATAATACATATGTAACAATTCCCATGAAAATAACAATCTCTTAAAATTGTATATCTGGTTAACTAAACCTGGGGGTGGGCAAGCGAAGCAAGCAGGGGTCAGAGCCCCTTAGTTATTACTGATACTTATCTTAATACTGTAGGTCTGGTGCAAAACTTTTGACCACCCCTCATACATTTATAGATGTGTGGATTGAAACATCTTCTCAGGCTACTGCTAAGATATAAAAAGTGAATTGCAACTTGTTTTGGCATGATAGTGTTTAATGAACCTTCACTGATAATGCCCACATATCCATCTTCTCAACCTACTTATTCTAATTTAGGAGAAAACTGGGTGCAAGTCAAGAGCCCACCATGGATGGGATGCGTCTATTGTTGGGCACACGTACACACACACACATTCATACCTAGGCAGTCGAAACTTAGAAATGATCCTAACAGGTAATCTTTAAGCATTCAGAGTTAAGCTATGGAGAAGCTGCAAATGTCCTCCAAGACAGTGATTAAGGAAAAATTCAACTTTTCTGGAGTTCTGAGACAATACCAGTAGTGAGTTGTGCCAGTATCTCTGATAAAATAATGTAACACTAAATCAAAATTGACAAAAACTGCTAACTCCAAGTGACACTGCACAATATAAGGTGAGTCCAGAAGGTCGATAGCTGGAAGGTAAAGGGGTGACTAGCCATACTTGAATCGATACCCATATTACTATTACATGTCTGTAGTGCCAGTTTTGTAACATCACAAAGTTGTATTTCTCACCATCACATGGTTAGCTCAGTTATAAATAAAGGGTCTTTGCAAGTCAATGCTTGTGACCACTCAGCAGTCTCCTGCACTTGTATAATTCTCAGACCTGCCCTAATTGGCACTTCTTTGTTTAATGCTCTTTCTTTTTGCTGGGTTCCACAAATGATTTGCTTGATTTGAACTGTGTTTTATTTTCTACAATTTGTTTATATTATTGTCAGGAATTTTCAACTAAATGTTCATTTCAGTGCAGCAGCACATCATCTTATTCATCCATTTTCTAACCGTCTTTTCCAGTTTATGGCTTCAAGCATTGGTGCCCATCCCAGAGCCACTGGATGCAAAGCAGGAACCACCTCTGGACAGATTAGTAGATTAGCACAGGGTCTTACTAATACACATAGTACCACGCTCACCCTCACAGAATCAAATTTAAAATGTCACTTAACCTAAAATCAGATCTTTGAGGAAGGGAAAAAGATATCAGGAAAAACTGTGCAGATCTGGGGAGAGCAAGCAAGATCTCCAAACATAGTAACAGAATTTGGTGGAGCTGTGAGACAGCAGCACTTTACTTTATGCCTCCTCCAGAATGAAGAATAATAAAGGTGTCTGAAAGTATTCTGCACTCCACTTACTGCTTCCAGAAGATGATTTGGTATCACCGGTCAGACTCTAACACTGAATCATCCTTCTCCTTCTCCTTCTCTGCAGGACACAGAGCACTTAGTCAGAGACGAATGCAGGAAGGACTAGTTTTCTACATTCTGACCCAAATTTTATTATCATCTTCACTAGCCTAGAATCTATTTGCACTGGACTAATTTGCTATAAATCTTTTTTTTTTCCTTCTCTAAATCCTGCATTCCAGTTGCTGCCTGTGTGGTATTTGCAGGTTTCCTTCATATCTTGGCAGGTTTTTCTTCTGGTATTCTAGTTTTGTACCCACCTCCCAAAGACATGCAGGTTAAAATAGTCACCAGTTCTCTAATGGTCCATCATGAGATATGTTGGGGTGTCCTGTCATGAACTGATTCTCTGTCCAGTATGGGGTCCTACCTTGCAGCAGGTCACCTGTCACTGAGCTGGGTAAGACGGTTAGAAAATGAATGGGTAGATGAATGGTAGCAGTGAAGAGAAGTGAAAAATCATGGTTGACCATATTCTGTATTGTATTGCTTTACAGTGCAAGGCCACGCCGGTCAGTTGGTCTTTGGAGAGCTGAGAGGTACAGCATGTGTCTGTATGAAGGGAAGATTCCACATGTATGAAGGACACCAGCTTGCCAAGGTGAGGCCACCCATCTTGGAAGGGTTTCTCTTAGATGCTGGGTGGGCCAGGCGTTTTTCTGTGATCAATAACCATCATTGTATTTTTTGATCTATACTAAAAAAAGGCAAAGCCCTCACTGACTGACTGACTCACTGACTCATCACTAATTCTCCAACTTCCCGTGTAGGTGGAAAGCTGAAATTTGGCAGGCTCATTCCTTACAGCTTACTTAAAAAAGTTAAGCAGGTTTCGTTTCGAAATTCTACACGTAATGGTCATAACTGGAACCTACTTTTGACCATATATACGGCCATACCTTTCAGCTCGGTCGCTGTGAGAGGCGGAGTTGCGTCCCCCATCACCACGCCTCCCACGTAATTGAGTGCCTGCCCGTATAAGACTGTCCGTCAGCAGCAATCCAATAGACACGCTGCCCCGAAATATTAGCAGGTGAAGGACTGTGCTTATGCAAACAAAGATGAGATGGTCAGGGATAGACTAGTGTTTGGCACAAAGTCAGTGAAACTGCGGGAGAAACTTTTAAGTGCCGGGTCTTAGCTAACATTAAATAAAGCCGTGGATATCACAAGATCGCACGAGAGAGCACAACCACAGCTGAGAACCTTCGATGCATGTACTCCGAACGGCTCACGTGAACTGACTGTGAACGCAGTATGCAGAGAACAAGCAAGAGCTCCAAAGAGCACTGAACAAAAAACGCATTACACAATTGAGAAGGCAGCAAAAGAATATGAAGCGAGTGACGCATACAAGCATATTCATAAGTGCAGCTACTGCGGAAACAAAGCACGGTGTAAACCTTAAGTTTAAGTTCATAGACAGGCTGCCGCTGACGTTTGTCATGGCTACGATGAATACGATATTCGCGAGATACAAGTTTAATGAGAGGACGCAGGGTATAAACGAGACTTTTGATCACTTTGTAACAGAGTTAAAATTGCTGGTGAAGGACTGTGCTTATGCAAACGAAGATGAGATGATCAAGGATAGAATAGTGTTTGGCACAAACTCAGCAAAAGTGCGAGAGAAACTTTTAAGTGCCGGGTCGGAGCTAACATTAAATAAAGCCGTGGACATTGCGAGATCGCACGAGATAGCACAAGCACAGCTGAGAAGTTTCGATGCATGTACTCTGAGCGGCTCACGTGAACTGACTTTACAGGATTAGGAAAGGTAAACCCGTGCATGCAGTGTGTGATGTCTCAGATAAAGAGGAAGACGAGCTGTTTATTGATGCAGTAGAAAAGGAACAACCCTCTGACGCTGAACAAGCCTTTATAGACATATCAATAGGAAAGCAAGTTAAAGCTTAAGTTTAAATTAAGTTCATAGACACGCTGCCGCTAAATATTCGCAGGCAAATCCACAAATTAATACCAGGAATGCCTGTTAAACATCTTAGATTCACGAGTATTTGGGTTGTGATCACTTCGATGAATGAAACCTGTTATCTTTACAACGGTTGACAATGAAGATGAGATGGTCAGGGATAGACTAGACAAACACGGAATGTAACTTGAACACAACACATCCTCCAAATACAAACCTGATTGAAAGAAATAATGATAATCAAATCCTTGATGACAGCAACACTCATAACAGTGACAAAACAATTA
Organism: Polypterus senegalus; assembly: GCF_016835505.1. Classification (NCBI taxonomy): domain Eukaryota; kingdom Metazoa; phylum Chordata; class Cladistia; order Polypteriformes; family Polypteridae; genus Polypterus; species Polypterus senegalus. The sequence continues at coordinate 9,390,304 of NC_053167.1, forward strand.
CTTTGACAATCATGTTACGTTATTTTTAAAATGTTTCCTTTTCTTTTTCATAACTTCTTTAACACACTACTTCTCCACTGCGAAGCGCGGGTATTTTGCTAGTAAATAATAAAATTATAAATAACTAGCAGACCTGGCGCGCTTCGCTGCACGTTTAACCGGCTAGTTTCGGCAGCGGATCGTGGTTTTTCCAATCTAGACGTCCTGTCTTTTTCAGATTCTTTTAACCGCCTGGTTTCAGCAGCCAGTCGTCCTTTTGAAAACCATGAAATCCTGTCTTCTTTAGATTCGTTTAACTGCCTGATTTTGTCAGCGAATCTTTTTCTTTCTAAAGTAGAAGTCGTTTCTTGTTGCGCTGGTTTTGGCAGCCAAGCGCTTTTTTTCCAACCTAGAAGACCTCTCTTGGGATCCGTTTAATGGCCACGTTGATTGCATGTCTTTCAAGGTAGTTTCAATATCCATTTGTTGCACGGAGTTTTCTCCCCTTTTATAAGTGACTGTGTAAGTACCGCGTGTACTAAACAGTAAATTAGTAAAGGAGAAAGGACTAAACACTAAGGAAAAAGAACGGCAAGACCACGTCAGCTGCGGAGCTCAGCTTGGAGTGAAATGATTTGAAGTGAATGAAATGACGTGAATGGGAGGGGAGATGATCACGTGACTCCCCTACCCGCCTTAACTCTTCATCCCTCCACAAACGCACAAACACAGTCTCTCGGATCCCAACTCTCCTTTATATATACAGATGTCTAAATCTCTAAATTGACAACATGTAGGATTTCCGTATTCCCTGAACACTTTAATTTTAGAATTTAGACCAGGGGTTATAAAACTCCTGGGGACCCTCTGCGACTGCAGGCTTTTGTTCCAACCAGATTCGCAAATTAATGATAATAATTGATTTAGCTTTGTCTTTCTCTCTTCTCTTATTCTACATTCCGAAAAGCCCAATAGTATGATTTTTACATTTAGAAAATTTGAAGTATTTCTATGTTTTCAGTATTTTTAAATGTGTAACTCATCTTTACTGTCTTGTTTACTAAGTATAAGGAAATTATTGTAACCATCCAAAGATCTGATGTCGAGATTTTAATGAATCTCGATGTTTTAGACCCCCCTGACTTTCTCATATAAGAAGTATAGGGAAAGTATTGGAATCCTCTAAAAATTCAATTTCGAGATTTTGATGAATCTCGATGTTTTAGACACGACAGGCTACTCATCAGAGACAACTACCTTCTAGGAAATCTAGATACAACAAATATTGAGTCTAATATGTCTGACATATAATGATATACTATACGCATATATCTGATATGAAATTCAGTATTGCATAAATTGCAACGCTGAGCATCAAAGCCTTACCTTACATGCTCTGATGTAACCCTGGAAGTCACACAAAACTGAAATAAAAATATTAATTTAGCAAATTCAGTTTCTGACTGTAATGGCTGTGGTATTTTTGAAAGGCTTTTGTTTTTCTTGCATGGCCTCAAATGAACTGCCATATTAATAAAATGTGCCCTCGTTTAATGGGTGGCTCAGTGGCACTGTGACTCCATGAGTTTTCTTTGGTTACTTTGGTTTTCCTGCCACATCCCATGTTAACTGGTGGATCTCCATGGGAATGTGTGAGGGTCCTATGGTGGACTGGTACCCTGCTTTGCTCCTAATACTGATTATGCTGTAATCTTGAAATGGATGATTTTGGAAATGTTCTGGTATGTTGTGTTAGTTTCATGCTTAATGGGGTGTTCTGATTAGTTGCTAAACCATAATATCATAACACCAATTCAACTTAATTTAAGAACAGCGGAATCCTTAAAATCCTGTATATAATGGTATTGGAGACAAAGAGATACTTTAATCCCCATTTAAAACAGGACAGAGTTAAACCTGATATAATTCTTTTTTTATTGCTAATAATATGTTTTCCTTGGGGCTTTTGTACAATTATGACACTCTTTAAATGTAATTAATTTAAAGATGTGGGCAAGGCAGAGGAAAAATTTGACAATCTCATGCTTTACTTATTTGACACTTCAGACCTCTCCTTCTCAATAACAGGTGACCTTCCCAATCCGGGTCTTCAAGTTGCTGGGTGTCAAGATTCTGATTGTCACAAACGCAGCTGGATCTCTAGCAGATGACTACAAAACGGGAGACGTAATGATCATCAAAGACCATATCAACCTGCTGGGCCTGGCTGGACAGAACCCACTCATTGGACCTAACATTGAGCAGTGAGTAGCTACACTTTATAATCGTTAGCCTTCTGGCTGGAATACTTCATGTTGAGCATGGAATTAAAATTCACTAACAGCAGACCAGCCCATGTAGGCATTTAGAGAAGTACCAGGAAAAGGCCGAAAAGCTCAACATGAGGGGCATACGAGCTAGAAGAATAAGACGTGCACATCAATCAGGTCCTTTTTAATTTTAAGGATTATGCAGATATTTATAACACAGAAAGGATGTTCATGGTTTATTACTGATGGCACTTTCATAAGTTCTCCGCTTTGTGTAGTCCATCTGTTTAGCTGCCTGACAAGATACATTTTGTGTGGTTTAATGTGTTCTGTAAATGGTGTGATCTTGTGCCCAGCACGCTTGTCTTGAAACAGCTAGGGGACAGAACATTGTTTGGTGTCATCCCTGGTTAATCTGCAAATCATTTAACCAACCAAAGCTCCCTTTAGAGAAGTAGAGATCACCAGGAAAATCATATGAAATAATGATGGGCTGATTTCTCAAAGAAACATTGGACTTGTTTGTTGCTCATCACCAGGTAGAGTCATTACAACTTACATTCTCCTACAGTAAGGTTTAAGAGCTGCCTATTCTCCCCTTTTATGTGTGGGGTTTCCTTCAGGGGCTCAAGTTTTCATCCCACATCCTGAAGTGTAATAGTTATGCTATCTGCTTACTTTAAAGTATCTGAGTGTGTGTTCACAAGAGTGTCCAGAAATGAATTAGCACCCCATCTTGAATCTGTACTGCTTGAATATGATAACAAGCATGTACAGTACCTGTCCATGACTTGACCACCTTTGGAGTGATGGGTTTGTGGGTGTTTCGGGATGTGAGTCAATGAAAACAATACCTCTAAATAAATATGCTGTATTTATATCACTTCCTCTGAGGCACCACCAGGTGGCACTGTTGTTCAAACTGTAGCGGAAAGGAATCAGTAACCCCAAAGGTACCTCCAGGGTCATAACTTTGGGTCATGACATCTTCCTCTTATCCAGTGTGCAAAACTGTTTCATCGGTGTGGATTTTTATACCAGCCATACAGATTTTCAGCTTTGTATATTAGATATGTATAATGTATATGAATAGTAACTGAGGCATTCTGCAAACCATTTTATTTTTCTTGTAGAATGGATAACACAGTTTTTATGACAGTACAGGCAGTAACAGAGGACTCCTTAAAATACTAATGATATAGTTATGAACTGGAGTGATCATTCATCTCCCAGCTAAATAATTGTGTGGGACCAAGTCAGGTATGTGATCAAATAAAACAACACAGTACAGAAAACTGGAAAAAACTGACTTGCACTTGAACATGCTGTTATTTGTGCCTGTGCTATGCATGTAGCTGTTGTAGACTGGAACTAAGATGACTCTTTCCGACTACTAAATCTGAAACCAAATTTTGGTTTTCACTATTTTAGTTTTTTCAGTATTAAATGAACTTTGTGAGAGGCTGAATTTTGTGCTCTTAGAGCCATGACAGCCCTCAGAACTTTTTTTCTTTGCTTGTCTGCACATATCCATAGAATTTCTGGCAATCAGGAACATCTAACACTTTACTGCTTCATATATTGTTGTACACAAAACATAAATAAGATCAAGATAGAAAAGATACAGATGGGACTCAAAAAACAATGCAACTCTCATGCTACCACTGAACTATTCTGCAATTACCATAGACAAGCAATAATATCACCCTGTACAGTCTATCTATCTATCTATCTATCTATCTATTATATAGTGCCTTTTACACTTATCTATATATCTATCTATCTATCTATTATATAGTGCCTTTTACACTTATCTATCTATCTATCTATCTATCTATCTATCTATCTATCTATTATATAGTGCCTTTCACACTTATCTATCTATCTATCTATCTATCTATCTATCTATCTATCTATCTATCTATCTATCTATCTATTATTATATAGTGCCTTTCACACTTATCTATCTATCTATCTATTTATTATATAGTGCCTTTCCCACTTATCTATCTATCTATCTATTATTATATAGTGCCTTTCACACTTATCTATCTATCTATCTATCTATCTATCTATCTATCTATCTATCTATCTATCTATCTTGCTGTCTATGTGTTGCTTGATTAGTGCTGTCTGGGGTGGGCGTGTTTCGAGTTGTGGGAAGCCGACGGGCATCGAGGTCTCTGTGTAAGTCTCTAAATTTTCTCTATTTTCTTTCTCTTATTTGTTTTTTTTTTTCTTGGAGATTTGTTTTAAATTTTTTTTTTTGATAGTTTTTTTTACTGTTAAGACACGGCTTTGGCTGTTTTCACCATGGCCGTGTCCAAAGGTAGGGCTCCTGGTTTGTTTCCAAAGATGTTTGAAAATCTTTCACGCTGTCATGGCGCAAAGTTCCTGGTAGACCCTAAGGTTTCTGCAAAAGCATGTGTGGTGGGAGCAGTGGTGGTTCCAGACCAAATTTACCAGGGTGGCCAGGGTGGGGCCAGTGTTTTTTCATTAGGGCACAGAACATCACCGTAAGTAATTAATTAAAATTTTATCTCTTCAGCACAGGAGCCATAACAGGGGCCAGGGCCAGTTCTACAGGGGCACTGGTCCCTGTTGGCCCCCGTCTAAAACCACCTATAGGTGGGAGTAGGAAAAGTAGTTGGTTATAAAAATGTCCTATCCGCCTCCAGAATGAACAAGTCTGTGGTTGTTTTTTTAAACGATGAGTCTCTGGTGAATACTTGTTGAAGAAGGGGTTGTTATCAATGGCGCATTAGTTCCTGCCCTGCCATTATCAGCGCCTGTGAAGAAAGTTATCGTTTCTAATGCTCCACCTTTCTTAAAAAACGATAATTTACTAAGGGAATTGAGACGTTATGGGCAGATTGTGTCTGATATAGTATTGATCCCACTTGGCTGCAAGATGCAGGAGTTAAAACACGTGGTCTCCTTTCGGAGACAAGTTTATATGATTTTAAATAACAGGAGTGAGGATCTAAACGTGGCCCTCAGGTTTAAGGTGGAGGGCGATGATTATGTTGTGTTTGTAACTTCAGATTCAATGCGATGCTTTAACTGTGGCAGAGCTGGGCACAAGGCGGCACAGTGCAAACATGAGCCCGTAGTGATGCCGGGCGGATCCGCTCCGATTAAGGAGAACACGGACAGGGTTAACGATGAAAACTGCGAGTCTGAGTATGAAAGTGAGGTGGAGAATATGGAGAATGATGGGTCTGAGTGTAATGAGTAGTTGGATGGTGCGGGTGTTGTGTGTGATCGGCCCGCAAGTATTCTGTCTAAAGACGCTCCAGAGAAGAGCGCGCTTCTTGTTACCGAGGATATGCAGGCTGAAACCGAAAGTGCAGCGAGTAAAGTGAGCACAGAGCCTGAGATCAGTAGCAGTGAGGGGACGACATTGAACGCTCTTTCTGAGGGAGTTACGCCAGTCGCCTCCACTGTGAACGAGTCTCAGGCAACCGATGAAGCTGCACAAGTTCAGGTCGCTGAAGACGCACTGCTGACGAAGCAGATCTTGGCGCAAGCCGTCGAAAGGCAAATGAGTGACAGGCCGGTGGATGAGGTGTGTGGAGGGTGGGAGTGCAAGTGTGAGCGAGGGGGATCAGATTTTCAAAGTGCCCCGTCATAAGCGAAAGAATAAATCGGAGAATACGAAGTCTGCAAAGAAAAGCCTTTTGTCCAACGAACCAAACGTAGCAACTTGTTTAAAAGTTACAGTAACTGTGACGTGGGTGACAGGGAGGACGAGGGCAGTGACACTGGGAGACGGATACAGCACCGCAAGTATACGGTGTTTCTTCGAATTTATTGAGGGCAAGAGAGGGGTTAAAGAGGATGAACACTTCCCAGACGTTCAGCTCTTCCTGGTGTCAGCACAGAGGGTGATGCGCAATGCCGTGCAGCTTGGCATGGACCAGAAAGAGTCAGTGAGATTAAAGAATCTGATCAGTAGGGTTTGGAAATCACTGCTTTAATCATGATGGAGTTAGTTCTACGTTTCTTTGATTCGTTTCTGTGATGTAATTTATTGGTTACTCCCTTATGTTTTGAATTAATGGAATCTTTACATATTGGGAGTCTAAATGTGAACGGGTGTAGGGGAGACATAAAAAGGGCTGCTGCTTTTGATTATTTACTGCAAAAAGGCCTTCATATAGCTTTACTTCAGGAAACACACACCGATATTAGGAAACTGGTTACGTGAATGGGGGGGGGTCAGGCTGTGCTTAGTCATGGATCCCATGGGGTAGCTGCCCTGATTTCCAAAACTGTCAATTTACAGATCACTAATATTAGTGAGGTGGTGGCTGGGCGCCTGCTGGTGGTGCAGATTAAAGATGGCGATCACACCCAAAATTTAATTGTTAATTAATTCATATGCACCAACAAATGGTCGAGAAAGGATCTGTTTCTTTGATTCACTGAGAAAGGTGGTGGAAACTTTTATTAATGGGTAAATTCTTCTACTAGGAGGTGATTTCAATTGTACAGATAATGCTCAGCTAGATCGAAATGGTGCTGAGCCACATCCAGCTTCTGTCAGAGCATTACATACTTTATTACAGCAGTCAGATCTAGTGGATGTATGGCGGCATAAATTTCCTACACATAGACAATACACCAGGGTAAGGGGTGGCCACATTTCTATGGCACGGTTAGACCGGTTTTACTGTTCAAGGCATCTTTTAGATACAGTCACTACTACTTATATCTGTCCTTTCGGTTTTTCTGATCAATCTCTGGTGGCGTTAAAGCTCACTTTTTCAAAAAACCTTTCTTTAAGTCTTTCTGGCAATTCAATGTTTTCCTGTTGGGTGATTCAAATTTCCTTCAGTGCTTTGAATTTTTATGGCAGCAATGGACCCTCACTAAATCCAAATTCACTTCCCTCAAACAATGGTGGGATGTCTCGAAAGTACAGATTAAAGCTTTCTGCCAACAATACACCCAGCAAGTGACGAAGAGGAGTGTGGATCATATGAAAAGCCTGGAGGAGGAAATCACTGAACTACATGCTACTCTTCAAAACAATTTTGATAAGGACAACTTTGAGATTTTAATGGCTAAAAAACATTCATTGTCTCAGCTTCTGGAGTTGCAGGCTAAGGAAGCTTTAGTGAGGTCTTGCTTTCAGAATCTGAATCACCTGGACGCACCCACAAGGTTTTTTTTAGTCTTGAAAAGAAGGAAGCACACAGCAAGACCATCCATATGCTCTGTGACACCGACGGCCAAGAACTTTGCACTACAAGGGAGATAAGAGACTTTGTTGTCTCTTTTTACAAGAATTTATTCAAGGATGAAAGCATTGATGAGGCTGCAATGTGTGAGTTTTTGGAAGGTATGCTGACAATTTCAGAAAAGGTAAAACTACATCTGGACACCGAGATTAATCTGCAGGAACTCTCTGACTCACTTTCAAATCTAAATGTTGGAAAGACTCCGGGGATCGACGGGATTCCAACTGAATTTTATAAGCAGTTCTGGCATCTGCTGGGACCGGACATGCTTACAGTTTTTCTGGAGTATAAAGGTTGGTGAATTACCACTGAACTGCAGGAGAGCAGTCATCATTCTGCTACCGTAAAAAGGTGACTTGTGCCAAATCAAAAACAGGCATCCTGTGAGCGTATTGTTCACAGACTACAAGATCTTTTCAAGGGCCTTGGCCAACCGCCTGAGGAATGAGATGGACTCCATAATTCACCCGTGTCAATCGTACTGTGTGCCTGACCGGTCAATTCATGATAATATATTTGTATTGCGGGATGTTATCTCAGGCTGTAATCTGTGCAGAGTTGATTTGGGGATTCTGTCCCTATACCAGGAAAAGGCTTTTGATCGAGTAGATCACCGATATTTGTTTAATACTCTGAAAAGCTTTGGATTTGGGGAACATTTTATAAATATGATAAGGCTCTATATATTTGGTGTCTTAAAAGTCAATGGTTCTTTGAGCGCCCTGTTCTCAGTAAAGAGAGGAATTCGACAGGGCTGTGCCTTATCTGGAATGCTCTACGCTTTGTCAATCAAACCGTTTTTACGTCAGATGAGTCGCAGACTGCAGGGTGTGGGTTTTTCCTATTTACCTAAATGTTAATTTTAAATATTTGGCCCACTTTTCCTCCCAAGTTCCAAAGATGTGCTTGTCCTGCCATTTCTTGCTGTTGAACGGCCCTGTTTATGAGTGTGTGTGTCCTCTGTGATGAACTCTCACCCTGTTCAGATTTGCTTTCTGCCTTATGCACAGTGCTTCTTGCTGAACTGACCTTTGACTCCCAGCCATCATCACTTGAATAGTTCTGATATTGATATTTCTTTGCATTGTTTTATTTTGGTTGTTCTCTTTACTGTAAAACCTGTAATTAATTCAAAACAAATCTTCAAGGTTTGGCCCTCGTTTCCCTCCAATGACGAGCACCTATGACAAGGATCTATGTAAGCTGGCAATGGATATCTGCAAGAGGTTGGGCTATACCTGTGTGCACAAGGGCATCTACTGCATGGTGTCAGGGCCCAACTTTGAGACCGTAGCTGAGGCCCGCCTTCTTCATAGTCTGGGAGCAGATGCTGTAGGTAAGTAGGCTTGATATTACTTCAGTAGACCATGTAGAGATCAATGAAGGTCAGATTTTGTCAGACTTGTCAAGCATGAGGATTCACAGTCATAATGGTATTGTGCCAGCTAAATACCAGCATCAACTCTTGATTATACTGGAAAGCAAATGGAAGGCTTTTCTTGAGGTCATTTCACATAATCTTCATGTTTACACTGGTCTAAGGTGCCTAACTTAAATGAATCGACTCTCTTCCAGCCCCTGGAAGTGAAAATTCCTTTTAAAGGACTCTAGAGGCTGAATTAAATACAATCACCTGCTTGCTTCTCTGCTGTTTCCTTTCGCACAAAATACTCCTGAACTGCTCCAGGAGAATATGCTGCAGCTTGAAGCAAGGGTCTTTCAAACATACAAGGGTCTTGCCAAAAGTGATGATCCTGTCCATTTTACAACGTATTAGAGATATGAATAGATTACTACACCTCTGACTGAAATCCAAATACTGCACCTTTGTTAACTTCTCTACAAAATCCCCTTTCTAACAGATGCATTTATGCCATGTGTGGCAAGCGGCTGCGGCCGGTACCCAGCCAGGACACCCGGGACCGGAGGAGGGATTGCACCTCCTCTGGACCACAAGGGGGCAACCGCCCTGGTGGCTATGGGGACCACGGGAAAGGAGCATGGAAGCTAAACCCTATAGGGGCCCGTGGTCTCCGCAAGGGGGCGCCCAAATGCCTGGAGAGCCCTGGTCGTCAGCACTTCCGCCACAACTGGAAGTGCTGGAGGGAAGAAGACCAGGGACACCCAGAGTGCTTCTGGGTGCATATGTGGCACTTCCGCCACACCAGGGAGTGCTGGCAAAAGTTCATCGGGAGGTACCTGGAGCAAATATGGGTGTGTATAAGAGGGGCCGCCTCCCTCCATTCGAGTCGGGTGGAGGAAGGACGAAGCCTGGAGGAGAGGAGTGGAGGCGGTCAGAAGAGAGAGATGCATTGTTGAGGGCCTGGACCTGAAAGGGCTGTGTGTGTGCACTGTAATATAATAATGTATAATAGTAGGGGGCTTTGCCCCCTGCTCGCTTCGCTCGCCAACCCCCGTTTTTGTTTTACCGGATACACGCTTTTAAGATTTTTTAAATCTTTGAATTGTTGCTATTTCATTAGTTTTGCTTTTATTTCAGAACTTCTGTAAAACCAATATTTGGAATCTTTTGAGTCCCAATGTGCTGAATCTTTTTAATGAGGTCAGTGAGACATGTGTTTAATGGCTTTGTACCATAATTCAGTTTGGAATTTCAGCACAGACAAAATGATCCACATCATCAGCAGTTAATCATTTTTTTTGCAAAGTAACCAATAAATGCACGTGAGGTAAACAATGTTTTTGAAATTCTCTGACTTCAAAGCATTACAATATTTACAAACTTCTAACATATCACCTATGTCCATATATTCAATCTCTATTCGCCTTTTCGTTATTTCTCTGCAGTAATAATTTCTCTTTCTTTGCAGTAATGCGATGTTTACTTTCTTTTTTTGACACTGTTGTTTTGTTCTGCTTTCATATTCTGTATCTATCTCTGCATGTGTTTCACTCCTACGTTTTTTTTGAGTCTTTTGAATTCCAGTTTTCATTATCTCTAACCTGCTCTGCATGTGTTTGGCCCCCTTGTTTTTTAAGCTCTTTATGACGTTTTACTTTGTTTTCTACTCTGTCTTTTATTTCTGACCTCGCTTTATCCTGCTTTTTTTTAATGACACCTGGGGCCTCATGCATAATGCCGTGCGTAGAATTCGCACTATAACATGGCGTAAGCACAAAAGCTGAAATGTGCTTACGCACAGAAAAATCCAGATGCAGGAATCTGTGCGTACTCCAACTTCCACGTTCTTCCGCTCCATAAATCCCGGTCAGCGTGAAAAGTAGCACTTGTGCACAAGCCTTCTGTCCCGCCCAAACTCCGCCCAGAATTACGCCTCTTTGAATATGCAAATCAATATAAATCACCCTTAAGGTCAGCATTCTGTGAAAAGACAATGGGAAAAGCACGGGGGAAATATAAGAATTTCAGTGAATACCAAGTGGAGGCAAAGGAAAAACATACTATTTGTTGATTTAAACAGTGGAATAAACAACAAAAGGAAGTTGATCGAGTGACATAGCGTGTCGGAGAAACTCGAAAGCTCACGTACACACTGCCAAAATGAAAAAGAAGTCACATATCAAAGTCGCCGTGAAAAGGTGAGTTGTAGCCCAACGTCTGAGCTTATTAGGGTACAGACAAAAAAAAATAGGCACACAGTGGGGAAAAAAGCACAAAATGTCAACTTTAATCTCGAAATTTCCACTTTAATCACGTAGTTTATTTTGTCATTAAAGTAGAACATCATACACTTCATCTTAAAATCGTTTAAGTTACTAGTTTCTCAAATCTCATCGTAACTAAAGTAGTAGTTAAAGTTAAATGCTTTGTTTTGTATTTGATCTTCAATGTGCTCTATGTGTGTGAATCACTACGTGCTTCCGTTCTTTCTCTTTCTCCGACAGGACACAGAATACATTACATTCGTGATATTACAGCTCTCTGAATAATAAAAATACTGAGATGTATATGTGATATCATTTTCATGATGATTGGAATGAAAACATGTTATTAAACATGAACACAGTAGCGCAGTGATTGTTCATGTCTCACACAAGATGCTGCTGTGCCATGCGCGACCTTCGATGAAGTACTTTATTGTAGCAGTACTGTCTCTTTCAAACATACTAACCTTCAATTCCTGTCCTTTCTTTCCCCAAATACTCAATCGCCACACAATCAGCTCTGTAATAGACATTAAGCCATCTGTAAGCTTACAACGACGATTCTTCAAAACTTTTAAGGAACATTGAAATATCTTCATAGTACGTGTTTAATTATTCTATCCGTTTATCCTTCCAGTGTCGCGCCAGCCTCAGCAAATATACAGCGCGAGGCAAGAACAATACGTGAACTTGCTAGCACTGCAGCACCGTGTCCTCACATGTTTAATTATTAACAATACAGATTATTTAAATGAAGTTAAAGTTTTATCTGTATAATATAATCAACATATTTTGCTGCATTTCATCTTAAAAATTATATTGTCATCATATGTAAATGCGCGCTTTATAAAGTGGCTCAGGATGTGTAATATTATAACTGTAGTGCAAGTTTACAGTGGGGTGATTGTACTTATAAGTACAAACAGTTCTACAAGGAGAAATTGATTGAGTGCATTTACAGTTCTTGGGATGAAACTGTTTCTGAACCGCGAGGTCCGTACAGGAAAGGCTTTGAAACGTTTTGCCGTGGCTGAGGTAGCCTGTGCTTGATGCTGTATACCGATAATTCTCTTTCCCTTAAGCTGCTGCTGTGATTCCCCACTCAGATACAGTAATAAAATACTCCGAGTGGTGCAGTGAGAGTAATATAGAAAAAGATGATCCGCTGTGGCAACCCTAAAAGGGAGCAACTGAAAGAAGAAGGTGCAGTGAGAGTAACAACACTAAAGCAGTTATGGTATTTGGAATACTATGGCTATTCCCTGGACCATTATATTGTTACAAGTTAATTACAATCAGATGCATTACACTAATAAACAATATGCAGTTAATTTCAGTGTATTTATAAAGCTGCGTCAGGAATGTGGTTCTAAGAAATAAAGGGTAACCACACAGGAACAGTAGCACTGCTTTGACGCTGGGTGCTGCCAGTCTGCAAAACCGAACTTGCGTACGACAAGGTATGAGGTACCGTGGAAAAGTGCGTGGCTTTACGCCAAGTGTAGGTTTTATACATCGCGATTTGAACGTGGAAAAGTTCTTATGCAACATTTCTGTGTGTACGCACCGTTTATACATGAGGCCCCTGGTCCTTAGTGATTACTTTCCCTTTTTCGAGTAATAATTTCCGTTTATGCTACTGTGATCTTTACTTTCTTTTTTTATACTTAAATTTAAATTCTACTTGTTCCCGCCTGATAATTACTTTTCTTATTTTCTGAATTTGCACCTAGATTATTCTTTTTTTTTTTGTCTCTCCAACGCTTTTGAGTCTCTTTTCTCTGCGCTGCTTTCTTCTTCGCTTAGTCGTCTACACTTCATTTATAACGTATTGTCATTATACTTTTTATATACACTGAGAGCCCTGGATCTGTGTGTGCACAAAGCCAAAACACAACTGAGTGTATTGCTGGCTGCCCGTGCTCTTATTTGGTTGTAAGTAGGGCGTATCTTGAAGGAATCTCATGTTCTACGTCATCACGAGACGGTCCTGGGTCAATCTCTTGGCACAAAGTCTCATGTTTAAGGTACCCGCGAGACGCTCCGTGGTCATTCTCTTTAGTCTTGTGGGTCTTTTAAGTGTCTTCCATGATCTTAACGTAAAGATCACGTATCGTCGCCCTAGTGTTTCTCTCCAGGATTTTTTTTTATAATAGAGAAAAACCTGTGTTGGTGCTTGAACCATCGGTGTCCGCCTGTCTGTGTCCGGGCCAGTCTCCACACATCTTTTTAGAATGTTCCCTTGTACAGATTAAACCAGCTTTAACGCCTCTCTCATGGTGTTGGAGAAAGTCATCACCGTTGATGGCATAGCTTTAACCAGTGTGTGAAATACCCCATAGTACCTTAAGTAGACAACAGATACACAATCTGCAAGCTAAAGCCATAGCACCTCATATTTTTGATGGTCGTCATGCAGATTGGACACCTTTATGATGCACACACAGATATCTGTGCAGAAGAGCAGAACCCATCAGCTCTCCTGTGACAGTGCTGAAGATCACATTTACAGTTTTCATTGTTCTGCTTGATTTTTTTTTTTCAACTAAACCCAAACTTTGCTGCCTTTCCATCATTTCACAAATGGAGTCAGACCACATGGTGGCTCTGTAGCTAAGGACCTGCTCTGGTATCTGGAAAGTTGCCAGTTTTGAATCCCGTTACTGCCAAAAGTGACCCTACACTGTTGGGTTTTTGAGCAAGGCCCTTAACCTGCAATTGCTCCAGGGCAGACCCTCCACTCTGACACCAAGGAGAATGTGAAAAATAACAAATTCTTAATACAAGAAATTCTATAAAGTGAATAAATAACAAGAAAAAAATATCATTAGCCCCATAATGCCACAGACCCTGTTTTGTAGATCCAGTGGGTGAAGAACAAAGATGGCAGAAGCGCACCATTTCATTGGTAAAGCAGGCTATAGTAAGAATGAAACCCCCTAACAATGACCTTCTTCTGAATTAATATTTGAGCATATTTTCTTGCAAACCCAATAATTGGTACTAACCCCATAAGATTTATATATATAAAAGTCAATGTATATGTGTGTGTGTGTATGTATGTATGTTCCAGTATCACTTCCAAACGGCTGGAGCGGTTTTCATGAAACTTCGTACACATGTTTCTCATTGGTCGACTAAAAATAGTGTAGGGTGAAATCAACCCTAACCCACCCTCTTCTGGGTAGGGTGGGGGGTGATCTTGTGGTCTTGTATGCCTGTTATCATCCAGTTGACACTCGGAACGACCACCAGATGGCGAACTGGAGGCGACTGCCAGCATTCTTTATGTTTGAGCAGCACCGCACCCCAGTTGCTTAAATAGAGTTGGCCAGGCTATTTCTGGGACTCATTCTGTTTTTGTGACTCAAGCCGCCATATATATATATATATATATATATATATATATATATATATATATATATATATATATATATATATTGTGGCACCGGCCGGGACGCCCAGGAAGACCGGAGGAGGGCTTGTGCCTCCTCTGGACCGCGAGGGGGAGTCCGCCCTGGTTGTGTTGGGGGCCTCGGGTAAAGGGATTGGAAGCCCAGCCCTGTAGGGACCCGTGGCCACCGCCAGGCGGCGCCCCGGTGCCTGAATATCCCTGGAGCCCAGCACTTCCGCCATACCAGGAAGTGCTGGGGTGAAGACGACAGGGGACATCCAGACGGCTTCCGGGTGCGCAGCCGGCACTTCCGCCACACTGGGGTGTGTCTACGGAGGAGTGCCGGGAAGCAGCTGGAGCCCATCCGGGTTCCTATTTAAGGGGCCGCCTCCCTTCAGTCGAAAGCGGAAGTCGGGTGGAAGAGAGACGGAGCTGGAGAGAGAGGACTGGAGACGGTCAGGAAGGCACAAAGACTGTGAGGCCTGGACATTGGGGGAACGGTGCCTCTTGCACTGGGGTTTCTGGTGCACGTGATATTGACTTGTAAATAGTGTACATAGACGGTGTGTGGTGGAACTTATGATGGCCATCTGTGTGTGTCTGGGTCCGAGTCCACAATATATATATATATATATACAAAAGCTGTGTAAGCCCATGCTGTAAAAAGACCGGGTCCTAGAAATTATTTAAATCATCAGAAAAAAAATTGAAATGTAGAGATATCAGGTAATTAAAAGGAACTCTGGGCATCTCTCACCTAGGAGGATTCGTTTTGCCAATGTGCTCACATCTCTTGTGCATTAGTGGCTAAGTGACTTTGTCTTTGTTCGGAGGTTTCGTTTTTGCGACATGCTCGCCTCGCTTGTGTTATTAGCATCTAAGCGAGTTTTCTGTTTGCTTATCCCGACTCCACCTCTCACTTCCGGGTCGGACAGACACACACACTTCCACGCATAGACATTTATATATAAGATAAAGCAGAAGGTAACAATCTTGTGGTCTTGTATGGATGTTATCATCCAGTTGATGCTCGGAACGTTTCTGGTGTGCTCTGTAAAAGCAACTGACAGTTTTATCATGAGAAATCTGTAGTATTATTTGTTTGTCATTTTAATATTTGTTTTTGTTAACTATATTTTCATCTTGCATTATTCTTATTGTAGTGGTAATAAAATTAAATCAACCTAATAATAATATTAATTTAATTTACTTTTTTTACGTTGTCAAAAATTCTGTATGTAAAAACTTATTACTACACCACAAAACAAAATGAGTCTGACAAAAAAACCTTAAAAAAGGCTTTTCCCATCGTTTTTACACTACTTTGAATGTATGCTGTGATTATATTGTAATTAAAATAGGCTATCTATTATATTATATATAATATAAGTAAGCAATTTTATTTTTATGTACCGTAAACATCCTATATTTATTTTGTGAGTTCAGTGGCTCTCTTTACAATTTTTGTTTATTGATTAATGAACTAAATGTCATTTGTTTCGCAACGGTGTAGCTAACGTGTTGGTGTTACAATTTTTTCATATAAAAGAAATAGGAATTTTGTTTAAATACATTCATAATCAAAAAAACTAATTTAATTAACTTATCAAAATCCAGTTAAAGTATAGACCAAATACAGCTATGATATTTAACTTAAAATAGTTATTTATATAGGTAAAATGTTTAAACTTTAATTAATTGTAAAAGAATTTCAACTGGAAGAGACTAATTGGAGATTCGGTCTTTTATGTCTGTTATCATCCACTTGATGCTCGAAACGTTTGCACAAACATTGAAAATTGCTGGAATCAATTTGGACACGGCGTGTTTCTCACATGGGCAGCTTTATGTGGCATGTCCAAGGGCTGGAAGTCCTAAGAACCTTAATACATCGGCTAGAATGATAGAAAGATGGAAAAACTAAAAACATTGTAAATAAGAAGGCTCTTCAGTAAACAATGCAAGCACATTAGAGAGTCTTCAATGTTTGTCGATTTATTTTTATTTTTAAAGTTGTGTTCTTTTTATTATATTTTATAATATAATATATAATATTATAGTCCTGCGGTGGGTTGGCACCCTGCCCTGGATTGGTTCCTGCCTTGTGCCCTGTGTTGGCTGGGATTGGCTCCAGCAGACCCCCGTGACCCTGTATTCGGATTCAGCGGGTTAGAAAATGGATGGATGGATAATATTATATAATATATAATAATATATTATTATATTTTTTTCAAGCAATTAAAAACAATAAAAAAACCACTTTATTTTCCTCCCGGGCAATGCTGGGTATTTCAGCTAGTTTTAAATATTATTTTAATTGTGAGGTTTTTAGTAAGTTCAAAGGGTTAATTTGTGGATCCAGATCCCCCATATTTTGCACTTCAGCTCCAGTAATAGCAAAGAAACATATTGTAATGGATTTCATTTGCAAGACTGGCCTAAGCCTTTCAGTTAATCATAAACCACATTGCATTGATCCATTGATCTGCCCATTGTAAGCTGATTCTCTCAGAGGAGATAAATGTTTGTTTCCCTGTTGCTCTAACTAAAAATACTTTATGAAAACTGAAAGGTAAGCTCTGTTATTTGCTTTTAAGGTGCTTTGCCCATTATCTGACACCGTTAGTTCCCATATAGGCATCTTCATATATGCACTGAAGTCTTATAAGACTGTCAGTTGTTTGGATTTCCTCCTTCCCAAGGAATTCAGACACTACATACTGCCAAAGCCAATTGTCCTTGTCAGCCATTCCCTTGTTCTAAACCAAGAACACATGACTGACTTAGGCAAGTGATGTCCATTTTCACTTGGAATAGATAAAACTAAGAGTTACATTACCACACATTTTAATGTCGTCAAGCATTTCTTAATAACTGCTCTGTGGCCGTGACTGTTGAAATGACTCTCTACACTCTTGGCGTGTGCCAATAAATTTTAAATAGTCTGTTTGGTCTTTACATGGCACAGCTACAGTGTCCCGGGTTCAGATCCTAACCTGGTCCCTGCTTGTGTGATGTTAGCACTTTTGCCTCTTCCTCAGAATGTTTCAGTATCTCCCATATACCAAAAAATGGTACTTTAAAAGCACATACCCTAAGAATGGACCATGTCTAGGTAGGATAGATTTCATTCCCCTGTGAACCTGAAATTGGGATAAGAATGTTCCAACTATGAGTGTATGAATATTTGCTTTAGGTCTTGTGTTAAACTCAGAAGGCAGCAGGTGATGGGCCCTAAATGCATCCCTCACCCTTCTATGTGAATATCCAAGGACCTGCTGACCAGTGAACATTTATCCTTTAAGATGGCACTCTTACCATTTAGAGTGTAAGACACAGATCAGATTTTCATTGTACTATTTGTAAATAGCGCACTTTCACTTTTCTCAGCAGTCTACTTATTTTACTCGTTTCTGTGCTTGGACTGGGAAACTCAAGATCATCGGTCCAAGTCCAGAAGGGAATTAATATGATGCAAATTCAGATATGTTTAACCAGGATTCATTCTATCATCTGGCTTTTGGGGTTACAACTGATACTGGATTGTACAGGGTGGCCCACGAAAAAGTAGCCCGCCTTCCTGCCAGAGTGGCGCGCCGATTGACTATCCTCATCACGAAAGCTGTTTAGACGTTGTGCAAACGTGTGAGTATGAGCTGAGCAGAAAAAGAAATCATTTTCAGCACTTTCTGTAAAGAGTGAGTAAAGATTTTTGCATTTCAAGTTTCTTTCTTTATGGAAGGGCGCCTTTTTTCGCCAGGGAGGCGGGCTACTTTTTCGTGGGCAACCATGTACTTTACATGCTGTTTGCCTTATCTGTGTAGCATTCCTTTAGTAAAATGGCACAGGGTCAATGACTGGGCAGACGTTTCAGAGGTGAAGGACTTTAGTGGGGTTAACCCAGTGCTTAAAATTGCTTTGCATCAATGAGTCTATTTGCAGACCCATGGCTAACCAAAAGACCCTCCTTTTGTTCTCCTCAGGTATGAGCACAGCTGCTGAAGTTGTAGTGGCAAAGCACTGTGGTCTACGGGTGTTTGGACTTTCACTCATAACCAACCAGGTGGAGAAGGACTACTCTGAGAAGGGAAGTGTCAACCATGATGATGTGCTGGGAGTGAGTAAGATGAGGGCGGAGATGTTGAAGGCGCTGGTCTCTGAGATGATTGGCCAACTAGAAATTAATAACAACATTGTAGAAGTCTGACTGAATCACATTAATGCCTTCAGAAGTTTCACACTTTGAATGACATTATGCCAAGAATTTACAGTAAGTTATCTAAATAAATTGAAATATCAGCAGACGTGTGTGGTTTTGCATGTCTCTTACGGGATTGATCGAGTTTCCAAGCCTTATAACATGCAACTAGAGAAGAAATTGGTCTTGGGGAGACAGGGTTGACTCTTCAAATCATTTTCATTCTGCTATTTGAATCCTGACTTTAAAGCAGGCCAGACTCCAAGCTCAAATCGATCACCTAGCCATTTAAAAACAGACTTCTATTAATCCTTGAGTAGGTGTTAATAAATCTTTTCAACATGCTTAAATCAGTGTTTTAAACACTCCGTGGTGATTGGTGGTTCTGTAAGTGCTCCAGTGTTAGCCAAACACTAAAATATGGTGCTATGGAATATCGAATAAATTAGCCAGGGAAAATGCAATCAATCAGGATATGCATATCTAAAGGAAACAAATTCCATCATACTTGGGTACCCAATCTGCCAACACAAAACACACCACCTCATATATCTGACCACCATTGTGCAGGACATCCGCTTATTACGAGACATACACACTTAAACACTATGTGAGTAATACTAAAATGGCGGTTTCCCTATGTGGATCTGTCCTTTAAGCTCAGCTTCATTTTTGTTGGTTTTCTGCTACTGGCTATAACTTCATCATTCTTCACTTATTTTTCATGTTCTACCCCTCAAAATAAACATCAGACATTTCTCTTTCAGAATTTGTAGCAGGAGTACTTCTTTATATTCCCTGCTTTGTGTCCCTATAAATGCAAGTTATCGCCAATATACTAACAACCCAATTGTGCTTCACTCACTCAGAATATGAACCAATGTAGGAAGTATTTTAAGATGGAGAATCTTTTATCTGTGGCACCTCTTCACGAGAACCACCTTTTTCAACCCTCACAAACATACGCAGTTTTTAATATCTGGAAAACATTTGGGATTAAATCACTTAGAGATCTTTATATAGACAACGTCTTTGCATCCTATGAACAATTACATTCCAAATTTAAGTTTCCAGCAACACATTTCTTTCACTATCTTTAAATTAGAATCTTTGTTAAACAGAACCTACTTGATTTTCCTCACCTCCCAACTTTCTCTATGCTGGAAAAAATATTGAATAGTTTCAAGAACTCAGACAGCATTTCTGTAATATATAAAACCATTTTACAGTCCCTCCCTTTCAAAGATCCCAGAGGACAGTGGAAAAAGGATCTCTCACTCAACATCTCAGAAAAGGAGAGAGAGGTAGCAATGCACAGAATTCACTCGAGCTCCATTTGTGCAAAGCATACAATTATTCAACTCGGGGCGCATCTCTCTCGTTTAAAATTTTCCAAAATGTTTCCAGGGCAAAATCCAACCTACGAACGCTGCAATCGAGCTCCAGCCTCACTGGGTCACATGTTTTGGGCCTGCACCAAATTAACATCATTCTGGACCAAAATTTTTAAATGCTTTTCAGACAGCCTTGGTGTCACAATCCCCCCCTAATCCACTAACAGCTGTGTTTGGTGGGCTCACTGAGGGGCTTTAAAGTGTAGAAGGACAAACAAACTGTGATCACCTTTACTACACTATTGGCACACAGACTTGTCTTGTTCAATTGGAAGAATCCTAACTCTCCTCTTTTAAGTCAGTTCATAACTGATGTTATATATTATTTGAAATTGGAAAAAATCTAATTCTCACTTAGAGGATCTGTGCAGAACTTTTTCAAAACCTGACAGGATCTAATCAATA
The DNA here is from genome assembly GCF_016835505.1 of Polypterus senegalus. Taxonomy (NCBI): domain Eukaryota; kingdom Metazoa; phylum Chordata; class Cladistia; order Polypteriformes; family Polypteridae; genus Polypterus; species Polypterus senegalus. The sequence goes on from NC_053167.1 coordinate 9,410,817, forward strand.
ATATTTTAGTTAAGCTCTTAAAGCACTGAGGAAGCAGATTCTCTTCCCATTTTTTTTTCTTCTCCATTTATCTTTATCCGCTTATTAAACTCATCAATTTACTTATTTTTACTAGCTTTAAGTTTTACTCTGTTGTCCTAGCTCTCTTTCTCAAGGGTGGGGGTTGATTGTTCTTCAATCCTACTTTTTGTAAAAATTGATCTATTTGTATGGAATGATTACAATAAAATCAATAAAATTTATATTATAAAAAAGAATTTGTAGCAGGAGAATTATTTATGTTGTTCACATACACTATATGGACCAAAGCATTGGGATGCCTGACCAGTACACCAACAGGGACTTTAATGATATTGCATTTAGTAAGGAGTTGGTCCCCCCCATGCAGCTGTAACAGCTTCCACTCTTCTTGCAAGGCTTTCCACATGATTTTGGAGTGTTTGTGCCCATTCATTCTGTAGAGCGGGGTGCCCAATGCGTCGATCGTGTTCAACCGGTAGATTGGAAAGGTAGTGCAGGTAGATTGTGTTGCATTCAAAAAAATTTTTGTCTATCATACAGTATATCCTTCCTATGGCATTTGCCACTTGATTGACATACAGGGCGGCCCGTCTGAGATCTCTTTTCTTCTAACACACTGGTCATCCCGCACGCATGATCAAATACGTGAGCTACTGCAAAACTCCGGCTATCTAAATGATCTAGTTAGCCTTCCAATTTATATCGACTAAAGAAGGGATTTAAAAAAAAAAAATTGTTGTTTATGGGCTGGATGTTTAATTGGAAGAGGATTTTTTTTCTCTCACAATGTCACAATCGAAGTGCGTTTGTCTGATCTGCCAATCTATCATTGTTATTCCAAAGAAGGAAAATGTGGAAAGGCACTTTCAAAGTGTTCATAAAAACTACGAAACTGACTTCCTTCGAAAAAGCAATCTGAGAAAGAGAAAGGAGAGGGAACTAAAATCGCAGTTAATCGGACAGCCATCGTTATTCACTCGGCTGAATTCAAAAGCAAAGGCAGACACACCGAAGCATCGTTCTGGGTGAGCCACTCGATCATTAAGCATAAGAAGGCCTTCCAAGATGGAGAGATGATAAAAGATGCCTTCGTTGAGGCAGATGGCTAGGGGGAAATTCCTGCTGAGATTTCAAGACCCCTGGCCAGAGATAAGGAGTTTCTCCTTGTCATTAAACATGCAAAATACAAGCAACTTAATAACTATCAATGGCCGCTAGACTTGGCATTTTTTTTCCGATCTGACCAACATGTTGAATGAGCTTAATTTATAGCTGCAAGGAAAAGAGAAACCCAATATGGTCAATATGATTAGCTCAGTTAATGCTTTCAAATGAAAAATGCAACATCTGTCCTCAAAGCTGCAGCGCCTTGATTTGGGAAACATCCAAAACTTCACGTCAGAGCTGGAGACACAATGGAAGGCGTGTGAGCAACTTGACAGCATTCGCTACACAGAGCAGATTGAAAATTGTCTGTCAGACTTTTTCTAATGGAAAAAAAGTAACGAGTCGAGTGTTGCCCAATGTAGCGGAGTAAGAGTAGCATTTCACAAATATACTCAAGTAAAAGTAAAAAGTATGGTGCAGTAAAACTACTGTGAATTTCCCCTTGGGATTAATAAAGTATCTAACTATCTATCTATCTATCTATCTATCTATCTATCTATCTATCTATCTATCTATCTATCTATCTATCTATCTATCTATCTACTCTTAGAAGTAAAATTTTTTTAAAAAAGTTACTCAAGTAAATGTAATGGAGTAAATGTAACTCGTTACTACCCACCTCTGATAATCAGTGTGTGTATATATATATATAAAACTGCTCAAAAAAATTAAAGGAACACTTTGAAAACACATCAGATCTCAATGGGAAAAGGAAATCCTCCTGGATATCAATACTGATATAGACTGGGTAATGTGTTAGGAACGAAAGGATGCCACATCGTTTGATGGAAATGAAAATGATCAACCTACAGAGCTCTGAATTCAAAGACGCCCCAAAAATCAGAGTGAAAAAAATATGCGGCAGGCTAGTCCATTTTGCCAAAATTTAATTGCAGCAACTCAAAATTGTACGCAGCACTTTGTATGGCCCCTGTGTTCTTGTATACATGCCTGACAACATCGGTGCATGCTTCTAATGAGATGACAGATGGTGTTGTGGGGGATCTCCTCCCAGATCTGGACCAGGGCATCACTGAGCTCCTGGACAGTCTGAGATGCAACCTGGTGGCATTGGATGGACCAAAACATAATGTCCCAGAGGTGTTCTATTGGATTTAGGTCAGGAAAGTGTGGTGGCCAGTCAATGGTATCAATTCCTTCATCCTCCAGGAACTGCCTGCATACTCTCACCACATGAGGCCAGGAATTGTGCACCAGGAGCCACTGTACCAGCATAGGGTCTGACAATGGGTCCAAGGATTTCATCCTGATACCTAATGGCAGCCAAGGTGCCTTTGTCAAGCCTGTAGCAGTCTGTGTGACCCTCCATGGATATGCCTCCCCAGACAATCATTAACCCACCACCAAACTGCTCATGCTGAATGATGTTACAGGCAGCATAATGTTCTCCATGGCTTCTCCAGACCCTTTCACTTCTGTTACGTGCTCAGGGTGAACCTGCTCTCATCTGTAAAAGCACAGGGCACCAGTGGTGCATCTGCCAATTCTGGTATTCTATGGCGAATGCCAATCGAGCTGCATGCTGCTGGGCAGTGAGCTCAGGGCCCATTAGAGGACATGGGGCCCTTGGGTCACCCTCATTAATTCTTTCTGGTTGTTTGGTCAGAGACATTGACACCAGTGGCCTGCTGGAGGTCATTTTGTAGGGCTCTGGCAGTGCTCATCCTGTTCCTCCTTGCCCAAATGAGCAGATACTGGTCCTGCTGATGGGTTATGGACCTTCTATGGCCCTCTCCAGCTCTCCTAGAGTAACTGCTTGTCTCCTAGAATCTCCTCCATGCCCTTGAGACTGTGCAGGGAGACACAGCAAACCTTCTGGCAATGACACGTATTGATGTGCCATCCTGGAGAAGTTGGACTACCTGTGCAACCTCTGTAGGGTCCAGGTATCTTCTCATGCTACCAGTAGTGACACTGACTGTAGGCAAATGCAAAACTAGTGAAGAAACAGTCAGAGAAGATGAGGAGGGAAAAATGTCCACCTGTTAAACCATTTGGGGGTCATCTCATTGTTGCCCCTCTAGTGCATCTTTTGTTAATTTCATTAACACCATAGCAGCTGAAACTGATTAACAACCCCCTCTGCTACTTAACTGACCAGATTAATATCCCATAAGTTTCATTGACTTTATGCTATACTCTGATTAAAAAGTGTTCCTTTAATTCTTTTGAGCAGTATATATATATATATATATATATATATATATATATATATATATATATATATATATATATATATATATATATATATATATATATATATATATATATATATATAGCATTTTTAATGTAGGTAGATCATTTTGACCCGGTCATTTTAAAAGTAGCTTGCAAGCCAAAAAAGTGTGGGCACCCTTGCTGTAGAGCATTTATGAGGTCAGACATTGAGAAGACCTGGCTTGCAACCTCCGTTCCAGTTTATCCCAAAGATGTTGAGGTCAGGGCTCTGTGCAGGCCAGTCAAGGTCTTCCACCCTGAACTCATCCAACCATGTCTTTATGGACCTTGCTTTGTGCACTAGGGAATAGACATGCTGGAATAGAAAAGGGCCTTCCCCAAACTGTTTCCAAAAAGATGGAAGCATAGCATTGTCCAAAATGTCTTTGTATGCTGAAGCATTAATATTGCCTTTCACTGGAAGTAAGGGGCCTGGCCCAAAGTCTGAAAACCAGCCCCACACCATTATCCCTCCATCACCAGTCAGGCAGGTAACGCTTTCCCAGCATCCACCAAACCCAGACTCACTCATCTGACTGCCAAACAGAGAAGCGTGATTCGTCACTCCATAGAACACGTTTCTACTGCTCCACCGTCCAGTGATGGTGTGCTTTACACCACCCCATCTGACACTTGGCATTGGACTTGGTGATGTGAGGCTTACACACACCCATTCTTTGAAGCCCCTGACACGCAGTTAATGCCAGTAGAAGTTTGGAACTCTTCAGCTATGGAATCAGCAGAGTGTTGGTGACTTTTATACACCATGCACCTTAGCAGTTGTTGACCCCACTCTCTGACTCTTGTGGTCTTCCACTTTGTGGCTGAGATGCTGTTGTTCCTAAACACTTCTAATTTCCAACAACACCACTTAACTCGTACAACTGACCTTGAAATATCCAGCAGGGATGAAATTTCAATGACTGTCATATTGTAAAGGTGGCTTCCTATCACAGTACCACACTTGAAGTCACTGGGCTCTTCAGAACGATCCATTTTGTTTCACAAATGTTTGTAAATGGAGACTGCACGGCTAGGTGCTTGATTTTATACACCTGTAGCATTGGGTATGAATGAAACACTTGAATTCGATAATTAAGAAGTGTCTTCCAATTCTTTTGTCCATACAGTAAAATAAGTTGCAAAGTTCAGTAACATTTTTACCAAAAATGCACTTTGAATTGTATTTTTATTTCCACAGGTGTTGGAATAAGCTTCCAAACACTATACATGTCACTGAATGTATCACGATCACCCAGAAGAAAAATGTTCTGAAATATCTACAAGTGATATGTCTAATGTTACTGTTTTGAAGCAGTACAAAGAACAGGATTCTTTGTTCAAACTTTTACTGTTTTCAAATAGGAATCTTAGTCTAAATATGCATTATTAAAGACATATGGGCTACACATGGCCCCCACAAGGGGGGGCGGGTGACAGGGGTCTAGCCAGGGGGCCCAGGATCACAGGATGAGTAGAAATTATGCACAAACAAAACGTATGAACAGAAAGCAAGAATTGATCCTACAGTGTTGAGTGTCAACTTCAGCATAAAATATTTTGAAAACTAAAAACAATATCAAAAAAAGTTTCAGACAAAAAAATTTCTACATACATTTTTCTACAACTTTTTCACTTTCTCACGAATCCAAATAAAATGTAGACCTCTCCAATGGTCGAAAAGTTTGATATTAATTGCTAATTTGGTGTCATATAGTTTTATATATTCTTTATTTATAAATATTATAAACAATAAACTTAAACAAATTATACATGGTTTTAAACACAATTAAATAAGAAATACTACACAAAAAAATTAAATATTTACGTCACTTATTTTTGCAGATATAAAGAGTTAAAAGTTAAAATTTTGATTTTTTTCAAAATTGCCGCCATTTTCAAAAAGACGTAATTTCCGGCTTTTTGCAAGAAAATTGAGACCTGTGACAACCGCCATTATTTTAGTCAGAAAATTTCCTATAGGAATCCCTACATTAGAAGAGTATATCAAAAGTGCCGGAGTACGTGAAAAACTAAATGTCATAGAACCGTACGGATCTTCAACTAAATTGTATACCTACATTTAAATCCTATTGGGTATCACGTTTTCCTTAACCCACCAGAGATCCTGGCCTAGGGGCCCGCGTTAGAATGTGGGGGCCATGGGGCTACATATCGCTTTGAAGGGCCAATCTTACTCTGTAAGAACATATTTAGTGGGTAAAGAAATTATAATGTGTATCCTAATTACAACACCAATAGTTGCAAGGTTCAAAAATCCATTTACAAAAAAAAAAACCTGAACTATTGAAAGTGAAATGAGGATGAATGAGGAGCACCAACACCAATTTAGTAGGCAATAGGCTGTCCATCAGATTTAGATAATTAGATCAGAACATGTGACAAGAATGGATATGATTAGGAACGAGTACTTTGTACATTAGAGGGTCAGCTCAAGTCGGATGGTTGGGAGACAAAGTCAGAGAGGCGAGATTGCATTGGTTTGGACATGTGCAGAGGAGAGATGCTGGGTATATTGGGAGAAGGATGCTAAGGATAGAGCTACCAGGGAAGAGGAAGGTCTAAGTGAAGGTTTATGGATGTGGTAAGAGAGGACATACAGGTGGCGGGTGTAATGGAGCAAGATGTAGAGGACAGGAAGATATGGAAGAAGATGATCTGCTGTGGCAATCACTAATAGGAGCAGCAGAAAGAAGAAGAATATCAGGATATTCAAGCAACCCCTGCAGTGGTGGGTGATACAGCAATTCGGCCATTTTTGTGGGGAAAAAAGAAAAATATTGCAACAAGGTATCAAGATTTTCCATATAGCAGTGATTTTAATGGCTAAACACTGTACCTAAATTATACCATTGAGGAAATAAATGATTTGATGAAACATTTTGTATTACTGTTTGGTCCCACCAACGGGTCCCAAACAACGGGGCTGAGTTTAAAGGGTTAAGGTCACTGCATGCTGTGAACCAGTTCAGCACCCAGCCACAAGCCAGGGCAGCAGCTCTAGTTAATGAATAATTTGGGAGATAGAAGCATTCCAGTTTGGGCATAAAGCAGCGCAACATGAATACTGCTGGGATCAGCCATCTGTGTCGTTTTTGCTATCCACACCCTTCAGAATCACTTAAAACAATGAACCACAAAGAGTGTTGAGGGGTTCCTAATTCTACTTTTTCCCTCAAAGGTCTCTGCCATCTTTCCTTAATCCTTTCAAGCCGCTCTCTTACGGTGCTGGACAGGCAGCTGTCACTCAGGTGTCTAGGCCCTCCCAGCCAGTGAGCCATTTGCACTCATGTGCCATCCTGGATGTTATGCTGCTCGGTAGCAGAACGGTTGTATGCACCTGTAGATGTTTGTGGTGATGGATGGGGACACATTGAGCTGCCCTCTGAGTGAGTGGAGACAACGGTGAGCCTTTTAAACAAGAGACAAAATGTATTGTCGAAGAAATTTAAAGCTGCTCACTCTTTCAACAACTATTGCTCCGCTGTACTGCAGATGACTATGTAGTCTGCCTTCTTCTTTCTGGAGATGATGACTTGCATCTTGGTTTTGTTGACATTAATAATCAGATTGTTCTCCTGGCACCACTGAGCCAGCAGGCAGATCTCTGCTCTGTAATCATTGTTGGTAATCAGGCCTATGATGGCGGTGTCATCAGCAGATTTAATGGTGGAGTCGGAGCTGTATCCATCCACACAGTCAAAGGTAAAAGAATTAGTGTTTTCTCACACCTTGTTTTAAATCTCCTCTGTCTTGTCCATCTAATGACTCTGAGGTTTAAATTATCTAAGTGCTTATGCGTTATTGAGCCCCCTGGATTTCAGGTAGTTCTTTTCTATACTTCATTTTCTACTCAAGTGGTCAGCAACCTTTCTGCGGTGTTGTGCCAAACCTATGTTACAATGTTATTCCACTGCCAACATAATTCTACTAATTTTGTTATATATAGTACCAAAATTGGTCCCGTTATAATGGGCATACTTTTGAAGCCTGCCGGATCTTATATTATTGGTCATTCAATATTTTAAAATACATAGGATTATATGTGAAAAGAATGTTTTGAAAAATTTTAATTTTCAACACATTTATTAAAAACTAGACATTAAGCCCGTTAAAATAACGGGCGCTAGAACAGTAGTGCATAAACATTTGTATGAACAGTCTGTATTAAATGGCAAGGGACCTTGTATGTGGCTGTAATATGAGTCACTGTATTGTGTGCCTTTAATTGTCTCTCGCAGTTATACTGGTTTGTATTTCCGTAAAATGCCTGTAATTTTGTCTGACAGTAATACAGTAGAACCTCGGTTCACGACCATAATTCGTTCCAAAACTCTGGTTGTAACCCGATTTGGTCGTGAACCGAAGTAATTTCCCCCATAGGATTGTATGTAAATACAATTAATCTGTTCCAGACCGTACAAACTGTATGTAAATATATATTTTTTTAAGTTTTTAAGCACAAATATAGTTAACGATGCCATAGAAAGCACAGCGTAATGGTAAACTAAATGTAAAAACATTGAATAACACTGAGAAAACCTTGAACAACAGAGAAAACTAACACTGCAAGAGTTTGCGCTATAGCCTTATGAACTGCTCGCTAAAAACTCTTTTTTTAATGAGTTTTAAGCACAGGGGAAAAAATGAACGTTTGAAAAATCTGTAATTTAATAAACAACCAAGAAAAGTAACATTGCAACAATGCACATGTGCGCCTGTGTGTGTGTCTCTCTCGCGGGCCTGCGTGTGTATCTCTTAAGCGCGTCTGTGTGTGGTGCCTGTCTGTCTCTCGCCTGTGTGTGTGTGTGTCTGTCTGTCTGTCGCACGTGCCTGTGTGTGTGTGTGTGTCTCGCGTATGCGTGTGTGTGTATTTGTGTGACGCGTGCGCGCCTGTGTGTGTGTTTGTGTGACGCGCGCGCGCCTGTGTGTGTGTTTGTGTGACTCGCGCGCGCCTGTGTGTGTGTGTGTCCCTCTCTCTGCACACAGAGGGAATGACACACACAGGGAATGCACAGGAAGAGACTGAACACGTGCTGTGTGGCCCCGCGCATGCGCACTTCACCAGAAGACACACACGGACACTGGACGCACACAAGGGTTTTATTAAAGAGGATTGTATTACAAATTATAAATTACAAATTTTTTCAACACAAAATACATAGTTTGAATAAAAAAAACTATCAAGAATTCTTTATTATTAATCAGTGCTAATAATCAATTAATGCAAAGCTATTGTATAACTACATTTGGTGGCTTTATTTTTGGTTCTAATTATTTGGCCAAAATAAGTAGTTTGTTTCTTAAAGCCAGAAATAGGCCTTTTTATGGCTTCATTTTTCTCATCAGAGTTGTTAAACGTGGACTCATGTTTAGTTTGATAACGTGTTTGTACACTTGATGTACGACACTTTCACAGCATTACGCACACACATAGCACGATCCTTCTGTTTATACAAATCCATATTCATTCGTCCAAGAGTCTTGAAAAGAGCGAACATCAAGTTTTGGTCCTTTATGAGTCATTTTAGGGCAGCATATTACTTAATAATAACAAGAGGTTTGTTTTAACGTACCGTGGCCTGCACTGAGCAAATGGTTTCCATTTACATGTGGGTCGCATACGCAAAACATAGGTGAGGGCACAAACACGTACGCTGTAATTACCCATCCATTTTCTAACTTGATCCAATTTGAGGTACCTAGAATAAACATTCTTTTAATGACAAATGTTCATAGAAATAAGGTTAGTCTCTTCTTAGACAAAGAGCGTGTCAGTTAACATGATATGCTACAGAAAGTATTTGCTCTTTTTGACAATTTTCAGACTCGTCCTATGAGTAACAAGACGTTTCTCCTGCTATATGCCGAGTGATTTAGTTTACCACACCAGTAGATAATTTAATTATACTGAACTCATCTACAAAGCATGTGGGCTTCATGGACATACACATGAAATTATCATCACATGAGAAACCGTCAACACATAGAAAAGTTAATCAGCTGACACTTTAAAAATAGAAACATAAGAAATGAGCGAGTACATTGATTAATAACAAAGGACTGATGGAGACCATTTGAATGTACATTTATTATTGATATGTGTTCCAGTGTTTTAATGTTAGGTAGCACAGCTACCTTGCAATAAAGAGACCAGGGTTCACATTTTGGGTCCTCCCTGTGTGGAGTTTGCATGTTCTCCCCATATCTGTGTGTGCTTCCTCCGAGTGCTTCAGTTTCCTCTCACTGTCCACAAACATGCAGGTTAGGTGAACTGACCTGACTTTGTGGGCTTGGTGTATTTGTGTTCGCCTTATGATGGACTGGCGCACTGTCCAGGGTTTGCACCCTATGCTAAAGTGCTGTCCCTGAATGTGACCTTGGTCTGGATTAAGCAGATTAAAAAATGAAATGACATCTGTAATAAAGCAACAAGGTGCCATAGTGGAATCCCACCCTAGGTTCAAATCTCAGCTTTGGTCACCATCTGTGAAAAGTTATCCTCATGTTTGTGTAGAGTTTTTTTATTAGTTCTTTTCATGCTACATCCCAAAGACAGGGGCAGCATGGTGGAGCAGTGGTAGCGCTGCTGCCTCACAGTAAGGAGATCGGGGTTCGCTTTCCAGGAGTTTGCATGTTCTCCCTGTGTCTGTGTGGGTTTCCTCACACAGTCCAAAGACATGCAGGTTAGGTGCATTGGCGATCCTAAATTGTCCCTAGGGTGTGCTTAATGTGTGTGTGTGTGTGCGCACCCTGTGGTTTGCTGGCACCCTGCCCGGGGATTTGTTTCCTGCCTTGCACCTTGTGTTGGCTGGGATTGGCTCCAGCAGACTCCTGTGACCCTGTATTAGGATATAGCAGGTTGGATAATGACTGACTGACTGATCCCAAAGACGTGTAAGTGTGTGCATGTGTGTGTGTGTTTGTGTATGGGCTACTGGTGACACTAAATTGTCCCCATGTGAGTGTAAGCATGATTAGACCTGGTGACTGACTGGTACCATGGGCTCAGTAATTACTGGATTCATGGACATTCTGTATCATTCAGCAGATGGCACAGAACACAGGATCTAATGGACTACAATAAATCTGAGCCAGGTCAGACACAAATGATTGCATTTGACTTCAGCTATTGATATTTTATTGTAGGATCCAGTCAGACAAAATAAACAGACAAAAGACCGCCAGGATTCACATTTACTTTCAATGATGCTGTCAAAGCAATCCTGTTGTTCATTTTCTTTCACTCATACACACAGTGATTGCTCGTTTTTTCCTCCTGTACTGTCAGAGTAATGCTGGGTTCAGAGTGTGGCCTTTTTAAAAGTTCAGCAGTGGGCAGAGTCACAAGATGAGATTTAGTCATCTTGGTGCTTCATTTCTGTGCCTTTGTTATCACTGGGGATCTGAAGAGAAAAGTTAAATGTCCTGAGTTAATTTAGCCTCATTCTGTTTTCCCCAGAAACAGTAAGTATAAGAGATGGTTGAAGGCTGCAAATATGACAACCATATTTAATCTTTGATTTAGTTTCTGGACCATGGCACAATCAGGAATTTATAAACTGGCATTTTACCAAGCTGAGTTATTGTGAGGGTGGCATGGAGGCACAATGCACGAGGCAGCTTGGCTCTGGCTACAATGTGTATATGTGCAGGTCTTCTATGGAAATTCCAGTTTTCTTGTACATTCCAAAAATGTGCAGGCTAGGTTGACTGGAAACTCATATTTTGTCCTGTTACACGTAAGTGACTGTGTCCAGTGACCAGCTGAACTGGTTTGATTCCTGATGGCCCTTTGCTGTAGCTATGGGCTCTGAATCTCTGAAACACTGAATTAAGGCAAGCAGCTCCAAATCCAATGGAAAATAGGTTGGCCCTGAAAAGTTGGGATGTACAGTAAAGAAGAAGATTGGACCTCAGAAAGAACGTCACATGGCATAAGAATGAAAAAAAATGCATAAGGAAAAGATAATACAATAGAGCCCCGCAAAGTCGCAGATCAGAGTTTGCGGCCTCAGTCGTTCACAGATTTTTCCTTAGAACCCAACTAATAATTGTTAGCGAAAACCGCAAATATCCTCGGTAATTTTTTTATTGCTTTTTTGTGGCAATACTGTACTGTAGAGAGAACACAAAGCAACCGTAAAAGAAAGGCAGCTTGTGATGGTGAAAGTAGCCAATCCGAGAGCGTTATTCATTTCTCCTTGCTGCTGATTGGCTGCTGCTCTGTGACGCATCTCCAGCAGATGCAGCCCAGCATTCCCATATCATTTACCACATGTAGCTATCTCAAGTGTTTCGCTGAGCGTTCTCGTGTTTTTCATTTTGTTCTTCTTAAAGCCCTAAGGTGCCGCCCAAAGGCCCTGACCCTTCTAAGGCTTCTGGCAATGAACCTAAGCACCAGAAAAAGTTTAAGACAGTCCAGGATAAGGCTGAACTACTGGATTTGCTCCCGGAACTAAAAAGTTATGTTGCAGTAGCCACCCGAGGAGCTGTGCAGTTATTATCAACATTACATACCTTCATTACATACCTACATTAAATCATCATCTTCAATCAATATCATTCATTATTGGTGAGTACCCGTACATTTTACTGTATTTTTATTAAATTAAATTATTACTTATTTATCCTACTTATACCAAAGAAAACGACAGCACATACCAAAGAAAATGCGCGTGCATGAATTACAGTACTTATAGGAGTAACATCGGTATTTTACATTCTAGCACTGTGGGAGACATAACAGTACAGTACTGTACAGTATACGGGTTTACCTTTACATTCTTATTTTAAGGCAATGTATTAAGCTGAGTTTGAAATGAAATGAAAGTGTTTTGGGGGCATATTTAGGGCTTAAACTATAAAAATAAGCATTCATAGGCATTTTTTTGACCAGATCCAAAATTCACTGTTTTTCACAATTCGCGAGTGCTCTAGGAATGTGATCCCTGCAAACTTCAGGGGTCATCTGTACATAATTTAAAGAACAAAGTGTTTTCAAAAAACACAATGGATACCATCATCCCGTCACTGCATACATACTGGTATGAAGTCAACTTGAAGTGAACAAACAACAAAACTAAGTGAGAAAAATATCTGATCTATTTAATGGAGCGAGTGACCCAGGTCGGTGACACTGTGCTTAATGCTGCCGCTTTACAGAACCAGAACCCAGGATTTGAATTTCTCATCAGCTGATGTTGTATGTGTGGAGTTTGAACTCCATGTTTGCATGGATTTTTTTTCTGCATCCCAAAGATGCATTGGGGTGACGGACGATTCCAAATTGCCTGTGTATAAGTAAGTGTGGTGCCCTTTGATGGATTAAGATTCCGTCCAGGTTTGTTTCCTGCCTTACAAGATAGTTTTAGGTCCCATGATTCAGATAATGGAAATCTGGATTAAAATGACATTGTGCTTTATATTAAATCCACCTGAATCTATCCTGTTCAATAGAGCTTTTCTATACTGTCTTCAGGTAATGCTTTCTTTTTATTGTTGCCTGGTGTGCATGAATGTGCCCTGTGATGGACTGGCACCCCACCCCGGTTTATTTCATGCTTGGCCCATGATGTTGTCCGAGTCTAGGTCTCAGACTGTTGTGAAGCACTAGGGGCTGATGCAGCACCCCAAACCCCAGGAACAACCTCATAAACACAAGTTCTGGGTGCTAATACAAGGTTTATTATCAATCAATCAATCAATCTGGTTTATTATAATGAAATGCCTGACAAGAGGCTTCTTTGTAATAATAAACACATACAACACAATAATGTAGCCAAATAACATGTCAGGGAAGCATTGAGGCCTGATTGTTTGCCTCTCCATGTCCTTTCATCACTTTGTTCTCCAGGCCATTGTGGTGTATGGCCAGCCATTTATCCCGGCTAATACCCCCAAGCCGCAAGGTGAAGCCCTCCCTGCAGTATGGAGGTTCCCTGAAAACCAGCAGAGCATCATGGACATTGCAGTTTTTATACGCAGCCCTGCTGGATACCGTGGGGGCCACTAGGAGACACTGCAGGGAGGAACAACAGGTATTTTCCCTATGCCCCGGAAGCACACATTGACAAGGGGAATGACGTGCTTCCGGAGTGAAGAAAACAACATTTTACCTGACCATACAAGATCACATGAACTGGGGATTGAGAACACTTCCGGGTCAGGGTATTTAAAAGGACTACGGGAGCTCCCAGACGGAGAGCTGAGCTGGGTGGAAGGGTGGTAACGTATCTGGGAGTTGGAGGATTGTATTACTGTTATTGAGTGTGATTTGTATGAGTATAGTGGAGGAGAGGGTGCTTTGTGCACTGTGGCGATTTAATAAAGTCACATCTTGGACTTTTACCTGGTGTCTGGAGTCGTGGACAAGGGTTCAAGGGCGCGATACGGCCCTAAACTGTCACACCATGTATTGTTTCTCGGTCCAGCCCTGCCAGGACTCCAGCATACCAACTTACAGACTGGCCTCTTCTGTCAACTTCTTTCCCCGCCTTCCTTCTTGCTCCTCCAAAGGGTTAACCTCCCATTCTGCTAAGGAATCTTGCCCCATCCTGGCCGGTATGCCTACCCATGCATGCCATTCATCATACTGTTTTTAAAATGTATGGATGGATTGATGAAGCAAAGACAATGCTCAAAAACCAAGGTACATTAGCTCAAGGTACATTTTCCCAGGTAAAATACTTGTTGTTGTGAATATACGCACAGACTGTTTCTTCAAGAGGAGAACCTCCTGGGTGTGACATCTAGGATAATACAATCCAAAGAAAATTTCCAGATATCACAAAAAAGCAGAAACACCACCTAAATCAACAGTTACCAATGTATGCAGTCAGTATAACCCAACAACGCATTCGGACAAACATCACACAACAGAAAAGGGAACTCAAGAAATCTGTTATGCCAAAAGAAAAATTCCTCATGCAGCAAGTGATGTGTGAACACCTCAGAGGATGGGCCTGCTGTGAAAGCAGTGGCCATAGACAGAGACAAAGGGTACTACAAACATGAAAGAACTGATGGAGGTCCACCAAAATGCTAGTAAAAAGTCACTGTACCATACAAATTTATAGTTCCACCAAAAAACATACTGAGCAAAATATTAATGCAAGAAGAAGCAGCATACACTAATAGAGACACAAAACACTGTCATGTAAACTAAAGAGTAACTCTACTGTGCATCTTATAGCACCTCATTATCTGCAATACCTTGCAGAAGGTGTAGATGGTATTAGCTTAAAGTTCTGTGCCTTGTGATGACATGCCTGATGCTTCTGGTGCTTGAACACAGTGTAGAATCCAGCAGGCAAAAGCAGAAGGTATCTGCGGTGTTTACTACAGGGAGGTACTTATAGAAGATGTTGCAGCAGCTCCCTGATTGACAGGGAACTCCACAGAAGCGTCCTGTCTGTTCTGCGGCTGTCTAGCTAGCACTGTCTAGGGGCTGGGCATCCAAGGCACCAGTGTTTTTACACGGTGGCACCATGATTACCTAGTTGTCCAGCATTTCCTGTGGCATGTAGGAAGTGAGTGCCAGGAGCAGCCTTTGTGAGGAGGACCCCCCAAGGTGAATGATATGAGATGGATGGGGGATCAGAACTAGTTTTGCAAGGATCCTGGAGTAAATGTCTTAACTAGAAAGACTTAAGATAGACTGTGGGGATTAGAGTGGTCATGGAGGCAAGAGCTCTCAAGGATTCACAAGCAAGAGAAAGGACAGTGAACATTTGACTACAAGAGTGTGATCTGCGCTCATCCAAAGTATGCATGGAGAGGGAACAAAGCAACATGAGATGTGACTTGATCACGCGCTTGTGTGCTTATTTGGTGCGTTACAAGTTTTTTCAAGGCACTATAAAATACACAGTGCAGTAACCCTTTACTTGCTGTGCACATTTATCCTCTCTACACAGAACAACGCCCTTTAATCACTGTGACTCTGTCGTGCCACCAATGACCCATTTTCCAAGGGTGTATCAGAGAAGCACACACTGTGTGAAAGTCAGACTGAAGGCATAGCAAGCTATTCACTGGGAATAAGGACCACTATTGTAAACCATACCTATGGGGATAACAAAGGATGGACACAGAGAATGGTAAATAAATTCAAACTGAATAATGTTGCTCAATTCAACAGTACTCTCTGAAGATATAAAACAGTTCACAGGATGAGACCCCAACAAAGCTTCCATATCTCTGCTGCTTGAGTTACGTTCAAGCTCAGCTAAATGTGAAAATTTGAATACAAACATAAGGGAAATATTTATAGATTTCATAACTGCATCCTTCTACTGCTGGATTTGAAAGTTTATGAATTGGTCTCGTCCATTGTGAGAGATGGACATCTGAGGTGGTGCTCCACTGGCAGCAGTGCCTCCTCCAATCTCTCATCAGTTTCTCAGACACATCGAATTTTGTTGCAGCAGCACAGTTGCCAATTTCTTTCACTACGTCAACGACATTTAATTTAAAACCAGCTTCATATTTTCTTCTGATCGAACGCTCCATCGTAGATAAGGGATGCTCTTACGATAAAGGTGTATGAGGGTGTGAAGTACAAAAAACACAAAACAGTGCAAACATTACTTTGGAATAGTTTGGGTATAACCGTGTGATCACGTAGGCACAATACATAGAAAAAAAAAGGCAGTGAGCTCCGTGGTTACTCTCTCAGGTGGGCGTTAGCATATCATAATCTCTTGGACCAAGAGTTTTCCGCGTTTGACTTATACGACTGACATTATAAAATACCAGAAATTATACAATAAAATCAAGTCCCGACTTATCCGCGGAAGAACTTATCCTCGAGTATATACGGTATGTGCTTGGATCAGGTTAAGTCCTCCGTGATGTGGACTCTAACATATCTGAAACCGTCCACCCTATCTAACAGAGTATTGTTAATACAGTAGTAGACCCCCTAATGTCCGCAAAGTCCACAATCAACTCCTGTATCATCAGAAAACTTGACAATGATGTTAGAGTCATGTGCAGATATGCAGTCACATGTATAGAGGGAGTACAGCAGAGGGCTCAGAACACAACCCTGTGGAGTGCCTGTGACGAGTGAGGGATGATGAAGTATGGCCAGCCACTCAAACCACCTGGGGTCTGCCTGTCAGGAAGTTAAAAATACATCTGCACAATGAAGTACTCATACACAGGTCCCTGAGCTTGGCGATGAGCTAAGAGGGGTTTATTGTGTTAAATGCAGAGCTACAGTCTGTAAACAGCATTTGTACATACTTCCCCCTCTTGTTGTCCGTATGAAGGATCAAGGTGATGGCATCATCTGTGGATTTGATGCAAACTGTAATGGATCCAGTTCTTTGGGAAGTAAAGTGCATATGCAATTCTTACTAGCCTCTTGGAAGACTTCGTTGTTATTGGTGTTAGTGTAATAGGAATGGTTGGAAGTGATTTCTTAGGTAGAGGTGCAACAGGTGATCATTTAAAGCACATTGGTATGACAGACCATGTTAAAAAAGATTAATACTCATTGTCTTGGCATCTAAGTAAGCCGACCCTAGGAGAGTGAAGTGCCACATTTCCATTCTTCAATCTTCTATATGTTTGAAAAAAAAGAAAAATAATTCTTCTTTCTGTTTTGCAGTTTAACCATTTGTTTGAAAAATGTGCAAGGGCTACCAGCAGTGTGATCAGAGTACCACAGGTTGCTTTTGCTTTCCACACCTGAAGGTTCAGACGCCTGTTTTATGACATGGCATAACATGGCACGGCACAACATTCTCAAGCCCACTTAATCTAAATCAGGGTTGTAGAAGGCCAGCAGATTCAAGCAAGTTTCCAGCTTATTACATGTCATTGTTAATTATTTATAAGTGGAACACGTGAGAGTCTCATATTAACTTGGTATTATTTACATCAATTGCTGTATTCAGTTAATGCCATCGATCTTAATATCCAATTAAAGCAGGTAACGGTGAAAATGTCGTGAGACAGGAGGTTTGTAACATGTATGCAGATGTCCTTTGCGTGACACACATGTTCAAGGTTCAAACCTACATTCCTTATTACCACCTGGTCCAATATGTCAGGGGTCAATTGAAAAAAGAAAAAATGTTGCCAACAAAACACAGGTTATTCTGTTTTGTTTTTTTTTTTTTTTTTGATTATCCAATATACAAGGAAAGGAAACACAATAACACAAAGAATTCAAAACTTACGCTTTTCAGGTAGAGATTAATTACCCTACTGAAGTATTGCATTATTGTTTTACATACACTTGCAATATCATTCACATCAATTTGCATAATGTTAACACAAAGAAGTAGGAAGCACCAGTCATGGTACTGTCCTCAGTGTCAAATACTTTTGAAAGATCTCTTTACTTGAGGCAACATACAAGTTCAGAATCAATTGCAACTGTTTATGTGGCAAATGATACACGGTGCCCTTGCAGTCTTCTCGAGCCCCCAGAATAATGGCAAAGACAGCAAGCTATCAAAATAAAAAATATTTAGTGAACAATCAATGAGAAGGGAAGAACACGTTAGAATGATGGTACAAAACAAATACACTTAAAAAATGCTGCAGTACCAACACAGAGTGCCAAATGGATTCTTTGCTCTTTACATGGTTCTTTTGGGTTCCTCGCTTACCTCAGAAGGACAGTTTACCATTGCCGCACTAGTTGGAAGTTTGCTTGCAACATTGCAGGTTTGCCATTTATATAGGCGCCCCTGCCACTCGCTTGAAAGCTGTTCATTTGCAGGATGAAATGCCAGCTCATTTTGTTGGTAACTCATCCCTGGCTGATGTAAATTGTCAACGGCGCACATACTCTTCGAAATAAAGGTGATGTTATTCATTTCTGCAGCAATCATTCTACTGGTAAAGAAGATACATCAGTGGGGGTCTTGAGTACTTCATTGTCAAATGGGGCAACAGGGATCCTGAATGCTGTGCTCTCTTGTGGAGCTGTACTCTTATGCTGTGATCTCTCCATTACTTGTGGATAGACAAACCTCCTTATGTGAAGCTGCAGAATATCTCTTTCCTGTCTTTCTTCACTGTATAAACACTGCAAATGGCCTTCCAGGTTCAGATTCCAGCTTTTAGACTCCTACTGAAAGGCTGCTCTGTTACTCCTCTACGACTAATCCCTCATTCTTTGCCTGTGCAGTCTCACCACCAACCCTGCTTCAAACTGCTCACCTCGGTACACTGAATTTTAGCAAATGGAGAAGCAGTGGTGGAGCTGCAGAGGTAGCAGTCTCTCGGCTGTCTTCCTTCCTAACCTGACACTACAAATGCAATTCCAGATCCTAAACTGTAATAATAATAATAATAATAATAATAATAATATTTTTTTACTTTTATATAGTGCTTTTCTACCTACTCAAAGCGCTTCTACGCAGGGAGGACTTGAGACGCAAACTCACGATGTCCTTACTGTATGTTTTCCTCTAGGGAGAGCTAGCTCCCTGGTTGGAATAAGTTCTTTTGTAATTGCACCATCTTAAGTAACCTGAAACTATATAGATATAATATTAAAAGGCAATACCCTTCCCATAGTGATACAGCGGTAAGAAATAACATAAGATTAAATAACTTAGCTTTCTTTAATGACGATTTATGCGGCATAACAGATGAAGGAAGCCATAGCAAGACTAGCACTGAGGTGGGATCTCGATGTATATAGTCTGCCATTTTCGTTGCTGTGCTGGAAGGATTTTCAGGATTGGATGACAATGTCTACCATCCATTCGTCGGCTTCAAAGGTGTGCCGGGCAATGTTCCAAGGCTTTATATTTATACTCTTTCTCCATGTGCAGGCCCTTACTTAGGTAATTCATGCCATTCCAAACAAGGCAAAGAGAGGCATGCTGACTCTTAACACACAGAAATAGTGCAGGTTGCCCATTTGTCTTTGTCTATCTTGTCCTATGCTTGACCTAGCAGTTCTAAATGCTGAGCACCTTTGTACTAAATCTGGCTCAGCTGTGCACGTAGAAAGAAAAGAAAAGCAGATTTAAAATATTCGCATAGAGCACAGTGACATTAAAGTTATATACTTAATACACTGTAACCTAAAGATTTTCTAGCAACTTGTCTGAAGAGCTAAGCACATCCACTGCAGGTCTCCACAGTGCTAGGAGTGTTGTGGTAGGTATTATCCTCATCCCACTTCTCACACCAATGTAGTACTGCTGCCAAATAGCATATATATTCTTTCCTCTTTTAAGTTGACCTTTGAGGTAAGCATGCTATCTTTAAAAGGACCACTCACTGTTGCCTCCTTAGATGGTCTTCTGAGCTTATCGTCAGAAATTAACATGACGTGTGTGCGCGTTGCAGTACCAGCAAAAACATGGGTAGCGTGTGTGTTCAAGTTTTGGTATGTGACATCAGCATCATTGTTTACTTTCAATATGTGACAGCAGGCTTGCAGCTCCATCAGAATCAATGTGCATGCTTCAATGTTTGATGAATGGCTCGATGTGGTGAAGCAAATCATTAGACTTAAATGTTGTCATGAGAATGCCTTCGTGGTGCTTTTCTTCTTCCATTTCTCACATAGGCACCACAAGCCTTGCATATTCCCCATTTTAATGACGCAATACATTTAAAGGACTCACATACCATCTTCTGTCTTGGGTGTTGTATTCCCATCGTGATGGTTTCTCACACTGCGACCTGGTGGAATCCTCCAGATTTAATTAATGTCCATGTGCAAAGATAGTCAATACACAACAAGCAAGTGTGTCGCGTAGCATTAAGTATATCCCCTGTCTATTAGACTGTGGCTCAAACACCAGGTATACTCTTTACCTCTCATTGCTCTTTTTCTTTCTTGTTTGACAAATCTGCCCAATATTTTTTCCACAAGTTGAGTATACCCCATCTTCCCTACTCTTAATTCGGTGCAGCACTTTTTGTGAATGAACTTTAAATACAGTTACAGAATCTCGAGTCACTTATGGTACAGACAACCCTGTAATTGCAACACTCCTGGCTAGATCGCCACCTACAATTTCTGCATCCTATTCATTCCATGGACAATAAACAACTAAGTCTCCAATGGATTGTTTGAACAACAGCAGAGTCCCTCACATTCCTTCTTGGCACCATGTCCTTCAGAGGTAAGGAAGCATTACTACCTTTGAAGTTCCCTCCTTGGTGCAGGTTGTTGTATCTGAGTTCTTCTTTCAGTTTTGTTTTTTTTTTGGGGGGGGGGTGAATTTTGTTTTTTTTTCATTTAGATTGAGTGACAAACTGTCTCCAAAGACCATCATGTTTTGAAAACAGAACAGATCTTATTATGGAGCAGAGACAACTGAAGGTTTCTGTGATTGTGCTTTAAGTTCCATCCAGAGTTGATTCCTGCCTTGCACCAAATGTGGTAATAGTTTTATAATTGGATTAATCAGATTTAAAAAATGTAAAAATAGATGGAGATCTATGAAATTATATCACGGTTGTGAAAATACAGCATTCCAGGGAAAGAGTCCATATTATTATAACAATAGCATTATTAGAATAGGTTATGTCTGTCACTTCCTCCAGCATCAGCGCCAATTTCAAAGGGAACTGTCCAAACAAGGAAATATGCTGTGAATAAAAATACAAAAACAATTCAAACTGGATATAGATAGATAGATAGATAGATAGATAGATAGATAGATAGATAGATAGATAGATAGATAGATAGATAGATAGATAGATAGATAGATAGATAGATAGATAGATAGATAGATAGATAGATAGATAGATAGATAGATAGATAGATAGATAGATAGATACTTTATTAATCCCAAGGGGAAATTCACATAAGCCTTTCTGAGTGATCTTATTGTTTTAGAAGGGGAGTTTGCATTTTGATTTCATAAAGAAGAAGCAACAACTACACTCTTAAAAACAAAGGCACCGGAGCAGTTCTTCAGAGCCGTGATATAGGGGAACCATCTGTGGTTCCCAAAAGAGCCTTTATTTATTTAGGTCCATAAAAAGTTCAATAAGTAGTGATGAACAGATATAAAAATTTTGTGAAATACCATTGCATTCATGATTTTAATAGGAATCTTGCTGCATACAATAATACAGGTTAAGTTTTCATGATCTGTTGTATCCAGCTAGGTAGCCTACTAACCAATAAAGATTTCTGGATTTTTTTTTCCCCACAAAGTAGGAAATTTTCCAGTATCCAGAGAACCAATTTCATATGCAAACACCCTTTGTGAGGTGCCACAAAATATATATTGTCACACACACGCGAGTAGGAGTCAACTAAAGGGCCTGAATAATGACAATTCTACATCCGACCAGGGAGTGGTGGGGTACACTAACTGTCTTTCTTGATCCCATGCTGACCATTCTTGGGGTAATTCCACAGGGTTCCGGCACCTTTGATGACATCACCTCCACTTCCGGCGCCGTTGATGACGTACTTTTTTCTGTCCTGCCTTTGATAAAGTCACTCCCTGTCCCGCCTCTGATGATGTCACTTCCGGTCCCACCTCTGATAACATCACTTCTGGTCTGGCCTCTGAAGATTTCACTTTCACTTCTGGCCCCGAAAACGTCACTTCCTACACTGGCCTTTAAAGCCGCCATTTTTAATCAATATTGCAGTTCTATTTTGGACTCAGTCAAGGGAACAACTCACAACCTTTAAAATACCTTTTTGCAGCCAAGGTACATTATATGGGTGGCTGCCCCAAACCTTTATCATGTCTACTAGTGATGAGCGAGCATGCTCGGCCGAACATGTATTCGGCTCAAGCGTCGCTATGCTCGGAGCATGGCGCTACTCGAACGAGCGCCACATGTGCTCGTACACCATGCTCGAGTCTCCGCCCCGCACGTTTCGCGGGTTGGAGACAGCCAATCAAGGGGCAGGTAAATACTGCCCTCACTGTAATGCAGGCACTCCCATATCATGTTTTAGAGCGTCAGCTCACCTGCAGGCACTGGCATATAATGTTTTAGAGCATCATTTTTCCTGTAAAATTGATTTTTTTGGGGGGGTTTTGGGCGTGTTTTTGTCAGTCTGTAAAAGTGGCGTACAACTCAGACAAACTGATTCCCAGCAGCGACTTGGGAGTCCAAGATGCATCCGGACATCGTCCCCATGCTGTTCCCGGTCCATTTGGGTGGTGTTTATGTCACTTTCAGAACTTTTCCAATGGACCAGGCACCCTCCCCTCTTCAGAGCAGGGGGTGCCTGGTTGTCTCCCATTGACTTACATTATACTCGGGTGCTCGGTAGTGCACACGAACATCGCGATGTGTTCAGGCTGAACACCTGAATACTTTGGTGCTCGCTCATCACTAATGTCTACGTGTTGTTCTTCTCACAATATATATATATATAAAAAAATAAAGAACCAGCATTTTAAGAGTGTATGTCCTGGTAGCCCAGGTTGGTCAGCGCTATACTGGACAGTGTGGAGTTGACGGTTCTCCACCCGTGTCTATGATAGTGGGTTAGGATATTTGGTGTACCCTCTGCCCCCACTAAAGAAGCAAATACCCAGGAGGTGGACCTGATCCAACTGCTCCCAGGTCTCTCTACTTGGAGGTGTGTTTGCTGAACAATCATCATCAGAGTGAGCGTCAGCAGAACGTGTCAATTCATAGATTTTTCCAGGAGTTGGTTCGGTTTCATCAAACATTCTGATAGATTAGATTATTTTAGATTATTTATTTATAAAAGCACTAAGGGGCTTTGCCCCCTGGTTGCTTCACTTGCCAACCCCCCTGTCTGCACTACACGCCAGCCACTTCACATCTCTGCCATTAGTGTGTGTGGATTTCACTTTCACCAAACAACAAAACTTTTAATTCTTGTGGATACGCCTCTTCATAGGGAAGAAACACTCACTGATGGCAACACAAATTATTAGACAATCTACAAATCTCCAACTTTAAGTTTAAATCCGAACAATACATTCAATATCTTTTCGCTGTTTCGAGTAAGAATTTCTGTTTGTTTGCGATAATGCAATCTTTATATCATCTTTTTGAGACTTTCGAATTTTCGTACTTCCATTATTTCTAGCCAGCTCTGCATGTGTATTGCGCCAACGTTTTTGAATTCTTCACGATGTTCTACTTTGTCAAATACTCTTTTGTCTTTTATTTCCGGCCCCAGGTGTGGTTAAATCTGTTGACACAAAGTCTCGCAGAACATGAAAGCATCTCTCTGGAAAAGTCACATCTCGTCCCAGGCTAAAAAGTCTCGTCTCATCCCAGGATTTTTTTATTATAATAGAGAGACATTTAAAACAACAGGGGTTGCACCAAAGTGCCATACAAAGACGCATTAGAGTAAACACAATACAAACAGTCATACAGAAAAAGATCAATAAGACAACTAATTATAAATCCACCACAATCCCATCATACATAGTGAAAAGCAGAGGAAAACAAGTAAGGCTTAAGCCGACTTTTAAAACCTCGATAAAGGATGAAGACCTGATGTGAAAAGGCAAGTCATTCCAAAGCCTAACAGTAACAACTGAGAAAGCTCGGTCTCCCCTCGACTTCAGCCGAGATCTTGGAAATACAAGGAGAAGTTGTCCAGATGACCTCAGTGCTCTTAGTGCCTTATAGATAGATAGATAGATAGATAGATAGATAGATAGATAGATAGATAGATAGATAGATAGATAGATAGATAGATAGATAGATAAGGCACTATATGATAGATAGATAGATAGATAGATAGATAGATAGATAGATAGATAGATAGATAGATAGATAGATAGATAGATAGATAGATAGATAGATACTTTATTTACCCAAGGGGAAATTCACAAAGGGATGAAGGAGGTTACAGATATATTTTAGAGAGAGACCATGCAAGGATTTAAAAACAAACAAGATTTTAAAATCAATGCGACCCCTCACCGGTAGCCAGTGAAGAGAGGGGCTAAAATGGGGGAAATGGGATTCTTTTTTCTTAACCCAAATAATCTCGCTGCAGCGTTTTGAACCAGCTGAAGACGCGACAGAGCACATTTTGGCAGACCCACATATAAGGAATTACAATAATCTAGGCGCGATGTAGTGCGGTGGGTTGGCACCCTGCCTGGGGTTTGTTTCTTGACTTGCGTCCTGTGCTGGCTGGGATTGGCTCCAGCAGAACCACGTGACCCTGTAGTTGGAATATAGCGGGTTGGATAATGGATGAATGGATAGGTGAGATGTAATAAAGACATGAATGACTGTTTCCAAGTCCTTCTGTGATAGAAAGGATTTTAGTTTAGAAATTTGCCTCAATTGGTAAAAAGTGGACTTTACTACCATGGAGATTTGTTTTTCAAAACTTAGTGACGACTTGAAGATGATACCTCGGTTCCTGATATCATTATGAATCATTGCTGAGTGACGATGTCAAATGCAGATGTGGTAGGAAAAAATAATGACCTCGGTTTTATTTTCGTTTAACTGTAAGAAATTCTGTGCCATCCAATATTTAATGTCCTCAAAGCATTTCAACAGCTTTTTTTTACACATGAAGTGATGCCAGAACTAACTATGACGTACAGCTGCGTATCATCAGTATAACAATGCTATTTAATTTATTTTGAGCTGAAAGTCCGATGAGCATTCTCCTCCTGAACTTCTGCCTACAAACAAGAGCATAGCCTACCTCTCGCCTTTCATTATTTGAACATGTGTTATATTGTATTGGGCGAATAAATACTAAATTAAAGGGCGCATCATACAACACAATGACTTATAGATTGACATAATGGCATGATGGTTAGTTCCACTTTGCGCTGAAAACTGTGTGAGATATTAAGGGAGGAAACTGGTTTAAGAGATTACAACACAAAACCAGCGAATGGATCCGGTCTTTTCCAATATTGTCCTGTGGTGTTCCGCCCACTAGAGGGCAGGCGTGAGTTTGAAACTAGTTGGTTGTTGCCATGGAGACGAGCAAGTTGCTAGCTGTCGCACGCAGATTTCGTCTTTCATGAAGTCTTGGCCGACTTCTTACTTTTTCTTGCGGCGAAGTCTCGTCCCAGCCTAGCACTGAGTTGTCCCGCTGGCCTCTACCACAGTATCTCGTCTGGACGACGGTGAGTTCCGAACAGCTTGCGTCGCAGTACCGGCTGGCCGGTGGGCTAATAAAAATAAGACGCTTGACACTTACTGGTGTGCTATTTAGATCAGCACGCGGGAAGCTGAAGGCTCTGCTGCCTTTATAAGAATAAAGTTTCACTGAATAGAAAGAGTGATAAAATGCATGTACAATGAACGCGTGGAAGGAATCAACTAGACAGCCGGCGAGACGCGTTTATTTTGCCTGCGCTTACCTCTGCTAATTATGGATGGGAAGATCGATACCACAGTAATCGATACTTCAGTACTCAAAGTGTACTCATTTGGTATCGAGTACCATTCAAAAATACCGATTACTACTTTTTTTATGTAAGACACAGTAGCAAGGTTCATGCAAAAGGCGTAGAGTGTATTAACACACTTTCCGCGCTCACGTACTGATATGAGCAGACGCGCTGTGACGCAACAGCACCATAAACCCCGCCCCTTACTCAAGCGCAGACTGTACGCCAATGGCAGACCGAGAGCTTAGTTGTATGCTGCTACTTTTTGCAGATGGAAAACAATACAGCCGCCCCATACCATGTTTGTGAGGAGAATCAGCAGTATAGTGGCAAAACAATCAACCCATTTAAACAGTTAAAAAATACACATGCTGCTCAACAAAAAGACGTTTGTAAAACATCAAAGCGATGCAAATCTGAAGCCTGACAATCTGACAATTTAGCTGCAATCAGTGTCAGATAAGGGAGGTTGCAGGAGAGTTTTCAAAGATGCACGAGACGTTATTCAGGTAACTCTGCCGCATAAACATAAATAAGAATGTTAAATAGTCTTAACACTATCCAAAATACTAGCTAATATCTAAAACTAATTTGAAGTTAAAAACTTTAACTGAAAGTAGTTTTTCTTTCCGAAAAATAAGTGCCTGAGTAAATGTTAATAAAAATATTATTTTGCAAGTTTAGTGGATTCTTCACTAAAGTACTTCAATTGCATTAGTAACGCATCTAGTGTAATAAAATACTGTATATAACTTGCTTCTTAATTTTGTATTGTTAAAAGTGCATTGTGCTCCTGTTTCTTTCCACAGTTCAAAGATACCAAGTTAGGTGTATTGATGTATTAAATTGGCCCCTGGTGTGTGTGTGTGTGTGTGTGTGTGTTCACCATGTGATGGGCTCTCGCCCTGTCCATGTATTGTTCCAGCATTGCACCCACAGAGGCAAAATAGGATTAAATGTAAAAATGTCAGCATTATTGTTTCTAAATACATATTTGAAACTTAACTAAAAGTAAAACTAATATGACAAAATCTTTCTCAATAAAACAAGGTCAGAATATAATAGAAAATGCAAATGTGGAAGTATTAGTTTTTGTAAATGTTAGTGTTCTAAGGGGACCAGTTTAAGTACATTCGTGAAGTGATTGCCTGTTTTACATGTATTAAAGAAATAACCAAATCTTTATAAAACGTACAAATTAATATTATCTTTATTACATCTATGTTCATGCTTTGCTACCCAAATCTTTCCTGTGTGGAGTTTGCATGTTGTCCCTGTGGCTGTGCAAGTTTCCTCCCACAATCCAAAGATGCGCAGGTTAGGTGAACTGGCAAAGCTAACTTGGCCATAGTGTGCGTTTGGTGTGTTTGCCCTGTCCACGGTTTGCTCCTGCCTTGTACGGCAGCAGGGATAGGCTCCGGCACCCTCCCATAGCCCTGGTCTGGATTGAGCAGGTTAGAAAATGACATGCCATGTTCATTCTATTAGTATATATTTTGTAATAAATTTGTTATGGTGACCTTTATACTGTGTTGTGATATTAGTTCATTTAAATAGAGACACTGACCCCTTAATATTAGCCATTATAAACACTATAATCATTTGAGCATTTCAGTATCGGTATCGGAAATCTGACACACAAAATACTTGTATCGGTATCGATTTCAAAAACAGTGGTATCGCCCATCCCTACTGCTAATACACTGTATTATGTCCATTTAGTTTTTAACCAGCGTATCCAAACCCACAGTGGCGTAGGAGGGGTTGGTCCACCCCAGGCAGCATATTTTTGTGAGCGGCATTATTGGCCAAAAGGCTCAGTACAATTCGTGTGTAAGCGGCAGGGTTCGGAAAAATATCACTCATGAATGAAAAAGTAAAATTCTCTGATTTTTATCTACAAATGCTTCAAAAATAATTTTCAGACTATCCTTCTGTGACGGCATCAGACATAGCAGTTGAAATTTATGAGGCAATAACAAAAATAAACAGAAACATTACACCGATAATAATTTCTAGGAAGATACACAACTAATATTACAATTCATAATTTCCTTTCGTTATCAATCCGAATGCGTTCTTGCTCTGCGCAGAAAACATCCCCAGCTATCACTTGTACATTACACTGGTTCTGGTTTTCGCAGCGTAATTATATTAAACTAATAATTAGAACATGGCTTATCAGTGCGTCTATACTATATTCTTGTCTAGTTGATGCTCATAAATAATTATTTGTGAAAAATATTGCTGTTTCTCTATATATGAATAAATCTATGCAAAATGTATCTTAATTTTGCTCTATACGTCATTTTAATTTTCTATTTAAATAGGTTAGCATATTCAGATATGTTGGAGGGCGGAAAATTGAAGCACCGCCCCGCTCAGAGCGGCACGAACTCGAGCTACGCCACTGCAAACCAGGGCTGAAGTATAACATTCTCTATGCCGTTAATCTATTTAAGCACCGTGGGGGACTAGTGACGATGCCAGGAGAACTCGGTGCAAGCCAGGAAACAGTCCTTCACAGGGCCGCGTTGGAAATACCAGTCAGGATAACCAGCATCTCATGGGGGCTATAGGAGAAATTCTGGAGTATCCAGTGGAAAACACACAGAGACAAAGGGAGATCATGCAGACTCAACATAGACAACAACCAATCTTGGGATCTGACCCCAGGGCAGTGGATCTGTGATGCAGTTGTGCTAACCACTGTGTCCGTATTGATGATATAATATAACCATCTTTTTTTTCCAGCTGCTCTGTCATGGAGTCTTCATCCAGTAACTTTATGCTTTCTTTGAGGAGGGATTTGGCTGCTGTGGTGAGTTTCTTTGTCAGTCTTTGCCTGTTTAAGCACATCTCTTGAATTTTTTATATGTCTGTGCTAAAGTATTAATGCACTACTTGATTAACTTGATTTGTCGTGCTTTAGTGTTATAAATGTGCTCACTAAGATTCTTTTTACATTTTGGTAATTTTTAATAGCTGGTTTATCTTAAGGTGAATTGCTCACAAAAATTTAATTGCCATTACAAATTTCTAAGTTCAAGTGTAAGGTAAAATATGGATTGCAGCAGACCCCCGTGACTCTGTGATAGGATATAGCAGGTTCGATAATGGATGGATGGATTGGTGTGTATCTGCATGGATGGTAGCAGATAAAAACTGATTTTTATGGATAAAATGTGTGAAGCATATCAACTGTGTCGATGGACAATTGTGTATCTTGTAGATAGACAGGCTGTAGTGGCAGCTGGTGAAAAAAAAGCAGTTTTTAGGAAAGACAAACTGAAACAGCACTTCATAGCTCAGGAGAAAAGAAAAGAAAAAACACAAACTGTAATGTTGCCTACACACAGAGTGCTCTGAGTAGTTAGAAAAGTGCAACATGGTAAACGGTAAATGGCCTGTATTTGATATAGCGCCTAACTAGAGTTCAAGAACCCCCCTAGGCGCTTTACAACACAACAGTCATTCACCCATTCACACACACATTCACACGCTGGTGATGATATGCTACTATGTAGCCACAGCTGCCCTGGGGCACACTGACAGAAGTGAGGCTGCTGAACACTGGCGCCACCAATCCTTCCGACCACCACCAGCAGGCAAGGTAGGTTAAGTGTCTTGCCCAAGGACACAACAGCTGCATTCTCATGCCGGGAGCCAGGATCGAACCTGCGACCCTCCGACTGAGCTACTGCTTTACATAAATGTAAAGAATTATTATTAGTAGTAGTAGTAATAGTAGAAGCATAGCCAGAAATTTGTTTGGTGGGTGGGCATATAAAATGTCACGTAGATGAGACAGTTTATAGAACTTGACCATCAGCAGCTGGATGAGGGCGATCCACTAATAAAACCCTGCTCAGTAATGCACACAACGGTGGAACACGCACACACACAAATTCAAAGACCCAGCCATTAAAAATAAAAATCTATCCTTCTTGGCTATTATGCGAAGAAAACTAAAAGTATAGTCTTACAATCATGCAAAAAACAAAACAAATAAACAAAAAAAAAAAATTAACTGGCATGACAGCAGCCAAACTGTAGACACCGATAATACCTGCCTATGCCTGTGGTGAACAACACTGCCACGTGAATGTTTTCATCTCTCTCTTTTATCTCATTTCTTATCAATACAATACAATACAATACAGTTTATTTTTATATAGCCCAAAATCACACAGGAAGTGCCGCAATGGGCTTTAACAGGCCCTGCCTTTTGACAGCCCCCCAGCCTTGACTCTCTGAGAAGACAAGGAAAAACTCCCAATAAAACCTTGTAGGAAAATGGAAGAAACCTCGGAAAGGCAGTTCAAAGAGAGACCCCTTTCCAGGTAGGTTGGGCGTGCAGTGGGTGTCAAAAGTAGGGGGTCAATACAATACAATATACAGAACAGAACAATTCCTTAAGACAGCATAATAATAAAAATTTTAGAAGTACGGTTTAACAGTAGATGATATGACATAATAAGGTTTGGATATTTTTAGAGTCCTGGAGACCTCATCCATCTAGCTGCCTCCCCATTTGGCCATGCCACGGCTGAAACGTTGCTCCGATGAAAGGACCCCTCTTTCCCATGATTCCTGTGATCCTCCATCAGGGATGACTTTACCATAGGGAGGCAAACAACTTGGCAGGTGGGCCGTGGCACAATGGCCACATTTGGGTACCGAGAAAAGAAACAGAATAGGTGAGGGTTAGTATTCAAATATAATTATCATGTTACTTATGTTATAGTGCTAATGACTAACAACAGAGATGCAGTATGTACAGTTAATCAGCAGCTCTAGTCAGGATATGCTAAACTGAAGTAGTGAGTCTTCAGCCGGGATTTAAAGGCTGAGATTAAAGGGGCATCTCTTATGGAAGCAGGAAGACCATTCCACAGTTTAGGGGCCCTGTAACTAAAAGCTCGACCTCCCACTGTTATTTTATTAATCCTTGGAATCCTAAGCAGACCGGCATCTTGAGATCTTAATGTGCGCTCAGGTTTGTAAGTCATGATAAGTTCAGACAAGTAAGCCGGACCTTGGCCATTTAATGCTTTATATGTTAAAAGGAGGATTTTGAAATCTGCCCTGAACTTAACTGGGAGCCAGTGTAAAGATTTAAGAACTGGGGTTATGTGTTCATATTTTCTTGTTCTTGTAATAATTCTTGCAGCGGCATTTTGGATTAACTGGAGGCTGTATAAAGAACAGTTTGAACAGCCAGTGAACACCGCATTGCAGTAGTCAATCCTACTAGAGATAAATGCATGAATTAATTTCTCACAATCCTGTTTATTTAGAAAGCGCCTTAATTTCCTAACATTTTTAAGATGGAAAAACAGGTTTTGGACGACTTTGTAAT
Organism: Polypterus senegalus; assembly: GCF_016835505.1. Classification (NCBI taxonomy): domain Eukaryota; kingdom Metazoa; phylum Chordata; class Cladistia; order Polypteriformes; family Polypteridae; genus Polypterus; species Polypterus senegalus. The sequence goes on from NC_053167.1 coordinate 9,441,951, forward strand.
ATGCGCTTTAAATGACATGCTAGAGTCAAAGATAACTCCTAGATTGCGGGCTGATTCAGTAAAATTAATTTGGATTCCAACTGAGTTAAATGATGACAAAATATTGCTGTGATCAGCGTCATTCCCTCCAACAATTAACATCTCTGTTTTATCTGTGTTTAAAGGCAAGTAGTTGTCATTCATCCATTCCTTTAATTTACTAACACAACTAATTAAAGACAACATCGGAGAAACTTCATTTGATTTAAATGAAAGGTATAACTGGGTGTCATCTGTGCATCATCTGTATCAATGCCCGTGTTTTCATTTTTTAAACATGATAAATACATCCATCAGTTTTTGTTTTTCCATCTGTGAACACAGCAGACAGTTTTACTAAAAACAATTTATAAACTCTACTTACATGGACACAAATTTGAAGTAGTCATACTGTGAATGACCCAAAAGATGGGAAAGGAACACCACAGAGACACCAGTAGTGGCTGAAGGCCCCTTGCAATACCGATTGTTTGAATTTTCTCCTCAGTATTGTTCTGCCCTCAGATAAAATCAGTCATAAGCCACCCAGCTGCAGCTCCACTGGATTTCTCCTCACGTTATATATATTTTGCTTTGCATGCTTTTTTAAATTACACATTACAGTTACTCCTTATTAGCTAGCATATTTGTCTTTTCTATGTTGAGCACTTTTATTGATGTGCCACATTTGTATATACTTTTCAAATTGAAAAAAGTTTTTTTAACCAATAACGTGTATTAATGATTAATGTTGCACACACAGACACAATTATTTATCTGTCAAAGCCTTGTCAATGCTCTGCTGCTCAAATGGAGTCAACAGCAAGTGCCTCTCCAGCCTGAACGGATAAAATTGCAGCTTCTTCCCCACATCACTCACATCACCGCTACGAAAATACTGGATAAGGCAGAGTTTTTTTTTCCCTGTCCTGATTTCCCTGGTTCAAAATAACCAGATTTAAAAATTCATGATTTCTCAAACACACTTAATAAAGTTCAGAGGCACAGGGAGTAGACAATCATGTTGAACAGAACATCCGTATTAAGCATTATTCTTTAAGATGTAGGCTTACTTATTACATACTGTCCAATTTTAAGTCCATCCACATAGATATTACCTCTAAGACGCTAATACACTGACTTAAAACTACAATTCCTATTTCCTTTTGCATACACATATTTTCATATTTTGTGATGATTGTTTCCAGACTTTACACATTTTTTTTAGCATTCCAGTAAAACATTTTAAAATCTGTACTGCAAGAAGAATTTCATCCAGTGTAAAAATTCAACTAGCATTCTCCACTCACCTAAATCAGGTCCATAGTATTTGGACAGTGACACAGTTTTAAAAATTTTGGCTCTGCATGCCACCACAGTGGATTTGAAATAAAGCAATCATTATGTGAATGAAGTGTAGACTTTCAACTTTGATTTAAGGGGTGTCAGGGATGCCAGGGGCAACAACCCGGCCGGGACACCGTGAGGTACCGGATGGGGGTCTGAGCCCACCCTGGATCACGTGGGGGCCGCCTTCCTGGTTGCTTTGGGGGCCATGGGTTGAGGGCATGGAAGCCCCACCCTGCAGGAGCCCGTGGTCACCGCCAGGAGGCGCCCCAATGCCTTTGGGACCTGTTGCCTCAGCACTTCCGCCACACCAGGAAGTGCTGGGGGGAAGAATTATAAGGATACCCGGAGAGCTGCCGGGAGGACAGCCGGCACTTCCGCCACGCTGGGGCGTGGCCAAGAGGGGAATGCTGGGAACCACCTGGAGTTCATCCGGGATAGTATAAAAGGGCTGGAGTCGGGTGGAAGAAGGACAAGGCATGAGAGAGGTGTGGAGGCGGCCCGAGAAGAGGCATTTGTGTGGCCAGGACTGTGTGTTGGGGTTTGTGCACTTTTGGACTGGGTCTTAGTGACCATTTATTGTAAATATTGTACATAATAAAACGTGTGGTGGTGATGAACAACATGTCCGCCTGTCTGTGTCTGGGTCAGCTCTACAGGGGTTTTCAAAAATATCTCAGTTGGGCGTGTTCTTACTCCCTGTCACCTCTGATTGTCCTAACTGACAAAAAAACTCATTTTTCCAGCCCCCAGCAGCAGAAAAGAGCAAAACATACAAGCAGGGAAGCAGTCCTAATAAGTATCAATCTTTAAGTATTACTATAGCCATAAACAAAAGCAAATGGAATGTGGCAATCAACACCACATCACCTCATTCATTCTGTAGTTCTGGAAGCAGACTAAGAGACCAGCAACCCGATCAATTTGTTTGTCAGTTCCAGGCAGTGTTCATTTTATTGTTGCTTGAAGTCTCAACAGTAACGTATGGCATTCTTGATGACATATGCTCTTCCTCAGAGAATTTTTATAATAACTCAGCTCATCTAACTTAGCAGCTCTACTGCTTACTTCCTTATCTCCTAAAGTGGTGCACCTGCCTCTTATCAAAGTGTCATAAAATGTAAAATTCTGCCTATCCCATCCCCTATGCTTTCTTTTTTGGTGGGGGGGCTCATAAATTTAAAGCCTGCCCCCCTTTGCAGAGATCTATATTCTTTTCTCATAAAATGAACTCATGTGCATACTTCTGATGTCATAGATGGAGTACTGAAGTGTGCTTTGTACCCAGAAGCAACACCTGTGAAATAAGTCAGAAATGGAGGCTATCAGGTCAGGTTTGTGTTACTTCACACTTAAACTTTGTACTTCTAAAACCAGACAGAAGCAGAACTCACATACAGCAGGAGTGGGGAAGGCTAAGCGGAGTTATAGCAAAACACTTAAAACTCTTTTATCATCCTTTAAAGACATTGTACAGACAATTATCACAAAATGTCAGATGTTACACATGCACAGTAACAGGTGAGGGAATGCTGGTGGAAGCATATTGCTGCCGCTTCTCCTTGTTAACACTTTTGTTAAGATTCGTGTTAACCTTGCACTGTTTGGATTTCTTTCACTTTCTCATTCTGTATATATAGTTCAAGGATGCAATTGATTACTTTTTGTATTGAATTTTGATTTATTTGTATGGACTTTGTTTGCCTTGACTGAGTTTGCAACCTCAGAGACAACTGATCTGAACCTGTTTGTGGTTCACTGGACGAAACTTTCTTTTGATTGCCCGCACTTGCCTGATGCCCGATTTGTGAATATTTGTCTTTGCATTATGGAGAACTGGGAATATTCTGTGTTCTTAATTAAAATGGATATCCTGGATTGCTGTTGATTCCTTCTATACAAGCTTCAACTGGGCAAATGATCTGATGTTCACACCCACCTGATTTGCGGTGCTAAGGCGATCACACTTGTAATGTAACCGGTTATACTGTATGTATGTGGTTATATGTTGGAACCTTGGAATTCTGATAATTATCTTAATGTGCATCTTATAATATCTCCTACTTTTTTTTGTATTAATCCTCCAGTGGCATCAGTCTATGCTTCTGGATTTCTGCTGTGTTGCTGTCGCAGCTCATTTACTCAACCCCACCCTACTAGTCTCACCTTCTCCGCTCTGCTCTGCTGCTTAAGTGTGTTCTTCTACTGTCAGAAAAGTATTGTCTTTCTACTGTGTTGAAATAATCTTGTGATAAACTCCTGCATATTAAACACTTTGTCCAGAGCAAATAGTTAGATTGAAATGTCCTAAAAGACACTGGTATTGTGTGCCACCCAGATCTAGACGCCAACACCACCATGCTGTGAAATACCATCCTACTCATGGTTTTGGAAATAAGAGTGTCAGTGCCAAATTTGCAATATGCTAAAATAAACTCTGATTATGGGTCTGTGCACAATGAACCCTTACTGGCTAATATTGCTTTATTTAACACAAGATCTCTTATTAGCAAAGCATTGGTGCTATCATATTCATTGCAGATCCCAACCTTGATATGCTATGCTTAACAGAGACAAAAAATGAATGAATTTACATGTCTTACAGAGGCAACACCATCCAGATCTGTTTACTTCACAGAGGCTTGCAGCTCAAGGCAAGGTGATGGGGTTGCAGGGATTGTTAAATCGAAGTTAAATATCAAAAGAATCCCAATTGAAAATCTGTTGTCTTTCAAGTGTCTGACTCTTAAACTACCGTATAAGTCGGGTCTTGAAACCCAAACCCTTATATGCCCGTTCAAAAATGCGATACTTAAATCATTTTTTTTAAACGTCTTCTTGCTTCCTCCAATCTCACACCAGTTTCTCAGACACATCGAATTTTGTTGCAGCAGCGCAGTTACCGATTTCTTTTGCCACTTCAACGACTTTTAATTTAAAACCAGCTTCATATTTTCTTCTAATCGAATTCTCCATCATAAATAAGGGATGCTGTTACGATAAAAGTGTATGAGGGTGTGAGATACAAAAAACACGAAACAGTGCAAACGTCGCTTCAGAATAGTTCAGGTATTACCGCGTGGTCATGAAGTACAATACATAGAAAAAAAAAGGCAGTGTTCTCCGTGGTTACTCTCTCAGGTGGGCGTTTGCATATCGTAATCTCTTGGACCAATAGCGTGAGTTTTTCACATTCGACTTATACGACCGACATTATAAAATGCCGGAAATTATACGGTAAAATCAAGCCCTGACGTATCCGCGGGAGAACTTACCGTAAATATGAGTATATACAGTAAAAAGAAAATCTGGTCCTATGTTACTTGTTGTTCTCTATTGACACTTGTTTATTATGACTGCCTCCGTGGCGCAATAGAATCAGCCACCGACTGGGAATCAAAAGGTCGCGAGTTTGATCCTGTACCACTCCATTTTGAGAAGTAAACTGTTCTTAGTCTTACTATTTTAAAATAAAAACATACATTTGATTTCAGTCTGTAACAGCCGGTGTAACTTATGATACTTGTAAAGGTTAGCTTTGGTTTTCTTTTTTTTTTTAGTCAGTTTTATTATCTCAGCCGCGTTCACGAGCCCAAACACACCCCACCCTCGCATCTGACACTACTGTTTTCACATAGACGTTGTTCGTTTTCAAATAATATTGCATTTCTCTCTATGTTGCGGTTTCACACCTGAAAGAAAGAGACAGTATATGTGAAAACATCATCGCACAAATGCAATATTATTTGAAAACAATCAGCTGTAAAAGTATGGCATTTCTAAATGTTTGCTTTTTTTCAGTCTGGTTCTCTCAGTCAGACTGTATATTTGTCTCTTATTCAGTGTGCGCAAGAACATGCAGGTGGCCAGATGCTGTGTGCTACAACATGCTGACGGCGATCAACGCACATTTTAAAAAAAGAAAGAGACAAATATATGTGACGTTTTGAAGAAATAATTTTATGACACAATTTACCTTTATTTATTTACTTACTTCCTAAAGCCTAAAGTCACAAGTACTGTGCAGAGGGCATGCTCAAAAATGTGTGTAATGCCACGAAAAGTGCCTGCTGACACTTTAGTATGCAAGCAATGGTATGTGCATTCTTGCTCCGATGTAGAAAGGAGCTGAGTTTACCTCTGTTACAGCGCGTCTATGTGGAAAACAGCAGTGTCAGATGCAGGGGTGGGGTGTGTTTGGGCTCGTGAACGCGGCTGAGATAATAAAACTGACTAAAAAAAAAAAGAAAAACAAAGCTAACCTTTACAAGTATCATAAATTACACTGGCTGTTTACAGACTGAAACCAAATGTATGTTTTTATTCTAAAATAGTGAGACTAAGAGCAGTTTACTTCTCAAAACCGAGTGGTGCAGGATCAAACTCGCGACCTTTTGATTCCCAGTCAGCAACTGATTCTATTGCGCCACGGAGGCAGTCATAATGAATGGCTGTCAATGTCACATGTTAAGGCGGCTTTTTGTTTCTGCAGTTATATTTTTGAATAAAAGCGCAATTGTTGTGTTAGATTTATACCTTTTGTGAAAGTATTTCTTTGATATTTGGACTTCAGGCTACATACATTATATAATTTATGTCTACATTTTGTCATTTACTACTAGAATATGAAAAACGTTTCTGTTTTAACAATGTGTTTACACAGATTACTGTAGAAATGGAATAGACATGAAATGCGTGTGTTCCAAATAAGGATCTATTATTTCCACTCTAAAACTCCACTTCACTCCCAAAAAATCAATCAAGGCATGAGCTGGGAGAAGTTTGTGCACGTTCTAAGTCAGTGGGGGGATGGAATAACCGGGTGCTTGCAGCCTGATTTTATCAGTACATTTAAATGACAAAGGATGCTGGTGGAGAGCTGTGAACGATTTTAAGAAGCGATTTAAGGTGGGACCGATTTACGAATTTTTTCGTAGGCTCTGGTAATTCTAGTGTAAAAACATAAGGAGGTTTCCTTCAAGCATTAAGCTCCATGGTACAGCTCAGAATTATGGTCTATTAAAGAAGTTGGCCTAATCCTTGAGAGAATGTAACATAAGACTGGCCTCACTGTGCACGTCCAGGCATTCTCTGACCATCAAATGGCTTACAGTGATGCACCAACTGCAGCCAAGAATATGCATTATGGCAGAATAACATAAAGTGGCAATGATAACCTGAGAGATTTGTTCTGTGTAGTTAATAAACTACTTCAACCTGTATCTGGCCCAAATGTCTCCTCTACTGAAGTCTGTGAAAAATAAAATTTAAATTCTAAATGATTCAATGAATATAAATCCATCATCAATTTATATCTTGCCCTATCTTCCCACTCCGACCAGCTCCTTTTCTAAATTTTCACCAGTTACGACTGCATTTGTTAATAACCTGCTTTGTAAGATGAGGCCAACTATTTGTATACTGTACCCTGTCCCTACCACTCTTCTTAAATCTTGCCTTCATGCCATAATCCAGACTGTTACAACAATAATAAATACGTTCATCCCTTGACAACGGCTTTGTGTCAGTCACTTTTAGAATTGCTTCTGTAACCCCAATGTTAAAAAAGTCTTAACGATATTCATCCTAAAGTCCTTAAGTGTGTTGTAGCCTTCCAACTCACTAATTACTTAACTTCTAATAATTTGATGGAACCATTTCAGTCTGGTTTCAGAGCACAGCACAGCTGTGAAACTGCTCTTCTTCGGGTAATTAAATGATTTGCTTATGGCAGCAGACTCTGGACCAACCAGCATATTAATTCTATTAGACCTCAGTGCAGCATTTGACGATGTGAAACATGGTATTCTACTGTACAGTGCAGAATGGAGAACATTCTGGGTATCCGTGGATCTGCCCTCCAGTGGTTTAAGTCCTATCTGACTGATAGGCAAGACTTTGTTAGTCTTGGCCACAGGAGATCCAGCTCTGCACCAGTTATACAAGGTATTCCTCAGGGTTCTGTCCACGGCCCTCTGCTTTTCTCTTTCTATATACTTCCCCTTGGCCATATCATTTGTAGCTTCAGACTGGGTTATCATTTTTATGCAGATGATACTGAACTCAATTTCATTGTTAAAAGTGAAACTTCATCAGAGCTTTCTCAGCTCACAACTTGCCTCAGTGGAATTAAAACCTGGGTGGAGCAGAACTCTTTAAAATTAAATTTCCACAAAACTGAATTTTGGCAAATTGGCATTAAAATGCAGCTTAAGAAAATGAGCTCCTTTTCACTCTTGGCAATGATCTCATCAGTCCTTCTAATGTAAAGAATCTTGGTGTCATTTTTGACTCCTCCCTTTCTTATTTCGCCCATGTAAACCACATTAAGAAACTTTTTTACTTCCACCTCCGTAAACATATCACGTGTTTGCTCATTCCTCTCCTTTTCTAATGATGAGAATCTTGTCAATTTTTTTTTATCACATACCGCATTGATTACTGTAACTCCCTACTGACAGGTGCCCTTTCAAATCTTGTATCACAGCTCGAGTAGATTCAAAACTCTGCTGTAAGAGTCCTTACAAGAACCAACAACAGTGAGCAGTAAATAATACCCATACCGCTTCGCCTTCACTGGCTCCCTGTGTCTTACAGGATTGAATGTAAAAATTCTTTCAATAACCTACAAAGCTTTAAATGGCCGTGCACCAACCACATCAGTGATCTTCTCCATCATTATGCTCTTGTTTGCCTACCAAGGTCCTTGTGTTGTGCCTCACACTAAGCTGCACTGTCCGGGTGACAAGGCCTTCAGTTGCATAGTACCCAGACTTTGGAATGACTTCCCTAAATTAATTAGATTAGCAGACTCAATTCATTCTTTTATAAAACAACTTAAAACTCATCTGTTCAGGAAGGCTTTTTAACTTGACCTAACATTCTGCCCCTTCTTTCAGTTTACCTCTCTGCTCAGATGCTCAGGATAATTTGTGTGTGTATTATATCACAAATGATGTTATTTGTTCAGGCTTTTCTTTTTATTATTTAATTAAGTATTTTACTCTGGTTTATTGTTTTTACTCTATATAATGCTTTGTATATCATGTATTTATCCATTTTAACAACCTGACTACAGATCTGCATTGTTTTGAAAAACTCATCACAAACTTCAAAGGACTTTATTGGACAGTTATCTTATCTAAAGATCTTGACCATACATTGTTCTTCTATCTCCTGTTAAATTAATCTTAGCCTGAATGAACCTATTAATTTTTTTACATTTAAGAGTTTTCATTTAAAAATTTACCAATATTGTTTCTTGTCCTAGTATGTGGATATAAACACAGGAAACTTCAGTTTCTGTATTACATCTTGCCTGAAGAAGAGGCCTGAGTTGCCTCGAAAGCTTGCATATTGTAATCTTTTTAGTTAGCCAATAAAAGGTGTCATTTTGCTTGGCTTTTCTCAATGTTCTGTGCAGAAAACATTTGTATCCACTGCTGAACTCTGCTGTTCTTTCTGAGACTCTGTGAAGCTCTTTGGGCATAGGAAAGGCACTATATAAATGAAGTGTCTTACTATTATTAAAGTCAAACATGAGAAAAAGACCATTAACAAAAGAAGTCTGAGAAAACAAAAGCCCTTTGTACAGTCCTTAATATTTCTCTTCCTTCCTGAGTATTATTTTCATCCACATTACAAGTCTCCAGACAGGTCCCGGCATTGAAGCTCTTTCACATTGCAGATGTTACCTGTGCAATCCCAGTCTGGCCCAGATGTTGCAATACATTCCCAAATCAACATCTGCTGCATTTCTTTATTCTGTATCAGGGGTTCTCAACGTCAGTCCTGGGGACCACCTGTCGCCTCAGGTTTTTGTTCCAACCAGCTTCTGTTGCTGGGCTAATTAAGTGAACTGATATTTCCCAAGTTCTGGGTTTAGGGAACAATATATTAATTAGAAAACTAAATTTTCTAAAATATATATATATTTTAAAATGTGCCAAGCAGTTATATAGGAATAATGTATTTTTTTCTTATTATCATTCTTTTTTTTTTCAAGGTGTTCTAATTGTTTAATTAATCCATTATTTACTAATTAGTGTGTCTGATGCTAAAGTAGTTGCAGCCTTTGATTATTCTGTGTTGTTTGCCAGGGTGTCTGATCTGCTCGTTTTAAGTTGTCATTATTAAGATACAATGAAAGGGGAAAAACTGCACAGAGAAAGTATAATGAAATCAACAAAAGAAAGTTAAGCATTTAAATCAATAGCAAAAGCAGAAATATTTATAAATGTCTTATAAATGTAAAAATCCTGCTGCTATGCTTTTCTGAATGTCGAATAAAAAAAAAAAAATACCAGCTAATTAAATGAGCTCAGTGTTATCAGGTGCTGTCACTAATTAGGAATCCGGTTAGAACAAAAACCTGCAGCCACAGGGGGTCCCCATGACCGAGTTTGAGAAACACCATTCTATATGTTTGCGTATTCTGTAATTCTGTCAAGTCAAATTCATTAAATTGACAATTTTAAATGAAACATCATGGCAGACAATTTCAAGAGATTCAATCACTATTTGTTATTGCACACTTGAATTAATGGCATCCCATTCAAAAGTTGATTCTTTCTATTCACGTATAAACTTGTAGTGTACCGGCACTGCTAAAAAATTTTTTTTTTTTTTTTGGTGGAGATTCCAGGGACACACCCAGCCTTGGCCCGACCTGCACACACTCCCTCACAGAGACAAAAAAGCAACCGGTAATAAAACAACAATTAAAGAATAAATTAATGATGAAATGAAATGATGGTAGATAGTACAGACATCAGCATGCTGTATATGAATGTAAAGGTCAGTCCTAACGGTATTTCCTGATGAGATGATGGCATATGAATGGGATCAGGAGCAGTCCTTTCTTCGCAAGACGACAACAAATCCTGAGACAGTCCTCATGCATCAGGAAGACACCAGACAGTCCATACACCCTAAACAGGAGACGATCCAAGACAAAACAAGAATCCACAAGTATCAGACAGGCAACTCCAGATACAAAACACGAAAGACTTCCCCCCTTTTTGTATCACTGGCCCCCTTTTCAATGTCGCGTCGGCCTCCTTGTACCCAGTAGCCCCTGCACCCTCTGCAGACAACCAATCAGAGCCACTGCAGGGACTGGTGGGAGCTGAAGTTTCAATCCACAGTAGCACCGCTACAATCATCACCCCCAGGCCATGGTGTACTGCCGAACCAAGGCTTGAGGTTAGAGATGTTAATAGTGTCTACCTTTTGGGTCCCTGGCAATCCCCATTCTAACGCGTAGGTCACCGGACCCATCTGTTCTGTTAGACGATAGTTGCCAGGCCGTACCACTTCGGAGCCAGTTTAGCAGTGAATTTGTTGGAGGCTTTGGAGAGGGGATGCATCCTGATCCAGACTCTCTCCCCAACTTAGAATTGTACAGGTTTATGTCTCTGGTTGGACAATTGAGACAGTCTGGACTGAGATATCACCATCCTCTCCTTCACCCATTGAGTAATTTGTTGTAATGATTGTAAATGATCATGAAGCAATGTGTCTGGTTTGGTTAGATTGTGATTGATTATTCTGTCCAGACGGCCATCACATTGTCTGCCTGAAGTTAACAATGCAGGGCTCTCACCTGCAACCTCATGCACCGCTGTGTTCAGTGTGAACTGGAGCTCTGGCAGCCACTTAGTCCAATCCTGATGGTGGTCTCAGATGAAGGATGTCATTGTCTTCAGGGTTTGGTTCACCCGCTGCGATTAGATTGGGGGTGGTATGCTGTCATCTTCAGGTGAACCACCCCCCATTGTCTCCAAAATTCTTCAGCCACTGATCCAGTAAACTGTAGGCCCCAGTCTGTGATGATATTCTTCGGCACCCCTATTGGGTAAATATCTTGTCCTTCAGGGTGGAGCATATGTTCTTGGCTGTGGCATTAGCCATAGGGAATACTGTAGCTCCACCTATCGGTTAAATTAATCAAAAACCACCATCTGGTAGGTCTTCCGGTAGGAAATGGTACCATTAGGTCCACACCTAGGCTCTCCCCTGGGGTAGTGATGGTTACTGGCTGAAGCTGTCCAGAGGGGAGAGCAGGTGGGGTTTTGTATTGCTGACAGGTGATACAAGACTGGTCATAGGACAAGACGTCGGCCACCATGCCGCCTCCAGGATTTTGAACAGTGTCTTCGTACATCCAAGGTGATCACCGATCGGACTATCATGGTAAGATTGTAGGAAAGTGGGCACATATGTCTCATGCACTACCAACTGATAGTGGTAACCACGATCTTTTGTTGGTACACAGCAATAGAGTGCTCCTTGAAGTTCCCTATAATGTATGCGGTCAGATGGATGGATGACAAAAATAACTGAAGGCAAAGAAATGAAGAAGTCGGCATATCATGAGTGGTGCATTTTCAATAATAGTGAGATGGAATTATCATTTCTATTGGTGGTGTGGAGGCCATTATACCCTTCCATTGCCAGGCTCAGAAGTGTCCTCAGTAATTGCATTACCAGGTAACCAGTGGAGATTACCATAGAGATGTGGCTGGTGCATGTGATGTAGAAGTAGGTCTTGAAGGTACACCATATTTAGCTGACATTGTGGGTGAGCTAAAGAGTACAGCCCAGAGTATGTATTTAGTAAAAGGGCTGTTGTTTAAATTTTGTTCTGTATTGCCTGTCAACTTAGTCACTCATATCTATTGTAAGGAATTTGTAAATCACCCAAGATAAAGTTATCTGCTAAATAGTCATAATGAATCATGATTTGGAATGACTTTCTACAGAAATAACAACCAGCATCATCCAACTGACCAGGATGAGCAGGTTATGAAAAAGGTCATATTTACCCGTCTTTCCCTTTTAAGTGCTGGTGGAGTTGTATATTTTGAGGCAATGTGGCCTGACATATTTGTAAATCTATTATTATGGTTATGTGATGATGATAGTTGCATTTCACCGTATTGACTGTTGTCACATCACTGATGAACTGTTTGATCTGACTGCAGAATTACAGTCAGTGGGAACATCGGAGCAAAAGGCACCAAGAGAAGAAGTACCTGGGGACAAGAGCAAAGCTTCCTCCTCTTCAGAGGCCTCCTATGATCGATAGTTCAAGGGCGTCCAGCAGGACTCCACTGCCTTCCAGATCAGGTCCTTTATATGCTAATTACTTTACACACTGCTCAGGGTTTCACAATTCTACTTATGACTTGTATTCTGGAAAGTATGCAGCTAACAATGGTTTTATGTTACAGTAGCACAGTGGTTAGTACTACCATCTCATATATCCCATGAACATCTTTGGTTTGAATTTCATAAGTAGTTGTTTCCTATGTGAAGTTTAACTTTTTTCAGATTGCTCCATTTTTCCTCCCCTGTTTACAAAGATCTGAGTGTTAAGTTAATTGGTGACTTTAAACTGGCCTGTGTAAGTATGGGTGTAAGAGGGCCTTGTGACTGACTGGCACTAAGTCTAGGGTTGTTTCCTGCCTTGTGCCCAGTGCTCTATTAGGATAGGTTCCAACCTTGGTGATCCAAACTTAATCTGACAATGTATGTTGTAAGAACAAGAGGACACAATCATGTGGGTTGGGGCACCCATGGGCAAACCCAGTATAACTGAATTTTGAAAATAAACAAAACGTGATTCAAAAGGGTTAAGGCAATGTCTTTTTAGATGGGAATCTGATATTTAACTAACTTGAAGATGGCAGAGCTTCCAGTTATGATGGTTTCCAGCAGGAAAAGGCAGGTCCACATGGACAAACAACGGAAGCGATGACGGTGGAGGAAAAGCCGCCAATCTTCCAGTCTGCAGAAGGAGGGAAAGAGAAGGTGTTATCACACAACAACAACAACAACATTTATTTATATAGCACATTTTCATACAAACAGTAGCTCAAAGTGCTTTACATATTAAAGAATAGAAAAATGAAAGACACAATTATAAAACAAAATAAATCAACATTAACATTGAATAAGAGTAAGGTTCAATGGCCAGGGGGGACAGAAAAAACAAAAACTCCAGACGGCTGGAGAAAAAATAAAATCTGTAGGGATTCCAGACCATGATACCGCCCAGTCCCCTCTGGGCATTCTACCTAACATAAATGAAACAGTCCTCTTTGGATTTAGGATCCTCACGGAAGGGCTTGATGATGATGATGGTCACGTAGACTTCTTCCTTTTAATCCATCCATCATTGTTGGAGCATCATAAAGCTTTGAGTAGGTGGAGGTGGCGCAGGCCACCACCACAAAGAAACCGGAAAAAGAAACAGAAAAGAGAGTAGTGGCACACAGTGCCAACCTCTGGAGCAATGGAGTATAATCATCACCAGAGCCCTTAAACTGTCCCCTAAGCGCATGTGCATGACAATGTATAGGTTCGTTGTGACGATGTGGGTTCTGGCTCCACACTCCCTTTGATGTTTGGGAACCCTTGAACCCAACACCGTCGATAATGTAACCGAGTGAGCTAGTCAATGGAGGCAAATTACTGAGCAAGGGGAAGGTAGAAAGTGCAACAGTACTTTTATTAAAAACCAACAAAAACAGTGTTCCATAAATAGTGCAGTTTCAATTCAAATTCTTCATCAAATAATCCATAAAAGAACGTGGGGGATAAAACCAATAAATAGAAAAAAAACACATCCTTAAAACCAGAGGTTAAATTCTTCTCTAGGAAGCAGTATTAAAACAACAAACAAATCCGGTGCATCGTTTATTAGCGTCTCACCTGCTTATCCCATATGGGCCAAGCAGCAGGCAAGACGCTCTCTGCAGCTGCCTTCCTCTACACTTCCACGAGACCGGAGACCTCCCGATCCCTGGCTCCGGTATGGCACTCATCCCAGCCTCGGAGAACTTGGTTTCCACCAACGGCCAGGTCGCCCACGTTGGGGACTCCACCACCAAGCCCCCCGACTTCCGCTGCCTTTCCGCGGCTTCTCTGCGGCCCGTCGCTTTCACCTGATCACTCCCGCTACATGGTCGCTCAGCGGGAGCAACCTCAACTCAAGCGCCTGGGTGTCGGCCTAACACCCAGCTTCCTTGCAGCTGCCCATGAGCGCTCGATCGCGCGCTCACCACACGCACGCTCCACGTGTCTGTCTCTCCTGCACCGCATGCTTCCTCGCTCCCTCTAACCTCCGTCCTCTTTCCTTTCCTTTTTCTCTCCGATCGTTTCTTACACCTTCCCGCAAAACCAACTCGCGCTTCTTTTAAAACGTGAGGGGCCATTCCAGCTGTAGCATTAGCCACGGGAGCAATCATGAATGTGGGCAGTTCCTCACCTGTGCACACGGTGAGAAACGCCCACATCGACGACTGCCCCGCGGCTCGCTAAACAACGCCCCTCACGAAGCTGCCTCGGGTGCGGTGATTATTTATTTAAAATGAATGGCCTTTTCTCAATGAGCTGTGGACCCATAACACCACATTCCACCGCCCATAAAACTCCAGTTGCATGGGAAGGCTCCACACCACTGCCAACCCAATGCAACTGGAGCTCAGGTCCACAGCTCGGCCACTCTACACTGCACTAAAACCAATAAAAGCACTAAAACAATCCCCCACAATAAAACAAACCCAAGCCCCTTCATAAAACAGGACATTAAAAGAATAAGAACTTTAAAAGACAATTAAAACGACAGCAATAAATAAACGTACTTAAAAAGCTCAGTCTCTTAAAAATGTCCTCCTCCGGCTTGGGTACGTGGGTTCTTTCAAAAGTCAGTTACCAATCCCACTTGCTGCTCTGTCTCCTCTTCTGGCCTCCACTGCTAGCTCATCCCACCGCTGCCACCAAATGTGACGATGTGGGTTCTGGCTCCACGCTCCCATGGCTGACTTGCATATTACCTTGATTGGAGACTGCAAATTAGATGTGACCTGCATTGTACTGGCACTGCATCCTGGGTTAGCACCAGTTTTCACTCTAATAGGCTTGTACTCCGGTTGGAGTCTGTATTAGAAAAATAGGTTCAGCAAATGAATGGCATGGTAGTATTTTAAGCTTCCATCCATTATCCAACCTGCTATATCCGAACTACAGGCTCACAGGGGTCTGCTGGAGACAATCCCAGCCAACACAACATGCAAGGCAGGAAACAAACCCCGGGCAGGGCGCCAGACCACCGCAGGGCACACACCTAGCACACACTAGGGACAATTTAGGATCGCCAATCCACCTAACCTGCATGTCTTTGGACTGTGGGAGGAAACTGGAGCACCCGGAGGAAACCCACGCAAACACGTGGAGAACATGCAAACTCCACGCAGGGAGGACCCGGGAAGTGAACCCGGGTCTCGTAACTGCGAGGCAGCAGTGCTACCACTGTGCCACCGTGCCATCCTCATAAGCACAATGATGTGCAAAATTAAAAATGTCTGCCCAACATCCATTCAGCTCTCTGGGAGTTGGTTGTTAGATTATTCTGCCATGATTGAAAAATGGCAGACACAAAAAATATTTGTACAAGGACCAGGACAATAATTACTTAAAATTGTCTAAGATCAAAAGCTTAGAAAATCATTAAACCAAATTACAAGTCCAACTCGCAAAATAAAAATGAGAAAAGATGAAAAAAGAGAAACATGTGCAACGTCCTGACTACCAAAAAATAAACACACCACAAAGATTGATCGCAATAACGAGAAACTTGGATACTGAAAGTAGTTGCCATGGACTAGGAATTCCAAAGCACGTAAGTCCAATACGTTCCAAAAGCACGTCTAAAAAATGCCACACTGTCAAGTAGTAAGGAGAAACAAGATAATAAAAAGATTTATTATCACAAAGTGGTCTGTCTCACTAAGAATCTCAGAAGAAGTCAAAAACTCCATAGTCCCAATAAGCACAGCAAAACACAAGTAAACTCATCACTCCCAAGCACATTTGAAATGAACGATCAGGAGCTGTGGGAGACCCTCCAGATTTATAGAGTGGAGTGCAGTTCCTGGTGGTGATTGATAGATTTCTCTGCCTCTTGGGGGACCACCCACAAAACACATGAAACTCATGCATAAACAAAATCAAAAACAAAGGAAAATGCACATAATCAGAATAAAAAGAATAAAAAATGAGCACAATAGACATAGCACATGAATTTGAACCCCAACCAGGGGAGGAACCATGTTTGAGATATGAGAGTAGAGTTCCGCCATCTTATATAGGTGAGAAGTGATGACACTATGCATAAGGTGACTGGTAACGGGCATAGCAACCATAAACAAAATGGCCTCAAAAACGCACAAAATGTGTTATGCCAGATGCAAGTACACAAAGCGGCTGCAGCACAGATGCTATCTGACAGCATTTTAATTTCTGACCATCGTCTTTGAATAGCGTGCAGACAAAGTGAGAGACAGAAACTGCTAGATGTTATTAGCCACAGACCAAGTGATGTGTGGAGTTTTTGAAATAGAACAAACAGATGTCTAAATAGAATATGAAATGCTATCAAAAACTAGTGTTATGGCTTGGAAGAGTAAGAGGGAAATTTTAAATGGAATGAGCGGGCGGTAAACATAGACAAAGATCTGTGACAAGTAAATCAAGCCAGTCTTTTGTCGATACTTAAAACACAATCTGAAATTCAAAAGTCTTCAAGAGAGAGCTCAGATCAGCAATGTAAGCAGTTCAAAGAATGTCACTCATATGCATGCTACTGAAGTATCCTAATCTTGGATGATTCTGCAATGTGTGAGTTCTGATCTGTATAACCATAGTTTCAGTGACGTTACAAGCTGCGCATTCCAGTAGCCTTATGGGAGAATCACCATGGAAACAACAGTGCTAATACCTCAACATGGTGGTGCCCAAGTTCAAAACAAAATGGTGTGGTTGATATAACACAAAAATCTTATAACCTTTAAATTAAGCTATAAACAAATTTCAAAAACTGATTCTTTGAGGTGAAACACTTCAGAAAAAAACATGCCTTATCCCAATTATATACAAAAAAGTCGCACAAAAAATCCATCGTAACAACTAGAGAGCTTAACCGTAACTGTAGGTGTCATTAACAACAGCACAGTAATTCAAGTGGAGTCGTTATCAGAAAAAAAACAGGCCTAAAGCACTTAACCAACAATTGTTAATGGTTCAAATCTGCAATCTGAAAAAAGACTAAAGGTGCTGTTCTGGAATTTATAAGCAAGTTTTTGTACATGAATTCGGGTGCCGCATGATAGGCAGTTCCTAACAGCTATGCCGTGCTTCTTAGCAAGCCCATTAGGTAGCCATTGAAATTCTAAAATGACATTATTATGCACTTAAGAAAGTGAAATTTAAAAAAAGTAAAATCCTTCTCAGTTATATTGGGATTATATTATATGAAAGTAAAGCTTGTAAAGTGACCTTTCAAATAGTTTTGAGTCCCACAACCAGAAAAAATGTATCTAAGGCAAAAAAAAAGTACTAACGAGAACACAGGGGGTTTGCAGTTCTTAGCAGTATAAATTAAAACTCGATAAAACTATACAATGGTGCTCGACTGTTTAACAAAACCTTCATGATAGACCTACAAGCAGACATTTGTAGAGAAAACAATGCAGTGTCAAATAAGTCTTTGGAGTTCCCATACAAAACCCATGCACTTGTAGGGCCACATTATAGAACACTTTGGTCTCCATATTACGAGATGAATATTATGTCTTTAGAGAAGCAGGGCTTCTGATCTCATTCCACAGCCTCAGGAGTCATATGAACAGACTGAAGGAGTCAATCAAACAGAGACTAAAATTAGACATGCTAGTCATGTTTTACATTATCAAAGAAAGCATTCATTTGAACACCAGTGGCTGGCCGAAAACGTAGACTTGAAGGATTCATGGCAATTCAGAGTAAATTTCGCAAAGCTATTAGAAGGTCTTTAGTCATATGGATGACAACAAATATATAGAACATGTTACCTTATAGTGAAGTTGGAAGGACTGTAGTACTTTGGAGACCTCAGGGCATTGTTTGACATTCATGCAGGTATGTTAGGTTGAGGTAAACTGGGCTGAATGGTTTGTCCTTGTCATAGTCTTTATTTATTTTCTATGTTTTGTTCTTTCAGACAGCACTCGGCCCAACACAAGTAGTGCATTGCGGTCAGCTTGCTCCTCTCGATGCCATCATTTGGACAGTTTGAACGAAGATAATAATGGACCTCTTGAAAGGAATGATGATGCTGTCAATATTCTAAAGGTGGAAATGTTCATGCTAACAAGCTGATGTACTGATGAGGCCTGGAGGGGGAGAGAGAGATGATGGGGCATTTTCTAGCTTTTACCTTCTGCTCCTTAATCCATTCATAGAAACTGATACTGTACATTTCCAGTAGTCATTCATAAGAAATGGCCACTAGATCAGATCAGATTCTTATACTGCTTTTAGTCATGTTGTGCTGTTCTACCTGTCTTAACTACATTGTCAAAACCAGAATCTGATTCGTGAGACAGCACCTCCTGATCTAGTCATTGCACTAATGCCTTGGTGGCTTTTTTATTTTTGGTAGATACTGACCAAGACCAGGAGGCAGGCAGTTCTCGAGTATGAGACACACTGTGCCACCCTGCAAAGCTCGAATCGACAGTTAATGGAGTGGATTGAGAATATGGAGCAAGATTCCGCTAAGAAGGCACGAAAAGAGATACTTCAGCATAGCAAACTGGGGGTGAGTATTTCTTAGATCCACAGGGATGTCAGAGATTTTAGGTTTCAACAAAACAAAATTTTGATTTTGCACCAAAATGTACTAGACTGAAATTTGTTGCTAAATTTCCATGGTGGCACAGTCAGTAATAATGTTTTCACATAAATCCAAAGTTCATGGTTAGAATCCTGGGTCCAGACTTTGGCTCTGTGCAGTTTGTTTTTCCCGTGTTCCCATGAGTCTGCATCAGGTACTCAGACACTTCCTCACATCTCTAAAGATATGCAAGTTATGTAATTAGTCAGTTATAAGCTCATCCTTGTGTAGTTGTGGGTGGGCTCGGCTCTCACTGTCTCGTAGACTACATGGTGCCCTATTCACTCTCTGTTGTTATTCCCCCCGGATGACCCTTGTCTCTGATGAATTTACTTATAATTTTTGGTTGCACTTATTAGCTAACCACCAAAGGGCACATTGGCGATTTTTGTAGTGTTTTACTTGTCACCTGGCAGTGTTAGTGCTTACTCTGTGTTTTTCCTAAAGTGAAATACATGTTGAAGTCATAAGTGTCTGCCAGACATGGTGAGTTTCACCTTCACATGGAATTGTATTACTGTGCTGTCATCTCTTTGGCTCACAAAATCCAAAGTGAGGCTTAGCCTCGAAAATGTAGCCTCAACCTTCAAAATGAGGCCTAGTAAACCAAATCCAGCTTCACCCTAAACTCAAGTAACAGGCTATTAGCTTGTAAGGGCCCAGGCAATCTAAAGGGGTGAAGGCTTCTGTAATAACCAAACATCAGAAGGAGATTGAGGAACCGCAACACCTCTGTCAACAATAACAAAAGAAATGTTGGTGTAAAAAAAAAAAAAGAAATTTTGGGGTAATTGATAAAACCCGCGTCATAGATGTAAATCTAAAAAGAAAAGCAGACCACAGAAACAGTAGCACTGCTTTGATACTGGGTTCCGCCAGTTTCAAAACCGAGTGGAAACATGTTTATGGAAGGAGGGACCCTTCCAAGAAAATGTGCATGGCTTTACACCAAGTTTAGTTTTTATACATCTCGAAGTGAGTCTGGAAACGGGAGTAGGCAGCATTTTTGTGAGTATGCACCGTTTATACATGAGGACCCAGGAGATGATAAACGATAACCAGGACAGGAAAAGATTAACCTAAATCAGGAAACCAAGAATCAAAGTACCAGGTAATCCTAAGTCTGAGCAAAGTCAAAACCAAAATAAAGAATCCTACAGCTAGGGTCTACTTGACAGAAAAACTAAATATCGCTAGGAGAAAATACTAAGCTATTTTATCAACCAAGGGACAACACACATTGTGATCAGTGTCATATTTATAGCATCACTTCCCTAACGTCATCTGATGATCGTTGTCCAGTGACATTCTAGACAGCATCGCGTAAATAAATAAAAATGAGGCAGTAACATTTTTAAAATTTGTAATCTTAATTCCAAGCATAAAATTCATGTCAGAATTAGAATCATGAAAAAAACTAAACTACAGGAAGGCACACTTAACAAAAAATATCTAATACTACAAAAGCTAGTCCAAAATCGTTAAACAAGCTCCATATTGACATGATAGCATCACACAGTTGCTGAAGATTTGTCGGCTGCACATCCAAGATGTGAATCTCCCATTCCACCACATCCCAAAGGTGCTCTATTGGATTGCAATCTGGTGACTGTGGAGGCCATTTGAATACATTGAACTTATTGTCATGTTCAAGAAACCAGTTGAAGATGATTTGAACTTTGTAACATGGCACATTATCCTGCTGGAAGTAGCCATCAGAAGAGGTGGACATGGTCAGCAACAATACTCGGGAAGACTCTGGCATTTATACAATGCTCAATAGGTACTTAGGGTCCAAAGTGATGAACCAATTATCCCTCACACCATTACACCACTGCCAGCCTGAACCATTGATACAAGCCAGGATGGATAAATGCCTTCATGTTGTTGATGCCAAATTCTGACCCTACCATCCAAATATGGCAGCAGAAACCAAGAATCATCAAACCAGGCAAAATATTTCCAATTTTTGGTGAGCCTGTGCGAATTGTAGCCTCAGTTACCTGTTCTTAGCTGACAGGAGGGGCTCATGGTGTGGTCTCCTGTTGCTGTAGCCCATCTGCTTCAAGGTTTATGGTGTTGTGCATTCAGAGATGCTCTTCTGCATACCTCGGTTATTTGAGTTACTGTTGCCTTTCTATCAGCTCAAACCAGTCTGGCCATTCTTCTCTGGCATCGAGACATTTTTGCCCAGAAAACTGTCACTTACTGGATATTTTCCCTTTTTTTGACAATTCTCCTTAAACCCTACAGATGGTTGTGCTTGAAAATCCCAGTAAATCAGCAGTTTCTGAAATAACCAGACCAAAGTTATTTAAATCACCCTTCTATTCTGAAGATACTTGGTTTGAACTTCAGCAGGTCATGTTGAACATGTCTACATGCCTAAATGCACTGAGTTTCTACCATGTGATTGCCTGATTAGATATTTGCTTTAATAAGCAGTTGTACAGGTGTACCTAATAAAGTGGCCGGTGAGTGTATGTTTAGTATATCTAAAAGTTTTTTAAGATTATTTGAGTAAAGAAAAAGTTACCAAAATGTTGTCCTTTACAATGACCACAAGTAAGAAAATATATTTTTGTTTTTTCAATTACGGCTAGCCTAAGATAAATGATTTTAATAGATTTTTTTATTCAATTTATATATTTCTATATATAAAATGCCCCCCGTGACCCTATTCGGATTCAGCGGGTTAGACAATGGATGGATGGATATATATAAAATGCTAAGGATTGTGTCCATACAGTATGTCACACAACTTATACATGAATCACTGGGACTAGAACCTTGATCTTGGTCTTAAGTGAACGCTTATGACATGATATGCGCTGGAAGGAACTCGGTGAAGTTATCAGGGTTTGTGTCATTCTTACTGCCAACTACATAGGGATACTAATCAACAAGGTGACATGGCAGAGACAAAAAGAAGAGCTGGCGACAAATTGCAGAGATTGATTACATGACAGGAAGAAGAAGAAGAATGAAAACCCCGGACTCTGCTGTGCACAACCTGCTGCTACTCTCAAAGTGTCACTAGTGCAGCATTCATAAAGTTATTAGGCTTCATGTTTTTCTTACAGTAAAAGGGATGCAGAATGCAAGCGCAAAACAAAGACAGATGCATGCCTGCACAAACTAAACTTGATTGTTCAGAGCTAAGTGACCCATTGATTAGCACAATGATACTGTCACTCCACAACACAGACTGCAGAAATAATATTAATAGAGAAATGTCTGATGCCAAACAAACAGATCATCAGATACTCACAGCTTCTAACCATATGCATTGCTTTAACACCTATGGGTCAATGTTTGCTTGAAGAGGAATACTACGAGAAGTTAGATCATCACTTTGGGTGAAAACGAAAGAATGTGTTGCCAAAATGGGAAGGTTCAGCTTGCACTATATGAGCCAACAGAAGTAATTAAATCTCTTGACATTTTCACTTCACTTTTATTTTTGGAATGGAGGTCTACACTAGTTAATATCTCTCTATTATAAAAAAAAATCTTGGAAGGAGACGAGACGTGATTGTCTCAGAAACACTTTCACGTGCTGCGAGACGAGTCTTCATGCCGAGTGATGTAACCACGCCCGGAGCTGGAAGCTCCACGGGACAAGAGCTTATGCAAAGAGATTTGGAAAAGTCCTGCGTGGTTATGTCAGACACATTTCTTGTAGACAGAAAGAAAAGATATTTACTCACAGGCAGTTATACGTTGCGTTGTCACGGTGTAATTCCAAATAAGGAATCAAAATTCAATACGATTTTGACGAAAAGGTAAAAGCGAAAAGAGATCAAATATATGGACATAGGTGATATGACAGAAGTGCAGCGTGCGAAATGCAGATCACGCGGCACGGCAGCAGCAGCAGCAAGCCAGCAGCTGATAACGCAAAGAGGAGGTAAAGAAAAAATAAATTTAATTGGTTTCCCATTGTATCACTGTTTAAGAGGGGGTTTTGGTGGAGCGACCGCATCTCCTTGGGGTGCGTTCAGCCCCCCCTTCACAATGCGAGCAGCAGAGACGCAAAATGGTTGGCGCACAGCACAGGCGGGGGTAGGGGATCGTTGGCTGAGCAAAGCAAGCAGGGGGCAAAGCCCCTTAGTAATAATAAAGTATAAAAAAATCAACAAAATAATACTTACTTTAAAAAAGAAGAAAAAAATTAAACTTAAGCTAGGGATAAAACCCTGGCTATCCCATAACACATAGTGTTGTTGAAGCAGCATGTCTTCATCAGCCATTTTCTCATGCAGAGCTATGAACATGTACCTGAGGCAGGTGACGTCACTTTTCTTTTAGGTGTGGTACAATCGATGGAACAGCTTACTAATATACTTCCCATTTCAAAGATGTATGTGCTGATTAGACTCTTAAAGAATTAGAATGCCATCAGAGATGAGAAAAAAACCCTGACAGATCATTTGGCCACTCAGTCCAACACAGGGCACTACACAATGCACCACAGTACAATGATGTCACTAGAATCTGATGCTATACAGTACAACAACAATGTTTATTTATATAGCACATTTTCAGACAAATAATGTAGCTCATCTGATGACCAGGGAGAACAGAAAAAACAAAAAAACTCCAGACGGCTGGAGAAAAAATAAAATCTGCAGGGGTTCCAGACCATGAGACCACCCAGCCCCCTCTGGGCATTCTACCTAACATAAATGATCAGTCTTCATTGTATTTAGGGTTCTCATGGAAGGACTTGATGATGATGGTCATGTGGACTTCTGGCCTTTAATCCATCAATGTAGGAACATCACGGTGCTTTGATTAGGTGGTGGTGGTGGCGCAGATCGCCACCACAGAAAACCAGGAAAAGAACAGAAGAGAGAGTAGGGGTTAGTATGGATTTTGGAGCCAATATGAATAGTTATGATAATTAATTGAATATACAGAGTATCAGGATTAAACTAAAAGGAAGTTATGAGAAAGCCATGTTAAAGTAATGTGTTTTTAGCAGTTGTTTAAAGTGCTCCACTGCATTAGCCTGGCAAATTCCTATTGGCAGGCTATTCCAGATTTTAGGTGCATAACAGCAGATGGCCACCTCACCGCAATATATAAAATGGAGTGAGATTATTTAAGGCTTTGTAAACCATAAGCAGTATTTTAAAGTCAATCCTGAATGACACAGGTAACCAGTGCAGTGACATCAAAACTGGAGAAATGTGCTCGGATTTTCTTTTCCTAGTTAGGATTCTAGCAGCTGCATTCTGCACTCGTTGCAAACGATTTATGTCTTTTTTGGGTAGTCCTGAGAGGAGTGCGTTACAGTAATCTAGTCGACTGAAAACAAAAGCGTGAACTAATTTTTTCAGCATCTTTCAATGATACAAGAGGTCTAACTTTTGCTAGATTTCTTAAGTGAAAAAATGCTGTCCTAGTGATCTGATTAATATGCGATTTAAAATTCAGGTCACAGTCAAAAGTTACCCCTAAATTCTTTACCTCCGTCTTGACATTTAATCCTAAGGCATCAAGTTTATTTCTAATAACCTCATTAGATCCATTATTGCCAATCACTAAAATTTCTGTTTTCTCTTTATTTAGCTTGAGAAAATTACTATTCATCCATTTAGAAACACGAGTAAGACATTGTGTTAGTGAAACAAAAGAGTTGGGGTCATCAGGAGCTATTGACAAAGACAGCTGTGTGTCATCAGCATAGCTGTGGTAACTCACGTTGTAACCTGAGATAATCTGTCCTAATGGAAGCATGTAAATCTAAAAGAGCAGCGGACCCAGGATAGAGCCTTGTGGAACACCATATAGAATATCATGTGTCTTTGAGTTATAATTAACACAACTAACAAATAATTTTCTCCCTGCCAGGTAGGATTCAAACTAATTTAAGACACTGCCAGAGAGGCCCACCCACTGACTAAGGCGATTTCTAAGAATATTGTGATCAATGGTGTCAAATGCAGCACTCAGATCTAAGAGGATGAGAACAGATAAATGGCCTCTGTCTGCATTCACCCGCAAGTCATTTACTACTTTTAACGAGTGCAGTTTCTGTGCTGTGATTTGTTCTGAAACCCGACTGAAACTTATCAAGAATAGCATGTTTATTGAGGTGGTCATTTAGCTGCATAATGACTGCCTTCTCTAGAATTTTACTTAAGAAAGGCAGGTTAGAAATAGGTCTAAAATGTTCAGTACCCATCATTGGGAATGACACATCCAGATCAAGGGAGATGAATTTGTCAGAATGGCTACATAATTCCAGATGTCTCTATGGAGGGCCCCAAGAAGATAAGACTGGGAATGAACTTTAAAAAGGCAGTACAAAAAACACTTCTGCCCACACAATGAAATAACCCAATCTGTAGTAGCATGTGCCAAAGAGATATTTCATGTGCTATTGGCCATTAGGAAAACTACCTGCCTTGTTCATGTACTGTAACCTGCAAAGCAACCTACCTTCGAATGTGTATTAACAGAGGTCTATGAGGAGGAGTTTGTATGTTTTTTCTGTGGTTTACCCTCCAACCAAACCCCAAAGACAGTAGGGTGGTCCAAAAAAACAAACAACTAACAGGTTCAAGTTCTCTACAAGGCTATTTTAACCCTTGTGGTAGCCGGCCCGGACACAGACAGGTAGACATGGTTTTAATTCACTCACACACATTTATTTACAATTGCTACTATTTAAAGGTGAAACACACAACCCCCCAAAACTCCCCCAAAGTCCAGGACTCAACCAAATGCCTCACTCTCTTCAGGCCGCCTCCTTTCCTTTCCTCCCGAGCTCCGTCCTTCTCCACTCCCGACTCAAGCCCCTGAACGGAGGGAGGCAGCCCCTTTTATCCCCACCCAGATGTGCTCCAGGTGCCTCCCAGTAATCTTCCACTGGCACACCCCAGTGTGTCTTCTTCTCCCCCAGCACTTCCGGTTGTGACAGAAGTGCTGAGGGCCACGGCTCCTCAGACATTGGGGCGACCCCTGACGGTGACCACAGGTCCCTATAGGGTTGAGCTTCCAAGCTCCGTTCCCGTGGTCCCCAAAGCTACCAGGGCAGTTGCCCCCTCGTGATCTGGAGGAGCCGCAAGCCATCCTCTGGTCCTCCTGGGTGTCCCGGCTGGGTACCACCCCCTGCCACTTGCCACACCCTTTATCATATATATAACAAACACAGAAAATTTTGATGAAAAAAAGCAACATTTAGAGGTCTCTCCATTTGGCAGTTTTTATGTCATCTGAACTGAGCAGCAGACAATTGTTTCACACTAGTGAAGCAAACTGGATCATCTGTCCCCTGTTCTGGTGCATTTTGAGAAACAACTGTGCTTATTTTAAATAAGGACATCAAAGAAGAACGTTGTTGTTTCTGTTACCAGATCTTCTAACTTCAACTGTTCAGGTTCCCTCCTCATCTTAAGACGTCTGGTAACAGTGGCTGCATCATCTGTTCCATTGTTTCTGCTGAGACTCTGTCATCAAAAAAACGGCCAAGATTGTCAAATGTTATGACAAAAAACAGAGGTGCCTTGAAAATACTGCATATGCATTGCTGGCAACAGCCTGTTTTGGACAATTCTTAAGAACTGATAAAAACTCAATGGCATTGAAAGGAACCTGGATTGCAAATCATGCTTCATTCCACTGTTTGACATAAAAACAAGACTGACAAACAGAGCAATATTTGTGATAATCTTGGATTCACATTTGGTCATCTTAACATGAGATTTAAAGTGAAAAATTTTCAACACATAAACACCTGGACTAGTTACAGCATGTTTAGTCCACCTAGTAGTTGCTGTGAATTAATGGAAGATTGGCTTTCTAAGAAATCAGTTTTCTGGGGTCAGACCTAAACTAGAGGAACCCATATTAGGTCAATAACTCCTTTATTAAAGTAACACACTTTTACAACTGTTATTAGTTGTGAAGTTTACAACAATTTACATACGCAACATTTGTTACCAAAAGCTTCTAAAAATGTTATGTGTGCACTAAGAATAAACTAGAAAATAAAATAGAATATCCTACTTACTACTAGCCTGTTCTTGAAATTCCTACTTAATACTAGAATGTTCTGGAAACTTCCACTTACTACCAGAATGTTCTGTGAATTCTACCTTAGTGCTAAAATGTTCTTTCATTTTTTTTTTTATAATTGTTTACTAATCACTTAGCCTGTAAAGAACCCCACACGAGAGTATGTACAAAGTAACAATACACATACAATTTTCAGAATGAGAAATGTTCACAGTCAGGACTAAATTTTACAAGTAAACAAGCTATCCCAAATTCACAAAAATAAGCCTTGTGGAGAAATGATTTTACAAACCTTGACTTTTTTCAGTGGTTTGTGGACCAACTATTAAAGGCAACCATACTAGATTAGTTTGTACTGGCTGTGTGCGAGTATGTGCATGAGAAGGCCCTGTGATGAACTGCCACTCCTTGTCCAGGATTAGCTACTGCCTTGTGCCTAATTTTTCTATGATAGGCACTGAATTCTAGCATCACTGAACTGGATTAATTCTTTCAGGGCTGAGGTCGACTTTTGTCAAAATTCAGGGGTAGAGGACGGTAATCAGCTGTAAACTGCAACAAACCTCTCCCTTACATTGTAGTTTGACTGTCTTTGATAGAAGATCAGTTACGTAGCTGTAATCTCGAATACCTATACGTGAGTAGCAACGAGCAAACAACCTCTAAAATGGCATCGGCATCTGGTGAGAAACCAAAGCAAATGTGCAAAGCAAAATACTCCATGGATGTTTCACGTAATTTCGTTGTCGGACTCCTACCTAGAGATGGATATGAAAACAACAGTGAGGTACCAGCATTGTCTGATCGGTCCACAGCTGATCTTGGCGCTGAACACTTTTATGTAGCTGATGCGCCTACGGCAGCGTTCACCTGGGATGACCACCACTTATGATGACAAGAGGTACAAACCAGATGATTGTGTCTCACTGCGACTGTCACCGCCACCCACCTGCTGTGCGAAGGCAGCCGGCCCACCGTGTCTTACTGCTGACCAGTGAGGTGCCCATGCACAGCAACTGCCACCAGAGATGCCAAACATGCGCCAATAGCAGCCACAGCACATAGCAACAGACGTTTTATGTTGATTTAGGTGTGAAAACCATTGCTTTGTGTGCTTTTCAGAAAACTGAGTTTTTTGGAAAAAATATTCAGCCCTCAAAGAGTTAAAATGGTTTATAGATAGATCACTTTACATGGAGTCAACTGAGTACAAGTACCACTCAGTCAGGTCCTTCTTGGATGGACCCATCTTAAGCAGAAGGGGACATACTTAAGAATAATCTTTATTGGGTATAGCTCAGCATCTAAAACACATAAAGCCAGCGGGCTGACCATAAATTGCTTGACCTGGGTATCAGTCAGTCAGTGTGCATGTACATTAAGGACATTCTCATGAGACCCTCACCTCTCCTCCAGCCTGATACTCAGCACTGGTGTCCAACGAGGCTGTGTGCTGAGTCCTCTCCTTTAAGCTTTATATACGGTATATTATGAATCTGCACCTGGACCTGCAAATGATAAAATAGTAGTGAAGCTGACCTCAAATAGAAATTAGACAGCCTTCAGGAGCAAAGTCTGTAAATTGGCAGTATGATTCTTAGAAAATAACCTGTTACTCAGTACTAATGTAGGTGCAGTGGCCGCTCTGAGGCTAGGGATCTGTGCCGACAGTCAAATCCCGTAAATGCCAGAAGTGCTTCCACTCAATTGGACCGTCGAGCAAGGCTGTTAACCTGCAATTGCTCTGTCCTGGGTATGACATTAACCTGCATCCAGAACTGTGAGCAAGTCCTCCAATTTGCAGAGAAAACTCAAGTTTGATGGCACGATTGGCACTCCAACTACTGTAAAAAACCTCACACTATTACACTCCATTCAAACTAGCATGGGACTGAGGTGTCACCTGTTGCACTGCTCTGCTTGGGTCCTAATTTGGGAACCTGAGGTGGAAAGTTAAAAAATTCAATCTGCCACCCAAACCAAAACCACCCCCAAACCCCATCAACCAGCTGCTTGTGTCCTTTTACGACTGCTAAATAAAAGGATTTCTGACATTAATGCATCAACAGGTCGTATGCAAACTGTCCAGCTTCATATAGAAAAGCTGTTCATAAAGTGGAAGACTGTAAAAAAAGTAAGTGGACACCATTTGTCTTCAATAGATGACATTTTTAGATCACAATGACTTTGCAAAGCATTGTGAAGCACACTACTTATCCATAATCTTTTTACCCAGTTGCCTTCTGGGAGACATTACAGAGCCATAAAAATATTCCAGCTGCATCCCCGGAACCACTCCAGGTGTCCTAGCTCATCTTTCGCCCCAGCACTTCCAGGTGTGGCGGAAGTGCTGAGGTCCAGGGTCTCCAAGGCACTGGGGCGCCCCCTGGCAGTGACCACGGGCCCCTACAGGGTTGAGCTTCAAAGCTCTGTAACCATGGTCCCCATAGCAACCAGGGTGACTGGCCCCACGTGGTCTGAGGTGGGCGTATGCCCTCTTCCAGTCCTCCAAGGCGTCCCAGACGGATCGTCGCCCCAGGCATCTGCCACAATGTATAAGTCTATCTATCTATCTATCTATCTATCTATCTATCTATCTGTCTGTCTGTCTGTCTGTCTGTCTGTCTATCTGTCTATCTGTCTATCTATCTATCTATCTATCTATCTATCTATCTATCTATCTATCTATCTGCACAGAAGCCAGTAGTTGAAACACCTCATAACTCTTTTGAACCTCACTGGCTCCTTCTCTAATCCCCAGAACTCCATTTCAGCCTTAAAGTGTTGGACTCAAAGACAGAGAGAGAGCGCAATAGCTGACATGGAAAGCAAAGCTGCCACCACCAAGGAGGACCTGAAAGGTTAGTAAGAGCCTGGACTCCATTCTGCTGTTAATCAAGAGGGAACAAGTCAGTCCATAAAAAAATGGTGGCCATCCACCATCACATACCGACCCTTAATTAGCATAATGTGATAGATATTTTCATGATGTTTGAAATACTGCAGCTATTCAGATTATTAAGCCAGGGTGTAATGTATTCGGTACAAACTGGGGTTTGTTGCCATGAATCCAAACTACCATTTACTCAATTTATTGCTTTAGTTTTCAGGAATATAAAAAAGGCACAGCAGTTGACACATGTCCTTTGGACAGTGTAGAGGTGACCGATAAACATTTGGTTAATCAAAGAGTTAATCAAAAGAATAATTTTTATGTGTGGAAAGCATGTATGTTTTGGCATGAAATTGAACAAACTGGCCAACATAGGCGGAAGTTTTGGCTAGGAACCAAACTTAAAGATGAACGCTCACTTAAAATTGGAGCTGTTCTCCTAGGCGATGTGCTGTTTGGGTTTTATATTGCATGACACAGATTGTGTGTCATTCTGGCCTTTATCATTTCATCCATCCATTATCAAACCCACTTCTTCCAATTCAGGGTCACAGGTATCTCACAAATCTAAATAACAGAAAAATCATTCTCATGCAACAATTATTTTTAATTGACCAGTGACCAAATGTTCAATTGCATTAAAAATATGTTATCATACTCTGTGTTTGTTCTTTGAAGCATGTTTTGGATGGCACTGTCTTATATATATAAACGTCTATACATGGAAGTGTATGCGTCTGTCCGGCCCAGAAGTGAGAGGTGGAGTCGGGGTAAGGGCTCTACCTCCAAGGATACGCAAGCGAGGCCAACACTTTGGTAAAGAGAAACCTCTGAAGGAAGAATCACTCGCTTAGCGGCTAATACAGAAGTGATGCGAGCACATGTGCAAAAGGAAACCTCAGAAGAAAAACAGTCGCTTAGCTGCTAATGCACAAACGATGCAAGTATGTCGGCCACACGAAAGCCCCTAGGAGTATACCCAGAATAAAACTATAACCCAGAATAGTTGACATCTCTACATTTCAATTTTTTTTCTGACGATTTCAATAGTTCCTAGGGCCCATGCGGCTTACACAGCTCGTATTAAGTTAAGGTTGATTAATACCAAGCAGACCTCAGTTATAGAATACTAGGAGGAGATGGCCTGCTAAAGTGCGAAATGTTCAAATGGCTGGGATGGCCACAGTTCTGCTCTGCATCATACATATGTGCTTGCATGTGCTTCTCTGTGTTTGCGTGTCTTGAGTGTGTGTGGTTGATTAGCCCCATCCAACAACATGTGCCTCTGGTTGTGTTCCCCTATGGCCCATTGAAGGGCCATGTGAACAGCTATGTCATTCTGGCTTTGTGCCTCAGTCTTGGTTGTGAAGGTAAAGGTTAAGAACAGTAATAAATATATTCCATTAAAAAACAACAAATTTAAAACAAATCAGAGAGTTCCTTTAAAACAGTCATGATCCCCAATGCTGCCTTCTCAATGCAGACTTCTCCTCACCTTATCCTGTGCAGGATCAGGCAACTGAGGAGACGCCCAACCAACGGTTTGCAGTCAATAATTATATCCAGGCTCAGGTCCCTAATGCCAGGCCCGGCCTGAGCCATACACTTCTCCTACACCCTGATGATCACTCAGTGGAAGTGCCCTTTCTTCAGCCTCAGGCTCCTGCAGCCCTGAAGCTCACTCCTGACCATCTGCCTCTCGTTCTTGCACTATCACTCTCTCTCTCCCCATCTCTGTCTCTCTCTTCTCTTCTTTATTTAACCTCCATCTCTCCAACGTCTTTCTCTCTCATTGGTAAGTCTATTTTCTTTCCTCCTCTTCTATCCTTCAGGCTTCTTTTCAACTATCCTCTCTAACTGGGTGCAGGAGTGACAAACCACCTCTCTAAGTCACAAATGAGGTACCCAACCAATCCACCCACGCCGCATTCATATGTGGTGCTATCAGACCAGTACCCCAGTTAAGCCAATTAAGCACCCAATTGGTGCCCCGCATAAGATTATTTATTTAAAACTGCCTAATGCCATGGACCATCTCTCACCTCTGATTCCCACATTCCTCTGATCACCAAGCTCATGTGAGATTGCCACTTTGCCCCCTTTATAGGCTCTTACAGGTTCACAGTGACCTTATTAATACTGCCTAGCTCTTCAATGACTGCGCACTATTTTGTTTTATCCTTACATGTCTCTGTCAGCATTGTGGCATTTTCTTGTCCATTTTCACAGTACTTGAGGAGCGCCTTAGAGCTCTGAATGCAAATATCCTAGAAGCAAGGGAAGAGCTGCACACCCTGCAAACCTATGAGGAAAGCCAGCGCCCTGAAAAAACCCAGAGGATTTTGGACCTGGAGGAGGATGTTGCGCAGCAGAGACGGGCTCAGCAGGTACAACCATGGCGCTATGGCGAACTGACATTAAAATGGAGGCAAATAAAAAATGGATGCCACTTCAGGGTAGCTACTGGCATTCCTTACTAGCATCTAGGTTATGCAGAAATCACAAAATTTGGTTGTATCCCACGTATTGTCTACTGATCAAGCGGCATCTGATAATAAGGAAGATTACAGGGACTGTTGGCCATTTTGCCTTTTAATCGAAGGGTAACCATGGATGGAACAAACTCGCTATGTTTTTCTCTAATGACTTCTCTTGGTATGAGGGGCCAGATGCGTCTGCTTTATCCCACAGGCTAGGAATTCACTCTTGCATTCAGCTAAGGGTTTAAAAAAGTAAGTCACTATATTCAGTATCCAGAACTTTCCATGAGAATTAAGAGGCTAACCGCATAGCAAATTGTAAAGTGTGGCCATTCCACATAACAAAATAAAATGTTTGGTTTAAAATATAGTCTTGTGCTGCAAGTACTTTTAGCGTTCTTTTGTATAATTTCTTATGTTCATTTTTACATACATCAACCCCATATATTTCACAGAAGCACAATAGGAGCCTAATCCCTTAGGCTCTTCTATGCTCTCTTCCTATTTCCCCCACTCCAAAACAGGGAAAAGTACTGACATATATCTTTCCAGGTAAGACTTGGCCACCATTGCCTATGTTATCTCAAAATGCTTGACCTTTTGAATAATTCACCTTAGCAAAATGTAATCCTGCAGAAGGAAGAACAAGGCATTGAGATGGTGGCTGAGGCAGACGTGGCCAAACTGGATGAGTCCTCTCAAAAGGAGCAGAAGCAGCTCCTGGCTTTGATTGCAAAGGTAGGTGAGTATTGGGGTTGCAGTTCTAGACTGTGGAGAAATGCCTGGGCCAGGACTAGCAGAACATCAACACCAACCCACAGTAGTAGAATTTAACATTACTCTGCACACATGGCCCCATGTAAACTTATAAAGTGACTTTTCTGTAGTGGAAAGCCATCCAGGGCTTCATTCTGTATATCATCACCCTGGAAAGGATGTTACCCCAAAGACCATTAATCTCAAACAATTTTTATTTTTCATAATGCCTTTCTTAGATGAACACCATCCCAAAGCATATCAGTCAGTGATCCATCAACCCATGAGTGATGCTGTCCCAGAAGTAGTGGATCATAGATAAACTTGTTTTATTTTGTACAGTGCCCTTCAATAATGAAAATCATTCCAAGTGTAACCACTTAGTGAAATATTACTCTGTAGACGGTGGGTGAAAATTAAATTTATTTCATATAGTGTCTTTCTGCTAGGAAAACACTCCGAAGTGTGTCACTGTGCAAATGATGAAGCTCAATAAACAGTTTATTAAAAATAAATTTATTTTGTGTAATATGTTTCAATAGTAAACACCATGCCAAGCTATAAATCAGCATGCACTAACCAAACAGTTCATTTCAAAGTAAATCTATTTTGTATATTGGACGTCAGTGCAATGTTCTGAATTAAAATCCTACACCTAGTTGCCGTACAGTTGTTTAGGATTTTGCGCATTCTCTCTGAGTTTGAATGGACTTTCTCCAGCCCTAAATTAGCCCTGTGTGGGCATGCGCATCAGTGACCACTATGATGGTCTGCCATCTCACCCAGTACTGCTGAGATACGATCCAGCCACCCTTAACCTCTAACTGGACTTGGAGAATTTAATGTTATGCTACTTTTCTCTTGTGAAAACCAACCTAAGCCCATTATCAAGTGAGGCTTAATGCCGCAGGTGACGCTGCCTAATAGACAATAGATCACAGGAAACTAATGTTGTATAGTGGCTTTCTATAATAAAACCCCTCCTAAGGCAAATCCTTACACTGTGGGTGATATTTCCCCATAACAAGTGGATCATAAGCAGACTGAAGTTTTATATAATCCCTTTTTTCAAGGAAACCATCCCAAGGTGTGTCACTCTTTGAATAATCACTGCAGTTGTTCAAAGATAGTCTAAATATATTCAGTATACTGCCTTTGCATAGTGAAAATCATATCTGCTTGCCTACTTCAGTGAATTATCATGCTGCAAGCCCCAGAAGCAGGAGAATGCAAATACGTGTAGTGCCTTTCTGTAGTCGAAATCATCCCTAGGTGCTGTTATTGATGGGTAATGTTTACCTAAAGCAGTTGATCACAAATAGACTACATTTATTTTATAAAGTGCCTTTGCATAGCTAACGTGTTGCTGTAGTAGCATTTGTTCAAGGTGATCACAATTAGGTTAAGTGATTGTCTCCATGTCCACTGCTTCATCTGCTAGGTCACATTGTCTGACAGCTGCCAACTAGGCCTGGTTCTTAAGATTAGGCTCCAGATCACAATTGTTGCCTTGCAAATGTGTCCACCGAAGCCCATGTGAGCTCAGCAGTGAGGTCCCACTTGGGTTATGGAGAAGTGTTGTACTCCCATCCGGTTATGATGGTGCTCAGTATCCACAAGTTCATGTCACCTCACAGCTGAAGTTTACAGCTCTGTCCGGAGAGAAATAGGCTTGGAGTGTGTCGCATATTAGTCCTCTAAATGTGAAAGCTTCATGGGGCAAGCCCTTCAACCTCTAATCTAACTTACCTTGCTTTTTTTCTCAATGCACCTGAAACCTGAGGGCAACCATTATAGCAGCAGCCTGAGGGCACATCTGGTCAGTGCAACAAAGACTTATGTTGCTTTTCTTACTTTCCAGACCAAGATATCATCTATGCCACGTGAAGTAACACAAATGGCCTTAATGAACTCCTCTATGAAGAGACAGATTGACATCTACAAACATGTGAGTTTTTTTTCTCTCTTTTTGGCCCTTGGCTGGGTGACGTCTGGTTATTTTCTGTTACATTTTTATATGAAAAGCAATCTGTCAGAGGATTTACATCTGCTCCCTCTCTTTTCACTTTCACGTCCATGCCCTCTGATCCTTTTCCATTTGGACTCCTCTGATTTCTTTAGTTTCAGTCAAGCAAAAACATATTAAGAGAATATTAACAGAATAGTAAAAAAAGACCACTCCGGTACAGAGGAGTGTTACCCAAAAAAATAACTCTATGTGCTTTACTGCAGGCTACATGAAATTCATTTTATCCTTTGTTTTGCAGATAACCAGAGCTCTAGAACTTGAAAATGATGAATTGGAGAAAGCTGTTGCAATGCTGCTACAAAGTAGAGTGGACCCGCGACAGGAGATTTTTAGTGACATCCCACTTAGAATAACAAAGTATGTGGTAAGATGGGCAAAGGTAGACCCCAGGGGTTAACAAGATCAATTAAGTGATTTTGACATTGTTTGGTTTTCATCTTCAACCAATCAGCTTTAAACTCAACCAGGAACAACAATGAAGACAGATCCACAAAAATATGTGCAAAATGCTCTGAGCCCGGACAAAAAAACAATCTCTCATTATTAAATTCCTAAGCAAGGCATTTTGTTTTTAATTTAAAAATATGAAGTCAGGTGCTACTGAGCACTAAGCCTCTTCTTTATAATGTCCAAGGCCAACTTTAAAGCTGATTGGCTAAATGTGAATGCAGTCCTGGAACAACTAATGATATCAGATCAACTGAACCTCATCTACCCCCTTACAATGTTTGTAATCACTGTTGTGATCAGGCAACACAAACATAGTAAAAAATGGTGAAAACTCCCAAACAAACACACACACATACACACAATACAAGCCAGCATACTTAATGACTGACCTAAAGATAGGCCTCACCCCAGGAAGCCTGACCTCAGACTCAACAGGCAGGCTTTGGCCAATAGGGCACAGGTCTTAAAAGATTTCAAAAGTCTTCTTTAAATGTCCCAGAAATGCAAAGTGTACTAAATGACCCTCAAGAGAGAGGAAAACCAGCAAACCTCAAGCTTGAGATGCATGGTCAACACAAAAATTCTTATAAATAAAGATAATTTTAAATAGCAAAAAGCAAGCACAAAAAATAAGGCAAAACACAGAAAAACAGGCAAAAGGGGTTTGCTTAAAAACACAACTCAAGTCTATCAAGTCCAAATTGAAATCTAAAATTCACAACCAATAAAAAAGTGAAAAATATTTAAAAAATCTCAACATGCCTTCTCACAATCAGTAAAAAATATAACGGCAGTAGGCTGTCCCAGCAGCACTGACATCAGAGTGGCCCTGCCTGTTGGGGTTCCTCCAAAAAAAGACAAGGGACATACTGAAAAACACAATATAATTAATACTAACAAAACAAAAAAAAGTAACAATATGAACAAAACCTGCATAAATGTAAAAAGCCAATGAAAAATAACTACAAAAATAATGAAACAAAAAATGTGTGTGGGAAGCAACGGTAAAGATGGCGCCTGTGTCGGCATGCCGTCTACTGCTCTCCTGCCTGATAGTTTGGTTGAGTGCACTGTATTCTAACTGTAGTGCCCTTATAGTCTATGATCGTCAGTGTCTCTTGGATATTAGATCAACTTTTTTTAATTTTCCCAAGTCGGAGATGGAGTGTGTTCTTAATAAACAACATGAGAATTTCAAAATTGTCATTCCGAACTGTATTTGCCGCTGGCCTTTAAACATTATTCGGAGAAAGCGGGAGGAAGCGTGGATGCAGGGGAGGATTCGCGATCAAGTTGAAAGCCCGCCTACATGCGGGCTGTATTACAAGTCCGTTTTCCGAGCCGCTACAAGGTGGCTCTGTGATTTGGCGTCTCGTAGATCAGGCGCACCGGTGGCTTCAACCTGCTCTTCCCCTGCCCTCACCCTCTACCCCCCGGCTTGGACTCCCTCGGTCCCTGTAGACTATACATTTTTTAATTCCCCCCGCCAAAACGGACGTGGGGGTGGGCTAGCGACTGTTTTGAAAAACTCTCATCGTGCGCAGTGTTCCTCGATCTCTCCGGATATTTATACCAGCTTTGAAGCTCAACTTATTCACCTCGACTGGAACGGTCCTATCTGCCTAGGGCTGATTTACCGTCCTCCTCACTCAGATAAGGACTTTCTTCAGCAATTCACTGACTTTATTGGTAATATTGTTACTAAATTTGATCGCTTTTTATTGATGGGCGATTTTAACATTCATGTTTGTTGTCTGTCAAACCCTCTCTCGAGGGAATTTCTTAATCTAATCGAGGCTTTTAATCTGACACAGTGGGTTAAAAGTCCCACTCACATTCATGGACATACTCTTGACCTCATCCTCTCTTATGGAGTTGATATTACTGAGGTTATTGTCTCTGACTTTATGCTCTCTGATCACAAGCCTGTTTTATTTTCCATGTGCCTTCCTAGCCTTCCTTATGTTTCTTCTAAAGTGACATCTCTGACTAGGGTATACTCACCTCAGTTTAGTGTTAATTTTAGTCAGTGTTTTACAAAGCTTTGTTCTCATCTACTGTTGGACTCTCCATTATCAGACTTGGATGCAGACGAACATCTCAGTCTGTTACAAAATGCCTGGCTTGATGTATTGAATGAAACTGCTCCTTTTAAACTTCTTAAGCTCAAACCTAAATCTGAAGTGTGGCATTCTGCAGAGACTCGGCTACTAAGGCAGATTTGTAGAAAGGCTGAGCGTAAGTGGAAAAAGGACAGGTTACACATTCTCTACAGCTGTTCAAAGATAGTCTATCGGCTTATCAGAGAGCTGCCAAATCAGCTAAGGCAACCTATTTTTCTAATTTAATTTTGCATAATCAGTCTAGACCTAAGGTCATGTTTTCTGTTATTAACTCTGTTGTCAATCCCCCGGTACACACTGGGTCAGTTGCTTCTGTTGCCCTTTGTGAAAGCTTCTCGAGATTTTTTAAAGATAAAGTAAGTAAACCTGGTCTGGGAGCCCATATCTTCTCTACCAAGCAGCCTGCTCCTCTGCCGTTGTCTATGTCTTGGGATACTTTTGAACCAGTCTCTATACAGTCACTCAAAGATACTATTGTTAAACTGAAGCCATCTTCCTCTCCATATGACGCTATCCATCCTAGATTTTTAACACAAATCATTGATTCGATCGGACCGGGCTTAGCGTCCTTTTTTAATAAGTGCCTCTCAACAGGCGTGGTTCCTTCTAATTTGAAAGTGGCTACTATTACTCCCTCCTCAAGAAACCTTCACTCGATTTGTCAGTTTTAAAAACTATCGCCCTATCTCGGTCCTACCGTTTCTTTCTAAGGTTTTGGAAAAGATTGTGTTTTTCCAACTTCAATCTTTTCTTGCTTTAAATAATTTGTTTGAGCATTTTCAATCTGGTTTCAAGGCCCACAGTACCGAATCAGCCCTCTTGAGAGTGTTAAATGACATCTTTTTAGCCACTGATACGGGGGATTCTGTGGTCCTTGTTCTATTAGATTTATCAGCTGCTTTCGACACTATCAATCATTCGATATTACTGAATAGACTAGAGTCCTGGGTGGGTCTTTCTGGCACAGTTTTAAAATGGTTTCAGTCATTTTTATCTGATAGAAAATACATGGTTAGGCTAGGAGACTTCTCCTCCTCAACGTCCTCTCTCTCCTGTGGTCTTCCTCAAGGCTCTGTGTTGTCTCCCACTTTATTTTCTCTGTATATGCTACCTCTAGGCTCTATTTTTAGAAAACATGGGCTATCATTTTACCTTTATGCTGATGACACACAAATTTATTTACCTTTTAAGAAAAATGATCCACTGGCTATGAATGCCTTGTTGCCTTGTTTAGATGAAGTTAAATCTTGGCTATCCCAAAACTTCTTATCCTTAAATGAAGAGAAGACTGAGGTGATAGTCTTTGGCCCTTCTGAACATATGAAGGCCCGAATTTGACCTGGGACCTTTATCAGCTTTCAGGTCTTCACAGGTTCGGAATCTGGGTGTCCTGTTAGATGACTCATTAAAACTTGACAAACAAGTCTCTGCGTGATCGGATCGAGCTTTTATCAGCTTGCGCGCTTGCAAAATTAAACCTTATCTCACTGACAAGACCCTGGAGATGGCCATACATGCTTTTATTACATCTCGCCTCGACTATTGCAACTCTCTTTATTATGGCATCTCCAAATCCCAAATTGCCCGTCTTCAATTGGTCCAGAACGCAGCTGCTAAATTTCTTTTAAAAAAGAAAAAAATGGATCATGTGACTCCGCTTCTGAAGTCCCTTCATTGGTTGCCTGTTCAATTTAGAATACATTTTAAAATCTTATTATTTGTTTTTAAAACACTACACCAACAAGCACCCATCTATTTATCTGAATTGCTTCACCAATATACCCCCCTGAGAAGTTTGAGATCCGGTGATCAGAACCTTCTTTTAATTCCACACTCCAGACTAAAGCGTAGAGGTGACTGTGCTTTCTCGGTAATTGGGCCTCGTCTTTGGAATGATCTGCCTATTGAAATCCGAATGGCTCCTAGTCTGACTATTTTTAAATCTATTTTAAAAACACATCTGTTCTCTCTGGCTTACTAGGCCTTATTTTGCCTACCTAGATGTGTGTAAGTGTAGATATATGTATATGTATAGATATATTTATACAAATTATTTTTATGTGTTTCTGCTGTGCTTCTTTTGGCTAAATCGTATATTTCTATTTTATGTTGTTGTTTCTAAATGTACAGCACTTTGGTCAGTCGTGTGGCTGTTGTAAATGTGCTATATAAATAAACTAAACCTAAACCTAAACCTAAACCTGTAAGCTGATACATAACAATCAGACATATAATACAGTTGGGGGAAATAAAAGGACAACAAAGTTAGGAGGCTTCCGCTCCTGCTGATCAGAACTTTTGTAATAATATAAGCATACTTGGGGGCTTTGCCCCCTGCTCGCTTCGCTCCCCCCCTTTCCTAAAAGGGCGTGCTACTCTTCAGCCACTTCGTGTCTCTGCCATTTGCGTTGTGAATGGAGAGGGCTGAGCGCATGCTAAGGAGCTGCGGTCTGATCAGCTGCTGTCGCCGAGCTGTGTGTTCTGCTTGTCGTGCTGCGAGTCTATCATTTAAAAGACGGTACAGCAGCTGTCCTTTTGTCTCACTGCCTTGTTTTGCGGGATGTCAAATTGTCTTCCGAGAAGATCACGTATCATCTCCTTCCAAGCCTTCCAAGATTTTTTTTTATAATAGAGAGATGACCACAGTTGAAAGACTTGATCACATCAATAACTGTTGCACCACTTTAAAGAAGGTGCAGGTCCAGTGCCTATGCCTCCCATGTGCTATGCAAGGGTGGACAGGGCACTACAAAAGTCTAGTAAGAAAAGATTAATCAGTCAGTCTCTGATATGCCATATTTCTTAGCAATCAATGGTGGAGTGGTGGCTCTGAGGTTAGGGGTTTGCACTGGCTGGCTGGTTTGAATCCCATAAATGCCAAAAGTGACTCTATTTCATTGGGCCCTTGAGCAAGGCCCTTAACCTGCAATTGCTCAGTCCTGGGTATGATGTTAATCTGCATCCAGCCCTGCATGTCGGCCCTCCAACCTGCAGGGAAAAACCTGGGGGTTGGTGGCAGAATTGGCACTCCAGCCACCATAAAATCCTCACACTGCTCCACTCCATCTGAACTAGTGTGTTGCTGAGGTGTCACCTGTCACATGGCTGCACTTGGTTCCTAATTTGGGATCCTGAGTTGGTTTGTTATGTGGTGGGTGCGGCAATGCGCTGTATCAGCGTGGGCTCCTAACTGTCTCAATGTGTTTTGCAAAGCAAGTACTGAGACCACAATTTAACATAAACTGACATTTCATATCTGTTGTATTAGATTATAGCAGAAGCCATAATTGAGGACTATATTTTACATGTACACTTCCCTTTTTCACCTCCTGCCTATTTTTTATTTCATTCATTCGTTCATTCGTTCGTTCATTCATTTCTGGTCCTCAATGAAAATCTTTAACTGCCAAGTCTGCAATTTCACCACTGAAGGCAGTACCGTGGTGATGGGTACACTGCTTTTTAAGTAGGTCTACCTTTTGAACCCTACACTATCATGTCAATCTGCTTGTATAAATTCTTGATTTGAGCATAACAATATTAGAAAATAATCAAAGACGTTTCCCCAATGGACTGGGTGTGGGATACAGGAGCCTATATTTTGACCAGAACTAAGACGAATATATATACAAAATTTATTGTAAATTTGTTGAGCTGTTCTCAAGATTAACTGCTTGTTTTTCTAAGTGCTTTACTATCAAAGACGCTAGTAAATCACATCTGCTCCTCCCTCACACCTCATACCACTGCCATTCTTGTTCACAGTCTTGTTACTTCTCGTCTGGACTACTGCAATTCACTCCTCTTTGGTCTTTCTAATAAATCTCTTCATAAGTTTCAGCTAGTCCAGAATTCTGCAGCTCACATCATTACTCGAACCTCATCTATTCACCTTATTACTCTCGTCTTGCAGAAGCTTCATTGGCTCCCGATTAAGTTTCGAATTGATTTTAAAATTCTGCTATTAACATTTAAGGCCATTCATAACCTCACCCCTCCATATCTGTCTGACCTTCTTCATGTTGCCATTCCCTCTCGCCCGTCTAACCTCCATGGGGAGCAGAGCATTCTGGAATTCACGACCTACTGAGCTCAGAAATATCGAATCATTTTCAACCTTTAAATATAAACTTAAAACGCATCTGTTTAAAATGGCTTTTTCATTATGATTACAGTGGCTTTGTTTGGTTTTAATTTTTATATCTTCTGTTTTTTTGTGATGTTTATAATGTGTCTTTTTATTTATTTATTGTTTGTTCGGTGTCCTTGAGTTGTCAGAAAGGCGCCTTGTATAAATTAAATGTATTATTATTATTATAATTCTATTGTCGCCACAAGTTTCCTCTTATTGCCATTCCACCTGTGAGAAACTATCAGTGAATGGCAAACGTAACAAATGTTATCAAGCTGGAAACTAGCAATTGAGCCAAGAAGATATAGAATTATTAAATGGAGCAATTAAGAAAATGATCATTATTTGAAACATTATTTATTTTCTTCCTTCCCAGATGCACTCCGGACATGGATGTTGTACTGGACATTCCCATAGAAGAACAGCTTCCCATCTAACCTGGCTCTCTTCTTATCATGGG
Source organism: Polypterus senegalus (assembly GCF_016835505.1). Taxonomy (NCBI): domain Eukaryota; kingdom Metazoa; phylum Chordata; class Cladistia; order Polypteriformes; family Polypteridae; genus Polypterus; species Polypterus senegalus. Next base: position 9,484,386 of record NC_053167.1, read on the forward strand.
CTACGTACACTCATAGTGTCAAAGGAAATGGACAAAAGTGGATTTTGGGTCAGAACATCAGACAAAAGAGTACCATGTGCTGTTTTCATTAGGCCTAAGTGCAGGGGATATGAGGTTAAAACAAATGGCCGAGCTCCCTGATGTCAATGAGCCTCATACACAAATCCCTGTTTATGCAGCTCATCCAGTCACATGTAAAGGTTGTAGCATCATTAATGACTTCACCTTGATGATCCTGCCAAAACTGCTGAGGTCATTGCATTGGCAATAATGATTTCATTGTGGGATTGCTCAAGCGAACTGTGTGAAGATATCTAATCACAATGACGCTTCAGAGGGTCTGGCAGAAAGCCCTATGGCAGCAATAGTCCTCTCTTGTCTTGTTATGTCTGTCATTTATCGCATTTGGCAGCAATACCCCTGTAAGTTGCTGGTACTCTCTCACCCACAGGGCACCATTTGAGTTTAAATGTTTACATTTCTAGACTTACAGAGCCATGGGGATGGGATGTTATGATGTGTACAAAGCTGAAGAAGAACTGGCTCAGCCTTAGAGTGCATGTGTGACGCCATGGCTATGTTCTTGTTTATTATCATCAGTGCTATGCGTATCTGTATGATAACACTTGTGCAATTTGTGTTGTAATAAACAGACACTAAAAAGCATTTCATTTTATTTTGTACATATCAGAAAATTTCAGAGTTCATCTTCTTACCAAGGTGATCAAGGTGATTCAGGGTTGCAAGAAGCCTGAGCCTAAGTCTTAAGACAATGAGCAAGTGGCAGATACTTTGCCATCCATCCATTTCCTAAATGAATTATTCCGTGCATAATTTCAGGAGACACCGTTTTCACTAAATGCAGCTCTGCACTGGCCATTTAAAACACCTGTTGATCAGATGTGGCCATTAATTCCAATCCAATTTGAAAATGTTTCAAAAACCCATAATCTGCAGATACTGTTTATACAGTGGGATGCAAAAGTTTGGGCAACCTTGTTAATAGTCATTATTTTCCTGTATAAATCGTTGGTTGTTACAATGAAAAATGTCAGTTAAATATATCATATAGGAGACACACACAGTGATATTTGAGAAGTGAAATGAAGTTTATTGGATTTACAGAAAGTGTGCAATAATTGTTCAAACAAAATCAGGCAGGTGCATAAATTTGGGCACCACAAAAAAGAAATGAAATCAATATTTAGTAGATCCGCCTTTTGCAGAAATTACAGCCTCTAAACGCTTCCTGTAGGTTCCAATGAGAGTCTGGATTGTGGTTGAAGGTATTTTGGACCATTCCTCTTTACAAAACATCTCTAGTTCATTCAGGTTTGATGGCTTCCGAGCATGGACAGCTCTCTTTAACTCACACCACAGATTTTCAATTATATTCAGGTCTGGGGACTGAGGTGGCCATTCCAGAACGTTGTACTTGTTCCTCTGCATGAATGCCTTAGTGGATTCTGAGCAGTGTTTCGGGTTGTTGTCTTGTTGAAAGATCCAGCCCCGGCGCAGCTTCAGCTTTGTCACTGATTCCTGGACATTGGTCTCCAGAATCTGCCGATACTGAGTGGAATCCATGCGTCCCTCAACTTTGACAAGATTCCCAGTCCCTGCACTGGCCACACAGCCCCACAGCATGATGGAACCACCACCATATTTTACTGTAGGTAGCAGGTGTTTTCTTGGAATGCTGTGTTCTTTTCCTCCATGCATAAACGCCCCTTGTTATGCCCAAATAACTCAATTTTAGTTTCATCAGTCCACAGCACCTTATTCCAAAATGAAGCCGGCTTGTCCAAATGTGCTTGAGCAGACCTCAGGCGGATCTGTTTGTGCTGTGGGCAGAGAAAAGGCTTCCTCTGCATCAGCATCAGCATCTCCTTGTGTAAAGTGCGCGAATGGTTGAACGATGCACAGTGACTCCATCTGCTGCAAGATGTTGTTGTAGGTCTTTGGTGCTGGTCTGTGGGTTGACTCTGACTGTTCTTACCATTCGTCGCTTCTGTCTTTTCGAAATCCTTCTTGGTCTGCCACTTCGAGCCTTAACTTGAACTGAGCCTGTGGTCTTCCATTTCCTCCGTATGTTCCTAACTGTGGAAACAGACAGCTTACATCTCTGGGACAGCTTTCTGTATCCTTCCCCTAAACCTTGATGGTGAACAATCTTTGTCTTCAGGTCATTTGAGAGTTGTTCTGTGACCCCCATGTTGCTACTCTTCAGAGGGAAGGGGAGGAGGGAAACTTACAATTGACCCCCTTAAATACTCTTTCTCATTATAGGATTCACCTGTCTATGTAGGTCAGGGGTCACTAAGCTTACCAAGCCAATTTGAGTTCCAATAATTAGTTCTAAAAGTTTTGGAATCAATAAAATGACAACGGTTCCCAAATTTATGCACCTGCCTGATTTTGAACAATTATTGCACACTTTCTGTAAGTCCAATAAACTTCATTTCACTTCTCAAATATCACTGTGTGTGTGTCTCCTATATGATATATTTAACTGACATTTTTTATCGTAACAACCAACGATTTATACAGGAAAATAATGGCTATTAACAAGGTTGCCCAAACTTTTGCATCCCACTGTATCTAAAATCAGATTTTCTGCCCACGTTACTATACATATTTACAATTTTATGAGGACTAAACACCCTCTGGGTATAATTTCTTCACCAATAGTATTTAATAGTCTGCACATCTTGAACACACTATTGTGGATCACCTTTGGGACATTAACCACACATCACTGGATTACTGACTCTTGGAGCTCTGTGTAGTATTGGGTCAAACTAAAAGATGTACAGCTGAAGTCAGAAGTTTACATACACTTACGGTGAATTCTTTAAAACTCATTTTATAACCCCTCCAGAGATTTTATACTAACAAACTACAGATTTGGCATATCGTTTAAGACGTTGCCTTTTGCCCTTCTTGAAGTAATGGCTGCTTTGCAGTTTTCTTAGACTGGGCTAAGAGCATAGAGCCTGTCGTAGAGAGGGTCTTAGAGCTTGTTTAGGAGGTCCAGCTCTAAGACTCTATGGAGAGTAACGTCCAGGCCAAAGAACATTTGTGAGCTTTTTGATGCACAGAGTGAGTCGTGTCTCACCCTAAAGCACTGGTGTCGAACTCCAGTCTGGTGGGCCGCAGAAGCTGCAGGTTTTCATTCTAACCATCTTCTTAATTAGTGACCAGTTTTTGCTGCTAATTAACTTCTTTTGCCTTCATTTTATTTAACTTAACTCAGACCCCTTAGTTTTCTCTTTTTCATTAATTAGCAGCCAAATAATAAAGACGCACAAAACAAACCACCACATGACCAACTCACCTGTGTCCACCACACAATATCTGAAAATAAAGAAAGGTGAAGGTCTCAGTAAGGCTGATCTCTCAGGTCACCAAAACATTTAGAAAAAACAGAAAAATCAACACTTTTGGAAATGTTTGCTGTGGCAGAACGAGAGCAGCAACAGGCCATGGAATTAAATAACGGGTTTAATTAACAGCAAGAATCGGCTTCTAAGAGATTGGTTGGAATGAAATTGGTTGGAGTTTGAAGCCCCAATTTAGCTGGTCATCTGTTGGTTTGTTTCACATCTCATTTCTGTTTGGCTGTCATTTAACAAAGAAAACAATCAATTAAGAGGATTGAATCCTCAAGAACAGGGCTATGAAAATGAAGGGAAAAGGAGTTAATTAGCAGTGAAAACTGGTCACTGATTAGGAAAAGGGTTTGAATGAAAACCTGCAGCCACTGTGGCCCTCCAGGCCTTGAGTTTTAACACCCCTGCAAAGGGAGTAGCTCATCAGCTTTCAGACTCCCAAAGAGAGAGAAGTTAGTTTTGAAGGAAAGTGTAACCTCTGGTGTCAATCAATGTCCCTTCTAGTTACATATTCAGTGTCTGATTAAAGGTGTGTTATTTTGTGTTTGACATCTAGGTAGAGTTAATTCTGTGGGTATAAGCCTAAAATGAATGTTTTTTGGGGGGGCATTTTCTTCTTAAAGAGTGTGTCAGTTCAAATCTGATTTATACTTTTGTTATCAGATGAGGTACAGAGCTGACCAAATTGTTGGTAGAGATTCAGTTCAGCCATTCACTTTAGTGTTCACTCAGAAATGAAGGTAGGACTGTAGCTGGTTTTCTGTATCCCTGTCAAATCTACTGTTTTAAACTGTGCCACTAAAAGCTTAGAAAAAATTGGAAATGCCCACTTTGTTTGACTACTTGCCCAGCACATGCCAGGGGCAGTTGACGCTTTCCTTTGTGTAAATAAGCCTTGACACACAAAGAGTTTTGGGGCAGCCTCCCGTATACCATATATACTTGCGTTTAAGTTCTCCCGCTGATGAGTTGGGACCTAATTTTACTGTATAATTTCTAGTATTTTATAATGTCGGTTGTATAAGTCAAATGCAGAGAACTCATGCTATTGGTACAAGAGATTATGGTATGCTAACGCCCACCTGAGAGAGTCACCATGGAGCACACGGTCCTTTTTTCTATGTGTGTGCGGCAATGCGCTGTATCAGCGTGTGCTCCTAACCTACCTATCTCTCTCTATTGTGCCTATGTGACCACACGGTAATACCCAAACTATTCCAAAGCAATGTTTGCACTGATTTGTGTTTTTTGTATCTCACATCCTCATACACCTTTATCATAAGAGCATCCCTTATCTACAATTGAGCATTCGATCAGAAGAAAATATGAAGCTGGTTTTAAATTAAATGTCATTGAAGTAGCGAAGGAAATTGGTAACTGTGCTGCTGCAACAAAATTCGATGTGTCTGAGAAACTGATGAGAGATTGGAGGAGGCAAGAAGATGTAAAAAAAAAACCATTATGTGTCGCATTTTTGAATGGGCGTTGTTGTGATGTAAGATTTTTGCATATAACTTGATAAATATTTTGTATATCTTTATTTGTATTTTAGGTAAAGTAAGTAATTTAGTGTTACATTGGTGAGAAGCATTCATGTTTACCCCCCCTTTACGACTGAGTCTCTTTGAATTTTACGACAGAGTTGGGGGAAGTGCTTGACACAAATGTTTCTCTGCTTGAGTCTTTCAACCCCGCAAGAAAGCCAGGTTGTCTAACTGGTAAGCTGTACTTTAACATATGGTTTGGGGGGTAGGTGTTAAGATGTTCCATTTCCCCATTGGTCTGAGGTATGGCTTTTTGGAATTGGCTTGTCTCAGAGGCCTTTAAGTACTATGATGCCCTATTGGCTCTAGGGGTTGACCAGAACATCTATAAATTTACTTGTTTAACCTCACACTATCTCTCTTACTAACCTCTGATGATGAAGAAGCATCTCTTTTTTACTAACAACTGATGAAGACCATCACACCATGAACTGACAAGAACAACACAATGAAGAGCACAGTTCGGCAGCCATATTGAACAGGCATGTAGCTGAAAGCTGTCTACAAATGATGCCTCAACTAGAGACATTAAGTAACAAACAAGTCTGTGTGCCGCCTGAACTACACATCACCATTTAATCAGGTTGTATGGTTTCCAATATTCAAATGTACTTTGCATATTGCTATTATTTATGAATATTACAAATAATACATTGTTTAAATTGTAACTTAACTCCTGTTTGTCTTTTACTATGCCTAATTGCCTGAGGTTATAGATGTAGAAGGGAATGTGGGGAGAACTTATATACTTTAATACCTTATAAACAGTGGTAAGTCTGTGGGATTTGAGGCGTTCTGACAGAGGCTACATATTAATAATACAATATATTACTCTACCAAGACAAAACAGGCGTATAAGTCGGGGTCTGATTTTATGACGATTTTTCGGGTTTCAAGACCCAACTTATGCGTGAGTATATATGCTAATTGAGAATTGGCTGCATAATTTGAAAAAAGGTTCAGAAAATGGTATTTAAAGACAGAGTCTTTAACAGAACTGCCCAGGTTAGTAAACATTGCGGATATATAGAGAAACAGCAGGAAGAGGGGGGATTTGGGACCAGACCCAGAAATTAAGACATCAGGCTGCAACTTCTTGGAAGGCAGAACCAAAAGTGAGGTCTTCTAGGGTCCAACCAGGCGGAATTCCCCACATTTGGTCTGCAGGAGATAAGAGAAAGTACTAATACACTCTGCCACCCCTGATCTGATCAGGAATTACCTTCTTTTGAGCCCTTTAGCTGCCTCCCAGGTACACATGTGTATGACACCTTGGAAAGACAGCAAAACCAGGGTGGAAAAAACAGGGGATTAATGGGGCAGCATTCTCCCTCTAATATATCTGCAATGAATGTTAGGCTTTTAAAGGTTAAGTGAAGGGTTAGGGTCAGAGGTCCAGTAATTTTAGAAGCCTCTAAAAGGAGTTCTAGCTTGGTGTCCCTGGAGCAAATGAAAGGCTGTTTTGGACCATAGAAGTGATTTACTGTATGTGTTTAGCCAAAATCTGCCAAGGATGAGCCTCCTCACAGTCAGAAACTTTTGAGTTTTGAGTGATGAAGAAAGTATAAAGCAGTGGAAGTGTGAAATGAACAGACAATAAATGCTCATCTGCCAGGAGAAAGAGTGTCACCATGTAGAGTAGGCAGGTGAAGGTGTGAACCTACCATATAAACAAAGAAGTCGTCTGGTCAGAATCAGATCGGCAACAAGTTTGTTTTATTTTCTGTATTAGTAGCTGCCTCCAGCGGTGGTTCCTGTCTTGTACCCTCCCTGTGACCCTTTAACAGAAAAGAAGATTAAGAAATTGAATAAACAAATCTTTGGGTTTAATCAGTTCATATCTGTCAGAGCCTCAGAAACCTGTGATTCGCCCATCATGCAATAAAAGAAGTCAAACAGTTAGGACATCCCATATGATAGGATTGAGGGACAATTTCTGATGACATCATTCTCCATAAATGAACACTAATCTGTGCCTTTCACCCTAAACTGTGTTATTCTGAAAAAGACCAATATGTATCACCATGGAAGCAGGCCTCATTGGTTCTGGGGCAGGAGAGGTTGTCAAGTTGTTCAAGCTAGGAGATGGGCCATAACATGCTCAGGTTAAAGCTGCATTGACAATTGATACATGTCTGATAGTATCACCCCTGGAAAACAAGAATAATGGAAGGAGTAAAGGATAATGAAATTTCCCTAATGCAGCAGGTGGCAACAAGATGATATGTTAATCTGTATCTGACCTGAAGCTATCTTCTTATATAATACTCTACCGTGGCTGTCGTTTGTCTGTCCAGGATTTTAAATCACCAAACCATTTCACCTATTGACTTGAAATTTGGTACACATATACTAGGTGACGTCTACTATCCGCTTTTGGGGTGATGATTGACCTCCAAGGTTATTCCTCTTTTTCTTTTATTTTAATGTAGAATCAACTCTTGGCAGCAGCCAGCAGGGCAGACGTGCAGCACATGCGCACGGGCGCCATTCTCATCCCTACCACCTTTGCCATCACTTCACCTACCTCTTCATATCTTAAATCATTCTTGAAGCAGATTGAAGACTTAATTGCCAGCTTAAGTGAAAAATTAAGGAAAACATACTATGTATTTGCAACACAAACACAGACTTAATCACTTTTAACGCAAAAAGATGCAGACGAAAGAATAGAAGAAGTGGGTTGCTAAGGTTGAGAAAAGAAGAGCCGTTCAGCAAGCAAATGAATGATAAACATGCAGAGAAAGAGGATGGAAACTATAAGTCAAGTGTATTCACAGCACGATATCATTCAGTACGCCATTACTGGTCCAGTATAATGGACAAGTGACATGAGTGTTACTTTGGCCTTTAAATTATTTAGGAGTCCCCCAGTATCCCAAATGTAAGTTCATAATCATGGAAATAATTCCAGGCTTGATCTTAAAAGTTCCACTTGTTAAGTCAGTGATTGAGCTCGAAGCCACTCAGTATACTGAGTCCCTTTTGTGCTTCTTTGGTCTCATTAGCACTTTTTCTTGGTTGTGATGACTTCCAAGTGTCCCATACTGACTAACTGACTTTGCAGCAAACAAATTAGTCCTTTAAACTTCAATAATGGGTGGCATGGTGGCGCAGTGGTAGCGCTGCTGCCTCGCAGTTAGGAGACCCGGGTTCGCTTCCTGGGTCCTCCCTGCATGGAGTTTGCATGTTCTCCCTGTGTCTGCGTGGGTTTCCTCCCACAGTCCAAAGACATACCAGTTAGGTGGATTGGCAATTCTAAATTGGCTCTAGTGTGTGCTTGGTGTGTTTGTGTGTGTCCTGCGGTTGGTTGGCACCCTGCCCAGGATTGGTTCCTGCCTTGTGCCCTGGGATTGGCTCCAGCAGACCCCTGTGACCCTGTGTTCAGATGCAGCGGGTTGGAAAATGGATGGATGGATGGACTTCAATAATTCTTGACTTTACAGCCCAGGACAGAGGAACGCAAACACATTGCACTTTATCTATTTGTAGACTGTAATACCTCAGTGGAGGGGATAATAGTATATCTCCATATCACACTTATACACAGCCTGACATTTTCCCATATTTCTGATATTGTTTTTGCAGTATCTATGACCTATATTCATGGATATACTTCAATAGAAAGGCCTGCCTCTCCCCTGACCCTTGCACATATTAAACAAATGAATGTGTGGCAGCAAATAATTGTATTATTGCTGTTTGCTTTTATAATCTGTATTGAGATGAATGAATACGAGTAGTGTAAGAGAATAATTTTAGGGTAACAGTTTGTACATGAAGTATTTTGGTTTGCAGTGCACATTGAAATATATAAGAATTTGTTTTAGAAATGTCATGAGGAGAACAATTGAAATGGTAAATAAAAGACAGGAATGTACTAGGAGGAAGTTTGATGTAATGCACAAAATGTACTAGGAAATAATTAAGAGATCAGCAGATGTCTGTAAACAATATGATGGACACCTTGGCATCAGCAAGCCCAAACCCCGACACAAACACAGAATCACAGTCCCAGTTCAAATAAAGGTTGTTTATTAACAAAAAATACCTCCGATATGGTACAAAAAGCACAACCCACAAGTCTTCCTCTCCTCCCTAATAACACTCTCACCTCCGCACTGCCCTCTTCCAGTCAAGTGCTGCCTCTCTACCACCCAGCGCCAACTCACCTGATAAAGGGAGTGTGACCCCTTTTATTACAGACCCGGGAGTACTTCCGGGCGATCGCCCGATAAAAGTACTTCCAGGTCTAATGGAAGTCAATAACAGGGAGCTTGTCTCCCTACAGCGCCCTCTTGTGGTACCCAGAGACCCCAGCAGGGCTGCACTGACGGACTACATATCCCGGCATGCCCTGCTGGTTCCTTACGGTGCACTGAACTGGGGAGCTGCTGCTCCCTTGTGTGTTGGGGAATAAAAAACACTCCATCCACATTTTCTCTTTTTACTTGGCTGTCCTTCCACCTTTTCCAATTCTTCCTTCCAGGTCTATTGCCTTTCCTGGCCGGGATGTCCATCCAGCCCATGTGGCATCTACATATCTCCCCCCTCAGCGGAGACCTATTGGTCGTAGCGCCTAGTCCCACAAGGGGGTTAGTGCAGCATAGAGTTGGATCGCCAACACCCATGTCCGAATCTCTACAATAACGAGAAAAAGAATGTGTGGGAGTATTTGAAGTCCATGTTTGTCCCCCATGCAAATCCCACCGGTGTGTGCATTGTCTCCACCGGTGTCCCTTCTTGTCACAGGCAAAACACCCGCGTTGATAGTTCCTGAAACACTCTGGGAATTGAGTAAACCCTGCCCTTTCCGGGTCATTGTCCTTTATATAGTGCCTGACCTGGAAGTGCTTCAGTTCTTCAGAAATTCTGAAGTACTTCCGGGCTGACAGAAAACTCAACTTCTCCATTTGACCTGGAAGTGCTTCAGTTCTTCGGTCCATATGACTTTCCAGCACTTCCAGGTCAAATGGAGAAGTTGAGTTTTCTGTCAGCCCGGAAGTAAAGCACTTCCAGGTCAAATGGAGAAGTTGAGTTTTCTGTCAGCCCGGAAGTACTTCAGAATTTCTGTCCCCATGACTTGATAGTACTTCTGGGCTATGTAAAAAGTATGGGTTCCCAGGTCCCCCTGCAGCGTCACCTGGTGGTACCCATGGTACCCAGCAGGGCTGAGAAGCCAAACTCCAGATCCCTTGGTGCCCTGTGGGAATCTGGGGCACCGCTATGCTGCAGGGAAATCACCATCTAGCATCTTGGGAGAGGCAGTTTTCCACAGTAGCTGCCTTTCCCCATCTTTCCCCTCTTTGGGCGTCCCGGCCAGGTTGAGCAGCTGGCCATCCGCCACAACAAAAAGACTGAACAGTTGTTACTTTTACTTAGATAAGTTTTTGGGTGTAAGTCAACTAACCAATCAGAGTAAATTCATTCATTAATCAGCAGTGTTATGTAAATTCAGTTGTTTATAAAATGGACCTCTGCCATTATTTTTTGAACATATTCTAGCAGACTGCTGTGATGAAAGCTCCCTCTTGCTGAATGGATAATTAAAGACACAATGAATAGGTTTCCTCCTGCCCGGTTTCTGACTCAAAGAGGATTTTTGACATTTGTCCTAGTAGAGGATACATTTCTTTCTTAAATTAGAATGTTGATTTCTTCCACAGGTAACTGTCTGCAGTGTATTAGAATGCCTGAAGCAGTCCGTGGTCCATATCTGCTGACGATCTTGTGCCTTACAGAAGGTACCAGTTGTCATAATTCAGTTTGAGCTTTGCCCTGGGCTTTATTTGGTTTTAATTGTTTGCTAATTATGGTTAATTATGACCTCAGCTGGTTAATAGCTTTGGAAGTCATCTAAAGGTCTTCAAGTAAATAAAAGGCTAAGCTTTGCCTAAGGACAGCACTGTAGCCAATACCCCTGTCCCTTCAGGGGTTACTTTCTCCCTCTAGTGTCATAGTTACCAGTTTACTCATGGTCATGTCTTATGGTCATAGTTTTGGTTATGGATTACAAAGGTGTTTATGGTCACAATTGTACTTATTAACTATGATTTCAGTTTTGATTACAGTTTATTTTACATTATGATTATAATTAGTGTGACAGATAGGGGTCACTGTCGCTCCCTTGAACCCTTGTCCAATACGCCAGCCACCAGATAAAAGTCCAAAAGTAGATTTTATTAATACTGCACAGTGCACAAAGCACCCTCCTCTCCACAATACTCATTAATAAACCAATCACAAATACAATAAACTCTCCACCATTCCCAGACACGTTGCTACCCTTCCACCCAGCTCAGCTCTCCGTCTGGGAGCTCCCACAATCCTTTTATATTCCCTGACCCGGAAGTGTTCCAATCCCCAGTCCATGTCATCTCCTATCACTTCTGGGTCAGATAAAGAGTCCTTTTCTTCACCCCGGAAGCACGTCATTTCCCTTGTCCATGTGACTCGGACATACTTCCGGGGCGTAGGATAAATAAGCATTGTTCCTCCCTGCAGTGTCTCCTAGTGGCCCCCATGGTATCCAGCAGGGCTGTGGATAAAGACTCCAAAGTCCATGATGCCCTGCTGGTCTTCAGGGCACCTCCACGCTGCAGGGAGAGCTCCACCTGGCGGCTTGGGGGTATTGGCCGAGATAAACGGCCGGCCATACACCACATTAGTGATGACCAAATAAGCCATCACAATAAAATAAAGCCTGCTTATAATAGCTTATACTGAATGGTAAGTATAGGTAGCAGAGTATAGAATAATAATATCAGAAAATAATCTATATAAATAAAAGCTATTGTAATTAACACTTCTGTGTATATTAGTGAAGGTTTAAAACACCTCAGTGATTCATCCTGTTATGATTTGCTCAATAAGAACCTCACTCTACATATCACTGCTTTAGTGATATCAATGATATCATCAATAGTCAACCTCATTCTGTTAAACCAATTGATGCAAAAACAGAAAAATGTTTGTTTAGTCCACATCCCTGTCTACCTATGTTTAACAGGTTGCCAATAATACACAAAAATCTGGTAATTCGTCTGGCAGATCCTTAGTCAGTCATTTTCCAACCCGTTATATCCTAACACAGGGTCACAGGGGTCTGCTGGAGCCAATCCTAGCCAGCACAGGGCACAAGGCAGGAACAAACCCCGGGCAGGGCGCCAGCCCACCGCAGCAGGGGCCTCATGTATAAACGGTGCGTACGCACAGAAATGTTGCGTAAGAACTTTTCCACGTTCAAATCGCGATGTATAAAACCTACACTTGGCGTAAAGCCATGCACTTTTCCACGGTACCTCATGCCTTGTCGTATGCAAGTTCTCCGCTCGGTTTTGCAGACTGGCGGCACCCAGCGTCAAAGCAATGCTACTGTTCCTGTGTGGTTACACCTTATTTTCCTGATGCGGCTTTATAAATACACTGCAACTAACCGCATATTGTTTATTAGTGTAATGCATCTAATTGTAATTATCTTGTAACAATATAATGGTCCAGGGAATAGCCATAGTATTCCAAATACCATAACTGCTTTAGCGTTGTTACTCTCCCTGCACCTTCTTTTTCTTCTTCTTCTTCTTCTTTCAGTTTCCTCCCGTTAGGAGTTGCCACAACGGATCATCTTTTTCTATATTACTCTCACTGCACCACTTGGAGTATTTATATCACTGTATCTGAGTGTGAATCACAGCAGCAGCTGATCGGAAAGAAAATTATCGGTATACAGCTTCATGGACACGCTGTCTCAGCCACGGAAAAACATTTCAAAGCCTTTCCTGTACGGACCTCACATTTCAGAAACAGTTTCATCCCAAGAACATTAAATGCACTTAATCAATTGCTCCTTGTAGAACTGTTTGTACTTATAAGTACAATCACCCCACTGTAAACTTGCACTACAGTTATAATATCGCACAACCTGCGCCACTTTATAAAGCGAGTATTTACATATGATGACGATATAATTTTTAAGATGAAATGCAGCAAAATATGTTTATTATATTATACAGGTAAAACTTTAACTTCATTTAAATAATCTAGATTCTTCAATGGGAGTGTCGTGAAGGATAGAATAATTAAACATGTACTAGAAAGATATTTCAATATTCCTTAAACGTTTTGAAGAATCGGTGCTCTAAGCTTACAGATGGCTTAACTTCTATTACAAAGCTGATTGTGTGGTGATTAGGTATTTGGGGAAAGAAAAGCAAGGACTGCAGTGGCGGCTACGCCAATATATATTGAATATAACACAGAAAGAGAAAATAACAACACAACTAAAAACGCATCGACAAATTTCGGCAAAAGTTAAATGCTTGTGTCATGAGCACGAGGCGGCTATGCAGTGTCTGCAACGGACGTGGCCATCCACCGTGCATAAGCTGCCTTACTGACATTGGCGGGAAGGAGCCACCAATTCTTCCTCTGCTCAGTGCCACCACAACCCTAGAGCCGCCCCTGAGTACTGCTGCAATAAATTATTTCATCGAAGGTCGCACACAATCACTGCGCCGTGAAACTCATGTTTAATAACGTGCTTTGACTCCTATCATCATAAAAATGATATCACGTATATATCTCAGTATTTTAGTTATTCAGAGAGTTGTAATATCACAAATGTAATGGACTCTGTGTCCAGTCGGAGGAAGAGAGCCAGTTTAAGAAGCAAGTAGTGATTCACACACATAGAGCACAAAGAAGATCAAATACAAAACAAAGCATTTAATGTGCTACTTTAATTACGATGTGATTTGAGAAACTGGTTAATTAAACGATTTTAAGATGAAGCTTATGACGTTCTACTTTAATGACAAAATAAACTATGTGATTAAAGTGGAAATGTCGAGATTCAAGTTGACATTTCGTGCTTTTTCCCCACTGTGTGCCTTTTTTTCTCTGTACCCTAATAAGCTTTCATATGACACTCAGACTACTCAGTGGGCTTACAACTCGGCTTCTCACGGCGACTTTGATATGTGACTTCTTTTTTATTTCCGGCACTGTGTGACTTTGTGAACGTGAGCTTTCAAGTTTCTCCAACACGCTATGTCACTCGATCAACTTCCTTTTGTTGATTATACCACGGTTTATTTGAACAAATAGTATGTTTTTCCTTTGCCTCCACTTGGTATTCGCTGAAATTCTTATAATTTCCCCCGTGCTTTTCCCATTGCATTTTCACAGAAGGCTAAGCTTAAGGGTGATTTATATTGATTTGCATATTCAAAGACGCGTAATTCTGGGAGGAGATGGGGCGTTACATAAAGCGCGTGCACGAGCGTTACTTTTCAAGCTGATCGGAATTTATGTAGCAGAAGAACGTGGAAGTTGGAGTACGCACAGATTCCTGCATCTGGATTTTTCTGTGCGCAAGCACATTTTGGCTTTTGTGCTTACGCCATGTTATAGTGCGAGTTCTACGCACGGCGTTATACATGAGGCCCCAGATCCTTAGTTTCAGCCAACAATTCAGTTTTATAACCCCGGCCAAATGGATTCACTTCTACATAGCTCTGTTTGTCTCTTTGCTGCTCCAGCCATGTTATAAGTCTCCTATAAGATATTTCCCATAGTGAAGGTTGTAGTATTGCAATTATGGATACAGAATATATACATACCAGCATCCCCAAAACACTGCTCAACACATTGTTCAGGGCACTCTGTTACACTTTTCTGCAAACTTATCAATATTACTCTCAATTGCATTTTCTTTGTCTTTGATTATCAGATTTTTGCCAACATAAAGATGTTGGTATGAGTGCAGTTTTGAGCCCCAGCATAGCTTCAATGTGTGTGTCTGATTTTGAAAAACAATTCATTTATTCTGGTGACAATATTTTTTCTAAACATATCATTGCATGGTTATGATATATTAATGATGTTTTTCTGATTTGGAATGGTGATTTAGTTTTTTTAGATTTGTTTCATGATTTTATCAATAAATACAGTATGATCCGTATCTGAAATTTGCTCTCAATTAAAGTCTACAATCAGTTATTTTTTTGGATATTTTAGTTACCATTGCCAATAATTCCTTCATTTTCTTTTTATATAGAAAATCTACCATTCACAGTACATCAGTACAGTACAGTGCAACTAGGTGATAAATTGGACTGGACTGCCAATACTGATGCTCTGTGTAAGAAAGGACAGAGCCGACTTTACTTTCTTAGAAGGCTGGCGTCCTTCAACATCTGCAATAAGATGCTGCAGATGTTCTATCAGACGGTTGTGGCGAGCACCCTCTTCTACACAGTGGTGTGCTGGGGAGGCAGTATAAAGAAGAGGGACACCCCACACCTGGACAAACTGGTGAGGAAGGCAGGCTCTATTGTAGGCATGGAGCTGGACAGTTTGACATCCGTGGCAGAGCAACGGGCGCTGAGCAAACTCCTGTCAATCATGGAGAATCCACTGCATCCACTTAACAGGATCATCTCCAGACAGAGGAGCAGCTTCAGCGACAGACTGAGGAGATCGTTCCTCCCCCACACTATGCAACTCTTCAGTTCCACCCGGGGGGGTAAACGTTAACATTATACAAAGTTACTGTCTCTCTGTTATACCTGCATTGTTATCACTCTTTAATTTAATATTGTTTTTTATCAGTATGCTGCTGCTGGAGTATGTGAATTTCCCCTTGGGATTAATAAAGTATCTATCTATCTATCTATCTATCTATCTATCTATCTATCTATCTATCTATCTATCTATCTATCTATCTATCTATCTATCTATCACACTAAAAATTTTCACCCTCAATCATTAATTAAGAACCTTCCTGTTTCTGAGTTATGTTGCATTAAGCACATTTACTCTACGCATCAGGATTTTAGTAAAACAGCTCTGCATCTTAAAACATGGTTTTCTAAAATAGGCTAGTTAAAGAAATGTATTGATAAGGCTCTCAAATGAGCAACTTTTATCAACAAAGATTTATCATGTTCACCACAACATAAATCTATTCTTAATATTTGTATTATTTATAACCTTACATACCATTTATATGCCAATCAAATATGACATATTATTTAAAAACATTAGTATATTCTTAACTTGAACAACACTTTTTCTGATACCCCTCTTTTTGCTTTTTGTTGCAACCGTAACATCAAAGACATTGTTATGAACCATACGCACACAGTTTTTCCACAGTATTCTGGCAACATTACAACACAATCTAATCCTGGTCATTTACCTTGTTCTCGTTGCAGTTTTTATAATAATTTACTTAAAGGAAAGCTCATTCAGACACCACATGGAAGTGTAACCCTTAGGTGCAGACCCAAATGCAGTGTCAAGAGGTGTAATACAGTATATCCTTTAATATGCCCATGTCTAGTAATTTATATAAGAAAAAATGTATTGTACCATTAGATACTGCATCACAGAGCATAAAAGTACTATTAGAACACAATCCCTTAAATATTCCATTTGAAAACATATTGTTGAGGCAAATCATCATAACTCAGACTTAAAATATATGGTACTTGGGGTAGTCAGACCACACCCCCAACAGGGCAATTTCAACAATTTTTTCTTTCACTGGGAAGCTGAATGGATTTTTAACCTTAACTCTTTACACCTGACTGCTCTAAATGAAACTCATGATTTCACCAGTTTTCTTAATATTTCCCTACTCCCTCTTCCCATGTAAATATCCGCTAATACATTACGCTATGTTGACTGAAATCTCTTTCGTGTTTTGGACATTGTTTTCCTAGTTTGCCTCATTTCTTACTTCCTTCTGTCTTTCTCTTTCTCTCTTTCTAACCCTATCCCTATCCCTGTCTCTTTTTTCTATCCCTATCCAAATATTTTTGATTATTTTGTTTTTTGCATTTCTCTAGATATTGCTTCTGTTTATTTTTTGTTTAGATGATTTCTGTTTCTATTTTCCTAAAAATTCATTTATGTATACATACATGTTTACCTATTACTGATTTCAGTCAGTTCATTAGACTTTTTTGTACTGTTACAACAACAACAACATTTATTTATATAGCACATTTTCATACAAACAGTAGCTCAAAGTGCTTTACATAATAAAGAATAGAAAAATAAAAGACACAATAAGAAAACAAAATAAATCAACATTAATTAACATCGAATAAGAGTTCAATGGCCAGGGGGACAGAAAAACAAAAAAACTCCAGACGGCTGGAGAAAAAATAAAATCTGTAGGGATTCCAGACCATTAGACTGCCCAGTCCCCTCTGGGCATTCTACCTAACATAAATGAAACAGTCCTCTTTGTATTTAGGGTTCTCACGGAAGGGCTTGATGATGAAGATGGTCACGTAGAGTTCTATGTTGCCATCTTTATATATGTGTGTTTATTTGCAATATTTTCTTGAATTCTGAGTATCAGTTTTCTTTTTCATTTCACCCTTAATTATCACTTATTTATGTTGAATGTTACTGTTTTCTGCTGTGTGTGTGTGTGTAGATATATATATATATATATATATATATATATATATATATATATATATATATATATATATATATATATATACTGTATTATTACCAAAATACTTTTTCATTTGCCTTTGTTTACTGTGTTCACATTGAATGTTATTATTTTCTGTTGCATACATATATTTGTTTGCATATATTATATTTATACTAGGGGGCTCTGTCCCCTACTCGCTTTGCCCGCCAACCCCCGGGTGGGCGCTATGCTCTTTCCACTTCATGGCTCTGCCACTTGCGTATGGTGAAGTTGATGTACAAGTTAAACAGATTGTTATTTTCATGGGAATTGTTACATATGCATTAAAGACCTAACTATTTTACATTACAGTGAGTACTTAACCATAGTAAAAAATAGTAAAATGTAATAAATTGAAAGAAAATTATGCTTCATGTTGTGTTAGAGATATTAGTTGCATTATACATTTTCATTCTGTTCGGCTTTGAAACTAACACGTAAATACTTTTTAAATTTACACTTTAACTGTAAAACTTCAGTAAAAGCAATATTTGGAATTTACTTTTCATCACTATCGCATTGAATTTTGAATTCGTGTTTAGACTTTCATCGTGACAACGCAACGTATAACTGCTCGTGAGTGAATATCGTTTCTTTCTCTTCATTAAATAAAACTTTTATGAATGTTTGGCTCTGAGATTTGTAAATTGTCTTTGCAAAAGCTATTCTAATGGGAAACTGTTAACGTTTTAATATGAATG
This sequence comes from Polypterus senegalus, assembly GCF_016835505.1. Lineage (NCBI taxonomy): Eukaryota > Metazoa > Chordata > Cladistia > Polypteriformes > Polypteridae > Polypterus > Polypterus senegalus. The sequence goes on from NC_053167.1 coordinate 9,502,516, forward strand.
GCATATCAAGATCTCCTTTGTTGCCTAATGTTATCCCCTAAAGATGTACTACATTGCCTTTCCTGGATACATCCTTCTTTCAACATTAATTCTGACGGTTGTAGATATTCTTCTGGATATTGTAAGTTGATGTTTTCATCTTCTGCATGATCACCACCAACTGCTTCAGCAGAGTCTACTGATACGCATTTAACCAATTTGCAGTGTAACCAATCAACACTTTTGGCATTAATTTGTTTGACTTCCCAGTGCTAGGATTGCCCATGTACTCATTTTTACTGTTAATAAACCTTTGTGATGAAATTTTTCTTAAAGTGAGGAAAACGTAAAAATTTATAAGAGCTGAGAGAGCAGGAACCGCATCTGACAAAAGCATTCACATGGATGAGAGGTGAGAGGGCTGTGTGCGTGGTTGAATATGGTTGAGAGGAGGGCGGGACTTAAGAAAATCTCATGGCCAAAGTCTCATCTCACGGGACTTGAATAAATCTCTTGGAAACTGTCTCGTCTTGTCTCATCTCAGGATTTTCTTTTATAATAGAAAGACATAAATAAGTATTGAGGATTTAAATGCATAACATATACAGAATGAGAAATTCAAAGTGTGTTTTATATACAAAATTCCACTACATTACATTAGATTAGATTAGGGGGTTTTGCCCCCTGCTCACTTTACTCGCCAACTCCAAGGGCCTGCGCTATGCGCCAGCCACTTCATGTCTCTGCCACTCGCATTGTAAAGAGGGGGTCTGAACGCACTCCAAGGAGACAAAACCCCCTCTTAAACGGTGATACAATGGGAAACAAATAGGGTTTTTTTTTACCTCCTCTTTGCTCGATCAGCAGTTGGCTTGCTGCTGCTGCCATGCCATATAATCTGCATTTCGTACAGTGCAATTCTATCATATCATCTATGTCCATATATTCGATCTCTTTACGCTTTTACCTTTTCATCAATATCACATTGAATTTTGATTCCATGTTTGGAATTACAATGTAACAACACAACATTTAATTGCCTGTGAGTGAATATTGTTTCTTTCTTTCTACAAGAAATGTGTCTGACAATAGCATTTACACAAATGAGAAATGATTTCTCTCGTGGGATTTCACTTTCACCAAACAACAAAGCTTTTAATTCTCGCAGATACACCTCTTCATTGGGAAGAAACACTACTTTTTTTCCCTGATGGCAACACGAATTATACGTTCTACAAGTCTCCGACTTAAAGTTTAAATCCAAACAATATATTTGATCTCTTTTCGCAGTTCTGTTATTTCACCAAGTAATAATTTTTGTTTGTTTTTGCTAATAGGTCTTTACTATCCTTTTATTGAGACTTTCGAATATTCATACTTCCATTATTGCTAACCTGTTCTGCATCTGTACCGCACTCACGTTTCTGAATTCTTTACGAAATTCTATTTTGTCATCTACTCTTAGTTTTATTTCCGGCCCTGGGCATGTTTAAATCTCTTGGCACAAAGTCTCATCTCGCGGGACATGAAAGTGTCTCTGTGAGAAAATTACGTCTCGTCTCCTTCCAACCTTCCAAGATTTTTATTTTTAATAGAGAAATTACATTAGATAAACTTTACTAATCCCACAGAGAAATTCAACACTAATTGATTGCTCTTCATTCAGATTGAATGGAGATTTATTGGAAAATACCTTTGGTACACACCAAAATTACCAGTTTTAAATTAACTTTCATAATGTTAATGTTACAATTAAAAACATGTATATGGCAACGCTGAAACCCTTAAAGTACATATAAGAAATGTTGCTTTCATACTGCAGCAAGTCTGACCTGTGAGGTTACAGGCAGGTGAGTTCCTATAGGGAAGGAAGTCATGGATGAGGAGGCAGCATAAAAGGAGCTACACTAAACAGCAGGGATAATCTGGACTGAAAAGGAACAAGGACAAAGGCCAGGACTGGACAGTTGAGTTCATGAAAATGGAGATTCCCATAAGAAGATTCAGTTACTTAACTGAGGGTCCCCAGAGGCTGATCAAGGGAGTAAATCTAGCAGGAGAGTGAAGTCTTCCAAGGCCTTCAATGGAAATTAGTCAATGTACCCATCATAAAAGAACTAACAAATGGTTCCTTCAAAGGCTATTGGCATGCTGCTGTGTGTATTTGTCATTCTTTCCTCTGCCACAAATTTCTGAAAAAGGCAGCCTTCAAGAAGGGTTATTCCACCAAGACAGCTCTACTCACTGTTATCGACCCATTACTGTTGGGTAGAGCTACCAATACATCATCTGTCCACATCCTTCTAGATCTATCCTCTGCCTTTGACTCAATTAGCTGTAATATCTTCCTTGCCACCCTCTCTGACCTTGGCATAACAGGGAATGCCCATATGTGGTTTGAGTCCTACCTCCTGGGCAGAACCTACGATTTGTCCTGATAACGAGAGATGCCAAGAGTGCACCATGCAATCATGGGGATGCCCCAAGGATTGGTGTTAGGCCTTCTCCTCTTCTTTCTATACATATCCTCTCTAGGCCCCATCATCTAGTCAACTGGTTTCGCCTATCAGCGCTATGCCAATGAAGTGCAGTTCTCCTCCAGCAGACCACACAGTGTCAATTATTAATCACTGATATTAAATCTTTAATGAATGAGTACCATCCAGGCAAAGACAGACCTCCTTGTTATCCTAAGTTGTCTGTCTACTCAGCACTCGGTCTCTCTGATTCCCACTAAAACCTGCCAAGCTGGCATGCAAACTTGGGATGGTGACTGATGACCAGCAATCCTTCAAGGACCATGCTGCAATAATCTCTCTTTCAGAATGACAGTATACAACATCCACAAAGATCATATTGCATTTGACAAAATATGCAGCACATCTCCTAGTCCAGGCTTTGGTCTTGTCACGACTTTCTGCTGGCAAAACTACTGGTTTGTGTCACCAGGTTGTTGTAGGCGATTCAAAATATAACAACATGTCAGTTGTTCAACCAGATGAGGGAGGCACATCACTCTCCTTTTTCAGATCACTATAGGGGCTTCCTGTAATGGCATTTGCATTAGGTTCAAATCTTTGATACTTTCCTACAGATAAGTCAACATGTCAGCACCTGTGTGTATGTAGATAGTGGTGAGTTCCTACGCTCCTTCTCAGCTGCTCAGGCCTGCTGGTGAATCAAGTCTGGCATCAAATCTCAGTTCATGTATAGGTGCTCGCTGATGGAACAAATTACCTACCTTCATCAGAACTCAGTGGCATTGCTGGATTTGGAGGTATATCGGAGAATCAAAGGCTTTAGTCCCTGATCTCTTGCACCCAGTCCCTAACCTTTTTTCAGGGGCGTACAAGAATAATATCATAAAGCCTCTAATCTTTTATTCTGTCCTATCTGTTTCTGCCCTGATCACAACACAAAAGGACATGGAGAAATCCCTCCAGTCTTCAATTTTTTTTTTTCCCGAGAAAATTAAAGAGGGGATAGGGCCCTGATCTCTCAATACTGTATGTATAAGAAGCATTTGAAGACTGTTGTTTAGTGAACTTCTGCCTAATGGATGATTTCTTTTTGAGATTTTTGTAATATGATTGTAACTAGCTTGCATTTTTGTCTGAGCCAAAAATGATACTAGAATATATTTATACCATCCACAGACTCAAGGATTTATCCCAACTCTGCAGACCCCTGATAAAACCCCCCTCACTACCACCCTATACAAATATGTTAAAGTATATTAATTAAACAAACATCAATGTTTCCTATCACTTATAGGACATCAACACAAACTTAGAGCTTCAATGGAGGAGTGTTGTGTAGTGGTTAGGGGTTTGGACTTTGGACTTCAGACCCTGAGGTTGTAGGTGCAACTTATAATGTGCAACCATGAGCAAGGCACTTCACCTGCCGGTGCTCCAAGTGGAAAGCAACAGAAGAAGTGTAACCAGTTGTATCTCAAATGTTGTATAAGTCGCCTTGGATAAAGGCTCCTGCCAAATAATAATAATATACCAGCTGATCATACAATATAATTCATACTACAATAATGTACTTTGGGTTCAGCTTCCAAGACTGAGCTGGTTTACTTGTAAATGAGGCTCCCTGACCTTTGGGACCTTGCAGGATGGTTGTATGCACAGACTTCAAATGTTGCTGCTGGCTTGAAGGCAGAAAGCTGAGGCTCCTCTGAGCAGAAAGAGGATGCCTACAGCATGAAAACTACGCAGGCAAGTCATCCAGAATGCGCACGTTACAAAGCTTTAGTTAAATTGGAAAACTTCAGTCTATGACCAGCAGGGACCAAGCTGAGTACATACCGTCCCTTTAAAAGGATCATAAACTTGGCACGTAGTCGTCCATGAAGAGAACTGCTAGTGTCTTCTCGTCTTCCTTATCTTTCAGGAGGTGTGCAGATTTAAATCCAGAAAAGATTCAAACGGTTTAGCCGTCCTGTCACGCACGAAACTACGATTTTTGATGTCGGCTCTAACTTCGCAGAGATGCATTATTGAGATCAGTCCGTTTGCTTTCCTAAGCAAGACTGGAGGAGTTATGTTTTACCATATATTTAAAAATATTTCTTGGTTAAATCTAATTTAAACGTAGCTCTCCAAATGCGGAATCGGTGCGAATAATGCTTAAAGTAAGAATTTGGAACCGATTTTAATTAACGCGAAATATGTAACCATATCGTAAATGATCAAATCCATATTAAAAAAGTTACAAAACTGATGGATAGGCAGCCATTTTAAACATAACTGAATTAGTTCAAACTAAATGTTACAAAGATCGACTAATATATGCCTATCATAAGCTATGCCGAGACAATTTGCTTTAAAAAAAAAACCCGTACCAATTCAAATCGAGCTGGACCGAAACAAAAAACATTCAATGTCCCAACCTGTTTAACAACTGAGGGTCAAGCTTAAGCGTCGGAGCTCCTGCGAGTCCCCGATGGGGGGCACCTCTGTGCTGTCAGTGTCCTTTCGGGAGGACAGGGAGACGCGAAGCAGCTCCGCTTGTGACGAGAGATTGCCAGACTCGACGCTGCGGGCAGAAGTGCGAAGATTAAATTTTTAAAAGTGTTTTGGAACTTTGTGAACGGTTGCCATGGCTGCGGGAGCGTATCGTTACAGAGAACAGGCTACCTGATACCCGTCCTGTTCTGCACCTAACACGAGAACTGTCCCCAAGTGGACAGTACTCTCCGCCTGGCGTTTGGGCGAGCTGGAAGCGTCAGCAGTACTTTGCTCCGAACAGGGGAGTCTCGGATGGACGATTCCATCTGCACCGATTCTTTATTTTGTAATATTATCTAACAGCTGAAGTTTACTGGATAGCCGCGATGACTCTCAACACGCAGAGAGACACCAAGGAGACTGTGCGACGGAGGGCTAGCACACCCCTCCCCGCCGGTCACCAGCCTAGCCCTTTGGACAGAGATCTCCCTCCGAACTTCAACCATCCAAACATTGGACATTCTGCGTCCTACCACCAGGGAGACACGACACCGCAGCCTCGGGGGAGCTGGTCTTCTGACTCGGCCGAGTCCGACACTTCGGAGGCAGACTGCCTTTATCGGGTGGTCCTGCTTGGGGACCCGGGAGTAGGCAAGTCCAGCCTAGCAAACATTTTTGCGGGAATACAAGAAAAAGACTCCAGTGACCATCTCGGAGGTAGGTGGTAATCGTCATAATAGATGTGTTGCATTTAAGCTGACCAAGTGAACATTCGTTATATCTCTGGTGCATGAGAAGGCGAGTGAAATAACGGAGACGTTTGAGCTACAAAGAGAAAAAGTCAGAAGAGGCGATCGTGGAATTCAATCCTTATTTAATAACGTGTCTTTAACAGTGTAGGGCACCACGGGGCTGTTTAAAAGCACATCTAACACAATCTAAAGTGCAATGCTCGACCTTTCCTATTCATGACAAATCACAGAAACACGGAGAAAACTTGCTTACAAAAATGAACTTGAAATACCGTACGTAGGAGCTGATTGAGAGCAGGACTGGCTAGAGGTCGACGTGAGTCTGTTCAGCGTTCAAAAGTACAATAAGCACGGGGATACCCATCTTAAACGCAAGAATGCAAAAGATTTCGCAATTTCGTTTAATTCTTTTCACATGCAGGACTTTAGATTTCAGCTTTTTAGTAAAGCTGCGATCTCCCAGCTACTCAGCAAACAATCTTTTGCATTCTATTGGAAGTTTTAGCAAACAACTATATGAAGGCACGCAGAATCAGCGAGGGCAATAATTAAGGACTGATAGTAAAATATTCCGTTTATTTTTATGTGACAATAAAAACTATTCCGAATTGTCCCATTGGTGCCTGTCGTAAAATATTTAATATCACATTAAGTACAGCATTTATAAGGCCTTCTATTAAAACTTTCAGTAGACTACCATTAAGATTATAATTCCTGAATGTGTTTTGCATCAATCATTTTAAGAACCTACAAAAAAGTTTAAAGATGAGTAGCTGATATTGAAGCAATAATGTCGGTTTAAATCCTTCCTTTCCTTCCCTTTTGCGACCTACATTTGAAAACATGGAATCGAACGCTCATTGCAGGCAAGAACAGATAGTCAATAACTGAATACGTGCTGATTGTGCCCTCAAGCCTGTTAACTTGGTTATTTGCTTCTTTCCTTATTGCTCAAGTAGTTATGCTTATGCTATTTGTATATTAGTAAATTCTTTAGGATGTCTCAGTGGGGAATGATTTGGGCTGTAAACCCTGGGTGTGCTGGTCCCATTATGTCTACTCCACTGGACATGAACTTGGCATTACTCACACTGCACCAATATGGGTAGAATTTTTGTCTCTTTGTGATCTTTAAGTCTATCCATCCATCCGTTATCCAACCCGTTATATCCTAATTACAGGGTCACGGGGGTCTGTTGGAGCCAATCCCAGCCAACACAGGGCGCAAGGCAGGAAACAAACCCCGGGCAGGGCACCAGCCCACCGCATGCAGGACCTTTAAGTCACTTTAGTTAAAATAAAGTTTAACCATCACTACTACTCTCTGTAGCTTGATTGTGAACAGATATGCCACCAGAACACAGTGACCTAATGCCAGGATTGCTTAACATGCTGCTATAGCATCTTCTTAAAATGCACACTCGATGAAACCAAAAACATCTCCTGGTAACATCTGACTTTACTTCACAGCAACAATACCCTGATATTTTGATCCTTGCTGACAGGTATTGCCACATTTGGGTTTGGATATCTATGATCTGACAGGAGCTGCATCAGCTACAAAGTGGCCACCATTAAATGACAGAAGACACATTTACTCTTATGGAGCCAGTTTAGAATTTCAAGTCTTTAGGAAGAAAAATCTGTGAAAATTGTCTTTGTTGGTAGGTGGTTTTGGGAGGGTGGTGGTACGATACTTTCAAAAGCTGCACTCCATAAACTCATACGTTTGTTAAACTGAGGTTCTGCATATGGAACACTGGCCTGTTAAGTGGCTTGTTCAGAGTAATAGTTTCAGCCAGTGGGCTTGAACTGGAATCTGATGGTTTTACGATCCAACACAACAGCAATAAGGCCACATTGTGCTCAAGGGAGGAAAAGTATGGATTAAATGTCTACATGGATTACACTTGTTTCTAAAAATGTTACTGGTCCCCTTTCTGTGGGAGGCAATAACTCCATGTAACCCTGAAAGAGGGCTCACCCTGGCTGTTTGTGACTTATATAGGAAGTGGGCTAACCAGGGCACTGTAATACAACATTTACGTCAAGTACTGGGCATTTAGTAATGCTCTCCATTCGCACTAATTCACTCAATAATTACTGACGCCTATTGTTGACATGAGTGTTTGTAGTAGATGGGGTTGGGAGGGAGATGTTATAGAGGGGCACATTCTTCTTTATCATTTTCATTTTATGGTTTATCATATGCAATGCCACTCATCTGTGCTCCTGAAGGCACACACTCCATGATAGATGGGAGAGAATTTTTCTTATTTAAGATGGACTCTACCACTCTGCTTACACTAAATCCCATGAATGTAACAGACACAGCTTTTAAAAGATGTCAAACTTCTGTTAGAAACAGGCGATTTTATTCTGTGGGACAAAGAGAGTTCATGGGTGCCTACTTCCACTAATAGAATAATCTTTAGCTTTAGACTATGTAAGATTTAATTTAGTGAGACTGAAAACATGAGTGTTGTGGTTAATCACGAAAGGCAAACTTCAAAAAGCTGCTAATTGCTTATTTAATTAAGGTAAACAAAATATACTCAATCAAATAACAAAATTACTAGAGTTAATACATTAAGAGAACAAGAGTCTAAGGCAGGAATAATAAAAAACAACAAATTAAATTAAAAATGAAAGGAACTGGGGAAGGAAATACCTTTAAACAAAGTTAAAATGAAATCCAGTCACAAAGTCTTACAAATGGAATTAAAGATAAAAAAGCTAAAAATCTTTAAGTTAATTAACTAATTGAATTCAGAGCACTACATATGAACATAAGCCAAAAACTAAAAAGCAAATCTAAACAAACACTAAAGCCAGAAATTAGACAAGGAATACATCTAAAAATCAAAATGAGCCAAATTAATCTTTAATGATATTTTAAAAGAGCTGCCCTGAACACAGACGCTAATAAACTATGTACTGACACAATAGAGTCAGAAGCCCTTAATAAACCCCTCAGGTTCAACTGCCCCTCATGGTAGAACAAGGGAATGGAGTGAGGTCAGATGTTAGACCCTTGCCATGTAAGGACGTGACATTGGATGTGTGTTGTCTACATCTCTTTACCTTATTGGAGACGTTAACTATTTATTTTCTATTGTTATCATTTATTTATTGACTTACCAGCCAACCCACCCATATCTGACCCGCCATCCTTCACCCGGCTGCAAAGATGACCCTAAAAGTAGCTGACCCACCAGTCTTAATGCATAATGAAGGCCCATCTATGTAAACACATCATATAACAACTGGTAAGGGACAAGGAAAAAAAGGAAATCACAAAATAAAAAACTTCACTTTGTGATCTTTGTTACTTCGGTTTACCTTTCACCTTCATCCATATGCACTGGTATTGAGCTACGGGGTGTCATATGGGGGTAAATAGTATTTTCCCATTTTGGCTGACCTTTTATATTATTGTCACATGTAGGACAGCTTTCAATTTAATGAGAAAACAGAACTGTCATAAACCGTAAAGAATACAAGGTGTTTAATGTACAGTATTTGAATCTGCTCTACACCATCAAATCATTACTGAATGCACTGGTCAGTAATGAAACTTCTGGACACAGATTGCTGAATAGACAGATCCAGTATTGGTTATTTGACAGCACAAATAGGTGAATTAACACATAATTTATGCTATGATAATAGTCCTTGTTATTTTGAAAATGACCAGGTCAATGACCTTGGTCAAATATATCCCGAAGCTGCTTATGCTGTGGCTGTAATGGAAAACCAACTGTTTTCATCCTGAGGGAGTAGAAGCCAGAAATGCTGAGATGGAAAAAGTGATGTCTAGAATATGAAGAGCTTTACAGAAGTAAACTAGAGGATGTCAAAGAAACAGACGGGGGCTCCTAATGCTAACATCCATTATCCAACCCACTATACCCTAACTACAGGGTCACAGGGGAAAGCTGGAGCCAATCCCAGCCAACACAGGGCGCAAGGCAGGAAACAAACCCCAGACAGGGTGCCAGCCCACCACAGGGCACACACACACCAATTTAGGATCACCAGTGCACCTAACCTGCATGTCTTTGGACTGTGGGAGGAAACCTACGCAGACACGGGGCGAACATGCAAACTCCACGCGGGGAGGACCAAGAAGCGAACCCGGGTCTCGTAACTGCGAGGCAGCACCGCTACCACTGCGCCACCGTAATGCTACCTTTAAACCTCCTCTATGCTAGTGGGAATACCCAGAGGAAAGACTAAGATAAGACACATTCAAGGACAGAGAAGAGGTCTGAGATATGCCAGAGAAATGACCAATAAAGTTTAGACTTCTAAAATATAGCAATCAAGGTCTATAAACAAAACAACAGTGTACACTCTAACTGATACAAAGTATTAATTACTCCTTGTTACAAAAGACATAGATTTTCAGTAAGAGAATTCCCAAAATAGCACACCATGTGTCTTAAATGGCTTGAGTGTGATCCAGCATCAGGCGCACTGACTGGTAATGGGCATTGCAGCAATATAAAAGTTGGTCAATAATAATAATAATAATAATAACTAGCGACTGGGAGCCTGATCGAATTGGGCTAAAAATTCTACGTTTGTGAAATCCATACTTTCTCTGCAAAGAATTATTTGTTTTTTTAAGTCCTTGAAATGATTTTGTTATCATGGCACTGATTTGTGCTTAAATAGACCTTGTAATGAAGAGCTTCCTGTTTAAACGGGGCTGCGAGGCGTGAACTCAGCTGTTCGACGCACTTCATTTGAATTTTTCCAGCAAACAAATTTTCAAAGCAAACCATATTTTACAACTCTAATCAGAGTCGGAGTAATAATTATGTTGGCATGGCCAATATGATCTGAGATCGACTGAAATTTAAACAATGATCGTTGTTAATACCCAGCCATCATTACTCAGTTTGCCAATAGATGTCAGAAGGAGGGATGCCAAAACCGAACTGCCCAAAGATAGATTTCGATGTACCAAGCAAATGGCGATACATTCTAAATTACTTACGGTTGCGGAGCTGTCGAAGGGTTTAAGTCAGTCGACGATGTTAGTCCAGGAAAGTACGCCCCACCAAACCAACGTTCCAAAAACCAACCGAACTTACTGTTATCTGCTTAACCAACACCAACTTACTATACTCGGCCGTCCAGCGGCGTCACTGAAGCATTAGAACATTCTTAGCCAATCATGCAATACTGTGTCCGCGTTTGCCACGTTATGTTTTAACTACAGAGGCAGAGTCCCATTACATGGTTCTAACTTGTATTGAGTTGCAGTATTGACACGAACACCATACATACGGGGTATTGACGCAAACACCATACATACGGATAGTATCAAATTATTTATAAGGATGTTGGCTGCAATAACAAGGGGAAAAAATTAAAGAAAATGTGGTGATGTGGCTGTCACAAAGTAAAATATTTTGTAGCCGTAAAACCACAAAATAGGAAAATAAATTGTTTACGGCCAAATAGTTCACACTAACAGCAAGCAACAAAGCTTTTTAATTGTTATGGACTGGGAAATGAAAGGCTTCCTTTAGAAAAAAAAACAACAGAAATGGCTGTGACCAGGCTGATGTCAAATACAGAGAAACATTAAAACACCAATCATCCAAATTTAGAAACAGAAGACAAAAGTCATTGTGTGAAGCCACAGTCAAAAGTGAATCTCTAGTATCATAGTTTTTTTCCCTCAACACCCTAACACCACAAATTGGTTTAAATGTGATTGATCTAAAGCGGTGATTCCCAACGTGGGGGACACGCCCCATTGGGGGGCAGTTTAATTTTTTAGGGGGGCATTTTGAGAATTTAGGTACGTTAAACAATTTATAAAATGAATAAAACAGAAATTCACTGTTAAAAATAATAGAAAAAAATAAACAAATCTTTTTTTTTTTCATTTTTACAGAGACATTTATATATTTATATAACGATAGAAGGGATGGTGAAGAACCCTTTAATTTATGATTTTACAATCGGCTTGGGTTTTTCTACTTAGAAATAATTTTTACCATTAAAATAACATGAATTATAACAATGATTATAAAATTTTGCAATGTAACAAAAATATAAAATGATCAAAATATTACAGAAAAAGCTGTCATTAAAGTTATTTTATATTTATGAATATCACATCTCTTATTATATGTTTTCAAAACTGCATTTTGAGCAACGCCTTTAACCTGCAATTGCTGAGTGCTTTGAGTAGTGAGAAAAGCGCTACATAAATGCAAAGAATTAGTATTATTATTATTTTCATATTACTTCATATTATATTACTTTTTTACAATTTCTTAGTGATTTCTTTGTCAGTACTTCAACTATCATTTCCATCTTTTGTTTCCATGTTCTTAGACCAAATTAATGACATTATGGGCTTCCTCCACGTGAGTAGGAGTTCATTTTTTGTATAAGGTATATGTTGAGTGAGGGACATCATCATTTTAGAAAGGCCTAGGTGGGGCATGGCCAAAAAAGGTTGGGAACCACTGATCTAAAGCTAAGATTCCAACTGTTGGTATGCTTGCATGACTCACAAAATTCAAAAGATGCTTCAGTTTCAAAAACTAGGCCTCTAATCTGTAATAAGGGCTTAGAAACACAAAGTAGATTTGTAGCCTACAACCTCAAAAGGGCCCTAAGCCTATATACTTAAAAAAGAAACTGTTATCCCAAATAACAAAACAGGGTTTCTTAATGATAAAGTATCAGTAGATAAAAAGTTTAATGGCTTCATTAAATAAAAGTTTGAAGTAAATAAATACCTAGAGCAGGGAATCCAGAAATCAGAATATTAAAACAAGTCAGGCAATGAACAAGAGGAAAAGTTTATGCGTCAGCAACAGTACTGAAGAATATCAGATCCAACACAGCTGGAGCATTAGGGGTCTCCACCCTCTTTGGCTCAAAATATACAAAATAAGGACAATAAATAAAATAATACATATAAAATGCAAAATAATTAATGGATAAGATAATACTAATTACAGAATTATACAATATAAAAACAATGTAAACAAAAACATCTACTATATAATAAAATGTTAAGGTCTGTGTGTCCAGTCCTCAGAATAATCTTATTGGTCAGTTTGGCTTTAGTGATGTGACAAAGAGGAAGTGCGAGTGTGAGATGCACAAAGAGCAATAAACGTGTGTGAGGCTTGCTGAGAGCGTTGTCTTTAAAGACAGCATCAATGAGAAGGAGCCTGACAAATAATGAAATAGTGCTATTACGAGACACATGCTTTACAGAAATGTGCTCAAGAGAGGGATTTGCTGATGAAATGGCATTCACACACACACAAACACAAACACACACACACACAAACACGTAAGAAAGGCTGAAGTTACACATAGGGCAAGAGACAGCAAATATATTTTAACTATTCTACTACCTCTCTCCAACAGATACCATGTCTAGTATTTAAGAACACACAAGAATTAATAAAAAAAGAATTTACATTAATTAAATTAATACAAATAAAGATTTACATAAATGAAGAGTGAAGAAACTAAAAGATCAAAAGGTTACAACTGCTGACTACTGCCATTTTATACAAAAAGGTGGGTCATAATGACATCACATGTAACACATGAGTGATCACGTGACTAGCAACAAATGTGAAAATCCATAAAAAATACAGCTGTGACCGTCAAGAAAACCAAACAAAATGTCATCTCTGGGATAAAATTAGTAAACATAAAAACTGAAATAGCAATATAAATAAGACTTACAGTATGTGCATAGGTACATGGATTCCTCAGTCTTATGCTGAAGCAGTTATTAGGAATAGGTTGTGTTGACAATGAAGCACTTTTTTGCACCAACTACTGTCTCTCCACCTTCCTCAATCGTTTCTGACTATGAACTAACCACTTGTCCTCTCTCCTTTTCAGAAGACACTTATGAGCGGACACTCACGGTGGATGGAGAAGAAACAACACTGATTGTGATGGATACGTGGGAGGCTGAGAAGCAGGTATCTAGGATGGACATGGGCTAGAGCTACTGCCTGACTATTCGGCCTACAGGTTCAAGTGTTCCTGTGATCTTTTCAGAAGTCCACTTGCTCAGATAGTGAAAAACAGCGCCATGCTTAAGAATGAAAAAGAGAAAAGCTTTCATGAGAAGGCCATCGGGGGCTAGCATTGATCTTTTGGAACCGTGCTCTTTTGGGCAGAGAATAGCAGACGAGGTCCCATCTCATTTTCTGTGATGTTGCCTTTGATCACTGATAATCACACCTCTTTTCACGGTAGAACATTGAAGGCACCATGTCTGACTACCATTTTATAATTTTTACCTCTGATCACAGTCAGTTACTTGTAGAAGGTAGTCCAGCACTCATGTTCAGTGATTTTACTGATGATTGTTAAGAGCTAGATACTTCTTGGTTGTGTATTGTTAATAGGAACTCCAATCTCACATTTTGTTATTTAGTCATGACTACTGATAGCCCTACTTCCTTCAGTCATACACTTTTAAAGGAGAGATTACATTCACATTTTGTGATTTTGTTAATAACTTGCAATGGAATTTTTGTTCAGAATTTACTTCTTGCATTTCGTGATTTCAACAGTGATGACTAAAAGCCACATTCTTTTGGCTATGCATTTTTATGCACATCTCACTCTTTTACTTCATGATTTCATTAATGTTGTAACAAATGTGTCGGCAGGAGAAAAATAAAAAAAAAAACAGGAGATGACTGAGCCAAAAAGAGATTGGGGCCTAGCCAAGGGTCAGAATACTGTGAGGACATATTTAAATCAAACGTCAAGTCCCAATGCACAATGCAAAGAAATGATGCCAAAAAGGCAACCAGAAGTTCTAATAATATATCATGCCAATCTACTAAATTCATAGGCTTGTTGTTTCTTTTTTGTTGTTTCTTTAAGGAAACCCCAAACTAGGATGCTAGGTTAAAGATGTCAGGACAGTGATATCACAGGTAACGAATCATGTGACAAGCCACAGAGCTTGTTTCTATAAACCAGCACTCTTAATTACCACTTCAAAATGGTGCTACCCAATAATAATGAAATATTCCTTGCAATACATGACTCACAGTCTTTATAGAAGTACTGTGTGAACCACATCTTTTGACTGTACACATTTGATGAGGACTCCATCCTTGCTTTTATGATTTCATCAGAGACTGCTGAAAAGCACACTAGTTCTGGCTCCACTCCCATACTTACTGATTGTAAAATATTGAAATGAATCCTGCTGTCATGTTTTATGATTTTGCAATGACTGGTGATGGCAACGGCCTTATCGTCTGTGAACTTTTGATGTTAATCCCATTCTTGATCTTTTGGCTTTGAGTAGTCAATGGGTTTCGTTAGTTCTTTGACAATTCCAATTAGGCACACCACTTTTGGCTATTCATTATTTATTTGCACCCCACACTTGTATGTCATGATTTCATCAGTGATTGCTGATAGCCCCACACATTCAGACTGAATTATTCATGGGGGACTCCTTTTTGCATTTCATGATTTCATTTCATAACATGTAAGTGCAGACTAGCATATCCTTTTATTCATGACATTCCATGTTGGATCCAACCTTCTTATATGAGAAGGCAAGTGCACCAAGCATTTCTAATTCCTGACATGGGTAAAGTAGATGCAGCTCTTATTGTGCACTAAAGAGCATAGGATAGAAGTCGATTTAGGCAGTTAGCTGAGGGAGAGAGAACTAGGTCAGAAAAAAACAGCATTGGTCATGACTAGGAGTCCAAGAATCTCATAAGCAAGGCCCAGGATATAAAAACAAGAAACGTGGTCAAGAGTGAGCGGATCAGTAACTAAAGGTTGACATAACCAGAGGCTGGACATAAGACAAAAATTGCAATCAGAACCTAAAAAGAAATTCTAATCATAGAGCCTTTGAAAAAATTAAATTAACAGTAGAGTTTTAAGTTGAATCCACAAGCTTAGACAAACCAAAAAGCCCAAGAGGCTAATCTTTATACCTGTTGACTTACTGTATAATGTCACATCACCCATAACTCTTGATGTCACTGATAACCACAAAGCAACTGTAAACACCAAAGTCCCAAAGTGGCAGTGCCCATAGAAGAAACAATTAGCATTGCATAAATAACAAAAAAAACTAATATAAGCAAAGATGCATTGTGTGTTATTTCTGAACTGAAGGAATAGTAATTTTAAGCAAAAGACCAGGAAATGAGACATACAGCAGTCAAAAATAGGGAAGATAAGCCGTGCTTTAATTTGAAACCAAAATCTAGACATGAGAAATGAAGCTGAAAAATGCGGCTAAAAGGTCATTGACTGACCTGCAAACCAAAAGAAAACACAACAAAATCTTTTAAGAATTTATCTGTCAAACTCAGACAAAGATTGACTGCCTTGGATGACTTTTTAACTCCTTTCTGTAATTGATGCTGGGGTTGTAACTTCTTGAGCTATACCCCTTAGTAACCTGAATTAAATACATTAATAAAAATACATTAATGGAGCTTCTTAGACTGGTAATAAATGTCATCTAAAACACCATCAAAATAATTCTAACATTGTGAAAAATAATTCTGATCACAAAACAAACATGAGAAGTGGATTTCTTAACTCTGAAATACCCCAAACTTAAAGTTTAAAGGATTAAAACAGCTCGTTACACTTTAGCTTAAGTACTGCAAAAATTCTTCTATTACTCATTTACTGTTATGTAACAAGACCTTAACAAAGGTTTCTTTTGGTTTTCATTACACTTATAAACATCAGTAAACAGGTTATTCATCTCTGTGCAGTGTGGCATTTTGATATGATAGTGAAATCTTATTAATATGAAGGATTCATAGGTCTTACACTAAATATGGAATATCAAGAGAAATGTGCATCAGCTGAGCCACCTCAGACACTCCAAAGTGACGTTTGGTTAGGAGGTCAGATTGTAGAGTTGAATAAATACTTCACTGATGCTCTGTAAGTGTTGTGAAGACTTTGGTAAGATATTGTTACATAATGGGAAACGAGTGATAGATGCATTTTTGTAGCACCTGTTACCAAGTAGCTCAAAGACAAGTAAACAAAAATGAAATTCAACACAGACTTATGACACTTTGAAACAAAAAATAAGTGTTACCATTGGATTCCTGGCTCTCAAGAAAACTTAAATGATGTATCAGTTATTTTAGAGCCCTAGGAACAGTTTAGAAAAATTAAAACTGAGATTTAAATCATGGCAGTTTAAAGGACACCATATTATGTCAGAAGGACACAGTAATATTGTGAATTTCCCATTGGGGATTAATAAAGTATCTATCTATCTATCTATCTATCTATCTATCTATCTATCTATCTATCTATCTATCTATCTATCTATCTATCTATCTATCTATCTATCTATCTATCTATCTATCTATCTATCTAATACCATTTTGGAGGCTCTATATCTGTTACACTACCATGTTCAGTGGTTCTTTTGAGCCATAAGAGAAGTTGATGCCAGACCCCTCTCTATATTGCATGGTCAAAGAGGAGCAGTGGAACATAGAATGGTGTGATTAACTTGACTTCCCATCTCTAATCAAGAAAGACTGTCAATTTAGATTGTCAATAGCTATTGCTTTAGCCTCTCATTAGAAAAGGCAAAAACCAATGAATTAAAAGAAAAGTGAAAAAGCTATTAATAAAAAATGAATGAAAGGCCTGGCAACTAGACCTGTGATTTTCTTAATGTCTTAGTGCCGCTTTACTTGCCAACCCCTTTCCCTCCCTGCCAGCGCTATGCTCCATTGTGAAAAGGGTGGCTGAGCGCACAGCTTTTGTTTTATCTCCTCTTTGCTCGATCAGCTGCTGGTTGCCGCGTCATCTGCATTTCACTTGTCTACAACTAACTCCCCACCTCCACCTATGCACCGTTGTGAAGAAGGGGGCTAAATGCACCCCAAGGAAACGTGGCCGCTCCTCCGAAACCCCTCTTCAATTGTGATACATTGGAAACCAATAATAGTTGTTTTTTCTTACCTCCTCTTTGCTCGATCAGCTGCTGGCTTGCTGCCGTGCCGCGTGATCGGCATTTCATCTCCCTTCTCCCCCAGACATCCTCAAACACTATTAGATCTCTTTTCACTGTTCCATTATTTCACCAAGTAATATTTTCCATTTGTTTGTGCTAATGCGATCTTTACTGTCCTTTTTTTGAGACTTTCGAATTTTCCGACTTCCATTATCTCTAACCTGCTCTGCATGTGTACCACTGGACTTGCTTCCAAATGTTATAAGTATGACGTGACTTAACTGTCTCACGGGACATGTCTCTGTCTCTCTGTCTCTCTTCGAAAGATCTCTCATCAAAAGATCAGGTCTCGTTGCGGGTTTTTTTTTAAATAGATAGATAGTCCAAGGCATTCTCAGTGAAAGACATAGAAGACTTTAACAATCAACATTCCTCTAAGTATTCTAGAGCCAAGGACTGCAAGGATCATGGCAAGCATGTATCTAATCTCTCATAACAGGCTAATTGGTGAGATTTTGTGAGACTCCCAGTTTGAGACTAGGGTCCATTTCTCTGACCTCTTTCTTAGCTCTGATAATTACAGTCTTCTGAGTACTAGGATTTTCTCAGTGCCACCTTATACTGTAAGTAAGTCTCTGTTTCCAGGAAGAAGATGAGAACTGGGTACAGGAGTACTGCATGCAGGTGGGGAATGCCTATGCGATTGTGTACTCAATTACAGATCGCTCCAGCTTTGACAGTGCTTCAGAACTGCGCATCCAACTGAGGAGGACACGACAGGCTGAGAACATTCCCATCATACTGGTTGGCAACAAGAGTGACCTAGTGCGCTGTCGAGAAGTGTCAGTGGAGGGTGAGTGCTTCCCATGAGTCCTTCTTCTATTTTGTCTGTAATCAACATGTACAGTAACCTGTCATTATTAACACCTTTTCATCGTACTGTGCAATGAACAGCTGTCAATGTCAAGCACAACTCAACAGTGTGGTGCAGAAGCTCCTTAGGGCAAATTGTGCATCCTGTGCAAGTTGACGTGTCAAATGTCCATGTGTTTATGGGTGTTTTTCTGTACTGCCTACTATGTCTGTGACACTTTGTTCAGCCATCATTGACTCCTTTACCCAGCTCTGTGTTTGTTTGATGCTATCACAAAGGAGTATCTTGTCCACTTTCCTTTCCCATGTGCTCACCCTGACCATTGCTCTTTGCAGAGGGCCGTGCCTGTGCCGTAGTGTTTGACTGCAAATTCATTGAGACATCTGCCTCGCTGCACCACAACGTCCAAGAACTCTTTGAGGGCATAGTCCGGCAGATTCGGCTGCGGAGGGACAGTAAAGAGACCAATGAGCGGAGGATGTCCATTTACAAACGCAAGGAGAGCGTCACCAAGAAAGCCCGCAGATTTCTTGACAAAATAGTGGCCAAGAACAACAAAAAAATGGCCTTGAAGGTGCGTTCCAAGTCCTGCCATGACCTTTCTGTGATGTGAAGAATGGGAATTCCCTTTGGGAGTGCAAATGGTCTTTGTTTCTATGGCCATGTAATGGGCCTTATGGGCTTTATGGGGAAAAAAGAAAACAGTGCCCCCTACAGGATGGTTGCATTCTCTTCCAGATGATTCCCAAACTACCCCCTCACCACCAACAGGCTTCCTTCATTTGAATTCATCTAGAGACCTTGGAGATAACCCTGCTCATGTCATCAAGGAAGGATCAACCATGGCTATCCAGAGATGCACCTCGGAGGCTGAGAAGTCATTCATTTTGTAATCTGTGATGTTAAATCGCCATCATTGATGGCTAAAGCTGGATGTTTGGATTCAGCTGTTGTTCTCTGGCTTAGGGGGGCTATTTTTATTTGTCTTACACAGAGGCTGTTGTCCTATATGTACAGTACTTCAGCTTACTTTGCTGTCACATGGAATGCCACTGGTCTAGGCAGCTGTTCCACTGCTACGAGAGGCAGGTGAAATGCCTTAGATCATTTATGTCATGGGTGGAGGAAAGTCATTCTTTGGGTCTTCTCTCACATTGTAGTATTTTGGCAGGAGGGTCTGATCTGGAAGGCGTGTGCAAAAACTTTATTTTATGCAATGCCTTCTATAGTAAGCACCATTCCAAGGCGCTTTATAAGTACGACTGTTTACATATATGCATAATTTTTTTTGTTGGAGCAGAGGCAGGATAAGTGGGTCACATGTTAAGTGTATGGCTGAGACTGAATTGGTAACCTTGTGGTTTACAGTCTGATGCCTTAGCCAACAAGCCACACTTCCCACCTAGATCGAGACATAGTGGGAGTCAGCTCAGAATATTCCATTGGCCTCTCTTTCTCCATCTCTCTTGTTTAGCATTAACAGTAAGATAGCCACTTCAATCCAGCATGGACAGTCTCAGGTCAGGGTGGCATTTCATTCATTATTCCTCTTGAGTACTCGGGGATAACTTCAGACAAAATGAAGAAGTCAGACTTGTACTGATCCAGTTAAAACTGGCTTCAGGGTATTAACAGAAAATGCCTGTCGTGTCAGTCTTGTGTCCCTATGGTACTGCAACACCCGATGTGCTTGGCACAGCATAGGCCAGAGGCCATACAGTGCCATTGTTCTGTCCACGTCTGGGAGTCTGGCTGAATGTAAAATGTTATAGAATTGTTTTCTGATGATTTCTTTAGATTTTGTATCTAATTCATTTTTTAAAAAATACTTGGGCACAAAATGTAAATCTCTGAATAAGTCGCCAGCTTCAGCATTATGCCTTTTTATGTGCTAATTGGCATTAAACTTGGTTGTGTAACATCAATATTGGCCTCTGGAATTTCAGGATTTAAATAAATAAAAAATAAAAAAATCCTTACTTGACTTAGACTTGCCCATCTGTGGCTAAAGTGTTCCAGTTTGCTTTCTGCTAGTAAATATTGCCAAGAAGCTGATGAGGCTATGGGCAGTGCTGCTCAGTAGCTCATCTGTCCTATGCCCACTAGACATGGGAAAACTAACCCACTTCTGTAATTTATTTTTTAAAATTACAGTCCTCATGAACGAAAGAAAAGGGCATATTCACTGAGGCGTTGTGTAATTCAGCACTCGGTGAACCACCTGAGCTTCTTCTCGGTTCCAGGGTGAACACGGGTGCCACATTTTTTTGTCAGTATAGGTCCGATATTCCAGATTTTAATCTTATTCTCACTAATTACGCCCCTCTTCCCATCTGGCTTTTACTTAGTATCGTCGGGCCAAACAAGATTCTCAAACGAGAATGCACGTCTGGGAACAAATTGTTAAAACGTTGGTAGTGAAAAGCAGTGAAATCTGCCATTGCAAAGGCTATGCACTTAGGGCTTCTTCCTAAAACACCCACCCCAGGTTCCTGCAGTCTATGTACTGGTTTCAATGAGAGAGAAAAGGAAGCAGAACAAAAGTCTCGACACTGAGAAAAAATAAAAGGTTAAAATTGTTATTGATTCAGGATCTCAGTAGCAGAGGGTAACTGAAGCTTAATAATGAATTTGTACATTGTAATGAGCAATGAGGTAGAAGAGACAGACAGACAGACAGACACAGACCACTACAGCTACTAGGAGCCATATTTGAGAAGTAAGTATCTTTCTGTCATTATTTTGTCACTGTATGACATAACAACAGCAAATGGAGTTTAGATAATCATTGTGGTCTATGGGTGTAGTATGTGTAAAAGTGCTGTGGCTATATTCTGGCATGGCATGTTTGCATTTGCAGCTGGACAGTAATGTTAACTTAATTTGGTTATTTGTTTTGATACTTATTCAGAAGGTGAATGTTGTGCAGCCTCATCCATTGTTTTAGTGTTGTTAGGCACATTTACTGATGTGGCTCTTCATTATCAGCTCTCTTAATGTTACACAGACTCATAACAAAGTTCAATTGATGTCAGTTAAACTTTTCTTTAATTTTTTGCTGCTATGGATTGGCAGTGAAAAGGAGGATTCTTCAGCAGCTTCCAGTTTCTGATGTCTAAAAATATATAACTAACAACAAAAGGCAGAAAGTACTGTATGACAAACAAGAGTTTTAACAACAGTCCTTTCCAAATCTTTTTGATGGGGTGTGACGTACCGTTTACTTCAGATGCATATCTTGCAATTCATACTGTCATGAGTATAGCTGTCAGT
Source organism: Polypterus senegalus (assembly GCF_016835505.1). Lineage (NCBI taxonomy): Eukaryota > Metazoa > Chordata > Cladistia > Polypteriformes > Polypteridae > Polypterus > Polypterus senegalus. The sequence goes on from NC_053167.1 coordinate 9,524,347, forward strand.
TCTTTCAAATTTACATCAACTTCTAAACTATCATTATAACTGAACAACAGAGAGTAGACACAGCACCGGTGTCGATATATCGTCCACTTATACCACTAGTCCACTGGTGTCTACAAATGTCAATGCATATTCTGATGTTACAGAAAGTTCCCTTCCCCTTGCAATAGGTTATGTTTATTTTTAACACATGAATTGAGCACTCTGCACCCACGACACACATTTATATGTTTCATTTTGGTGGTTTTAGAAGATGTTTTGGCTGTAGACAGTTTATCGTAATCAAAAGCTTGCAGTTTGCCAGACTAGGATAACAGCAACACCAGTACTCTTTGCAGCTCAGAATCACCACCTCTGTTTTGATGAGTCAGTGAATTGGTTTATAAATGAGTGAGCTAATCAGTGAGCTTTCTAATTGCCCATACCCAATTTTCTTCAAAATGAACCACTGGTTGTCTTCAGACACACATATTACACACCTGGCTCAGTGAGATTAGCTTCTACTCATACTACTGAAGTAAGGGTGAAATTTAGGTTTTCATGTTCAGTCTCAGTGTTCTGCATCCCAAAAGCCAACAAACATCATGTCCCTGTGACAGAGACTGACAGGTGTGTGATGCAACATTATATCATCGTGCTAACAACCAAATTAATACTATTGCCACACTGGATGCTTTAGGCTGCAGGCACACGCATACAGTCACTTGTATCCCAGCTTCTGAAGCAATTTAAAAGTCACAGGCATTTTTAAACAAAAATTATCTCTGTCCACAGTAGCATTTTCACATCATTTCCATACCAAAAGGACTGAAAACGCATATAACTGTCCGCCTACACTGTGTATAAGCGGGCAAAGACGTCATTAAACTGGGCGTGCACTATCCAATTTTGGTACAATTTTAAGCTTGATTTTCTAAGTCGGCCCAAATTTAAGCTTCATCAGCTGTTGTTTCACGTGCGGTATGAGAGAGGTTGCAATGCCCGATTGCATCTTACGATCGGGCTGTCGCATGATCAGAAGAATCTCTTCCATGTCAGAAATGTCAGTCAGCTGTCTTGTAGTGTGAACAGTCTCAAATGTCACTATGTGTAAAGGGGCAAAACAAAGGACCTGTTTCAAACGATATGTCAAAGTAAGACGCAAGTGAAAAGGACTGTTCTTGCCTGGCTATAGTTTGTGATTTTCCCCCCGGGATCTCTGAAGTACGGCCAATCTGCCCAGCTTACCCTGCTTCATGAGAAAGCAGACACTGCTTTGAAACCACTAATGTAATCAGTCAGTCAGTTAATTAACATCTTTTTCAAAGCTATATAAATGTACCGTTAATTACATATTTGTAATCTAATACCCTTTAATAACTAAGGTGCGACATGGGTTAATACAGGTGCTCCACAGTTTCAGACCTCAGCCTAGCCATTTTCTATATGGGTTTCTCTACAAATGGTTTTGAGGAGCTAACTCTGGCTGCATCAGGTGTTGGGCAAGGACTGCCATTTGGTGGGCCTACCCTTGCATACCCCACAATAGGCCAATTTACAGTCACTGCTCCAAACCCACATGTCCTTGTATTGTTGCAGGAAACCAGATCACTGAGAGGACATCCACTAGAATACAGGAAGGCCGTGTAAAATCCACAGTGACCAGGCCTGAAGCTGTAAGACATCAGCATTCCGCTGCTAATCTCCAAAATCACCCTTTAGATCATTTTCTGTACCCATTTAATGAAATCTCAAGGTCACACAAGTTGAGGCCTATACCAGTAACATCAGAACCAAACCTGAAAGGGGTGCCACTCCTTTGCAGGGGACACTCGCGTACATGCCAGCTTTCACACTAAATTAACCTGCAGGCCTTTAGATGTGCAAGGAAAATCATAACAAAATGAATGGACATGGAAGGATATAGATGAGTCAACATCCTGAGAGGTGTTTTGAGCAGTGTTCTCACATGTGTTTTTAGTTTAATTTTGGAAACATCCTGGGAACTGTTTCCACTGAGTCCCAAAACAGGAAAATCTAGGAATAAGGCAACATCCTTTGGGTCAGAAAGGGGGCTCGGCTTACAGCATGTGGTGATCAAGTATCTTCACATGACCTAAGCTAAGCATTGTGTCCATCCCACATACCTGATTTTTCTCCCAGATACTGTTGCAGCATGACAACTTTAGTCCAGAGAAAGGCCCAAAGGTAGAACCTCATCAAAATGATTGTGATGACTTGTGATGAATCGGAAGGTTGCCGGTTCGAATCCCGTAAATGCCAGTAGGGACTCTGCTCAGTTGGGCCCTTGAGCAAGGCCCTTAACCTGTAATTGCTGAGCACTTTGAGTAGTGAGAAAAGCGCTATATAAATGCAAAGAATTAATTATTATTATTATTATTATTTAATTTTCTGTCCTCTCTTGCAAGTTTTCTCATTCAACACATATTGAGCATCAACGGTCAATATAGCCTTCAAGGATGAAACCTTGCCGAGTCATGGGTTCCTGAATAGATGAGGTTGGTAAACTTCAACACCTGCATCCTGGGCTCTGAGCGGACTAGTGATTCTCCAACCTCCCCCATCCCCTTCACCTAATGGACTGTAGGTCAGTCAGGTGGCTCAGGATGTTCCTAAAATATAACATGGAAATGTGATACTCGGACCAGGCGTGCGTAACTCAGCATGCAATCCTGTAATTTTTACGCCTTCAGCTTGGTCCAGCTGCTTCCTCACTCAGCATTTACTGCTCACACCATACAGTCACCTTACTCAGCAGTGTGAGCTCACAGTAACACTCCTAAATAGCTCTTCTCTCCTGACTCACTTCAGACGACTCGCCCTTCATGCCAGCCTACTCTCTCAGTTCGTTTAACACACCCAGCTTACCCCCAAACTGAGTTCAGTTGAAAATCCGTGCCTGTCTGCCACACCACTGCTTCACACAAAGCAGGGAAGCATCAGGCAGAAGGCCAAGCCCCATTAGCAGCGTTGGCTTGCCTCCCGACAGGGTCAGGTCAAGAGTTTCCACTCTCCCTCTCTCTCTCTCTCTAACTCTCTCTCTTTCGCTGCAGCGAGGCGGGATGGACGTCTCAGTGCACTCAATTGATTTGGTTCGGGTAATGGAAAGAATTTGTCACCCCCACCTCTCCCAACACATGAATTCTGACTTCCCAAACATTAACCTTTTCACAGCCGATTGCATTCAAAAATAATTTGAAACCTTCAGTGTTCTGGTGCTGTGTTTAACAGTGATTAAGCAGAGCACCAAAACCTTGAATATCCCCATATCTCATAAGTCACTAGTTTGAGAAATTCATCTGGCTTTTATTTTTGGGAGGGTGGCATAGTGGTGAAAGCATCTGGTTCACAGTTCGTGGACCCTTGGAGTTTGGAGTTTTTTCATTCCACCCATATTTGTAAGGTTTGTCAACTGTAACTCCAGTTTCAAGCAACACCCTAAATATTTGTGCTGTTTGTACATTTGTCTGCTATGCGTATGTGTTTGTATATGAATGTGCTGGGGTTGGATGCTACCTTACACTTGCTGCTGCTTGAATTAGAATCTGACTTCCCAAAACTCTATAAAAATGGATGGATAGATCTTCTACTGGGATTGCCGCAGCATCAAACAGAGTTAGAGCTGCTGCCTTTCAAGACTAGGGATATACAGTAGGTTCAATTCCTGCCCCAATTTATATCTGTGTGGAGTTGAATGTTCCAACTGTGTCATCATTGACTTTATTCAGGATCTTCCCTCCCATATCTTGAAGAAACTAAATTAATTAGCCTAATGTGAGTGAATGTGGCTGTGTGTATGAGTATGCCTTGCAATAGACTGGCTTTCCGCTAATGACTGATTCCTACTCAGTGTCACTCCAGTAGGCTGCTTTTGCCCTGTAATGGAAATACAGCTTTACAAAATGAACTGATGGATTTTTTGTTTTTATCAAATTTTTTTGTTGATTTCAAAACGTAGAGAGGATAACAAAGTAAAAAATGTTCATATATAAATTTGAAACTCTCCACACTGGCGATACCTTCTAACCCAGGGGTCTCCAACCTTTTTGTCCCTGAGAGCCGTTTTTACAAAGTGAAAATGGCCGAGAGCTACATTTTGCATTAAAACATCACAAAAAATATTTAGTTCACCTGCAAGTGAATTTTGTATGTCTATATGCATTTTCTAGTGTATCTCACACTATTGAATTAAAAACATGAATGCTGTCAAAACAAAACAATGCCATTCCAAATACACAGATATTACATATTCATTTGTCATTTTGTTCCATGTCACTTTATTCTCATGTCCAGTCGCATGTGTGATGTGTTTTTTAGTTAGTCAGATGACTGGCACTGCATGGAGTCAACAAGAGAGGCAGGTGTCTGGTGGAGTGGAGCCACTTAGGTTCACTCTTATGGAGTCCTTTAAATGTTCGTCTGTCAGTCTTGTTCTGGACTTTGACTTCATGACATTCATGTCAGACTCACAGAGGTATGGAGACTCAAACAAAGGAGACATTGTCAGAGCTGCTTGGTGAAGATTCTTATAGTTATTTGGCTCTACTAAGCTCCAGAAATGCTGAGAATGCTGTTGAGACTTTAAGTGCACATTATTTGGAAGGTTTATTAATATATAATATATAAAATTCAAAGTCTGTCTCTCTGTATGTCTGTCTGCTTTTCACGAGAGAACTACTTAACGGATTTAGATCGGGTTTTTTTTCTATAATTTGCTTGAACATTCCGGTTGATTTTGCGACTTCTCTTATTTCGCTATGTATCATAGTTCACTTGCAGTACCGACGTATTTCCACAAATCAGAGAAACCTGCAGCCGGCCAAGGGGAGGGGCCCTCTTCACTGACTCGCCAGCTTCGGGGCATGTACCTTAACTCCGCTTACCTAGCGAATGAGAACACAATTGAATTCAACTTCGTTTGACATTTAAAATAAAGTGATATTTAGGTCTTGATGAGTTTGAGTCCAGATATTCTCTTAAGTGTATGCCACATTGAAAAGACAGATTGCAATTCAGACTGTGGATTGTGATTTTGTGTTAAAAGGATCGTGATATGATTTTTTGGAAAGGTCGGCCACTCCTAATTTGACCAATCAAGTTTCAAAATTATGTAGGATTCATTAACCCTTTGGCGAGCTACTTAGAAAGGGGTTGCGAGCTACCAGTAGCTCCCAAGCGACGTGTTGGAGACCCCTGCTCTATCCCACCCCATCACGGAGCTATGCAAAATTGAACAGAGCAAAATTGAAATTAATAACAGGTCACTGAAAAAACCCACAGTGTTTAGCAAGGGAAAACTAAAATATACAAATTAGGTGGGAACATGGACTCACTGTCATCCATGACTTAATCATGGAGACTGTGTATTTCCACTTATTGATGGTTTAAGCCAATACACCATTGATCTGTGCGGCTGACAGTTCCAACAGAACAAAAATTGGACCTCCAGACAAATAAAGTAAAGTTCCTTTGGAAAGCAATAAGAACTTTGGCTGCTATTGTAACTATTAAAATAGTATGCTGTTGATGAAAAGAAAGAGAATGAGTAGAGAAATCTTTAAGGAGCAGACTAACAGGAGAGCAAGGATTAGAAACAGATAAAATGGAGGAGAGCACAAGAGCAATTGATGCCCAAAGAGCTGCAATGGTGGGGACATTGCCAGACCATGTTGAGAAAAGTGCCCAGTTGCATTAAGGGAACACTGGTAACAAATTGGTCCTGGAGCTAAACCTTGGATTATTATCTGGGATAATGATAAACTCAATGAATAACTTTATATTGAATGTGTTGTGGGCAGCACGGTGGCACAGTGGTAGTGCTGCTGCCTTGCAGTAAGGAGACCTGGGTTCACTTCCAGGGTCCTCCCTGCATGGAGTTTGTGTGACAGTTTGCGTGACAAGCCCAGTTCCACCAAAGAAGTCACCTTGTATTTTTGCAGACAAAAGAAAGGCAGTTTAAATGACTTGCTCAGGGTCCCAAAGTGAGTTGAAAGCAGGGAGTGATTTGGCAGTCTTGTTATTCAGAATCCAGTTCCTTATCCCCTACTACATATGGCCTACCGTGAAGATAGGGTGGGGGGTGAGATAGAGAGGACCACTGGCAGTAGCAGGATCTCACTTTCTGCCATATTATTGGCAACCTCTTGTCACATGTGCTGCCTTTCATAATATCATTAGATAGATACCATACTATGCCATTTTTTAAGTCCACATAATCCTGAGCAGGATTGTAGAGCCATTAGATATATATGGAAAGATACTGTCTCTAAGAGGGAAAAAGAAAAGGGTTTATTTTTTGACTGTAGGCTTCAAGGAAAGGTAAGTTAGTCTTTTGGTCAAAATAGTTTGCTAGAAGTCTATCTGTTTAGGGGCTCTGGCAGTTCTTCAATTCTAAAGTCACCTATGGATGTAATTTCCAATTTATGTAGTTGTACTTAGAGGAGAATCTCTGAACTTGGATTCACTGAGCCCTAATTTTGGAGCGGTTTGCCTTATCTTTCAGGAGTTCTGCACCTCCAGATGTACCTCTAGTTTATCAGAATCCTGTGCAGAAATGTCTGCTTGGCATTGTGACGAGACATATCTAGAGAACTTTAATGATGGAAAGTTGGCAACATTCAGCCTTCAGTCACTGCTAAATTACAGTGGAAAGAATGAGATCAAACAGAAAAAATGTGCCAACAAAAAGTTCAGGAAATGGGAAGAACAAAAAATAAGTATCTAAACTTCTAGCCTCCTGGAAAGATTTGTAACTGAGAAGAACTTTGTAATAATTCACCTTGCAGACAGTAATTATCCTGAATGTCCAGGGCAGTTCTGTCCTTCTTTTTACTGTATGCCAGGTTCCCATTTTCCTAAAGTGAGTATTGTGGAGAAGCACAAAGAGCAAGCAAAGTAGAAACTGACAGCAGTCAAAAGGTTAAGCCTGTGGCTTTGATCTCGGCACAAATCCACTGCTGTTTTACAGAGGAAATTTCTTAAATTAGCCACTGAGATAATAGCCGTCAGCAGAAGTACATCCCAAGAATGAGCACATGTTCTCTCTCAATCTCCTGCTAATAATACCAGATTGCAAGATACAAATAGCTGTACTGTTAAGTACAGCAGCGGCTTGCACTTCAGGTATTTTTTAGAGCAGACACGACTGCTATAATGACACTTGGTTCCACAGGGCATAGTGGGTGAGCTCTGGTTACTGGACAGCACATCAGATCAGCAGGAAGTTTCAGTGCTGGGAGGGAAGCTGATCAGCCTAGGAAGGTTGCAATACATCACTACAACATATTAAAAAGATTCAACTTCTACCTGCCAACCCACTGTAAAGTTATAAACTTTACCTTGTTATATCGGGAAGCTCAGCACATTCAGCTCTGATTATTTTGCCATTCATCAACACATTAATGCCATAGTAAATACACAATTATATAGAGAGATGCTTAATTCTAAAAGCAAAACAGAAAATATCTGACTTAATAAATATCCAACCCTTTCCTCATCTATTTTGACAGCTTTCACATGGGCTTTGGTGCTGGATTATATACAATACCTTCAAGTATTAGGAGCTTATATTTTAAAACAAAGGTGTATCATGGGGCTGCCTATCTTCAGAAGTCTGACTTGCCTTCTGGTCACGTTAAGTATCTGTTTGACGTTTCCTCCCATAGCCCAAAGGTGTGTGGTAGGTTTGCTGGCAACTTTTAACTTTTAATCTTGGTTTAGAATGAGTTCCGCATGGTTATGGGTATAACAAAGCTCTGTCACAATTAAGCACAAGTCGAGCAGTAAGAAAGCATACAACAACATATTATTGCAGTCTCCCAAACATGTATTTTTAGAAAGCCCATGTGCTACAGAACAAAAAGATTATAACACTTTGGATAGACCCCAATCTAATCATAATCTTAATCATTTGTGAAAAATATATAACAAAGCATGCTTCTAGGAAAGACAAAAGGGTGGCAATGTGGTTAGAACTGCTGATTCATAGCTTCAGTGTCTTTAGTTTGAATCCCAGCCCAGACACTGCCTTTGTGGAATATGGAGGTTTTCTCTGGGCCTGTATGAGTTTTCCACTCGCCTCCCCACAGATGCATGTTATCCTAACCGGTGATTCTAAAGTGGCCTGATGTGGGTGGTTACACAACTTTGCTGAGGTTGGCACCTCAATAACAAAAGTACACTCATAAGTAATGTTTGTAAGAAGACAGAAAAGATATGATTTGTTTGATTTTTATTAAATGATTGTATTTCTTTACTGCTGACACCTACTTTCGAACTTTTTAAAAAGCATGATTTTCTGTTTCCTTGTTATTTTTCAAAAAAGTCTCATCTTCTATAATGCTAGCATACATTTTTTGAAACTTAAAGGCGCCCCTTATCTAAAAACATTATCTGCTATAAGATGTTCATAAGGTCATAACAGGTGAGCCAGGTCCTCAGTCCATGGGTGTCTTGCAACATGTTTTGCAGCACAGGATTTCTTTTTTTCTTCCTATCCTTACAAGTTTCCCTTGACCCAGTAGAACGTGAGTTCCTTACAGCATCAAATGGAACCACAGGTGAGGTTTACACATACACAAAACAAAACTCTTAGCATTGATGTTTCTTATTACCAAATGTTTTACGGTATGGAGGGTATGCAAGATGCAAATAAAAAACACACAGTCATATGAAAAAGTTTGTGAACCCCTCTCAGTCTGCATAATAATTTACTTTCAACTAAAAAGATAACAGTGCTATGTCTTTAACTTCCTAGGAACATCTGAGTACTGGGGTGTTTTCCAAACAAAGATTTTTAGTGAAGCAGTATTTAGTTGTATGAAATTAAATCAAATGTGAAAAACTGGCTGTGCAAAAATGTGGGTCCCCTTGTAATTTTGCTGATTTGAATGCATGTCACTGCTCAATACTGATTACTTGCAACACCAAAATTGGTTGGATTAGCTCGTTAAGCCTTGAACTTCATAGACAGGTGTGTCCAACCATGAGAAAAGGTATTTAAGGTGGTGAATTGCAAGTTGTGCTTCCCTTTGACTCTCCTCTGAAGAGTGACAGACATCATGGGATCCTCAAAGCAACTCTCAAAAGATCTGAAAACAAAGATTGTTCAGTCTTATGGTTTAGGAGAAGGCTACAAAAAGTTATCTCAGAGGTTTAAACTGTCAGTTTCAACTGTAAGGAATGTAATCAGGAAATGGAAGGCCACAGGCACAGTTGCTGTTAAACCAACCCAGGTCTGGCAGGCCAAGAAAAATACAGGAGCGGCATATGCGCAGGATTGTGAGAATGGTTACAGACAACCCACAGATCACCTTCAAAGACCTGCAAGAACATCTTGCTACAGATGATGTATCTGTACATCATTCTACAATTCAGCGCAATCTGCACAAAGAATATCTGGCAGCGTGATGAGAAACAAGCCCTTTTTGCACTCACACCCCAAACAAGAGTCACTTGTTGTATGCAAATGCTCATTTAGACAAGCCAGATTCATTCTGGAGCAAAGTGCTTTGGACTGATGAGACAATAATTGAGTTATTTGGTCATAACAAAAAGCGCTTTGCATGGTGGAAGAAGAACACTGCATTCCAAGAAAAACACCTGCTACCTACTGTCAAATTTGGTGGAGGTTCCATCATGCTGTTAGACTGTGTGGCTACATCAGGGACTGGGGCTCTTGTTAAAGTCAAGGATCGGATGAATTCAACCCAATATCAACAAATTCTTCAGGATAATGTTCAAGCATCAGTAACAAAGTTGAACTTACACAGGGGTTGGATATTCCAACAAGACAATGATCCAAAACACAGTTCAAAATCTACAAAGGCATTCATGCAGAGGGAGAAGTACAATGTTCTGGAATGGCCGTCACAGTCCCCTGACTTGAATATCATCGAAAATCTATGGGATGATTTGAAGCAGGCTGTCCATGCTCGGCAGCCATCAAATTTAACTGAACTAGAGAGATTTTGTATAGAAGAATGATCAAAAATACCTCCATCCAGAATCCAGACACTCATCAAAGGCTATAGGAGGACAGCATCTAGAGGCTGTTATATCTGCAAAAGGAGGCTCAACTAAGTATTGATGTCATATCTCTGTTGGGGTGCCCAAATTTATGCACCTGTCTAATTTTGTTATGATGATTTTCTGTTAATCCAATAAACTTAATGTCACTGCTGAGATACTACTGTTTCCATAAGGTATGTCATATATTAAAAGGAAGTTGCTACATTGAAAGCTCAGCCAATGATAAACAAAACTCCAAAGAATTAAGAGCGGTTCCCAAACTTTTTCATATGACTGTAAAGTAATGATTTCAAAATTCACTTTGACTTGTAGTCCATCACAAACAGTATAAAGACGAGATATTTAAAGGTTAAGTTTGGTATTTTTCATTTCTTTGTAAACATTATATACTGGTATATGCGTTTGCCATGCAAAATTGTGTTTCAAAGTGTAGCATTTTCTATAAATTTTAAAACATATCTTGCCCGTACTGGCATTTTACATTGGAGTTAATGGGGTTTGGGTAAAGCCGGAAAACAAAAGCCTTAAAACTTTACCAGATTTGTCCATTTTTCAAGCCAAGACAGTTGTTGAGTACTGATTCATGCCTTGCAATTACACACACATTGTAAAATAGCTTATATGTGTCATTTTTCAATAAAAAACAGCAAAATTATGAGATTCAGTCATTTTAAAATGCAATGACCTTTCAACACATTGAGCAGTGGTTTCCTCTTGAAAGACCAAATCACAGTAAACTATGCCATATGGTTGCTTTTGTTTTACTCCTATATTTATGTGTGAACTCACACACACAAATACAAAATGTATCTTTACCTCAAGAAAATTAGCACCAGGAATATACGATAAAATGATTAATTTCCATATCCCTTTTGTTGTCATAAACATGCAGCAGAAAACTGGAAGGCATGTTTTCTTTATTGAAACTCAAAGTGGATATATTTGGTAGGTTTTAGGCTTTCATTTTCCAGTGGTGCTTGGTGCCCCATTGCCTCCATTGTAAAGCACCAAAGGGCAAGACATTTTTTTAAATGAATACGAAACGCTGGGCTTTAGAACACAATTTTGTGTGACAAATGCATACATATCATGTTTGCGAAAAAACTTTGACTTGAAAAATAACAAACTTATCATTTAATGTTTAGTCTGGCCAACTTCATTTTTTTTTGTAATATGCTTTCATTCTTGCCAATGAAGAGCTGCAACACTTTCCAGAAAAAATGGCACGGTGCAATTTAGGGCCATTAATGAGTTAAAAAAAGAAAAATAATGATATTAGTAGAAATAGGTGATATCCAACAGGTGATTGCTTTGCAATGCTTTGGCATAAAGGCTGCATCCAGGAAAGGTCTAGTGTGACAATAAAGGTTCCGCTCCATGCTCCCATCCATCTTCTGGGAGCTCTGAACCCAACACTGTCAGTAATGTCACCAATGAGCTGGACAGTCAGGCACAACAATGAAGCAAGGGGATGGTGCAAAAAGTGCAAAGTGCTTTTATTGAAAACAACAAAAATAAAAGTGTCCAAATAAATAGTGCAGTGTCTCAAATCTTGAAATAAATAATCCCATAAAAACAAGTGAAAGGTGGAGATTAAAATCCAATAGAAAAAAAAATCCTTTTAAAACCAAGGTTAAAACAATGGGTAGTAGAATTTCTTTAAAAACAGATCCCGGTACCTTTCTACTGGTGACTCCCCTGCTTCTCTTGTCCAGGCTATGCACCAGGGTAGCCACCCTACCTGGAGCTGACCTTCTCTCTGCTTCCTTCTGCTGGTCTGTTTGCTGACCCCTGGCTCCGTTGGGCATCATCAGACCGTGACTTGGGTTCCCCAGCGACCAGGGCGTTCACGCTGGGGCTTTCACTTCCCAAGTCCCGAATCCTGCTTCCTTCTCGGCCTTATGTGGCGAGCCATCTTCCGTCCGGTCACACTCGCTCCACACTAATGCTCAGCCAGAGCGATCACTACCGACTGCCCCCGGGTGCCGGCCAAAGACCCCACAAGGGCTCACTGTCCAGCTGCCATCCACTCTATACAGTGAGCAAGCATTCACTCAATCACACACCGGCTTTCTCCTCTCTGTCTTCTTCTTCTTCTTCTTCTGTAACCTTCATTCATCTTCTTCTCTTTTCTGTTCCCCCATTAATCTGTCTTGCGCTTCTATTTATTATGCGGTTGTGGGTCAAGTGTGGTAATTAGCAGCTCCCGGCATCAATTACGGATGCGGACGACTCCTCACCTGTGCACTTAAGTGAGGACCACCCGCATCATGAATTCACCTGGGAAACTGCTCCGGCCACACTACCATGCCCCCTCTTTAAGCTGTGAGTGCAGCGACTATTTATTTAAGAAGTGGCCTTTTTGACTTGAGCTGTGACCCGCTATACCACACCTAGGCTTTTAAGATGAAAGATGGGCCAAGGATTACCAATTTTCCAACAAACACATGAGAAAGACATTCAAAAGTTTAAAAACAAGGTTTCTCAAAGACAGATCTGAAGGGATTGGGGTATTTCATCCTCACCAGTGCATCATACAATTAGATGATTCATGGAATCTGGAGAAATTCGAGTGCATAAAAGCACAAGCCCCAGCTGACTGCCTATGATCTCCAATCCCTCAGATGGCACTGCATCAAGAACCATCATTCAACAAGTGATAAAAACCACATGGGCTGAGGAATATTTTGTCAAATGTTTATCAAGTAACACAATATTTAGTTATAGCCACGATCCCGGTTATAACTTCACTTTGCAAAAAGAAAACCGTATGTTAAAAGCATCTAGAAGTGCTGTCAGTTTCTCTGGGCGAAAGGCATCTGAGCGGGACCATCACACAGTGGAAATGTATATTATAGTAAATATTACAGGTCTTTTTTGGAAAAAATGCATGTTGTATCCTCCAGACCAAAGAAGAAAAGGACCATCCAGACTGTTAACAACTACAAGTCCAGAAGCAAGCGTCTGTGATGGTATGAGGTTATGTCATTGCCATGTGCAAGGAAAACTTGCATTTCTGTGAGGGTGCAATTAATGCTAAAACATTCATACAGATTTTGGAGGAACATATGTTGCCTTCAAGAAAACATCTTTTCTATCGACTCCAATGAATATTTCAGAAAGACAATGCAAAACCACATTTTGGGCACATTATAAAGGTATAGCTGCATAGGAAGAGGGTGCAGGTGCTCTGCTGGCCTGCTTGCAGCTCTGATCAGTCTCCAATTCAGAAAACATGTCGTGTTTTGAAACACAAAATGCAATAATGAAGCCCCTTACTGTAGCATGCTTTAAGGCTTGTTTGAAAGAAGAATGAAACAAAATTACACCTGAAACACTCAATAAATGAATTCAGTATCTTAATGGTTCTTAAGTATTGTGAGAAGGAAAGGCAATGTTGCAAAAGTGGTAAAATCTCTACTGTCCAAACTATTTTTTCTGGAATATGTTGAAGGAATCAAAATCAAAATGAGTGTTTATTTTAAAGAAACAATAACATTCATTAGTTGTAACACCATATAATGGACTCATATTGTTTTCAGGTTTGCAGATCATTTAATATCATTTACTAGTCACTGCTTTCTAATTTAATATGCATTTTACATATTGTCCCAATTTTTTCCAAGTTGGGGTTGTGGTATCAGTGTATCATTTCTGACAAACCACAGTCAAAATCTGTCACAAGGGCTTTAATTTTCTAATTTTCTGATGAAATCACCTTGGCAGCTTGTGTCATTAAACATGTAACATCTCTTGTATCTCACTCGCAGAAAAACGTCTCGCCTCTGCCCTGATGCCCTGAGACTAGGAGACTGGATTTATTGACAGTAATACAGCCAGATATGTGGTTCATTTGCGAGACGGGGTATACTATTCAAGAGTGAGACAAAGAGTTACAGGCTAAGCTGGGATTTCATATCATCTACACCAAGTGTTATTGGAGAGGCTATACTGAATTAACTCATCAGTTTTCTTGTACTCCCCTATCTAATTGAGCCAGACATTAACATGGCAGTAATAAGCCCAATGAAGAACTCTATAATACTGTACTAGATATCTGTCCATTACAGAAGAAAAAGTACACAGTCACTTACTGTAAAAATGAGCAATATAAATCAACCTATGAGCATCTATTTGAACTATAGAATAAAGCAAAGATCCCAAATGAAACACAAACAAACAAACAGAAATTAGAGAAAAATGCATCCTATAATTATTACTTTGAGTAAGATTTGTCAAATTATAAACCAAGAATGTAGAATCTTTGAAAAAAACAATAAAACAATTTCATTTATTTTACAAACCAAAGAGAACTATGTCTGAATATATTGCAGCAGTATGGGAAAATGTATTGAACTGCAAGGTAAAAGTCGACCTGGTACAGAATTACATCTTATTGAAAGATTATACTGGAGTTGTTTTTTTTTTTCAAAAGGTTTTAGGGCATAACTAGACAAGTGGTGTGGAAACATGGGGAAGGAGTACATTAGGTAAGCTAAATTGCATTTTCTGTATTAAATATATTGGAGATCTACATTTAAATTCATTCTTGTTCATCGTGGCACCAGAGTTCAAAGAAATGGCTAGGCATGCAAGTAAGAATTTCACTGAACTCTGTATATGTTACTCACACTCATCTTACTGGGTACAGCCATGACTTAACCTAAGAAAGGAACCAATAATATGCGGAAAAACACTTGGTCACAAGAAGAAACTTCCAAAAACATTTCAGGCTGTCACTAGGCCATGAAGTGAGTTCAGTTTTCACCAGCTATGAGACAGCAGTGAAAACTTGTACTCTGCTGGGACGCTCATAATAACAGCATTGGACTCCTTAATTATCCTGAAATAACCCTAAACAGTTTTACAGTTTGTGAAATGTACAAGCAAGCGTAGGTTACACAATATTAGCTACAAATAATCAGGATGCCACATCATGTGCAACTATTTCTTTATATTGTTCACTGCATTTTAAGAAAAAATAGATTTCAAAGAGAAAGAGTGGAGTTAAGCAGCAGTACTAAAGTAACAGAATATAATCCTTAGTAACATATTTTATTTATGCAAGAATCGTTGGATTATTTTCAAACTAAAAATATAACTGTCCTATTATTGAGCATTTTAATTAGACTATGCACCTGGCCTACTTAAATACTTGGTTTTAACTTGCAGCAACAGACACTGAGATAGACACATCTTGTTTAAGTTAGTCCCCAGTTCCCCGAGGAAAATACAATATTATGTGATTCTCATATATACAGAGACCAAGTGATAGTTTACTTTGTCTGGGCAGGCTGCCATAAGCACTTCTAGGATAGATGACAAAATGAGAGCATTTACATCATGAACAGAAATTAGAACATAATCTAAAGTCACTGGGAAGTGAACAGAAGCACAGAGAAAATAAATAAGCATCTATCGATTTACAGACGGCAAAATGACAGTAAACATCAATATAATTGAACAGTACAGCCACAGACCCCAAACCACTAGGCACTGATGCTAAATGAATTGACAGCTCCTAGCTTTCAATGCCTTCATTCTGTCACAGGCAGTAATAAAAAGACATGAAGATCTGCAAATGATGCACAGTGATCAAGACCCTCAGACAGCTTTACAATCCTTAATTCCTCCACTAAATGCTTTTGATTAGTAAAGATCGTCTCTTCCAAAATCCACAAGACAAAAAGATGGAGGGTTCATTTACTTGTTCCTTTTAGAGAACTTAAAACACTGTTTTGTTTTCTGATTTTGCTTTTTCCACTTAAAAGGGTCAAATGGAGTTGGAGCTTATCATAACAACATCTGGGATCAAGTGGGACACAGCCCTTTGATGGGCTCACAATTTCACAATTAACTGATTTAGGGTCAGCAAGCTACCTACTCTGCACTAATCTGGGATGATTTAAGAAAACTGAAGTACAGTTTAAAAAAGCAAGGCAGTCATGGAGAGAATTTTCAATGCCCACTCTGACTGAGATTCAAACTGGGTCTCAGGAGCTGTGAGGACAAGCAGTTAGCTACAGACCCATTTAAATGGATTTTTTAAAATTTTATTCAAGAAAGAATTAAAGACCATGTCATCCTGCAAATGAAAGACAGAGGCTGTTTTCTGTTTTGCAAGTAAAGGAAAACATAACTTTATACTAAAGGAAAGTGGGTAAAATGGTGTACAGTAGCATGCAGTCACGGTAACCTGAAAAACAAAACTATCTAGTGTTTTAAAATGTTCACTCCATGAAAAACAAAAACATGTAAAAATAAAAATTAAAACAAGCCAGCCACCAAAAAACTAGTGTGGTGCTGAGGTATCACCCATTGCATGGCTGCACTCGGGTCCTAATCTGGATCCTGAGTTGGTTTGTGGTGGGTGCGGCAATGCACTGTATCAGTGCGTGCTCCTAACTTCCTCCTCCTCAAACAATTACTCCATATGATTAAAATGGGTTTGGATAAATAAAACATACCAGGAATAGATTAATCCTAGCTATGTTATATGGGTTGGAGACAATGGCACTGACCAGAAAGCAGGAGACAGAGTTGGAGGTGGCAGAGTTAAAGATGCTTAGATTTGCATTGGGTGTGACGAGGATGGATAGGATTAGAAATGAGGACATTACAGGGTGAGCTCAAGTTGGACGGTTGGGAGACAAAGTCAGTGAGGCAAGATTGTGTTGGTTTGGACATGTGCAGAGGAGAGATGGTGGGTATATTGGGAAAAAGATTATAAGGATAGAGCTGCCAGGTAAGAGGAGAAGATGAAGGCCTAAGAGAAGGTTTATGGATGTGGTGAGAGAGGACATGCAGGTGGTGGGTGTAACAGAACAAGATGCAGAGGACAGAAAGATATGGAAGAAGATGATCCGCTGTGGCAACCCCTTACGAGAGCAGCTGAAAGAAGAAGAAGGAATAGATTAATCCAGTAGGCTAGTGTGCCTGAAACTGAGTAGTCCATTATTGTGCATGGATATTGTCCTTTCTGACTATAAAACATAAAAATAATTAAATTGTGAATTTAGGTACTTTATGTAAAGCTTTTTCCAAGTAATAGAATACATTAACATATTTGGTATAGACTTTGTTTCTCCTAGGTTATGATGAATGAATCCTGCGATTTTTCAAGTAAGGAAGACAAAATTTTTAAAGTATAGCACATGCAAGTAAGAATTTCACTATACTCTGTACAGTAACAACAATGACCCTATAAACCTATAATATTTAGAAATAAAAAAATACCAAAAATAAAAAATTAATTACAACAAATATACAAAAAATCTCCAAATGACATAATCCAATTCGAGGATGTAATGGTCAGAGTATAATCCAGCAGCACCTGCTCAAGGAGGGAAAATGGCCTTGAATAGGGCAGGCAATCCCTGGGCCCACTCTCACACACACTCACACTCACTGAACGTGGGGCCAATTTAGAATGTCCAATAAACCTAAACTGTAGCTGTTCTGAGATATACGATGAAGACTGGTATACCCTTGAGGGAAACCCATCAAAACATACAAAGAAATTTAAATTTGTTTTCTGGTTGAATTACATCATGATACATCCCTAAGCTCACATTTTGCACTGTGGTAACTGCTGGTTGTCACCCACAAACCCATGATGCCTGGATTACAAAGCTTCTCAGAAGCAGTTTCTCTACAGTAAAAGCAATAGAAGAACTGCCAGTGGTCAGCCATAAACCTGCGACATCTGAATTACAAAGCCCCTCAGAATCAGTTTCTCTGCAGTGAGAGCAGTAGGAGAACTCCCATTCTCAGGCACACAAAGACTGGATGGAAGCACTGTGCCCACCACACCTTTAAGGACAACACTGCCACTACAAAACTTGCAGACAACAGGCAGGTGTGAAATTTTAACCCAGGATGTTCAATCCATGAGCCCATACTCTCAAAAATTATTTAAATTTAAGGTAAAATGTATTAAACACACTTATGTACACATTCACAAAAAGCCAATTTTTAGTCACCATTCAACACCAATGAACATTTTCAGAAGAGGCAAGAAGCTGCAGCCCACTGAGAAAAACCCATAAACTATTGGGAGAACATACAATCTCCATATAGACAGTGACTGGGCTGGGGATGTATATTCTTTTTACTGTAGCTATGACTTCTTCAGCCACATGCTTATAACATGACAACAAAATATGCAAAACAAGAATTTTTGCTTGCTTATTGTCTTAAATTAAAATAATTCATTTTGCACATTACTATTATAAAAGATGAATGTAAAACCTTACTTCTAACTACCTTAACAGTGTACCTGCAAGAAAGAAAGACAAACAGCTTACTGCATTTTCATGAACATGTTTCCCAGTTTTCTTTGTAGAGTTGAATTATACTGAAGCAGCATCCCTCTGGTGGAAATTCTTGGATAATGCATCAGTGAACAGACACAACCAGACAACATTTCTTTCAAAATACTACTACAGAGCCATTGTTCTGTGTTTGTGATAATAAAAAACACAGACATTCACCACTAAAATCATGTGTGTATATTTTTACATCAACATGAAACTGACCTCAATGTTCTAGATTCCTGAATGTCATAATCTGAGTTGCAATATTCATTAACAGGTGTACCAGGAGTTGACTACCATGTAAATTGTGACTGTTAGGTGGCTTGAATACATCATTAAAAAATGATCCAATTTAATGTAATGACATCCATAAAACAAGAATAATACAATAAAATAAGCAGGGCTTAAAAAATACCTTGTTTTTAACAGTAAATTCAAATGATCCACACCCAACAACCACCCCCCCAATTGTTTGCATTTAAAATATTCTAAGTGGCTCCTATAAATATTGGAACAGTCCCAGAACCAGAACAAAAACTTCAAGATCCAGGAGTAGAACAGTGCTGACAGATTAGAGAGATGAGGAGGTGGGTATTATTACATGTATAGATTACTTCTTGGATCTTGCTAAGAGGAATTTTAATAATTATATTGAAATATCATTGGTTAAACTGTATTCTTTGTAGCAACACTGTATACAGTGCTATACCTTGTTTTACTTCAAAAGTATTTAATGAACCTCTTTCTAAGTAGCATAACATTTTCCTGCCTGCTTAGTACAATTCACTGCATGCCGGTCCTGGCAAGATCAGGCACAAAGCCAGGGCTTTACATAGACGGGGCATCTGTCCACCACAAGGCCAATGTAGAATTGCCAATTAGCCTAACTGGCACATCTTTTGGTCGAGTTCCACAGAGGCAGTATGTGCAAGATCAAAGTCAAAATCACTAGATCGTTGAGGCTAATCTCTGTTCCAATGTGTCATCACAGAATAAGATTTTATTTTCAGTTACTTACATGCTTGGTGTTAAATCCATTAAAAAGTTTTCACTGCAGGGAAAGACTTGACTGAACTTATTTCTGCCTAAACAGGTTCATACTACATGCTTAAATTAAATGTAATGGTATCAGAGTAGTTCTTCAGAGCATTGCCACAGGGGAACATTTTTTTTTACTTAAAGGCTGATCCACATGAAGGTTCCAGAAAAAATCTTTATTTATTTACTGTATATACATAAACGGCTCCATACTGAAAATAACCATGATAATTAATCATAATAGATGGTAACAGATTTGTGAAATACCAATGGCACATGATTTTAAAAGTTATTTTGCTGTATACAATAACATAGGATAAGTCTGTTTTCTTAATATGTTAATGTCATGCTAGGTAGCCTAACATAAAATAAAAGTGTTCAGTTTCTTTCCACATATTATGACATTTTTCAAAGCACAAAGTGCCAACTTTATTTGTAAAGAATCCTTCCCAGAATGAAATGGTGCTTGGTCAAGTAATAGTTCTATGATTAACCATACGACCCAGTAGAGAACGATAAGTGGTGATTTGGGTGGAGTGGTGGCTCTGAGGCTAAGGATCTGTGCTGGTATCCCAAAGGTTTGAATCCCTGTCACTGCCAAAAGAAATCCTACTCTGCTGGACCCTTGAGCAAGGCCCTTAACCTGCAATTGCTACAGGGGTGCTGTACAATGGCTGACCCTGTGCTCTGGGTATGTTAAAACTAACAAATTCCTAATACAAGAAATTGTATAATGTGAAATAAAGAACAAAAAAAAAAAGTGACATTAAAAACCATTATTTCAAGAGTGTATATGTTTTAAACAAAACGTCAACGCCACCTCGTGTCACTTCTTACCAGGTGCATGACAGTTACATGCTAAGTGCACATGGAAAAGTATAGAAAGCCCCCTCTAAAATGTGCTTTTCTAAATTTCCCAACAAGGCTAATTTAGCTCTGCCTGATTTAGTACTCCCAAACTGTTCCACATTTTACTCAGTTGAAATGTCCCTCTTGTAAGCTTTTGCTAACATAATTCATAGGTCTTGCAAAACTGTGCTGAAGCTTTCTTCACATTTGCTCTACAGGTGTGGCATAGCTTGAAGAGATCAGACCGTACATAGAAAATTCCACTCTTGGGCAATCATCTTTAACAAACCTGAAACTTTTTATTGGCAACCAACCTTACAAATATTCACTTTGGACTAGCAGGGCCATTATTTTGAAAAACATACCTCTGTGTTCTAAATATCTCAACTAACTGTTTACCCAGTTTCTGTGGGTAGTTAAATTATATTCAGCCCCCTGTAAATGCTTTGCCATGAAGCTCTCTCTCACACTCTCCTGATCCATGATCCATTGTACCACCTACATTGTGCTCCCTACGTCAGATTGTTACTAAAAATATGTATTTCAGTTGCCAACTTGTTTAGATAGATAGATAGATAGATAGATAGATAGATAGATAGATAGATAGATAGATAGATAGATAGATAGATAGATACTTTATTAATCCCAAGGGTTTATTACTTCTGGGTTAGCGTTTGTCGTGTTTCATCACACCTTTACAATATATTCCTGGACACTGATTATTATTGCACAGTTATACAAGGAAACTGATCTGTAGACTCCAGAAAAATGTAAGAACATTCTTATATTTGCTAAAAAAAAACATGTTTTAGGATAGCTATTTTATATATAACTTTTTAAATACTGCATATTGTTCACAAAAACAACCTTGATGACAATTATGTTTAGCCTCAGGCCAGGCAGTTTGCAATTTCACTGTTTCTTGGCATAGGAAATGTATTCTATTCAAGCAATTACACAAAAATGCAATATGAGCGGTTACTGCCATGGTATTGAGTAGTCTGTGCTGCCATATCACAGAGAAACCAGTTTTTTTTTTGGTCAGATAGCCTCTCTGTATCAAACTCTATTTCATATCTACAGTAGTTAAACCATGAAAGGTGTATAATGATAACTTGTGCTTTATTTTGAAAATGATGGTTTGTTTTAGACTACAGTGCTCCATAGATTAGTTTTAGCTCCCTAACAGGAAAGAAAAAACTCATAACATGTAAATAATTTTTACCACTAGCATTGTTCTTTGTTTAAAATATTCATATTTCATCAAATTGCCTCATCCCACTCAAACACTTGAAACTTTTTTCATTTTCCCTAAATCTTTGTAGACTTGAATCTTTTCCTTGTTTTGTTTTTCGGCTTTTGCTTCAAATATTAATTTATGATCATTTGCCCATATTTACAGTAATTAAAGTTTTTGAGAACCTAAACAAGGTTGTTATCTTTACAACAGTGCATTTTATGTAGATTTTCTGTTTTTTTGCATGGTGTTTTTATCTAATGTATTATCATATGTGTAATTCGGTACCATGTTCAGCCATTGTGAATGGCAAATGTACTATATGAAGTACATTGAAATAAGTATATAATCCATCCTGGAAGACTCCAGGGAAGCAAACTAGCCATCAACCTTTAACAATACCATCCAGAATGGACACATAATGGCTATAAAGTGTCTATTTTTAATAACATCTGAGTGTTTTATATAGTAGAGTTTTTAAGATTAAACTGTTGGTACCAGATGTTTCTGCTATTTTGTGCATGCTAACTGATCACTGCAGATTTTTCAAGATGTACTTTTTCATCATCATCTTTATTCATTTGCATTCTATCTATAATTGTTTTTGGACTTTTGTACATTTTTTTCATTTTTTATAGCAACTGATATTAATTTTGTCATGCATTTTAATTTATTATTGATAAACTAAAATGTAGAAAATAAATGTATTTTTACTTCTATTAGCCATGTATTAGAATTACCAATTTGCTAAAATCATGGCAAATAAATGAATACAGTGGGTAGTCGAAATTGATCAAGAACTTTGAAGAGGAATCATTTTACAGCAGAGAACTTTTATATGTTAAAATGTACATTTACACCCTTAATTGAAGTTTAATCTCTAGCAAAACATAAATGTTCAGCAAAACCAGTGGTTACATATCTATAAACTTTTGGTCATTTATTATCAGTGAAATTGCACCTTTTTAAAAGATATTAATATGTTTTTGTTTATAAGAATTACTTAGAAACTCTTTGAATTGTTTGTTTTTAATAGTCCCTTCCTGACTCACCAGTTTGATAAAACCATCGCTTATGATATGCCATTCAACTTGTCTTGGTGTCTAGTTACACAAGATGCCAAGCTTTTTGGGTTAACCCAGACCCCAATTCTTGGCCCACTAGACCCCAAAAACGTCCTCACAGGTGGCGCAGTGGTAGTGCTGCTGCTTTGCAGTAAGGAGACTGTGGAAAACTGTGGGTTTGCTTCCTGGTTCCTCCCTGTGTGGATAGTGCTTTGAGTACTAAGAAAAGCACTACATAATTGTAATGAATTATTATATAAATGTAATGAATTATTACTAATTTTTAGGACATTTTTGGACCCTATTTTGCTTAGGAAATTACACTCTTATGCTAAAGAGTAAACCAACAAGTGTCGTCAGCAAAAAAAATCAGAATGACTTGAAGCAGGGAATGTCACATCACCCGACCCCAGGGATTTGTTTCCTTTATGGGATATGATAGGCCAAATTTACTTTTACACAAATCCTAGACAAAAATGGGGATTGGTAATTCAGATGTGTGGAGTGGGTATTTTATGCGATTTTGAAGTTACTGACCATAAATATTTTGATACTTTTGAATTTTTACTGGTGGTCCCAGAAAATAAAAAAATGATAAATTTCAAACATATGCACGTGGGGTATCTAAAAGTCAGTGACTATAATTATGATATTACAATCGAGATTATTTAGACTTAACATTTAAATTGAAGCACACAATGTAATATTTCGAGTATTTGACGCAAATATTGTTTTCTTGTTATGTACTTTAAACGTTTTTACTAAATCATCACATTTCTTGTAAACATCCTAAATTAGAGCGGTTTAGGTTAATTCAGGCATTTTACTCTTAATAATATGTTTGTATTTTGTGGGAGTTCAGATAAAACGATGCTACTCACTTTCAAAAGACACTTTAGTTTAAACTAATTTTACTAGTACGGTCTTAATCGGGGATTAAATCGGTATACTATACAGTATATCACGAGTAACGTTTTACACGATAGATTAAATTAACAAAATATCTGGACAGCTTGTCAGATTTTTAAAAAAAGTTGGTTTCTCGGCAGTTTCCCTTCTCCACTCCTTGACACATGCGAATGGCACTTGCTAGAATTTTCGGGGAACTAGAGCAGTTTCCGGAGCGGCGCGTACAGTTTGATCTCGCGTTGTTTGATTTATCCGCCCAGAAATACCCCTGCGTGAGAAGCACGGAGACCCCGTTTATCGTTTGTTTGCGTCCGCCATTTTAGAATCGGGTAGATTCAGGAAAGAGGGTGAGGAGAGTGAGAGAGCGACCGAGTACATGCGAGTTACAGTCAAGTGGAGTTTTTTTTTTTACCCCCACAATTTATTGAGTAGTTTACATGTTCAATGAAAACAGCCTTGCTGTTTATATGAAGAGTTTATAAGCGGGTTGGATAAAGCTAACCTGAATTTAGAAATTACATAACAGGGGCCTTGTGGATATCCAGTACGCTCGAAACAGGCCGGCTGAAAGAAAGGTCTAGAACGAACTGCACTTCGAGAGGCTTGTCAAGGTATGTTTTTGTTCTTGTTCGAAAAGTAAAATTAGATGAAGGCAATTGAGCTATTAGGCTATTAAAATATTGATTTCGTGTTTGTAGCGCCATTGCTGTATGTTACGTAATCGTAGCAACGAACAACTCTGGAGTTGAATTAATATTTCATAATTGGCGGAAAGAAAATCTCGCATTGTGTTAACACGTTGTAATCCCTCCACTAGAACGTAAACGCAGGGCGTCAAATGGTGTGTTAATATTTTTCTGTATCCATCAGACCGCTTAGAATTGAATTTAAGGGCGTATTTAAGTATCCGCACGTTTTGTGTTCCTCTAATGTAGGAAGTCTGTAGACCTTCGTCGACTTTAAGCTGCTTAAGGTTTTATGTTACTTTGTTGTAAAGCCTTCTGGTTATAGTAGGTGCGTTTGGATGTTTCGTGTTATTTTAGTATTTTTTTTTGTTTTTGTCAAATAACACAAGGCAATGTTTTGTCCTCGTGAATCTAGACTTTATCAACGTGTAGCCTTACCTATTGCGTAAAGCCCTCCATGGTAATGAAGAAAAGGCCTGCTTGAGGCCTATGTTTTTCCAACTTTGCGGGATATTCACGTTAACGTCTTTATACTATATACAACAATTTAAAGGTCCACAGATAATGTAACGATCAACTGATGGTGTCTGTTAACAAAATCTTGAGTTTGTATGAGTGTTAGCGAAGTGATCGACAAATTATACATTCAAACACTTGTGATTCTACGTTTTTATCACGCCAAACCCAAATATCGGCCGCTTATAGTAGCAGCTTTGTTTAGTAGCGCCGCGAAGTGAATTTTGCTTATTTTTAAGTTAAATAAAATACTGAATTAAGATATGCTGTTTTTAACCTGTGTTTTGTGGTGAGCACCAGGTAATCCTCAAATAATTTAGTGATGTTGGTTTTCCCAAGTTTTAAATATACAGTATATAAAGTTTTTTTTTTTTTTTTTACCTGTTGGATAGTCGCGGGTGATTTTACAACTAATTCCGTCACAGAAAGGAAATTTGAATAGCTAGGCATAAGAAAGCAACGGGCCTGTGGTTGTAATTATAACAAGTAGTAATTTATTGCCTAGAACTAATTAAAAGCAGCATTTAGATGGTTTATACTACCTTTTTGTTTTCAAATTGTAAAATTGTTTGTTTCTTGAATTCGTTTCTTAGAAAATTCCTCAATTTCACGACGGGTGAGAAGAATCTGTCAGGACGATTACATCTGTTCTCCACGCGTCATTTATTAGTATGTTTTTGATGAGAAATTTTGTTGGCGCGTCTTTACTGAAAAGTACAAATTGAAAGTTATTTTGGTAAATTTACAGAAAATTGAAATCAAATCTGATGGAATCGTCTGAGAACTCCCACAGCATTCATCCAGCTACCTCATTTAATGATGTAATTTTTTAGTGTCGTTTTTCATGTGCACCGTACACCCACCTGTTTCGTCTTGTGTTTTTTGGGCTGCAGGAGAAAAGTGCGCTACCTTGCTAAAAAGGGGCTGTGCAGAATGGACACTCACAAATCCTGATTTTTTTGATGGGAGACCTCCTCGGTGAAAGGACACGTTTAAAACATGGTTTACCAAGGCCAAGAATGCAGTGATGCCAAACTAAGATTGCGGCAGCAACTTCACGTTTTTATTTCCTGTTTTCCTCCCCCAAACCCTTATAGTCTGTGGTTGCACAACGTTTTGCATTGCATGTTTAATTTTGTGTGTATTCTGAAGAAACGGTGTTTTTATTAAGTAGATTAAGTTCATGTGATTGATCATCACCTTTTTGTCCCATATACTGCAATGTTATATTATTATATATATGCTAAATGTGATAACTTGTTTTTTTATTTCTAGGGTGGCTGACAAAATGGCAGATGATTTTGATATTGAAGCCATGCTTGAGGCACCCTATAAAAAGGTGTGTAAACAAATTTTTATGTGCCTTAATTTGCCAATGTTCTTGTTTACGAAAATTAGCTCTTTTGAGCAGAAACTTAAATTTAATACACTACACAAGAAACTACTGCTGTTTTATCAGATAAGTGCAATCCCAGTCCCTCTTGTGTGTCATAGTTTTGCACATTGATTTTTTTGTTGATTTTTATTTGATGTTGTGATTTGTTGCAGTAGTTTCAATTCAGAATTATGAATAAATGCCCATCTATCTCTCTTTGTAGACTTGCCTAACGATATCTCACCTCTACTCCCATGAATTCACCTTTGATTCCAGTGTGAACTGTCAAACAGTAAGGTAGTAATTGTGCAACGAATCGCTGTACTGTGGTCCCCTAGGTAAAAAAGAACCTCGGCAAAGAACATCCAAGCACCTGTTTGATAGCAACAAGGTGAATGCAATGGATGAGGAAACACTTCCATTTAAGATGAAAGAAGAGACAGTATTCATACTGAAATTATACAGGTTTGATAGGTAGATAGGATAGAATTAACACTCCCTGATAGTATGTGAAGCAATGATTATTACATTGTTGGATTTGAGAAATGCTGAAAACTATTTATATGGATTTCATGGCTTCAAAATGTAAAGTATTTCAACCGACTAAATATAACCTTTTGTATTTTTGGACAGATTATAATGAAACTAATTGCAGTTTATTCGTGTGCATAACTTGAAAAACTGAAACAACGTTTAGAAGAGATTGTTATTAAATTTCAATGTCTGAGTGTGTGTTAGGTTTTTGTTTTCATTTGTTTGTAAGAGGGTAATCTTAAACTGTGGATACTGTCTCTTTTAACCCTTTCATTTGTATATTCTTAATAAATGTTAAAGATTATACCAGTAAAAGGGTTGGTGAACATTTTCAGTTAAAACTTTGCATGTCTAACACCAGTTAAAAGACCTATAACAAGTCGATTGTCACAATAGGCTATTCCCAATGTTAAAAGTTTAATATTATACTTCCTAAAACATCTACCAGCTTATGCTAGTCCAGTACTTAGTAATTTTTAATGTTATTTTCTATCATGTTTTTAATTTTGTATGTGAAACAAAACCATTTATATTCAGCCCTATTTACTATTTGGTTTTGTTTGTTTATTCCTTTCTCATGCTTTTCTAATTCAAGCATATTTTTTCAAAAGAAAATAGCTATGTTAATTAAATAGAAGCTAACCACTCAATTTAAAATATGCAGTGATTTGTAATGTTTTTTATTCATTTCACAAACATTTAACTTGTCAATACAAGCCATTTACTACAGAGTTTAGCTTGTGTCAAGCACATGCTGTTTTGTTTGAGAGGCATGCTTGAAATATTTTCTTGGCATTCCACTGCATGCTATTCTTTTTGAGGCTGAAAAACCTTAAAGCATACAGTTTTCAATTTCTTCACATGAAAATGCATTATTTTCAGTAGGCCAACATAACTTGGCATTTACTAAGTAAGGGTGAATGATTTTAGTTGGTGACCCCTGTCCCACATAGAGTTGTGGTTTAATTAGTAAAACAACCAATGTCACCAATTAATTTAGTTTTAAGGGGCATACAATGTTTTGTAATATATGTGCTGAAAATAATACAAGACCATGTAAATAAGGCTGAGTTTAAAAGGTTATTAAGTGGATGTTATCCATGAAACGGGCTTGAAGTAAGGGAGATGTTAATAGGTTGAACTAGTGGATATTGATAAATTTCTTGGGAGTCGACGTTACTAAGCAGTGTGAATCCCTGTTTGCTTCAGGGCGAGATGTGTGACAGAGGTGGCATCGAGCTCTTACAGTCCTCGAACGAAAATGGGTGAAGATCTCTGGAATGGCAACCATCACAGGAACTCGATTAGTGGCTTGCTGCTAGCTTGGCCACTTTGGTCTTAGGCAAATATAGCCTTGGTACTGAACAGGAGGGGTTGTTCAACCAATACTAAGCATTCAAGCACTTTTCTTGTTTTTTTTTTTGTTTGTTTTTTTTTTTTTTTTTTTTTTTTTTGTATGTTTATTTTACCAGATGTTACAATTGGCCACTTTATATAAGCTGCTGTTAGCCAAATATATTAAGTAAAGTAAAATATAGTAATGAAATGTAATATTGATTTTTATATAAAAGAAACTTTATACCAGTCTGATTAATCGAGCAGTCTTAATTTTCCATTAAATCCAATGTATAATTACTTTTATGTGCTTTTAAAGATCATATTGTTTTTTTTTGTTCCCATTCCCCCTTTCCTTTTGACGACTTGAAATGTTACCTCTTCGTCCTCATGATGTTCTTCTATCAACCCTGCTTAGGACGAGAACAAGCCAAGTAATGCCAATGGACACGAGGAGCGCAGTAAGAAGTATGTTGATTTTCCTATTAGAAATTTGAACTGTTTTAAATAGTATCATAAAAAACTTTGTGGCAAAGCTATTCCATTAGATCTTCTGGTTGGCATGTGAAAATGTGTTCAGAGGAGTATTTTACTGTTGAAACAAGGACATTTGTTATAAACTTGTAAGTAATTCACAGATCTACATAACCTTTTTAAGTTTGACTGTTCTAAAAATTATATTTCGCATTTTAGCTGTTAACATGGAAAAAGCAATTTCCCAATTTCAAAATTATTGCAATCATTTGTTAATGTACCAGAATATTTAGCTGCAAGGTAACCAGTTGAACTTGCCAATTTTATGAAAATTGGTGATCTCTCTTAAGGACGTATCTGTCAGGAAAAAGTTGTTAAGAAGGCAGGCTCTATTGTAGGAGTAAAGTTGGACAGTTTAACATCTGTGGCAGAGCGATGGGCATTAAGCAAACTCCTGTCAATCATGAATAATCCACTGCATCCACTTAACAGTGTCATCTCCAGACAGAGGAGTAGCTTCAGTGACAGACTTTTGTCACTGTCCTGCTCCACTGACAGACTGAGGAGATCGTTCCTCCCCCACACTATGCGACTCCAATTCCACCCCGGGAGTAAATGCTAACATTACTCAGTTATTGTCTATTTTTTTCTTTCTTTCATTTTTATTACTATTTTAATATAGTTTCTTTGTATCAGTATACTGCTGCTGTATTATGTGAATTTCCCCTTGGGATTAATAAAGTATCTATCTATCTAAAAAGTACACTTGGTGAAAAGAGCCTCTGCTGTAGATTTCAGGCAGTTGCAATACTGCTCTCCAAAAATCCTCAAATTGTTGGTTGTGGATATAACGTGTTAAGACATTTTGTTTTAATGTTCAGCTGTTACCAAACAGTCATGGTCCAGCTTCTAGGGGTTTTGTAGCCCTCTCCTTGTGTACTTGACATCTTTTGTGTAATTATTCTGTCTGTCTCACATTATGAACAGAGAGAATGTAGACGTTTTTTTGACCTACAGCATGATTTGGTTGAAGTTGCTGGCTGGCTGGCTCTCCTGTTGTAAGGATTGCCTCATTTGGATTTGTAATGTTTTGTGAGCAAATTGCTTCATTCACACAATAAATTCAGTCCTGACAAAGTTTTGGAGAAAGGACAAAAAAAACACAGACTTCGCCAAACTAGCAAGAACGTTCATCTGATAATGATCTAATCATGATTCCAGTGCAGTAGTGTATTGTGAATAATACTTGAATGGATCAGGGGTTCTGTTATCAGAGGAGATTAATGTATCTGGTTGTCAGATTGGAATCCTTTAGCAATGAAGAAATAAATTTATGTAAGTAAAAGCTTTGCAATTGTTTGACTGTTTTGATTAATGTGGGGTTTTTAAAAATGAAAACTGTACCAATTGAAGGTTTAATGAAAGTGGTAGTATTGCTTTCTAGCATTCTTCTTAACCGTACTACGCATGCTGTAAAATTACATTTGCCGAAACTGTTCATAGCAACAAGTAGTTTTACTAACTGAAGTCTAGCTTTAACACTTAAGGTGCAATGGGCTGAAACTTGTCAAGTCCCGCAAGTTGCTTTGGCATAATAAAGAGTTGATGGTAGAATCATCGCTAAACTCCTTTGTGTCACATTGTGTTTTGACAAAATTGGGAATTCATGAAGTGAACACCACCATAATTGCTTCGACATTTGCACATTTAACAATATAAAGAGGGAAATAATGCATAGTGTGGCACACCAGGGAGACTGGAGTAAAAAGGTGGTGTTTTGGAGTTATCCTTTAGTTGTTTAGTAACCATTTTGGTGTGATGTAAATAATGCCGTGACCAGGAATAAGGAACATGTCTGAACTTGCTGTACTGTTAACCATTCGAACAGTACCAGCTCTGTCACACAGCATGTTCTCCACGGTCGCAGAAGTCTCTCAATTTGACATGCCCAGCAGTTTATTGACACAGCCTGGTGACAAATTCAGCATTTGTCACCAGCAAGTCGTACATGCCCATTGACTAGAAGCAATGTAATGCAACATGGGCCTTCGTTGCTGTTGCCCTCTTCTTATAGTACTCTATAAGGGGAGTTCTGCATGTTGTTGATTGCTTGATTTCTGTACTATCAGAGTAGGCTTTTGAATTGCAATAAGAAGCTGAAGTGGTATAGAGAGTGTTTATGATGTGCCCTCAAGTATGTGTCAGCGAGCAATGCTGATTTGCTTTCTTTTCAAGTGTTCCTGGTTTTGTTTGAGTGGGTTAATTTTTGTAGGTTTTAAGTTGTTTTTTTTTTTTTTATTATTAGATGTGAAGCTAAAATGAAGACATGCTTTTAATTTTAAGTAGGGATGTCACACGCATTGTTTGGGGTATGAAGTCAGTACTAAAATCGCAGAAATGGGTAATTGATGAAGGCATTAGTAAAAACTACACATGAAAATGGCTCACAGCACTACATCATAAATTAACACATTTTGAAAATGTCATGTCCTGTATGTGAAGCTTTCAGTGCATAATTGCTGGAATCATGATTATTAAGAAAAGGTGATCAAGAAGCAAGGTAGTGTACTTTTAATCTGTAACATTTAACATAGTGAGATAAATCGGGTATTTCCTGATAACATTTGTTATAAGCCCTATGTTGAAATCCACCTACGCCAAATAACACCCTACACTGGGAGAATCACCATGATGGTCAGATATCAAATTCAAGTCTTGTGTTGTAATGTGATGCCAATATTAGTTTAGTAAAATGATCGCACAATAACACTACCTATATTTTAATTTGCTGTTAATATTTATTTACATGTAATTTTTGGTTGGTTACCTAAATTTAGACTTAAAGCTTTTGGACTTCAATACTGGTATTAAAACTGTTCTGAAGGAACAAGTAAATCCAACAACCTCCCCCCCCATGTTACTTCTCCCTCCTTGATGTGCCATGCTATTGTGCTACTCTACATACCACTTCCCTTTTGATAGCTGTGAAGAGACGCTGCCATTTTTGTATGATGAGATAAACCCACATGTCAATTTAAAAACAATAATGGTATTTTTATATAACCAAAGGTGTCCTCTTCCATATAATTTTAAAAGTTTACGTGTTATCTGTTCTTTCATTATTTACATGTGTTTTGCAGACATATATCCTGAGGCGAGCCGTGCATCACAGCTGAGCTAGTCTGATTTTTATCAAATACCCTTCCTACATCGAGCCATATACAGTGAAAGGCTCTTTAGGTGAGGTTTAGAGCATTCTAATGATGTATAGGTGTCTGATTTGTCATTTGTACATGTCATAGCTATGTGTAAACAGCAACAAATATAATGCCTATGCAGCATCTCATCTTTTCACAATTTATATTGTTATGCACAAAGCTTGAGTCGTATTCTAAAGAAAGTTTTAATACTGCGAATATGGATAATACTGTTAGCAAGTCTCATATACTCATGAGCCCAATGATGGTCTCCTGTGACTCAAAGGTGGCTGAGAAACACTGATTTAGGTGTTTGTGTGTGTCTTGTCTAGCTCTGTGCCCAGGGCTACCAACAAATGTATTTTTCCCCAACCCCATAGTTGAGCATTGGAAGAAGCTGGTATAAAAATATAAAATCCCAATCTAGTGTACAAAATGCAAGTTTCCTTTCTGTCTAGTGGTAAAAGGAATTGTCCCAAGGACTGGCATGAACAAGTAATTTGAAAGTAAAGGTTTGGATGGGTATGTAGTTACAGTGGGGGAAATAATTATTCGTATCCCCTGCTGAATTTGTAAGTTGGCTGACTTAAAGAAATGGAACAATTTTTTTTATGGTAGTTTCATTTTAACAGAGAGAAACAGAATATCAACCTGAAATCCAGAAAAAAAAACCATTACATTAATTCATTTGGATGTCATTGAGAGAAATAAGTATTTGATACCCAAGCAGAACAAGACTTAGTACTTGGTGGAGAAACCCTTGTTTGCAAGCAGAGAGCGGTAAGACATTTCTTGTACTTTGTCACCAGGTTTGCACATATCTCGAAAGGGATTTTGACCCACTCCTCTTTGAACAAATTCTCTAAATCCTTTAGGTTTCTTGGCTACCGCTTGGCAACTCGAAGCATCCGCTCCCTTCACAGGTCTTCTATCTGGAGACTGGCTGACCACTCCATGACCTTAATGTGCCTCTTTAGCCACTCCTTTGTTGCCTTGGTGGGATGTTTTGGGTCATTGTCAATGCTGGAAGACCCATCCACGACCCATCTTCAGTGTTCTGGCTGAGGAGGTTCTCGTCCAAGATTTTACAGTACATGGCCCCATCAGTTGGCCCCTTAATGCAGTGAAGCTGTCCTGTACCCTTAAGAGAAAAACAGTCCCAAAGTTTAATGTGCTTGACTGTGGGGATGGTGGTATTTAGGTCATACTCAGCATTTTTCTTCCTGCAAACATTTCTCGGTGGATCGAGTGGATGCCAAAGAGCTCGGATTTTTTGGTTTAATCTGACCACAGCACTATCTCCCAAGCCTTCTCTGAATCATTTAGGTCAGCGTTGATCAACCTTTTTTTCTCTTGTGGATCTCTTGAAATAATCATGTTCTATTGAACCTCTACATAATGTATCGTTATTAATAGTTTTTTTTATTTATACATGTAAAGATCATAAGGAAAAACTATAAAATATAATCAACAAGTGCTATACTTGCTCGTCTATTTGCGATTTTCAAAAGAATTAAGATAAATCAAAGTAAAACGTCATAAGCAAATGTAAGTGTCAAAGAAATGTTATTCTTGTAACATATATGATTAATAAAAATGTATTTTCTAGGGTAAAACTTGTGCCACATTTTCACGGTCAGAGGTTTCTATAAAAAATTAAAAAAACTAAAGCAGGCCATGTTTTTAAACTGTATTAGTTATTCAAACAAAATGTATTCAAACAGAAGTTCAATATACTCAAAACATTTGTTCGAACAATGAAATTTAAAAATGGTGTGTGTATGATGTGACTGCATCTGACTTGGTCAACATAACCTCAAAGTAACAAGTTAATAACTTTGCGATAATTGTTAAAAGTTTAATCATTTTCATACATCAACATAAAAATTACTACTGATTGCTATAGAATAGCTAGAACAATCTAGAAAAATTGCGAAGAACCATGGTCGGATAATACACTTTTGGGGTTATTTTCAGAGAGTAAAGAATTTATAATTTTAAGTTTCATATGTGCTCTAGCTGCATGAAAATCGTGTTCGAACGCCTGCTCAAGCACTTTTAAAACGCATACTTATTGCCTCAAACAGTATTTAAAAACGCCAGTTTTTAAGTTCAGATACTCAAACTGTTGTTCGAGTAACTTTAAAAACACAGCCTAAATAAAAGCAAAAAAAAAAAAAGAAATACATTGTAAAACAGGGAGGGAGGGAAAACATACAAACTTTTCATATTAAGGAGTGAATACATACCTGCACTCTAGAGAACAAATTGGATTGACAAGAGAGTGACTGAACTTCTCATGTTTCTTGCTTGCACTAACCAGCACCAGTTAACTCATAAGCATCACTAGCACTAGGCTGTATGACAGGTGTGACGCACGGACAGCATTGTTGCACATCTTGATGGCTGTTAATATAACTTAATGCAAGCTTGAATTTATTCCTTTTAGAGAAGCTTTTATTATTCCACTGTTCAGCTTTATTTATTTGCCACTGCTATTCGTTAACATTTCTTATGGAACCCTTAGCAATGTCTCATGGAACCCCGGTTGAAAAAAAGCTGATTTAGATGTTTACTGGCAAACTGGTGACTCTGCTCCTGACTGCCTTCAGATCTTTAACAAGCTCCTTCCATGTAGTTTTGGGCTGATTTTTCATCCTCACACTATGAGGCAAGATCTTGTATGGAGACAGAGGGATGATGGCCATTTTATATTCCATTTCTGAATAATCGCACCAACAGTTGTCACCCTCTCAACAAGCGTCTTGGTGTTCTTGGCACACAGCCAATCTGTTGGAGCCAGAATTATGGCTGTATTGTAGGGGGATCAAATACTTAATTCGCTCAAGGACTTGCGAATCAATTTAGAACTTTTATACAGTGTTTTTCCTGGATTTTTGGTTGATCTGTCTCTCCATTAAAATGAAACTACCATAAAAATTAGAGACTGTTCATTTCTTTGTAAGTGAGCAAACTTACAAATTTAGCAGGGGATCAAATTATAACTACATATACAATGGGGGAAATAAATTGTTTACTTGTTTCAGAGTAATAACGTTGAGTGTATGTGTGTATTTAAAAACATGAAGGAAAAAAGTTAAATGCTGTGCTTGTTTTGAGAGGTTTTGTAGGTGCAAGAGACTAGAGTGTTTCCAAAAAGGGACAATGTTTCCAAATGGAGCGACACATTACTCCGAACACAATTTGCAGTGCTACGGGATGCATTTAAAGTTGGCACAATGGTAGCTGACAAATTGGGGCACAAAAGAAATTTGATTCCAGGATTGGGCATCATGAAATGTCTTATGTAACATAAGCACAGTATTGCCAAAAACACTTGGTAACTCGGGTTAATAAGGTTACATATAAAGTAGACAAAATTGTCTTAAGTTAACAAGCCTTTTAGGTCAGATCCTTTTTTGAGTTTTTTTTTTTATTTTTTATGTAAGCTGTTGTGCTAAACACTTGCACTTACTGTCCACACTCTGAAAAGAATTAGAGGAAAGGTTAGGAGCATGCACTGATAGTGTGTTGCCGCACCCCAACACACGATGAACCATTATTATAAATTAACCAGTAAACCCCTGATTCTCTAAAGAATCGCAAATCCAAGAATGGCAATCACTTTGTTTCCTCCGATCTTTGGAGGGATGAAAAATAATGGAAGTTGGGAGCGCCCTGGGAAAGTTTTCATTTAATTAAATAAATAAATTTGTATTAAAATTAACCAATTTATTAAAACTAAAATTGAAGTGTAATTGTTACATCATTTAAGTCCAAAATGTCTTTGAGCTGCTACACTTAAGTTAAAAAAAAAAAATATCTGAGTGCATAGGTTTAAATGAATTGGAAACAAAAAATTCATAAAATGCTAAATACAAAATAGTTAATCAAAAATTTCCTTATAAACAACATTTTTGGTAAAGATCGTTTCCTGTCCTTGAATTAGCTCTCCCTGGTATGGAGTAGTTTAAACCTTCACTTTAATGTCACACGAACGCAGGACTCTTGAAAAGGCAACATAAAGCTGTCTATGTTCAAATACAGGCTCCGATAGGTAAAACCCTACTTTGTCCATGGTTCATCGTTGGGATTTGTTGATCGTCATGGCAAATGCAGCCTTAATGAGAAATTGGCATTGTTAAAGTTTAAATGGTAATTCCAGGTCAGAACTTGTAAGGTCAATTGTGGGAATCAAAACAGTATTGCCAGTATGGGATCCTGTAAGCACTTGTGCCTCAATAACATTTTCTCTCATGCTGTTCACGACCAACTGTGTACCATTGCATAAACCTTGTTTATTAAGGTTTCTTAATAGCATGATTATTGTCCCTACTTTTAAGGTTAAGATTGTGTTGTGGTAATCCAGCCGGGTTAATAGTACTTAAACATTCTAATGTGAAATTAAGGTGCTCAGTTTCGTCTTCTGGGAAGCCGCTGGGTTTGACTCTGGGGTGCTGAGGCGCTGTGCACGTGCGCTTTTGGTGCTTCTGGCATCTCTGCACATATACAACCTTCGTTTAGTAATCTAGATGCCCAAGTGTAGCCGTGCAATGGGTGATACCTTAGCGCCACACTAGTTCAGATGGAATGGAACCGTGTGAGGGAGGGTGTGTTTATATTATATCTATCTATATATATATATATCTATATATATATATATCTATATATCTATATATCTATATATATATATCTATATATATATCATTCACAAGACAGTTAAAGGACAAAAGAAACTTTATGATGTCATTAAAAGCAGCTCCTCTTAATTTTAAAGATGTGTGCCACTTGAGGTTCATTTGGGCAACCTGCATCTGCTATTCTTTGTGTGAATGACAACTCCTCAAATTTCCTTTTTTAGTTTTACTCCACTAACTGTAATATAAAATTTAAGTATTTTTGTCCCTCTAACATTTTCCAAGCTGCTGTCTATTGGAAGTTTCACCTGCACTTTGTAAGGTACTGTAGTATTCCCAGTAAAGTTGCGGTACAGCTAAATTTCCATAAAGCTAGTAAAAGCAGATGCTTAAAAAAAATTTTGAAGTTAACCAATTTACTGATCACTGATTAAGTAGTTGTACTTTTGTAAAACATTGTCCTTTTACTGCCAGATTTGTCATCTCTACATTCACATCAATAGCACCTTGAGTTTTTACCAAGTTATTGCAATATTATATCAAAAACAATTTGAAAATATTGCCCAAGATGTCTCAAGAAATTTAGGGGGATAAATTCAGTAGTCTTTGTTCATGAGGAGAACATAATTTAAATGTTTAATTTAAATCTACAGTATAATTTTGTTGTTTGTATGAAAATGTAGGTTTTTTATTTTATTGATTATATTGTAATCATTCCATACAAATAGATCAATTTTTACATATAATAGGATTGAAAACAAATCGACCCCCACTCCTGAGAAGAGAACGTGACCAACAGAGTAATACTTAAAGCTAGTAAAAATAAGTAAATTTGAGTTTAATAAGTGGATAAATATAAATGGAGAAGAAAAAGAAATGGGAAGAGAATCTGCTTCCTCAGAGCTTTAAGAGCTTAATCTAAAATGTTATTGATTAGATCCTTAGAATGTAGATTTTGATCCCTGTAGATAAGTTGTCCCTCCTTTATGCCCCACCAAAGCACAGGTTGGACTTTACAAACTATTTCATTATTTAATGTATAGTGGTAGTTGGAAAAGGTAAACTTCAGTACTTTTAATGTCTGTTTTGACTAACCCGTTTTATTTATACTTGTTTGTTTTAACAATTTAAGGTTTAAATGTAGCTTTTGGGTGCATGTTTTTTGTGTTTGCACTTCTCTCCTTATTTTTTGAGTGTTGGAGAATATTAAACAGTGATATTACAACATAAAATTAATATTTGTTTGCAGAATTCGTGAAAACTTTTAAATGGTGGATACAAGTTATCAGTTGTTGTTTTTAACCAGGTTTACATTTTGTAACACTTAATGGATAATGAACACTAAAACACTGAGAGGATGACACTCAATTTACATTCTCACTATTTTGTACATCTCTAGTCTTGGCATTGTTTTGAAATGTTTTTTCCCCGCTTGTGTTCCAATTCCATTTTTAATATCCTAATACCTAGTGTTGGTCATATGTGTGAAAGTTCATGTTTCATAACAAACACTGACAAACCAGTGAAATACCATATACTGTTACTTACTCTTCAGTGATAATTTAAATGATTGTTATAAATGGCTCAGTGCTCTGCTTATTTAGAAATTATTGTTGTGTGCTGTTTACTTAGAATTGCTTCTCAGTATAATATAGTTCTCGGTGCAAGACAAGTATGGAATTCATGTAAAAAAAAAAAAAATCAAATAGCAGTCCCACTTTTTTTTTTTTTTTTAAGTAGTGTCTAAATATTGCTTGGAAAATGTAATCTTGAGCTGCCTCATTTATTGTGATATCCAGATTTTTTTGTGATGCACAGTATTGGTAAAAAAATATTGCTTCCAAAACTTTTTAACAGGTTTCAGTTTCTTGTTTTAGTTGGTGTTGCAGTCATATCCTCCTAATCAATAAAAAGTGAATTCCATTTGTGTCATTCTTTGATCACAATTGTTTAGCCTGTAACATTCACAAAAACCCATTGCTAGCACCTGTAGTATACAGTTAAAATCGTCATTCATCATGTTACATTTTGTTTTTTGTATTGATTGTCACTGTAAAAGGCTCTCCCCTGTTACTGCACTAGATAACTGGTTGCTGTCTCACCCACAGCCCTGTTCTGTTTGTCATATAGAATATTATTCTTGTCATGGAATATTATCAAATGTTGGTTCTTTTGTCTTTTGCCCAAAGTTTTCTGCCTCTCCCCAAGCACGTGTTTAATTTTGATGTTAATGTGCATAATCTGGTATTTTAAGACCGGAAAGTTATTGAACTGGAGTATTTTGAATTCTGCAAACAATTTGCTAGAAATATTACACAAAAGAAGAGACCTCGTCAAACTAAGTGTTGGTGTATTGGCTTTCATAGTTTGGTTCAGTGTCACGGGATGTAGCCTATCCTGACTGCAGTAGGCTCAATTAATTTAATAGCCTTGGCTATCTAGGTATAATGAGAGAAACTGCATTTCCTGAGAAAACAA
Source organism: Polypterus senegalus (assembly GCF_016835505.1). Classification (NCBI taxonomy): domain Eukaryota; kingdom Metazoa; phylum Chordata; class Cladistia; order Polypteriformes; family Polypteridae; genus Polypterus; species Polypterus senegalus. The sequence goes on from NC_053167.1 coordinate 9,563,017, forward strand.
AGCCAGAGTCTAAAAACTGAGGCCAACCTTGCTATTGGATATATAGAAGGAGAATTTTTTTAAATTATGTTCGGAACAAAATGATCATCCTAGTATAGCATCCTTAATAATGGTGTCTAAAGTTGTAACAAGAAGCAGCCTATTGCATCTGTTACATATCATTTAGATTAGATTAAATATTAATCCATGGTGAAATTTTAAATTTACCAGTAAAAAATATACATTTTATTTTTCTATGTCCTAGGGGGCTTCGCTTGCCAACCCCCTATCTTGCGCTACACGCCAGCCACTTTGTGTCTCTGCAACTCACGTATGTGGATTTTACTTTCACCAATCAACAAATCTTTTAATTCTCAAGGATACGCCTCTTCATTGGGATGAAACCGTACTTTTCCCTGATGGCAACATGAATTAGACAATGTACAAGTCTCAGACTTACCGGTAGTTTTAAGTCTGAACAATATATTCAATCTCTTTTCGCTGTTCCATTATTTCACCGAGTAATTTCCATTAGTAAAGATCGCATTAGCGCAAACGATCATTTTTTTGAGGCTTTCAAATTTTAGTACTTTCATTATCTCTAACCTGCTCTGCATGTGTATTGTGCCAGCGTTTTTGAATTCTTTACGACATTCTGCTTTGTCATCTACTCTTTGTCTTTTATTTCCGGCCCCAGGCGTGGTTAAATCTCCTGGCACAAAGTCGCGGGACGTGAAAGTATCTCTCTGAAAAAGTCATGTCTCGTCCCAGGATTTTTTTTATTATAGGGAGAAATGTTGCTTTTCTCAGTACAGTAGTTAAATTGGCTAAATGTACTTTGTGTCCTATTACCTGCTTGAGTGACAAGAATTAAAGTTTAATTTGCTCTGTATAGGAACTTCACAGTGAAGATGGTTAAATGAGACATTACTACCTTCATTTCCCTGGCCATAACGGCCTTCCTGCCAGTAAGCTATAAATCTGTAGCAACAATTTAGCAAGGAACCGCTACTAATAAAGTTAGAAGCATCTGTTGTGGTGTACTCCTCTATTGATGTGTGCATAGTAGATTTTAACTTATGAATAAAGCCACTGGCATTTGTTGTACCTGTTGAAATTACCATTTAACATATGATTTCATGTGATCCCAGCAAACATTTTGTTTTGGGAGTTGACAGCTTGTCTCCTGGAATATTTTTAACAGTTTGGAGTTTTGCTATGTAAACCTTTTTTTTTTTTTTTTTTTATCCTGAAAGTGATGACTGTCTAACCCCTTTTTTTAAATATGGTAGTTTGGCAGGTTATTAACCTCAAAAAGTACTCAAGTTAACAATTCTGCATTGCTCAACTTGGTGTTCTTTCCACTGTCTTCATGCCTGCTTTACACAATATTGAAAATAGATAAATTTGCAAAAGTTTCATTTTAAATTTATATTGGAATTTTGGCAAAAGTGTTTTTGTGTGTGTGTGTGTATATATATATATATATATATATATATATATATATATATATATATATATATATATATATATATATATATATATATATATATATTATTAACATCGCTTCCTCTCCATGTGCACCTGTAATTTTCAGTACACAGGAACTCATAAGCAGTGTTAGAACTACAGAATCGGGGATGTGTGTGTGTGTAGTGTGTTTTTTTTTTTTCCCTTTTATCTTGTCTGTGTGTCAATATGGGCACTTGTGTGTACGAAAGACCTGTTATTTTCCGTTAAATCCATCAAAAACCAAATGGCATTCATTATTTAAAAAAAAAAAACTTTCTCTCTCTTTCTCGAGGAAAAAGAGGAGCAGGAGCAAGAGCCGCAGCAAAAGTAGAGACAGGAGGAAGAGTAGAAGCCGAGAACGCAAGAGGAGCCGGGAACGGAAGCGGAGCCGTAGCCGTGAGAGGAAGCGGAGCCGGAGCAGAGAACGCCGTCGTAGCCGTTCTCGGAGCAGAGAGAGACTTGGTCGATACAGATCACGAAGGAGTCCATTGTGAGTTTTTGGAGTAAATGCTTGGCATGGGTTCAGATGATGGCTAAGGTGTAGCGGTCATGAAAACACTAGGATTCACGTGTTTGGGTTTTTTTTTTTTGTTTTTTTGTGGGGACCCCAGGAACACACCCACTCTTGACCTGACACTTGCATACAGACAGTTTATGCCACCATGAATGGATATTAAGCAATGGAGTAAATTAATGAAAAAACACACAATATATGCAAAAGCCATTCTCAGTTACTAGACAGTGATAAATTATAACACTGATAAACATTAATTGTCCAAAACAGTCCAGTGTAGTGTGGTTGAAACACCCTGTGAATAGCATTCTGAAAACAATGTAAAGTTTTATCCTACCAGGCTGTGGTGTGGAGTTTGAAGTGATTGGGAGCAGATGAAGACGTATTTATTCAGTACAAACTCGCACAGACAGGCAGGCAGGCATAGGACAGCTCATACATCCAGATAAAAAAAAAAATCCTGTGTGGTCAAGTCATAATTCATTTGTGTGTATGAGGTATATTAACATACAGACAGGTGATCATCCCTACTTGGCATCTTTTAGGTTTGTTTTTTAAGGTGGGAAATGTAGGTAATTAAGTAGCACTGCTACATATGGATCTAGATGAAAGTGGATATTTCTTTTTTTTTTCCATTTTCAAATATACAACATATTGTATACAATTGTTTGTTGTCAAAAGTTACAATTTGGATAGAGGATATTAAAGCCAAGAAAATAGAGCAAGTTTTGTTTTTTAAACAAGTGTAGTATTACAACACTAGGAAGTCATTTCTGACTGACTTACTCCTGATAGTATCCTCCAGGTTATGTTTTTAGTTTATTAATCACATTTTGCTGCTCTTTGTATGTGGTGGTTTGCATATTCTGTTTAATCTGACATTACTTTGTCAAACAAGTTTAATGGCTTACCAGGGAGTAATATGAAGATGGACAGATTTCAGAATGCATTTCTTTTAATAAGATCTTTTGGTAGTGCTAACTTTTAATTGGAAGTTCAAGTAAAATATTGCCTTCCATATAATGGACCAGTTAGTCTTCCTAGTAAAAAATGGATCAAGATTTGTGTTGAGTAACATTGAAAACTTTAAATCAAAGTGTGATCTGTGAATATTTTCATGCTTTAAAAATTCTTATGTTATGCATACTACTATATTTTTAACCACTTATGGTTAATACACAGTGCCTCTTGGAACCTGACCCCATGATTTTTAAAGGGATGATAGGTGTTTATAGTTCACAAAGCTGAGACAAACCTTTTTATTGCAGCTCCGGGCCAAAAATTAATGGTGGACCCAGAGGGAAGATTGGCCCACCTCCTGCCATCAAAATAAGGTGGTTTTTCAATTTTCTATGTAGTTTGTGTGGGCTGATAGTCAGTTTAGCAAATTATTTACAATTTACTTATTTCTGGTTATTTCAGCAGAAGGCGCTCCAGAAGCAGAAGTCCATTTAGAAAAGACAAAAGCCCAATAAGGTAAAGAAAGTTCAGTAGTTCTTATGTTTAAATATTTCAGTGTTCTGTTAATCAGTTGTACTCTGTAATTTACTTCCCTTCAGAGAGTCGATTGACAATTTGACGCCTGAAGAAAGAGATGCTCGTACTGTGTTTTGTATGCAGCTAGCAGCAAGAATTAGGCCAAGGGATCTTGAAGAGTTCTTTTCTGCAGTTGGAAAGGTATTAATTTCCGTTTTTAATTTTGATGGTTCATAAAGCTCCATTAGAAAGGAATAATTCATATTGGTGTTATGGAAATAGTCTCCTCTTATTGCAAGATGGTTTTTTTCTTGCAAAGGTTTGGAAAACATTCTGTTTCAGAGGTAGTCCCCAGCCGTCTGGGCTAAGAATATTAGTTGAAACTAATGTATTCTCTGCACTGATTCATGAGATGAAATCATATAGTGTTGACTTGAAGTATTATATGTAAACCGCTTAAAAAGCAGTGTCAATGTTTCCTTTCTACTGGGGCATTCCGTTAAAAAGGGGATTCACTTTGCTTTAGGTCAAAGGTTTAAGTTACCAGTGAGGAGTAACTGATTTATGTTTTTGTTCCAGCAGCTGTTAAACAGTTTAATAACCACTGCATATGTACATTGTGGTCCTTATCTGTATTGACCGACCCTGGTCATTGGTTAAGTATTTTTGGATTAGCTTCTATATATATTTAGGGCTACATTGCAGGGTGAACACAAACACGCACACACTGGGGCCAGACACTGAATCACCTAACCAATGTGATATACTTGTTTAAGGCTTTGGAATTCAAACGCTGAGGGTGTGGGTTCAATTCACATGAGACAGTGTGTGACCATGAGCAACTCTCTTCACCTCCTTGTGCTCCAACTGGAAAACCAAAAGAAATGTAACCATTTCTGTTTCTTAAATTGTTGTAAATGAATACAAATGTAAATAGTGTCTACTAAGTAACAAACAGTCTTTGGACTGTGAGAGGAAATGGTTGTAAACCCATACAGAAATGGGAAGATATGTAAACTGTACAAAAGGAATACTTGAAATACGAATCTCAATCCTTGCTGCATTTCAGCACCACTGCCTCTGTACCATATAAAATGAGTATGGCGAGAGTCTATAATGTCAAAGCCTAAAGTAGTATCTCTAGTAATTGATATCCATCAGATAATAGTATACATGTCTCACCTATCATCTGTCTAATTTGAGACAGAGGGGAAAAGAGTAAATTTAAAAAAAAAAAAAAAATTCTGCCGCCTAATTTTCATAAGAGCTGATAGTGCTGATTTGCACTCTCGGGATAGAGAACAGCATTTGAAAGATGCCCCTAGCATTAGAAGAGATGTCAAAAGGTTCCCATTTGAGCAGAGTCCTCATCTTCGTATACTTTGCTGTCACTGTATAATGCAGTACCTGGCCATTTCTGAACTGTCATTAACATGACAAATCACTCTGTGTTCTGGCAACCCCTATTCTGTCTGACTTGTTTCCACAAACACCATGTCAACATCTGCTGTTCTTTGGAGGCAAGTAAGATGGGGAAGACGCTGTGCATGCAACTTGCGGTGAGCGAGTCATATTGGTGGTAAAGGTAACGATGATAAATGGAACACAAATTACCAGTGTAGAGGCCTGAGTTCTGTAGCATATCGACAGGGGTTGCAAACCTTTGGGACAAATTGCATCTGGTACAAATCTATTTAAATGTGTGGCCAAATTACCCAACTTAATTTATGCATCTAGGTGTTTCATTTTTTTAAACAGTTAATGGCTGAAATCTAACATAATCGCTAGTGTTAATGAGCAGTAGGCCTTGGTTAAAAATTATTCTTCTGATTAATCATTTTTCATTTCAAAGATTCAGTATCAATTCTTAGGCGAGGTTTATACACACAACGTATGCTCCAGCAGACCCTACTGCTACGCAACTGTTTTACTGTTTATGCTTGAACACGTACTTTGCGTAAATCTGGAAGATTCCACCATGTTGCAGTGTGAGATATCATCACAGTGAGAAAACATTCGGCTTCACTGTGTTGTTAATTGCCTGAACTATTCATTAAATTCTGAGGACACTGTGCCACAATATTTTTGAAAAGGATGTTTAATGATTACAGGCATCAATCCAGGGGATGCACCCATTCCAGCAAGCATTGGGTGCGAGAAAGAAACAAAATGCCTGAAAGGGGTATTGGCTCATCTAAAGGTGAACACAAGCATACACATACTCTAGCGTCACCAAATCCCCAAAACTTTCTTTGGAAGGAAATCGGAGCACACTGTGGAAACCCATCAGGAAAACATAAAAAATGTTACCACTGTGCCGCCACAACATGAGTAATTATTGTCAGTATTCGTTATTTAAATGAAGCTGACTTATCTGTAAAACATACATATTTTAAGGCATTTCGTCATGAAAAGAAGTATAAATCTAAGGATTCTAAATGTGCAGAGAGCTGGAATATCATAAATGTAATGTGTTTTGCGTGTGGCGATTTGCTGCTGTCAGTTCCAGAGGAAGCCCAAGGAGCAAGTAACGATTAACAATTGTCAGTCTTAAGATGGCGTTTACAACGGTCTACTGTAATGATAAAGTAAACTATGAAGTTAAAGTAGACATTTCGAGATTAAAGCTGGATTTTCCTCTTTAATCACAAAATGGACCTTTTCACCATCCCCTTAATTTTTTTTCTCTTTGGCTCAAATATGCTGCCATACATTCTGATGATGTGAAGGTGCAAAAAAAAAAAGATGGAACAGAAAATGGTATGTTAAACCTTTAAAATGGTATCATGTCATTACGTTGGGGAACGCTTGAATATAGAGGCACCACAAATGCATTTGGATGTTTGCATTTTACTTCACCATATCGAACCATTCATCAAACATGGAAGCACGCACATCGGTCCACGAGAATCTGCACAACAGCTTTCTGTCACATGTAGATAGTAAACCGAATCCAACGTCACCCCCCCGACTAAGGGCTCATTGATACTTCACGCTCAAAATATCGAACGCACGTGCATCATGGCTGCCACATGTTCTCCACGTTCCACGCATCCTCTGAGCAGGTCCTCGGAAATTAACGTTACACATGTGCGAGTTGCAGTACCAACAACTGGTTATGTTTCAGTGTGATAAAGTTGGAACGTGACATCAGAGTCTGTTTGCTATCTACTTGTGACAGCCTCTATGCAGATCCTAGTAGGTTCAACATTTATTTATTTATATAGCACATTTTAATACAAAAAGTACCTCAAAGTGCTTTACATAATTAATGAAATAAAAGACAAAATAAGAAATTAAAATAAGACCACATTAGTTAACATAGAAAAGGAGTAAGGTCCGATGGCCAGGGTGGACAGAAGAAACAAACAAAAAAAAAAAAAAGCTCCAGACGGCTGGGAAAAAAAAAAAATCTGCAGGGGTTCCAGGCCACGGGACAGCCCAGTCCCCTCTGGGCATAAATCGATGTGGTGAAGCAAAATGCCAACATACACAAGGAAAAAAGTATTGAACATGCCAATTTAATTCTTGGTGGAGATGCCTTTGTATGTAGTGACCACTTCAAGACATTTCCTGTACGAAGAAACCAATTGCATACAGTAATCCATACCCTACCGCTTATGCAGTTATTTCATATCGACTGCCTTCCACATATGCTCATTTTAGTGTTAAAGGCTGGCCAGGTGTGGCATGTTGGAAACCTTTTTCACCGTAGCACTACTGTTAACTTAAAGAGAAGCAAGTTATTGGACTTGCCAACACACAAACTTGTGATTTTGAAACGGCCAGCCATCTCCGCAGCTCTGCATACTGTATATGCTCCCAGAGTGACTGACATGAGGCGTGCTTGTCTGCAAGACATCTGTTGAAATCTACTCTAGATGTTCAACTGTTGTAAGCAAAGGCTGCTGGAGCTCATGGTGGAGGTGGTGCAGCAGTCAGGAAGGTGTGCACATACACAAGCTTTCAGACTTGCCCGTGTAACTGTTTGTTTTTGCAGTTAGACGTGTGCGGCCCCTCCCATCCTGCAATGAGGGCTACTCCTAGAAAAGTGCTTTTTTTCCCCATAGAAAGCCTTAACAGGTGCATTAATGATATTTTGCAAATTGGACACGACAAACGAAGATAAAAATGTCTATATAGTGATTGACCACCAGGATAGAAATTCTCAAGATCGATCTTAAGAGTTTAAGAATCGAAATTGAATTGTTCAAATGAAAAATAATAATTAATAGGAAAGGTTTTTTTTTTTTTAAATAAAAAAACCCCTACCTAAAAGTTCAACTTCTGTCTAGGCCAGACTACATTCTCCAAGTGTTTTATAGGTGTGTTCAAATATTGTGTAGCACACTTGAAGCTAGCTTCAGCATGCCTTTTCTTCATTAATGGTGTGTTGTGGGTTGAGTGCAAACACAGGCAATGCAGGTGGAGTACATTGCTTATTTGTTTTTCCTAACAGTTGTACCTGTTGCCTCACAATCTTTCTGGAGCTCTTTCCAAGTGCTCTGTGGCTCTTGGTCTACACTTCCGACTCATCCTTAGGACTCCCTGGTCAAAAATCTTGTGAGGAGCTCCAATGCATGGTTAGTGGAGTAATGTTCCTTGCACTTGCGGATAATGGCCCCACTGGTGATTGCTGGAAGGTACAGAAGTTTGAAGTATGTCTATAACGTATAAATCGGGTTGCTAAAGTCTAGGGAGAGCTCTTTGCTTTATCCATCACAAGATTTTTCTTGTGGAACACCTTGGTAGCAAAACACCTTTTTGTAGCCAATTAATATGTACTAACCCAGCTGATATCAATTTGCACTGATGGGGGGAGGTCAAATTACTTTACACCTACTTACAGATTTCAGCTGGTTCCTTGCCTTTCCTTGAGTTTGGTGTACTGCTCCTTCTTAAGGTGTTTAAAATACTTTTTCCCTGTGTCATTTTACTATTACACATAAGAAATTCACAACATTAAATAAAATGTTATTTGTTGGTTTCTTGAGTTAATACCAGTGTCTGGTGAAAAAAATCACATGAATAGCATTGTTGGAAATATTTGCTGAAAAAAACACTTGACGGGTTTAATACTTTTTCCCCACTATATGTAAGCTGTGTAATTTGGATGTTAACAATCTGAGAAAACATTAATCCCGATGACACCCATTAATGTAATGCCAGTCAACATCCAAACAATTAGAGCCTAAACAGTCTACGCTGGAGATGGCGGTTATCTCCCAGCTTCCGTTTAATTCACCTTGTGTCCATAAAACAACTATCTATACCAGTTTATATCTAAAGATGAGAGATTCTACACAGTTGAAAACGGCATTCAACAAATGATACAGGTTTTTGAGCTGCAGTATGCTATACCAACTAGAAAGCAATCGAATAAAGTTATTGTACCTAGGCTTTATGAAGTTCTTAAGCAAAGTATTGCTTTGTCTCTCAGGCCAGTGAAGAGAGTAGCCCTAACTTGCAACAGCTGAACATCCAGGGCAGCAGATTTGTACATAACAATCGCACATTAAAAACTACTGGTCACCTGTGGCAGATGTGTCTCAAACAAACACGCTGCATGTCAGTCATAGTGGGAACAACTTTGTTGCCTATATGCAGAGCTGCTGAGATGACTTGCTGTTCCAAAAATCTTTCTAGTATTTCCAACATGCTCTTCCATTGTGTGACCGCGTCGGTCACAATTGTGCGTTTTGCCAAGTCCAATAAATGTTGCTTCTCTTTAAACCAACTTAAAGTAGCTCCATAATAGAAGTGTTATCAGTCATGATGTCTGACTCTTTTTTTTATTATTTTCCATTCATTCAGTGTCGCTGTCCAGCATCAGCTCTAGATCCTTGTTTAAAAAAACACTTCCTTTTTGTCTGAGGACTGATTAATTCAACTGCTACAAGTGATCAACTCAAGATCTATGTAACTTGTAAAATTATAGAAAGACTTGAGTCTTCCCGCTGTATCTTTTAATTTCAACTAATTGAAATGTCCAATAGAGGGATTCATTTGGCCAACTTTTTACTTGGTTTCAACATGGAGTTTCATAACATAGAAATAGGTAATTGAATAACATTTATAAAGCAATATTTGAGCATTATTCACAATCTAAAGTGGTGGTTTATGTTGAATTTTGAGTGAGTGCAGTGCTGTGAAAGGTGTTTGTTTTTTTTTGTTTTTTTTAAATTAAGAGCAATGATATTTTGTTCCATGTCTTCCAAGTACTAATGATAACTGTTCTGATCAAGTATTTCTTCTTAAATGTCCATCCATGCCATGAAGTCACGGCGTAGAGACCCTTCAAATGAAGTGTTACTGAAATTTGTCTCATTATGTTAATGTTCTCTGTGCATGGTTAAGTAATTCTGAAATAGCCAACACTTCAAGTATATTGGTGCATGCTAATTCAGCCAAGATAAAATCAATATCAAATCTGGGTATTGTGAATCTGAATTGAATCTGGATATCTGTTTACTGTGTTGTAACTTTTAATCTGTTACCACTTAAAGATGATTTAAAGAAAGTAGAAATGAATGTTTAATAATAACACTATACATGGATTAGAGGTCTTTGCATTACCTGTTGATGTAACGGGCATGGCTGTAACTGTTTTGTCTTATAACTTGCTTATTCAGTTGAAGGTCATTGTAAATTGTTCTATATTCCTGGTAATGAGTGGACACCATCCCTGAATTAGGAAAGTCTGATGCACACAAAATGAGTTGATCATATGACACTGTTTCAGAGGTGTCATAGTCTAAGCTCCATATCAGAAAACCCACAGTGACGCAAAGAGAATAAGGAAAATGTAAAACAGTAGTGTCTGTTACAGCTGTAGCAAATGAGAATTAAGCTGCAGTGCACAATAGTAGATACAAGGTAATGGGGAGCCTATTTAATATATAAAAAGCAGACATTTATGAAAATTAAAGAATCATTAATTTTGGCATTCCAGGTTTTTGACCCCTTTTTTTTTTTTTTTTGAGGACAAAGTGGTGGTCCTTTAATTTAATGGCCAAAATGTAATTAATGTAGTAAAACTAAATTCAGCATATTTTAAGAGAATAATTGGAGTGGCAACTTTATATGAACTCACAGGTATGAGTGATTTAAAAAAAAAAAAACCATTCAAAGCAAGCCGACAAATCTTCATAAGAAAAATTTGATTAGATTTAAAGATATGAGAACTTTACAGTTCAGAGAAATGATAAATCATTAAGACTTGGACATAGTAAGATTTAATTTGACTGGTCCATTATGTGATCATTATTTTAATCAACTGATGGATATGTCTTGTTCATCTGGCATCTTTTAGATTGTTTTATAAATGCTATTTTTTTCCCCCACTTGCTAAACAAATTTTGTGAATAAATTTGTCACTGGCCTCTAAAGTCACGCACATTTGTTACCGGGAAGATTTTTCTCAAAACTACACCACATCCTGCAGTCAGGATCCATTTGTTGTAAAAGAAATTGCAACCTTGTTTTAACTTAACTATTTTAGTGTGTCTTATTTTCAGAAGCATTTTTGCAAAGTCTTAATATTACTAATACTCATTACTGAAATAGTATTGGAAAGGGAATCTGCTGTCTTAATGCTTTCAGATTAATACTCTGCTTTTGTTTTAGATTTTTGATAAAATGAAATTTACAAAAAATGCAAACAGTATTGCTACCAATAAAATAGTTTAGAAAGATGTTTATACAAATTAAATTTACAGTTAACTAGTTGTAATTTAAGTATCTGACATGCTTCATTATGAAACAATTTGTTCAACAGTATGAAAAATGGGTGCCTGGAGACTTGATAAGCCAGTAAGTCAAGAAAGCTAGACTGTAGTGACAGGTACTCTTTGAATGTATTTGTGGAGATGCTAGATTTAATTGACATTTTCAATACAGCTCCCTTTTTTGCCTTGGGCAAATGTATTCAATACTTGGTAGACTCTGTGTAGTTCTGTACAGTTTTAAATTTTGCAAGTGTTGATAATGTTGCTGAATGATTAAAGGGTATTGAGTGATTTTTTTCGTGTTATACTTTTTGGGGTAAGTTATTAAAGCTACATATATTTGGTTACATGCTTCTCAGACTATTTTTTTTATGTGGTGTTTGTTTTTTGTTTTTAGGTGCGTGATGTTAGAATGATTTCAGACCGGAACTCGAGAAGATCAAAGGGCATTGCATACATTGAGTTTGTGGAAGCAAGCTCTGTACCCTTGGCAATTGGTCTTACTGGTCAGAGGTTGCTAGGAGTACCAATTATTGTGCAGGCATCACAGGTTAGTTGGGTGTGTTTTTTTCTCCGCCTTTCTTTCAGGGTTGTTTTAAACATTGAAGACCCTATTTATTACATTAAATTTTAAATCCAGTAGTAAAGTAATCATTTATGTTAATAAAATTTATTGGATCAAAATCCATGAAGTTAAAATCGTGAAAAGAACTAGAATCTGGTTAGTGTGAATTTCCTAGCTTTTGTGTAGAGCCTTGTTCTTTGTTTTTAATACAGCCTTAATTTTCTGGATATGTTTTGGAAATCTGCATTTTCTAAAAGTTTCCGTATTTGATTCTGTAAAATCTATTTTTGTACAATTGCTTCCCATTCTATGGCTTTAGTAAAATTTACTTGTGAAACCTGTACTTAACTAAGCTTGGACCTTAGATTCCCAAAAGACTTCTGTATAGCCAGGAAGTGCTTGTAACTACTTTTAGCAAAATTTAGTCATGCTCTCTTATAGTTAAGTAGAACTAATAGCATTTTGCTGTACTGTAGAACCCAAAACATGATGCCAAGTTAGGGGTACAGCTTTTCCAAATCCCAGTCTTAAAGTACTTTTTTAGTATGTTAAAGAATTGATAAAACAATTAAGAGTTGATGTGAGAATGTTAAGTAATTGACTTAACATGACGTTGTTAAATGTTAAACTGGAATGCTTAAAGGTTCCTTTTTACTTAAAATGTTTCCAGACAGAAGTTAAACATGAAATGTACTGTAGAACATTATACAACTGGTATTTCAAATAAGTAAAATAGGTATATATAGTAAACTGAAACCTTACTTCTGACTAATCAAAAGGAAAACGTGCACAAAAAAATATACATCTAAATGTATCTGGTAAATTCCAAATAAATAAAACTGGTAATAGAAAATAAAGTCTCAACTCTGACCAGTCAAAAGAAGTTTTACAGGTGAACACACTAAATTTGTTGGTCAGTTTCGAATAACTAAAATCTTAAAATGCTTTTGTGATTTACAAAACAAAATAAATTGTTTTGCTCAGTTCCAAATAAAGTAGGTATTAATACAAAATAATCTCAAAAACTACCTCTATGCTGTATCCTTTTCCTTTTTATAGATTCAAAACTTTTTTAGATGGTTTGGAAAAAAAACCCAATAATAGAAATCATTCTGTATTTATCGTTGGTACAAATTCAAGCAGCTTTCAAATGTAAGCAAAGGAGAAGATAAAATTTGACATTTCACTCAGTTATGGTCAGGTTATGTTCCAAAGTAGAAGTCTGTACTGTGGGACTTGCAGGACCCCAAAGCAGTTGCTTGTGATATTGGACTGATTTTCAGTATTACGGGCACGAGTGGATGATCAACACCTATGTGCAGGCCGGAACTAGACTCTGGGAAGTTAAATGTAAAACAGATAATGTGTTTTTTCTCTCTCTCATATATATCATATGTATATCTCTTGAGTCTGTGGTATGGTTTGCATATTTGGGATCAAGGTAGTGCACAAACTGGCAGACACTTCACGAACTGTCCTTTTCTATGCCAAAAGCAAAAAATCATCGACAGATGAGAAACGCAGTTTACAGAATTCCATGCAGTGCTTGCCCAGTGGTATGCATGGGACACAAATTTAAAACACGTGCAACACACACACACAGCAACATCACAATGCTGTCGGAAGGAAAGACCTATTACCTCTGATTTACACATACAAAGCTTCCTCCAGACACACATTTAACTGGGACACTGACACTGGCTGAATCTTGGTTCTCTAATGAAAACTCCATTAACAGACCTTTGGACTTGAACCCTGCATATGCAGACTTAGAACATCCAAATAGACTTTATGACCAATACTTTTTAATCCCCACCATATTAATTCCACCCCTTACGACCCACCCAACCCTTCACTTGCTATACTTTGCCTTTGATTACTCTGTCTAATTTTCCTCTGTAGATGTCAAAAGGTTAGTGTTTATTTTTTAATAATTCCTATTTTAAGATGCGTTACTCATTTTCTCCTTTTGTGGATCTCTAGCTACATATATGTGTGCGTGTGTGTGTGTGTTCAGTGGGAGAAATTATTTGAACCCCTGCTGAATCTAAGTTTGCTCACTTACAAAGAAATGAACAGTCTCTAATTGTTATGGTAGTTTCATTTTAATGGAGAGAGACAATATCAACCAGAAATCCAGAAAAACACATTATGTAAAAATTTAAGTTGATTTGCATGTCATTAAGAGAAACAAGTATTTGATACCTAAGCAAAACATGACTTAGTACTTGGTGGAGAACAACATTTCAGCAAGCACAGCTGTAAGAGGTTTCATGTAGTTGGTCACCAGGTTTGCCCACTTCTCTTTACAGAAACTCTCTAAATACTTTAGGTTTCTTGGCTACCGCTTGGCATCTCATAGCTACAGCTCCCTCCAGATTTTCTGTAGGATCCAATCCTTGAACTTAGTGTGCCTCCTCTTTAGCCACTCCTTTGTCACCTTGGTGGTATGTTTTGGGTCATTAACATGCTGGAAGACCCATCTTAAGTGTTCTGGCTGAGGGAAGGAGGTTCTCGTCCAAGATTTTACAGTACATGGTCTCGTCCATTGGCCCCTTGATGCGGTGAAGTCGTCCTGTACATTTAGCTGAAAACCGTCCCAAAAGCATGTTTCCACCTCCATGCTTGACTGTGGGAATGGTGTTCTTTCAGTCATACTCGACATTTTTTCATCCAAACACAGCGGGTTGAGTTGATGCCAAAGAGCACGATTTTTGGTTTCATCGGACCACAGCAATTTCTCCCAAGTCTTCTCTGAATCATTTTAGATGTTCACTTGCAAACTTAAGAGACAGGCCTGTACATGTATGTGCCTGTACAGCATGGTGGTCTTGGTGACTGTGGTCCCAGCTGCCTTTAGAGTGTTAACAAGCTCCTCCCTTCTAGTTTTGGGCTGATCCTCGCCTTTCTCATGATCATCTTCGCCCCATGAGGCAAGATCTTGCATAGATCTCCAGACCGTGGGCAATTGATGGTCATTTTATATTTCTTACATTTCCAAATAATCGCACCAACAGTTGTCACCTTCTTACCAAGCTTCTTACGGATGGGACTTGTAGCCCATTCCAGCCTTGTGCAGGTCTACAATCTTGTCCCTGACATCCTTTCACAGCTCTTTGGTCTTGTCCATGGTGGTGGAGAGGTTAGAATGGAAGACATTGATTTTTTGGGCATGACACAGAGTTGATCAGGATCACATGGGCACACCGCCAATCTGGGGGAGCCAGAATTTAGGCTGGGGTTTAGGGGATCAAATACTTATTTTACTCAGTGACATGCAAATCAATTTATAACTTTTGTGTAATGTGTTTTCTGCATTTTTGGTTGATATTTTGTCTCCATTAATTTTTGTGGCAGTTTCATTTTAGAGACTATTCATGTAGTAAGTGATCAGCAGGGGTATGCGTGTGTATATATGTAGTCTGACATTTGGCAGTCATTTTTAATTATCTATGGCAGCCAAGTGCCATTTGCTTGGTGTGATAAATTTGCTGATATACAGTGGAAGCAAGTCATTTGCCTCAGGTTTAAAGTGCCACGTGTGTAGTAGCGAAGGGTCAAACTAAACTGACATTCTTGCCAAACCTGTCAAAGCAACAACTAATGCTAAAAATGAACCACAGGTTTTGTTTGCAAGAGTATAAGGCTTCACAACAGTGTCTGGTGAGGGCTATGTTCAACTTGAGCAGTACTTGGTTGACACAGCAGCCAAAATTAGAACTTCTGAAGTTTAAAGAGATGCTGCTTCATATGATGACACTATCACAGCACATGGTGGAAAAAGACAAACTTGGAAAGGATATTGTATATGACATGCTAGGGACTGGAACTTTGATAAAATCTCTTCATACCTGCTACCATCCATGAAATTAATGAAAGCTACAGTCTCGTGTCAAGTGTGTTTTTTGCGACCTTGTTTAAAGCAAGAATGATTAAAATGGGTGAAAACACTAATTTTTTTTTTTTTTTAAATACGTTTTTAGAGTTTACCGTTGCTGACCAAGGAGCAAACACAATCGCTGCTTTTTTCGGGTACACCAGATTAAACTGTAGTGCCCACATTCTTAACATGATTCGTGCTTTTATACCAGCAGTGAAAGCACCTAAAGTTGCACAGATTGTGGCAAGTTAGAAAAAAAAAAAAACAAAAACATACAAGACGGGAAGGTAAGCTTACAAGGTCACTCAAGTAGGTCTGTGGGGACTAGGTATAGTGCTGAATTCAGTGGTGCAGCGATTTGACAATTCGCCGCAACATGAAAAAGATACAACTGTGGTCTCTCTTCTGAAGCCATTCTAAGATTCAATGACTGATAATACTGAAAGAACTTGTCAACAAACTGTTCAGCACCAACTCTTCTCTCTCAGCCCAAGGCTTCTGTTTAAATTTCTTAAATATAAGAGGATTGCAAAGGCCCAGGAACAAATAGACATTTATAGACATTTGTGATAACTTGAGATTTAATGCAATTGTACTTCATCAAAGAATGCAGTTAAGTTCACTGGTCAGCTGTTATTGGTGCATGCACTGTTTCATCTCCGGGCTTGCGGGCAAATGCATGTTCACAGTACTTTGCTTGGTTACCGTGTGCTTGTATTGAGAAACGAAACAAAATACTGTGAGAAAATGGGGGTAAGCGTTTTCAGCTACCAGTAACAGGCCGACTAGAAAAGAGTGGTTTACGCTTAAACTTGTTTGTACGTGTATAGGACCTACCTTCTGTGTCCATTCCACATTGTTTTGGAATAAATAGCAATTATTAACATAAGTCCCATTGGAAGATCTGTAATAAATACTAATGAAGCAGAATTGTGAAAAGGACAACTGGGCTAAAGAGGAGAAAGCTTTAGGCTTCTCTTATAACAAGATCATGTGAAACAGGCTTGTCATCCATCCATACGTGAGCAGTTTTTTTCTGTGGGCAGGAGCGGGATGTATGAGACCAAGTGTAGGCAAGAGCAGACAGGCACAGGGTGGTGTACTATTGGAGTGGACAGTCATGGATTTTAAACCAAAAAAAAACTGCTCAGAGCTCTTGCTGTGCGCCAAAAATATAGGCACAAGAAATCTCCACTAGTGCAGCATTTAACAGTCTGGGACTATAGAGGCTTGCATTGTGCATGCTCTATTGATCGGCACTGTTTCAGTTCGTTTGTCAAAACATGGATGGAATGAGTTCTGTCAGTTATTGAGGAAACATTATTTTGCAATATTTATCATTTTATCTCCTAGGCTGGGGGTATGGGGGAATTCAGGATTTACTGGTAATGGTCCGCCAACCCTGTTTTAGGCTGTGTTGCTGACAGCCACACCTGTAATAAGCAGGCTAGAATATTAATCATCCCAGAATTTAACATTTTCAGATTCTTTTAAGGGTACTCTGGGCCTTCGTATCCCAAAAGTATGCATTTTAGTGACTCTAAAATTGCAATGTCTGTGTGCCCTGCCAAGGACTTGTGCTGTTTGGCTTTAATTTCTGCCTGGCATCCAAAAGTACCAGAATAGGCCCTGGTCCTTAAACCCTGAAATAATCACTGCAGGTATACAGTGGAGGAAATAATTATTTGACCCCTCACTGATTTTGTAAGTTTGTCCAATGACAAAGAAATGAAAAGTCTCAGAACAGTATCATTTCAATGGTAGGTTTATTTCAACAGTGGCAGATTGCACATCAAAAGGAAAATCGAAAAAATAACTTTAAATAAAAGATAGAAATTGATTTGCATTTCATTGAGGGAAATAAGTTTTTGAACCCTCTAACAAAAAAAGACTTAATACTTAGTGGAAAAACCCTTGTTTGCAAGCACAGATGTCAAACGTTTCTTGTAATTGATGACCAAGTTTGCGCACATTTTAGGAGGAATGTTGGTCCACTCCTCTTTGCAGATCATCTCTAAATCCCTAAGGTTTCGAGGCTGTCTCTGTGCTACTCTGTGCTTGAGCTCCCTCCATAGGTTTTCTATTGGATTAAGGTCCGGAGACTGACTAGGCCACTCCATGACCTTAATGTGCTTCTTCTTGAGCCACTCCTTTGTTGCCTTTGCTGTATGTTTTGGGTCATTGTCGTGCTGGAACACCCATCCACGACCCATTTTCAGTTTCCTGGCAGAGGGAAGGAGATTGTCGCTCAGGATTTCACGATACATGGCTCCGTCCATTTTCCGTTAATGCGATTAAGTTGTCCTGTGCCCTTAGCAGAAAAACACCCCCAAAGCAAAATGTTTCCACCGCCATGCTTGACGGTGGGGACGGTGTTTTGGGGGTCATAGGCAGCATTTTTCTTCCTCCAAACACAGCGAGTTGAGTTAATGCCAAAGAGCTCTATTTTGGTCTCATCAGACCACAGCACCTTCTCCCAGTCACACTCTGAATCATTCAGGTGTTCATTGGCAAACTTCAGACGGGCCTGCACATGTGCCTTCTTGAGCAGGGGGACCTTGCGAGCCCTGCAGGATTTTAATCCATTGCGTGTAATGTGTTTCCAATGGTTTTCTTGGTGACTGTGGTCCCTGCTAATTTGAGGTCATTAACTAACTCCTCCCGTGTAGTTCTAGGATTCTTTTTCACCTTTCTCAGAACCACTGACACCCCACGAGGTGAGATCTTGCGTGGAGCCCCAGAGCGAGGTCGATTGATGGTCATTTTGTGCTCCTTCCATTTTCGAACAATCGCACCAACAGTTGTCACCTTCTCTCCCAGCTTCTTGCTAATGGTTTTGTAGCCCATTCCAGCCTTGTGCAGGTCTACAATTTTGTCTCTGACATCCTTGGACAGCTCTTTGGTCTTTCCCATGTTGTAGAGTGTGGAGTCTGCTTGATTGATTGATTCTGTGGACTGGTGTCTTTTATACAGGTGACTAGTTAAGACAGGTGTCCTTAATGAGGGTGACTAATTGAGTAGAAGTGTCTAACCACTCTGTGGGAGCCAGAACTCTTAATGGTTGGTAGGGGTTCAAAAACTTATTTCCCTCAATGAAATGCAAATCAATTTCTATCTTTTATTTAAAGTTATTTTTTCGATTTTCCTTTTGATGTGCAATCTGCCACTGTTGAAATAAACCTACCATTGAAATGATACTGTTCTGAGACTTTTCATTTCTTTGTCATTGGACAAACTTACAAAATCAGTGAGGGGTCAAATAATTATTTCCTCCACTGTAGAATAGAAATGGTTTTCGAGAAAAGTTGCAAGTTTATATGGAGAAAATGGGGTTTTTAGAGAGATGATTAAAAGTTTGAATATACAGATTGTCAATGTATTTTGAAAAATCAGGTGGTAAATTTTACATTTTTCAGGCTGAGAAAAACCGAGCAGCTGCTATGGCTAATAACCTACAAAAAGGCAATGCCGGACCAATGAGGCTCTATGTCGGCTCTCTGCATTTTAATATCACAGAGGATATGCTTCGTGGAATATTTGAACCTTTTGGAAGGGTGAGAAATTTTTATAGACTTTTTATTCATGTACAGCCCCAATTCCAAAAAAAGTTGACACTGTTAATGTAAATAAAAAAGGAATGCAAAGATTTGCAAATCTCATAAGTCCATATTTTATTCACAGAACGATATTTTACTATTTCATAAACAATTAGCTCATTTTGAATTTGACAGCGACAGTGCCTGAAGTTGTGAATGGGGCAACAAAAGGCTGTAAAAGTAAGTGGTACTAAAGAAAGAGCTGGAGGAACATTTTACAACTGGTCAGTAGCATGATTGGGTGTAAAAAGAGCATCTTCAAGAGGCAGAGTCTCTCAGAAGTAAAGATGGGCAAAGGTTTCACCAGTCTGCAAAAAACTACAAATTGTGGAACACTTTCAGAATAGTCTTCGACGTAAATATGCAGAGATGTGGTTTCTTGTCATCTACAGTACTTAATATCAAAAAGATTCTGTAAATATGGAGAAATCTGTGTACAAGGGTCAAAGCCGAAAATCAGTGTTGGATGCCTTTGCTCTTTATGCCCTCAGGTGGCACTGCATTAAAAGCAGGCATGATTGACGTGTAAATCACTGAAAAGGTTCAGGAACACTTACGGAAATCATTGTCTGAACACAGTGCAGGTTTAAGTTTTATCATGCAAAGAAGACGACACACTTGGATGTCATCCAGAAATGCTGCCGCCTCCTCTGAGCCAAAGCTCATTTGAAATAGACTGAGGCAAAGTGGAAAACTGTTCTCTGGTCAGACGATCAAAATTTGAAATTCTTTTTGGGACACCTGGACGCCACATCCTCCGGACTAAAGAGGAGAGGGACCATCTGGCTTGTGATCAGCACTTAGTTCAGAATCCTACATCTCTCATGGTATGGGGATGCATTAGTGCCTATTGAATTGGCAGTGTACATATATGGAAAGGCACCATCAATGCTGAAAGGTGCATAAACAGGTTTTAGAGCAATATTTGCTCCCATCCAGACATACTTTATTTTTAGGGAGGGCCTTGCATATTTCAGCAAGACAATGCTAAACTGCATACTGCCTCTGTTACAACAGAATGGCTTCATAGTAAGAGTCCCGGTGCTGAACTGGCCTTCCTGCAGTCCTGATCTTTCACCAATTAAAAACATTTTTCGTGTCATGAAGTGAAAAATAAGACAAAGATGATCCAGGACTACTGTTCAGCTAGAATCCTATATCAGATAAGAATGAGAGATTCCACTCCCAGAAGTCCAGTATCTGGTCTCCTCAGTTCCCACATGTCTACAGACTGTTGCTAAAAGAGGGCATGCTACACGGTGGTAAATATTGCCCCAACTTTTCTGAGACTTGTTGCTACCATCAAATTCAAAATGAGCATTATTCTTAAAATTGTATCTATTCTCAGTTTAAACATTTGATGATGTAAAATATAGGTTTATGAGATTTGCAAATCATTTCATTATTATATTTTACATAGCGTCCCAACTTATATTGCTATAAGAATCTTTTTTAATATCATACCTTATTTGATTTCAGATTGAAAGTATTCAGCTTATGATGGACAGTGAAACGGGGAGGTCCAAAGGATATGGTTTTATTACAGTAAGTTTAATTTCTGTTAAATATTTTTATAAGTGTTGCATAATTTTACAATAGGGCTGTTTATATATTTCTAGTTCTCTGATGCTGAATGTGCTAAAAAGGCTTTGGAGCAGCTTAATGGATTTGAGTTGGCTGGCAGACCTATGAAAGTTGGACACGTAACAGAACGCACTGATGCCTCCACTGCCAGTTCATTTTTGGACAGTGATGAGCTAGAGAGGACTGGGATTGACCTTGGAACTACCGGTCGTCTCCAGTTAATGGCCAGACTGGCTGAAGGTAATACGCCACAAAAAATTATATTTTGAATAGTGATACTATGTAAAGGATTTTTTTTTTTTCTTCATTTAATCTATTAGTGTTTAGTATTTTGCTTTAAATCAGGGGTGTCGAACTCCAGTCCTGGAGCGCCGCAGTGGGTGCAGCTTTTCCTTCTAACCATCTACTTTAATTAGTGATCAGTTTTTGCTGCTAATTAACTACTTTTGCCTTTGTTTTAACTGACGTGACTCCGACCTCTTTGTTTCTTTTTCCTTAATTAGCAGCCAAACAATAATGAAACACACAACAAGCCGCCACATGACCAGATAACCAGTGCCCATCACACAATAGCTGAAAATAAAGAAAGGTGAAAGTCTCGGTAAAACAGAAAATCAACAGTTTTGGAAATGTCTGCTGTGGCAGAATGAAAGCAACAACAAGCCATGGAATTAAATGGCGGGCTTAATTAACAGCAAGAATCAGCATCTCATTAAGCAACTGGTTGGAGTTTGAATCCCCAGTTTAATTGGTAATCAGTGGGCTTGTTTTGCTGTCATTTAATGAAAACAAGAATCAATTCAGGGGACTGAATCCTTAAAAACAGGGCTAAAGAAAAGAAGTTAATTAGCTGTTTAAACTGCTCACTTATTACGAAAGGGTTAGAATAAAAACCTGCGGCCCTCCAGGCCTGGAGTTTGACATGGCTGCTTTAAATTATACTTGCCTGTTTAAGGGGATTCCAGTTATTTGAGGAAAATTTTATTTTTGCCGTCAGGTACTGGCTTACAGATTCCTCCAGCAGCCCAGCAAGCATTACAGATGAGTGGATCCATTCCATTTGGTGCTATGGCAGCTGTAACAGGTAAGGCCTTGATTGTTGCAATTTTGGATGAACAGGTTAATTCTGAAAATCTGTTAAATACTACTTTTTTGCCCAGACAAAAATACTATTATACATTGATTATTCTTGTTTGCCATCTTGTGAAGGTCACATTGGCACAAGGATGTGCAGAAACAGTGATATTTATATATAAAAAAAAGCATTTTTTTTCCAGTCTTCGTCCAAGGCAGTCCCCTGTGGGTGTAGGGTTTGGTTTCAACCACTTTAATTATCAGTGAGTTATTTACCTCTGTTGTTCGATTAGGTAACTTGTTTCTAATCCATCAGATATGAGTGAGAGAGTTGTGTTCATAAGAAATTGCAGTTTTTTTTCCTTCCCCCAACTCTTGTCTTATTTCTATTCCTTTTGTCTGTGGTTTAGCTATATAGCACCTGTAGCTGGTTTGCTTTCAGGTAAACCATGAGAGCATAAGAAAGTGCACCATTCTTCAAGAGGAAACTAAAAGCAAGCTAAAATAAATCTGTTTATGATTGATGTGTCAGTTTTAAAGGTTGTACCTTTTTCTTTGCTTGTTGTTACTTTCTGATGCATTTGATCAAGGTAGATTAAAATTGCGTCGCGATATGGGATGCAGAATTGGTAGGGGAAGAGTAAGCCAGAATTTCCGAAGTATGGCTTTCTTGTAATCCCGGGAGTGTGGCTGATTTATAAGGATACTTTTGAATAACGCCTTTTTTTTTTTTTTTTTTTTTTTTTTGTTTAAGTACAGTACACAAAGCTTTAAAACTGTGAGCAGAGTAATGCACTGTTTTTTTAAAATAAGGGCTGTGCATCTACAATAAAGTCTTTCACTTAATGTGCAGGAGTGGTTGAAAAAGTGTATTGTTGCATAGTGGTTTTTCATGATTTAATTAAAAAAAAAAAAAAAATTGTTTCCTGGAACTAGTATGTTAAACAGTCTACTTCCAGATACTAGAAAATTTTTTGGGGGGGCTGGGTGAGTAAAAAATAGTATAGACCTGAACAGTGTAGTCAGTTTTTTTTACTTACCAAATACGTTTCTCAAATTTGGGAAGCTTAATCTGTGAGATGGTATTTCTGTACAGACTAAAATTTCTCCTTGTCCAAAAAATGTAGTCACTGCCACATGCTTGTGAAGAAGTCTTTCAGGTATTTTAGTATATTTGTTCTTGTGTGCTACATGCACTGTTTAAAGGGCTGGGGAGTGACATGGGGAGATGATGGCATTAACATTCTGGTTGCAAGAAATGGAACATTTGACTAAATGGTATGTCATTTAGATTCTCGAGGGTAGATCAAGTGTCAGTTACTTGGTGCTGTTGACTCTTTCTCCTTCAAAACCATTTCTTGCAGGTGATTATACTGCAGCTATTTTGGGTACGAATTGGTAAAATTATGAGGTTATGTATGTGCCATTTGAAAATGCATTGGAAAGAATGCCTGCGGCAGATGTTAACAGGGTCCGGATGGTGGTTGTATGCACTGCCTATATAGCAAGGATATAGTCTCAAAATGCAAAGCTGCAAGCAAAAGATCCCTGTTCTGAAATTCATTCTAGTGGGTACAGAAGGCAATTTTGCATACCTGTTTCTCTGAGCTTAGTTGAACCTTACAGTGTGCTACCACTATTCCTAACCAATTATTGGACATTTTCTTGGATTTGAGAAACAAAGGGTTTATGTAGAGTAAGCTAAAATAGTAAAATGCTGTACCAGCAGTTAGACTGGAAATATTTAGGAGTCTACAGTTAAGTGTGTAGTTTTTCACTTAAATGTAAAAAAATAAAAATAAACTGGTAATCTGTCTCACTTTTAAATTTCTAGTTAAGCTTTTCCAAAGGGAATGACCTTCAGATATTCACACAAATGATTAAGGTCAACAGAAAATTGTTTAATAAACTATTATAATTCACTTGTAAAGTCTTAATGGAAACTGCAAAGATGCACTCTTGCACTAGCTTGGTTTTTGTTTTCTCCCTCCATTGCATTATTCTCCTGATTTGTGAGATGTTCGTTTCCTTGAACACACAACCTTGTATCGAAAAAGGATTTCGGGCAGTGCGTTTTAAGATACAGTAGATTCAGAAAGTGTTCCCACCTCTTTGTGCACACTTCATTGTGCTGTAGGTTTAATTTTAAATGGATACAATTAGTTTCCCCTCTACACTTAATAACCCTTAATGGCAAAATGAAAACCTTTTCAGAAAGGTTTGCAAATTAAACATCCAAAACTGAAAATTCTCATTCATATTAACTATTCAGACCTTCTGCTGTGACCCTCGAAATTGAGATACGGTGCATCTTGTTTTGCTTTAATTATCCTTGATTGGAGTCTTCCTGTGGGAAATTGAATTGATTGGACATAGTTTAGAAAGGTGCACACTAGTGTACATGAGTTTCACACTGCATGTCAAGACAATGTCCTCAATTGTAAAATGGAAGTAGTTTGTGATTACCAATACTACACCTAGATTTGGCTGTCTGGCCAAACTGAGTAATCAGGCAAGAAGGGCCTAGGTCAGGGAGGTGACCAGAAAACCAGTGGCTATACTGGCAGGGCATCAGAAGTCCTCTGCTGATCTTGTCAGAAGAGTTACCTTCTCAACATCACTCCATCAATCAGGTATTTAAGATAAATTGGCAAACTCCCGCTTAGTGTTGCTAAACTTAATTTAAAAGACAAATGGGGGAGAACTGGTGGGATTTTGTGGTCTGATGAGATAAAAATTGAACACTTTGAGCATCACTCCAAGTACTGTTAGGTGAAGACCAAGGTACTTCTGGTCTCCTGCTGTGAGGCATGGTAATGACAGTGTCATGCTGTGGGGGTGGTTCCCAGCAGCAGGGACAAGGAGACTTGTTATGATTGAAGGAACGATGAAAGCAGTCATACAGAGACCTGCTCCAGAGTCTAGACCCCCTCCTCCTGGGTTGATGGGTCACAACAGTGACCAAAAGCATATAGCCATAATGGCAATGGAAGGACTTTGGGACAAGTCTGACTGTCCTGGAGTGGCTCAGACTTAAATCCCATCAAGCATGTGCATAGACATCTGAAGAAGGCAGTTTCTAGACCAGTCCCCTCAGGCTCTGTCAGTCTGGATAGGAAGCATCAGAAAAAATGGGATAAACTACCTATATTGAGATGTGCAGAAGTTGAGATTTTTTGCTTTAATTTTCAGTCATCTCTAAAAGCATGTCACTTTGTAATTGTTGGCTGTTAAGTGTAGATTGAGAGACAGAAATTGCAAATTGATCCATTTAAAATCTAGAAAACATAACTTGTGCAGAAGAAAGTAAACAGGTCTGAATTCATTGCATGAGTTTTTTGCCATTTTAAATTCTTGACAAATATATCCTTATCATAACATCCTTTTATACCAGTAGTGGTGCAAGTACATAAAGGAATATCACACCCAAAAATTACAATGCATCTGTTGCTTTCCCTTTGTTTTGAGGTGATGGCAGAGAATTTTTTCTTTGTTTTCATGGAAAATGGAGACGTCTCGTACAATGTGCGCTAGCGAGAAAGGAGTGCTGAAGAACAGCAAACATTGATTAAAGTGGCCATGAAAAAAGTAAATTTCCTTATGTCGCATAGTTCACGTGTCAATTACCAAATGCTAAAGTGTTTTTACAATGAAAATTGGAGAAGTGCACAAAAATTAATAGTCAATAGACCAGATCATGGTTTTAAATTGTTAACCCTCATCCCCCCTTTTTTCTACGTCTTTCTACTGTAAATGCATGTTATGGACGTTTCAGCGTATGTCTTGGTAACCAATATAAAGAATTATGTAACATTAGTATAAACACTTTTTTTCATAAGTTTTAATAAAGTTTGCTGTTTAGCTTTCACCTCCTTTAATTTTAACCAGTTGTATGAGAAATGTTTCCTCCTTTTTCCATATGTTGACCATCATTATTAGCAACAGTGGGTAAGTTAACAGAGCATTTTTTTAAGGATAATGTCTGAGTTTATGCAAGGAGGATAGGTTAGAAATAAGAACTAATTTGCATGCATGAAAGCCTATTTTTAGTTTTTTAAACTATTAACAATCTGACAAATTTAAGCTTTTAAAGAGTGCAGTCAAAATTTAAACCATTAGATTTATAGTTTACCATTATTCTTGGTAAGCCAACATTTTTTTAATGAAATATTAACTAGTATTTTCCTGATAGTCTCGTCAGTGTAATGTCACTTTCTGTTTTGTACAGCATCCATAGCCAAAGACTTACCAATTTCACAAACGTGGACACCTCCAAACGTAATCATAGAAAATTGCCACCTTTAAAATTGAATTGGTGGAGTTGGGGCTAAGTGGATTATATAATGAGGGATTTGCTGTAGAAATTTTTGCTTAACTTCATTTTACTGTGCCACGATGTAATGCAAGGCTGCAAAAATGCTTTGCAGTTAAAAGGGTGTGGGTGTAGTGTGTTTTTAATGATCATCAGGCACAATAGTTTCATTAACATCCTATCCCCTCCACACCCAAGCCAGAATGATACCGTTTTGCTTTTTTGTTTCCAGCAGGTATATCAGTGATAGGACTGCATCTTCCTGTGCAAAAACCACTCTAGCCATGAAGTGCTGAATATTTGCAAGCAGTCCTCCACCAATTGGATACTTCTGGTCTTAGCTGCCGTCTAAGATGTAAACTCGTATTGATTATTTTATTCTATCAAATCACCTGTCAAACTGAAACTTCAGTGAAGGGAATTTTTCATCATTTAAAAGCTAATTTTGAACTGTAACGCAAAAAACATTTGCATCAGCATTAGTATTTCGACTCTTCTCTGAATAGGGTTCATTTAGTCTATGTTCTTGAATTTTAGGCTGAGTTGCTCCCTAATGCGGAAATAGTTTCTGATAACCATCGTTTTTTTTTTGTTTTTTTTTTTTTTAATATTAAGTCTTATACTAAATGGTTGCAGCAGTAAAAGTCCTTTTATGTCCTGGTGACGTTTTTCATTGTATATTTATGCATGTTATAATAGTTTATTTCCTTTTACTTCTAAATATTTGTGTGCTCTTGATGTTTTTTGAAGATGATTGTGATAAATTTAACATTATATAGTGATTTATATTGTATTTTACATAAATGCTCTTTCCTTTATTTAACTGTATGTTAGCACAGCAATTTATATGGATCAGTCATTAAGTTGGTGAAGTAACTGTTTGGGACCTCTTTATTCTGGTGCTGTATATTGATCATTTAACCAGTAGTTGAATTCAGTTTTTTGCCTGTGTGTTTTTGAGTGTTTTTTTTTTTTTTTAAGTCGGTTAATTGTTTGCATATTTTATAACTAAGTTTATATAAAGCTAAGCAAATAGTTTTTCTCCTACTGTTGAAATTTTCTTGTTTGCACCTTTTGAAACTGGAGCATTTTCCAGCCCACCTAAGTAGTAACAGTTGATTGTGGTGTAGCACCTTTAAACTAATTTTATAGAAGTTTGAAGTGACCACTTGCATTTTCATGTTAAGATAGTGAAATAGAAACTTTTAATGGAGTTTAAATAAAACAGATTACTCACATTTTTCCCCATAATGTAAATGAAAGTTGCTTCCATGTTAACAGGAGCACAAGTGAAGCAGTCCGCTTGTTAAAGGGAGTTTTATTTTATTTCAAATTTTATAAGTGTGTGTGTGTATATGCTGTGTAGTTCAATAACAGATTTGTCAACAAGTGATGTGCTTCATATTTTCCTGGTTTCTGATGATTTTTGTATTTTGTAAGGGGGTTAACATTTGCCAGCCTTTCAAAAAGTTGTTTGTATGAATTGGCCAAACCCAATTTGACCCTTGCCCCTCAATTTTTTGCTGAACATGTGAAGTTGGTGCACTTTGAGATCAAAGGTTTATCCCCAAGTTCAATGTGCCAAATTGGATAGTTTCTATTCTACTTATGAACCTAGCTTATCACTTAATAGTAGGATTTATGTTAAGATTGTATTTGAAATATCTACTTGCTTATTTTTAGTTCTGTAGTCATTGGCTGGGTTGGAATTGAGTAGTGATGAAGCACACACCATGTACCTTTTTGTAGATGAGATAAAGGAATGTCTGCATTGGTCTTTGTTCCTTTCTGTGATCGGTTCTGCTGCTGTTCTATAACTCCTTTCTCTCCTTTCTTTAGATTTGCAAGCAAGACTAACACAGCCAGTTGAAGGTGAGAATTAATAATATTGTAGCCTATATTTGAGAGGATGACGAGGAATGTTAAAATTTTTAAAGCAAAGACATGAATTGCATACCATGGCTTTGGAGTTTCGTGCTGACAATGTTTTGTGTGACACATTTCATCATGCCATTGCCTTATTAACATTATCAGACTTCATAGATGGACAGGCTACAGTAACATATTACTACATCTATTGATGAATGATTCCACATTAGTTGGTGGGGATATGCCAACCAGGTTTTTTAAGGCTGATGCCAATTACAGATACCCTGTTACTGGATTGGCTGAGTAAGTGTGGGGCTTTTTATCTTCTTTAACCCTTTAAAAAAAAAAATCCCACTAAGATCCTACATATCCAGATGCATAGAAGTCTTGTATCCTATATTAAGTGTTTGGTATTTTATAAACCACAGGTGGTGACTATTCGATCTTTAATTAAAAAAAAAAAGAAATTCTGTAGGCCTGTTCAGTGACCATAAAATACTACTATAAAATGTCCTTAAAATACATACTTCACCAATTTACAGAACTATTTATCCATAATACATAAAAAATGCTTTTCATCATTTATTTTTTTATTTGTAATAGGTTTATTTGAAATAAAGTGTAATTAAAATAGCAAACACTGCTTAATCCTTAAAGCCACAAATCTGTCAGATGTTCATTAGATGTTTATCAAGATACAAGGTTAATAAGTCTGTTTACTAAGCAGCAATTTCAAGTTATTTTTTCAATTAAAGCTGTAAACTGCTGTACTTAACACAAGCTTGCAGTCCAAATTAACACATCTGTCTATTTTAATTAACGAACAAAAAGGTCTGAAATGCATTAAAATAGTCCTTCCTACTGTTTGTGTAATTGACTTGTCCGAATCATTTATCTTATTTTGTTAGCCCACTTTAACATAAAGGCTAAAATTGCAATTTTCTCTTGCTCTCTGTTGTAAAACAGGCTGTGACTTAGTAGCTCTTTGTTTATACTACAAGAAGTTTGCTGTATTGCCTCCTGTAAAGGAGTATTTCAACTAGTTTACGTTAAAGGTTAGAAAAACAGAGAATGAAAACGGTTTTTGTGTTTGACCAGTTTACATGCTACCTTGTAGTGAAAATCAACTGGCTTAGATCCGTGGATAATCAACCAGAGAATCCCTGTTAGGTGGCTCTCTTTAGTTCATATTTCCATATTAGTTTTAAAAACAGTTTAACTATAGTTATTAAATTTATGGGATCTGAATACCATGATACAATAGGGTAGCATTACTCTACTATAGCCATCTCTGGAAAGGGAAGTTTTGAATGCTTAAAGTATTAATGAAATAGAAATCAATTTCCATTTAACATTCAACACATTTTCTTTAAAGCTTGGTGTCAGAACCTTAATTCTCAAGGACCTGAAAGAACAGTGGCATATGTAACCATTATTATTCTTGTTGCAGCTGCAGTGAATCCTGCCTTGAGTCTTGGCCTGAACTTGAACCCATCTGTCACCTTGCCAACACAGCCAATTGCAACACAGTGCTTTCAGTTATCCAATATGTTCAACCCCCAAGCGTAAGTATTCAAAAAATTTCAAAAGTTACACACACGATTCACTGATATTTAGCACCAGTGTGTCTCAAAACAAAAATCCTGTATCTTCAAACATACAAGGCTTTGTTTTGGGACTCCCTCACTAGTGGTATGTGAATGTCAAGATGGACTGCTTTGTTTAGACATGCATGAATGATAAAACATCTCTTCTTCAGAGAGGATGACCCAGGCTGGGATGTTGAGATTCAAGATGATGTTATTGAAGAATGCAATAAACATGGTGGTGTTGTCCATATTTATGTTGACAAAAATTCAACACAGGTAAGGAAACGTTTGCCTACTGCATAACTGTAGCATGTTTGTGTTTATAGCTACCACATTAAACTATTTATCTTCTAGGGCAATGTGTACGTGAAGTGTCCTACGATAGCTGCAGCAATGGCTGCTGTGAATGGATTACATGGAAGGTGGTTTGCAGGTAAGCCGTTGGTTTTGCTGCTGTTACTATAGTGTATGAGATATCAGATGGTTTCTGTCTAGCAAATTTATGTCAAATCTGTAAAATTGTTGGAGCTCCCAATTCATCACTTTTTCCATATATGATTTTGCTTTTTAATTTTGCCAGGAAGCTTCCCACCTTTTTCCTTATAATTAATCAAGGTGGATACTGTGTTCACGTTACCCTTTTCAAAAGCTTGTTATTAAGCCAATTTTACCAAGTAATCGCACCGAAACAATGTTCTTCCCAATATTGATTAGTTTTGGTAAAGGTGCATGTGCTGTCTTGCAGTTGTAGATGCATTGAAGTGATTGGCATTAGACTCAAATATTGCATTTTGTTTACAAGTGCAACTATAAAAATCAGAACACTTCCAGTAATGTTTCTGATTAATCATTTTTCATTTAAGTGATTCAATATTGATCTTGTGAATCTCTATCCTATTCAGTTACTATATGTAGATTTTTGCTTATCTGTTCTGGTAGATGTTGCTAAAGTGCCTTTTAAGGCTTTCTACGGGGGGAAAAAAGCTGTTTACTATGAGTAGCCATCATTGCGGGATGGGGTAGAGATGGAGCTCAGGGTGGTGGGGTGCAGACATACAGTACAGGCCAAATGTTTGGACACACCTCCTCATTCAATGTGTTTTCTTTATTTTCATGACCATTTACATTGGTAGATTCTCACTGAAAGCATCAAAACTATGAATGAACACGTGGAGTTATGTACTTAACAAAAAAAGGTGAAATAACTGAAAACCATGTTTTAAATTCTAGTTTCTTCAAAATAGCCACCCTCTGCTCTGATTACTGCTTTGCACACTCTTGGCATTCTCCACCTGAAATGGTTTTATTCACCTTTTTTTGTTAAGTACATAACTCCACATGTGTTCATTCATAGTTTTGATGCCTTCAGTGAGAATCTACCAATGTAAATGGTCATGAAAATAAAGAAAACACATTGAATGAGGAGGTGTGTCCAAACTTTTGGCCTGTACTGTACAGTATAACTATGCAAACACAGATAACGTCTCATGGGCGAGTGTGAAAGCCCATGTATGTGTGTTCTCCCTTGAACTTCAGCAGCCCTAACTTGTGACAACTGAACATCCACAACAGCAGATTCCGATGGACGTATTGCTGACAAGCTCACTGCATGCCAGTCACACCCGGACCAACCTCGCTACATATACAGTGTACAGAGCTGCTGAGGTCATTGGCAGGTGGCTGTTCCAAAAACCTTTCTTGCATTTCCAATGCGCTGTGCCATCAGGTGTCTGCTCAGTCACAAGTTTGTGTGTCGGCAAGTTCAATAACATTGCTTCTCTTTAAGCATGTGGCTAACTGTACAGTTGAGGTGAAAAAAGTTTCCAGTTAGCCTCGCAGCCTGCAACACCAAAATGAGCATGGGCAGAAAGCAGCCAACATGAATCAGCTACATAAGCTGTACTGTATAGATCATATTACTGGTATTCAGTCACAATGGTTTGTTCTTTCTTTTATTTTAAATTGATCTGCCGCTGTCAACAAGCATCTGCTGTAGAGGTTCTTGTTTTATTCTGAGGACTAACAGTGAGAGGATATATTTTTGAGACTGATTAATGTGATTGCTACTCGTGAGCAACTGAAGATATGTGCAACTTATAGAATTTTACAAAGACTCAATTACCACTGTATCTTTTTAATTTCAGCTAAATCAAGATTATTTTAAATGTCCAGTAGGGCAATACATTTGGCTAACAGTAACAGAGACCATTGGGTCACTGTCACTCCAGTATGTTACACTGAAATACTAGAGAACTTTTTATGGTCCCAACTGGAAGCAATGGATATGGTGGATGCCTGGTTTCAAAGGATGGAACCACCACTCGTAGGGTGTGGCGATCCATGCAGGTTTTGCTGGAGATGTTTCTGGGGAAGCTGATCTCCTTGCATGGTGATGTCAGGTGACCTTAACATGTGCCCGATCTCGCTCCATGCATTTTCTTCTTGTGGGGCTACCATAAATCGAAGGTATACACACACCAACCTCAAAACTTAATTCTCCTTGAAATGGCTAAATGAGTCATGCAAGTGTTCAGAGTGTATCGCTAATGATGGCCACCACCTTAAAGACATCATTTTTAAAACAGTAAAGAAAAATCTCTTTTGTTTACTGTTTCTTGCATCTTAATGAAATTATTTTATCTTGTAGCATTTTTGTAAAATAAATTTTGAAATGTGGTGGCACTTTCTGGCTCACCCTGTATCGATGATCTTTATGCAAAGTTAACTAATCTCAAAAAAAAAAAAGCAACCACTTCAGATATGTCAATGCATGCAAAATCAGTTAAGGTAAAATCTATATGGAATCGGGGCATTCTGAATCAGAATTGAATTGAATCTGGACATCAGTACCAGTTTCCAGTCTGTGTTATCATACTTGGCTATTGTTTGTTTTCAGTTGATTTTCTGGCTTTGATGTATACAGCTCTGTGTACCTGTTTTTGAGATAGATGAATCCCTAGTAGCACATTGTCTAGGTGTTGGTCAAGTGGAAATCGTGATTTTAAAATGACTAATCTGTTATTATTTTATACTGCAGGATCAAAGTCTCTGACACATGCTCTAATTTTTTTTTCTTTTTTTTCCCTCCCCTCTTCCCCTGTAGGCAAAATGATCACAGCTGCATATGTTCCCTTGACCACATACCACAATCTGTTCCCTGATTCAGTAATGGCCACTACGCTGTTAATGCCAGCACGCCGATGATGAGGCACTTCATGTTCATGGTTGTTGCTGTTCCTTTTGGATTGTAAATAATAGAGCACATTGTGCAGGACTGGATTTTTTTTGGCAGTGCTCTAATCTGAAGTAGTTTTTTTTTTTTTTTTCTTCTCTCCCCTTTTCTCCCACGTCTTTTTTACACTTCAAAGAGAATAAGGAGAGCTGTGCCCCTATGGAAGTCCACAATGCCTGTTTGCTTATGGAGTTTTATTTTCAAACGTGATTTGTAAGAGTGAAAGGGGCAAAACCTAAACCATTAAACTGATTTCAGTACTGTACAGCAATGACTTTGTAGAAATTGTATGGAATAAAAGGATTGCCAGTATATTGGACAGCTTGCCTAATGTCACTCTTTCTCTGATCACCATTTTATCATATCTTGTAAATTGCTTTTGTTGTACATAAACTGTCTTGTGCTTTTTTGATCTTTCTTTTAAATGACAAACAATGTTGCAGTACTTCACTTTTCAGGAGGAAAGCCAATGAAGCTGTTTGTCAAGCAGCTTTGCATTTGGTTTGGGTTGAATGCTGTTGGTGAAAGTGCAATATTAGTTGTCTGTCTGCATATTGTGGTGTTCAATGTTTTAAGCTCTATGAGCTCTGGAAGCTATATAACGGCTAATTTGTGTAATTCAGAGACCACCTGGTATTTCTATAAAGTAACTGGTTTTGTAATCAAGATTGATTTTGTAAAGAATCCTTGATTAAAATCCTTTAAAAAAAAAAAAAAAGTGGTGCTTTTATTTCATGTATATTAAACAACATGATTGAATGCAGAGAAAAGGTGCAAGGATCAATGAATGCTCTGTGTTTGCAGGAAGATAGATGGGCTCAATGAAATGGTTTAGTTGACAAGTTAAATGACACCTGCTTATATTATATCCTCATTTTATCTATTCAGGGCAGTGGAGTAAGCCCATAGTAAAGATTTCATGTTCATTTCCCACTGCTGGTTATTGCAGGTCATGTTAGTTAAATTGATAGTTGAATGTGTATGTTTAAAGAATTCCACTAGAGTTGACTTGACGACATCTGAATGGTGTAATATTACTGACTAAACATGCAAGACGTGGCATATACATACCAGACCAATCATAAGAGACTAGTAGATAAAGTGATTTATAGATTTTTAAATGTCAGCATTCCAAAAAACTTCAATCTGGACAGATTTTTGAAATTGTGGAACTGCTTTAAATTTAATCCAGTAAATGATGTGGAGCAACAGCCACAGCAAAGGCACCAATTCCTTTGTGTCCAGTTTTTGTTCCAGAGATGGTGTCATTCACTGCACTGGTTGGTGGCTTTAGTAGTGACCACTAAGGGGGGGGGGCTTCAGCATTGGTTCAAAGTTGTAACTGTGGCTGGGTTTATACTTCATGTGCTAAGCAAGCGGTGTATTTATACTTGAGCACATACTTTATATAAAGCTGGAAAATTCCACATGGTGTCAGTGCAAGATATCACGGAGAGTAAAAATACCTGAAGCGTCCATTAAATTCCAAGGACACTTTGCCACAATATCTCTGAAAAGGATGGATGTGTAATGATTTACATCCATAATGATTACAACCGTCAATCCAGGGATGTGCCTATTGCATTATGTATTGGGCACACGGCAGTAGCAATCCCTGAAGGGGGCATTGGCTCATTGCAAGGTGGACACAGGCGCACACACGTACACTAGCAGTATTTTAGCATTACTAAATCCACAAACCTGCATGTCTTTGGAAGGAAACCGTAGCACACCGGAAACCCACAAGGAAAACGGGCAAACTCCAGGAAGGAGACACAAGTCACGTAACTCCTACCACTCTGTCACCATGCTGCCCCCACACGTAATTGTTAGCAGTAATTTATGAAACCTGTAAAATGTAATATACAATACTTCAGTGCATTTCATCATGAAAATTGTATGACGAGTACATGTAAGGGTTCTAAAAGTGCAGAGAGCTGGAATGTCGTTAACTTTAATGTGTGTGGCCACTGCTGTCAGATCAGAAGCCCCAGAAGTAGGTTGCGATTAACAACTTGGTCATTTTTAAGATGTTTGTGATGGTCTACTTTAATTAACAAACTGAGATTCGCGCCAAAATTTCCACTTTAATCAAAAATCGGCCTTTTCACTGTGTCCCTAATTTATTTATTTTTTCTGTGGCTTAAATACAGAATATGTCACACTTGAATATAAAATCGCCATGAATGCATTTGTACATATGTCAGCATTTTGCTTCACCACATCGAACCATTCGTCAAACATTGAAGCACACACACCGATCCTGTGGAATCTGGAAAGCAGCTTCTTCCACATGGTGATAGCTAACAGATCCGTGACGTTGTGTTCCAACATGGACGCTCTGTAAACCCGATTATTTATTTGGGCAGTACTATTTATTTGGGCTAGTACTGCAACTCATGCGCACATTGCGTTAATTTCTGAGGACGCGTCCAATGAGTGAATGGCAGCCTTGATGCATACGCGTTCTGAGCCCTAATGAGGGACTCCACTGTTGCATCAGCATTTTTGGGGAGGGTTTGGTCTTTAAAGAGATGGCAGTTGGTTAACCAGAGTCTCCTTAGTGTTGGCCATGTCTTCATCTAGGGTGGCAGGCATTCTGCCTCTCCAACGCTGTTTCTACTGGCGGCATGACGTTTGAGCTATGCCTGGATTTTCCATTTACAAGGACCAGATCTGTTAATAGTCAACTGAGATGTTAAATTCTAATACTGTAACAGGATTTAAAACAAAGCTATCATGCCCATTTGATGTTGCTGCAGTGCACGTACTGGCCACTGTTGCCGTTGGCTTCTCCTTGGTGTCTGGTGCCACAAAACCGGTTCCGTTTTAATCATTTACTAGAAATGGCAGCTACAGGAAAAAAAAATCAGTATTTTTCTTTGTGTGTATAATGGTCTTGATGGTGGTCTCTGGAGAAACTGCAAGGGGTCGTTTCAAAGTGGACACAGGGCTGAAAAGTGAAAATTACAGATCAAGACTGAAGTTCTCCTACTTGTGCCACCCACCAACATCTAAAGGCCAGGGCTAGGCTACCCACTTTTTCTCTATTTTAACCCTGCTGTATCAGAGGCGGTACATTTTTTCCATGGCAAGAAGCCCCTAAATACCTGCCTTTAGAAGTCACCGAGGTCCTGTCTTGAGCTGGTGTCCCCATAACACAGCTACTAGTCGAACATGACAGATGCTGATGCCTTCGGATTACGTCTACAAAGTGTATGGAATGCAACTCTTGACTGTCCAGCACAATTCTCTTACCTTTCCAGAATATCGGGAGTTCACAGCCTGCCTGTCACATACACTCACCTAAAGGATTATTAGGAACACCTGTTCAATTTCTCATTAATGCAATTATCTAATCAACCAATCACATGGCAGTTGCTTCAATGCATTTAGGGGTGTGGTCCTGGTCAAGACAATCTCTTGAACTCCAAACTGAATGTTAGAATGGGAAAGAAATGTGATTTAAGCAGTTTTGAGCGTGGCATGGTTGTTGGTGCCAGACGGGCCGGTCTGAGTATTTCACAATCTGCTCAGTTACTGGGATTTTCACGCACAACCATTTCTAGGGTTTACAAAGAATGGTGTGAAAAGGG
Organism: Polypterus senegalus; assembly: GCF_016835505.1. Classification (NCBI taxonomy): domain Eukaryota; kingdom Metazoa; phylum Chordata; class Cladistia; order Polypteriformes; family Polypteridae; genus Polypterus; species Polypterus senegalus. Next base: position 9,599,522 of record NC_053167.1, read on the forward strand.
AAAAACATCCAGTATGTGGCAGTCCTGTGGACGAAAATGCCTTGTTGATGCTAGAGGTCAGAGGAGAATGGTCCGACTGATTCAAGCTGATAGAAGAGCAACTTTGACTGAAATAACCACTCGTTACAACCGAGATATGCAGCAAAGCATTCGTGAAGCCACAACACGCATAACCTTAAGGCTGATGGGCCACAACAGCAGAAGACCCCACCGGGTACCACTCATCTCCACTACAAATAGAAAAAAGAGGTTACAATTTGCACGAGCTCACCAAAATTGGACAGTTGAAGACTGGAAAAATGTTGCCTGGTCTGATGAGTCTCGATTTCTGTTGAGACATTCAAATGGTAGAGTCAGAATTTGGCGTAAACAGAATGAGAACATAGATCCATCATGCCTTGTTAACACTGTGCAGGCTGGTGGTGGTGGTGTAATGGTGTGGGGATGTTTTCTTGGCACACTTTAGGCCCCTTAGAACCAATTGGGCATCGTTTAAATGCCACGGGCTACCTGAGCATTGTTTCTGACCATGTCCATCCCTTCATGACCACCATGTACCCATCCTCTGATGGCTACTTCCAGCAGGATAATGCACCATGTCACAAAGCTCGAATCATTTCAAACTGGTTTCTTGAACATGACAATGCGTTCACTGTACTAAAATGGCCCCCACAGTCACCAGATCTCAACCCAATAGAGCATCTTTGGGATGTGGTGGAACGGGAGCTTCATGCCCTGAATGTGCATCCCACAAATCTCCATCAACTGCAAGATGCTATCCTATCAATATGGGCCAACATTTCTAAAGAATGCTTTCAGCACCTTGTTGAATCAATGCCACGTAGAATTAAGGCAGTTCTGAAGACGAAAGAGGGTCAAACACCATATTAGTATGGTGTTCCTAATAATCCTTTAGGTGAGTGCATGTGCTCCAGGCCAGAGCCTGTGACAACTCGCCAAGACCAAGTGGATGGAGTTACTGGAAAAGTGTAATGTGACAGTGTGACGATGCGGGTCCGCTCCACACTCCCATCCGTCTTTACAGGAGCCCTGAACCCAACACCGTCAGTAATGTCACCGAGATCAGCGGACAAGTGAGGACAATTCTCAAACATGAAGCCAATCAAAACAAAAAGTGCAGTATCCAAAGTTCCAATAAATATTCCATAAAATCAGGTGACCAGTGGGAATAAAAACCATCAAATAAATCCTGTAAAACTCGGTTAAAATAAAAATACAGAAGTTAATACAGTCTCTCTCATTACTCTCTGGCACACCTCCATCACTCTCTCTTTCTCCCCAGCTCACCCATTGCTCTCGCAGCCGGCGGAGACCCAACAGCCATGAGCTCCTTAAGCCATCCACGCACGCATCTTACGGATGTCACTGCCAGACCGATGAGGTCGGCTCTCCTCCCTTCATCCTTCACGCACTCGTAGTCGCTCCTCGGAAGGACATCTGCTCTGCTCACCCCACTCATTCAAAACTTTCAGAGGGGCGCACTAGCAGCCCCCAGAGTGCAACAGCCTGCTGCTCCTTCGTGGGGCCCCCAATTTCCAGATGGCCAGATCAGCCTGCTCTTTCCCGTCCTTAACCGCCTTTCACTTTTCCTCGATCCATCTATACATCTTTCCATACATCTCTCCCCCTTTCCTGGTGTCGACCCGTATATATACACCCACATATCTCCGTGGGCACAGCGCCCTAATCGCACACCGCAGGAAGCCAATGAGGCGATCAAGAACGCCCTTTTTCATTTCCCCAGGATAGTTTTTATTGAGCGTCCACGCGACATGCCACAGTGTGTAATGCCGAGCAGTGAGTTGCATTCTGAACTTCGATTTTTGATAAGCCATATTCATCTGCTTTGATTTGGTGTAATCTGTTCAGATTTATTGCCACGTATACAAAGTAAAGTGCCACTCTTGTCTGGCAGGCAACACGCTGCCTCCTGGTGGGAGTCTCGCTCTGTAGGCTGTGGGAAACGTAGCGGCACAGAATGGCGGCAGTGCAAGCATGGCCCCCACGGGTGGGGGGGGTGCTGACAGGGCTCTAGTCAGGGGGTCCGGGATCACAGGACAAGTAGATATTATGCACAAACAAAACGTATGAACAGAAAGAAAGAATTGATCCTACAGCGTCGAGTGTCAACTTCAGTATAAAATATTTTAAACTAAAAAACAATATCAAAAAAAGTTTCAGATAAAAAAAACATTTTTCTACAACTGTCTCGCTTTGACATTTTACAAATCCAAATAAAACGTAGACCTCTCCACTGGTGGAAAATTTTGATATTAATTGCTGATTTGGTGTCATATAGTTTTATATATTCTTTATTTAGAAATATTATAAACAATAAACTTGAACAAATTATACATGGTTTTCAACACAATTAAATAAGAAAAAAATTAAACATTTACGTCACTTATTTCTGCAGATATAAAGAGTTAACGTTAAAATTTCGATTTTTTTCCAAAATTGCTGCCATTTTCAAAAAGACAAGAAAATTGAGGCCTGCGACAACCGCCATTATTTTAATCGGAAAATTTCCTCTAGGAAACCCTACATTAGAAAAGTATATCAAAAATGCTGGAGTACATGAAAAACTCGTGGGAAAGTATTATTCAGGAGGCGAAAGCAGGCGCTGAGGTAGTAGCAGTGCTAACTCGATTTCCAAAATAACCGAAAACCTTCTACAGAACCAGAATACGATTTCAAAATTTCGGTAGTTTTCCCCAGTATTGGATTTTATCATCAGGGACTTAAAGACAAGATTTGAAGCAGCAGATGCCATATGTGAATTCTTCTCACCCATTTTGAATTTTCAGAACTTGGACAATGGTCAACGGACCACAAGATCTGCAAAACGTGTACCTGCAGATGCAGAAGATCTGTCAGATGACTCACTGGATGAAGTCTTTCACTTTTAAAAGTATTTACAAGGCAGTTTTTGGTGTTGGAAAAAAACCCAATTAGAATTTTGAACGCAATTTACGACAAAATATTTGCCAATATCTGTTTCACTATTAAATTGTTTTGTACAGTCCCAGTTACTGTTTCTTCAGCAGAAAGATCGTTTAGCAGATTGGCAAATTCATTAAAAACCTGGCAAAGAAGTACAACTAGTCAAAAATGACTTAATCTAGCAATTCTGTGTATCGAAAATGATTTAGCTGAACATGTTGATTTTAGTGAGGTCATTGAAAGTTTTGCGTCAAAGAAAGCTAGAAAACAGATTTTGCAATAATTTTTGATACTATTGTAAGTTTTTCATTAGGATCTTTATAAATATATTCAATACATGTGCGTAATACTTCTTATCTGTGGTGGATTGGCACCCTGCCCGGGGTTGGTTCCTGCCTTGTGCCCTGTGTTGGCTGGGATTGGCTCCAGCAGACCCCCGTGACCCTATGTTCGGATTCAGCGGGTTGGAAAATGGATGGATGGATACTTCTTATGTTTTCGCATCATTAACCTCGCTTATTTTATTGTAAATCCTACTGGGTATCACGTTTTCCTTAACCCTAGGTGAAGGGCCCGCCAGAGATCCTGGCCTAGGGGCCCGCGTTAGAGTTTGGGGCCATGAGTGCAAGCAGACCCTGGCACCCCTCAGATATCGCAGCCATATGGGGAATCAATGCATCAGTATTCATGTAGAGGAAAGAGAAGATGGCAGAGAATGAAAGGAGCAAGCTGTGGGCAAAGAGCACAATGCTGGAAGACGGGATGCTCAAAACAGACCCCACCGTGCATGAAGGTGCAACATCAATTAGATGGATTGTGCCAAGGCTGTTACTGCAAAGTGGAACTTGACTCTACATGAGGTGCCATTTGGGGAAAAAAGAATCCTATGATTTGAAAGTAAACCCAGGGGGTAAACGTTAAAAGTTAACATAATGCAAAGTTAGTGTCTGTTTTACCTGCATTTTTATCACTTTTTAATTTAATATAGTTTTTTATCAGTATGCTGTGGCTGAAGTATGTGAATTTCCCCTTGGGATTAATAAAGTATCTATCTGTCTAAACCACGGTGCCAGTATGCCAGCATGGCATATAATAAAAAATGATTGAAGTAGACGGGGTGCAAGAAAAAACAAAAAGTGATTTGAGTACGCTTGACCTGCACGCTGAAGCTACGAATGGTTTGTATTTTCTAAAGTCAGCCTCTAATAAGCTTGTTGGTGTCATTTTTCACAAGCTGATGTACCTGTGACATTTGTAAAACCTAAAGAACTTCATCCAGTGGCACCGATCAAATGCATATTACCAGAAAAAGGCCTCTGTGATTGTGTGATGGTCAGGCACCCAACTCATCTCAAGAGATTCTCTCCTGATGGCCCTCATTAATTCTCTGCACTGCCAACTCTTCCAAGAAACGTAAACTGATGCAAATCGTTTGTTCCGCGCTCAGACTTCTGCTGTGGTCGGTTCACTTGGCTGTGTTGGCTTTAATTAATCAGATTTGAAGATTTGGCGATTATGTCGCAAGCCAATATTTTAATTCTGAGCATACCTTTAGCTATAGCAGCGGTTTTTAAACTGCGGGGCGCATCATCGAATAAATGAACAAGACATCAAAATTAATTTTTTACATTTTTATTTCAAATTTAAATTTGCAAGCATATAATCACAACGAACGCATTATAACTAAACTTAAAATATTTCTAAGGCATAGATCTAATGACTAATATGTGCCTGCTGTAAAGTGCACAGCCTGTCCAGGTTTGGTTTGATACTCGAGAGACACTCTGAGCTCCTTTTCTATTTGAAGTTTGTTTCTACGACGAGCGGCGCCGCTGCTGCTGCTGCTTTTATAGTCGCGTATTTTCAATCCAGAAAGTTCGAGACGTATCGGGATCTGTCGCGAACATTCGGGTAACAGTAGATCAGGTGATAACGCGGCGCGACTACACCACATTGGCAGCGTAGCCAATATTGCCGAATTTAGTTAATTTACTGCGCATTGGGTTATTTTCATGATACAATTAACAGCGGTATAATAATTGTCAGACGAAAATACGTTCGTCTTGTGCAGATTGACTTCATCGGTGCCCTTGTTTACGAGATTATTAAAAATTAAAACATTTAATCGTTTCTTTACATAAAAAATAATTAAATAAGAATAAATAATTCTTTTTTTTTGGGGATTAAAATTACTACCAAAAAACACAAGGCATTTTAACAGTTATTAAAGCACTTTAAAAACGTAAATTGCAAATATTTCATCGAAGTTAGCCGAACACATGCAAATCTTATGGAAGTAAAAATGATTGGATACCGCGACACCGCGACACCGCACGAGTATCATACCTTTGTTAGTGGTATCATGGGTTGTTCTCATCTATCTTATATTATGCAGGGGGTGCAGAATTATTCCAGGTAGAAGGGGGGGGTTTTGGGGGGCGTGAAATATGAAAGTTTGCGAACCGCTGTACTACAGTTCGGGGTCGGCGTGGTGGTGCAGTGGGTAGCGTTGCTGCCTCGGAGTTTGGAGTCCTGGGTTCGCTTCCCGGGTCCTCCCTGCGTGGAGTTTGCATGTTCTTCCCGTGTTCAAAGACATTGGCGATCCTAAATTGTCCCTAGTGTGTGCCCTCTGGCTGGGATTGGCTCCAGCAGACCCCCGTGACCCTGTGTTAGGATATAGCAGGTTGGATAATGCCTGACTGACTATAGTTCGAACAACAGTTCTACCTGGTGACTCAGAGCCAGACTAGCAGACAAATATGGTAAAGTGGAGATCAGAACACAGGGTCAGCCATTGTACAGACCCCCTGGAGCAATTTTAAGGTTAAGAGCCTTGATCAAAGGCCCAACATGTAATTTGAACTGGTAACCTTCCAGATTGGACCAGACCTTAAAATTACTTTATCTGTGCAACTCAAGAGGCCTCATGCATAACGCCGTGCGTAGAATTCGCACTATAATATGACGTAAGCACAAAAGCCGAAATGTGCTTACCCACAGAAAAATCCAGATGCACGTTCTTCCGATCCATAAATCCCAGTCAACGTGAAAAGTAACGCTTGTGCACGCGCCTTCTGTCCCGCCCAAACTCCGTCCAGAATTACGCTCTTTGAATATGCAAATCCTTAAGCTCAGCATTCTGTGAAAAGACAATGGGAAAAGCACGGGGGAAAATATAAGAATTTCAGCGAATACCAAGTGGAGGCAAAGGATAAACATACTATTTGTTCAAATAAACCGCGGTATAATCAACAAAAGGAAGTTGATCGAGTGACATAGCGTGTTGGAGAAACTCGAAAGCTGACGTTCACAAAGTCACACAGTGCCGGAAATAAAAAAGAAGTCACATATCAAAGTCGCCGTGGAAAGCCGAGTTGTAGCCCACCGTCTGAGCTTATTAGGGTACAGACAAAAAAAATAGACACACAGTGGGGAAAAAAGCACGAAATGTCAATTTTATTCTCGAAATTTCCACTTTAATCACATAGTTTATTTTGTCATTAAAGTAGAACATCATACACTTCATGTTAAAATCATTTAATTTACTAGTTTTGCAAATCCCATCATAACTAAAGTAGTAGTTAGTTAAATGCTTTGTTTTGTATTTGATCTTCAATGTGCTGTATATGTGTGAATCACTATGTGCTTCCGTTCTTTCTCTTTCTCCGACAGGACACAGAATCCATTACATTCGTGATATTACAGCTCTCTGAATAATAAAAATACTGAGATGTATATGTGATATCATTTTCATGATGATTGGAATGAAAACATGTTATTAAACATGAACACGGTGGCGCAGTGATTGTTCATGTCTCACACAAGATGCTGCTGTGCCATGCGCGACCTTCGATGAAGTACTTTATTGTAGCAGTACTGTCTCTTTCAAACATACTAACCTTCAATTCCTGTCCTTACTTTTCTTTCCCCAAATACTCAATCGCCACACAATCAGCTCTGTATTAGATGTTAAGCCATCTGTAAGCTTACAACGACGATTCTTCAAAACTTTTAAGGAACATTGAAATATCTTCATAGTACGTGTTTAATTATTCTATCCGTCTATCCTTCCAGTGTCGCGCCAGCCTCAGCAAATATACAGCGCGAGGCAAGAACAATACGTGAACTTGCTAGCACTGCAGCACCGTGTCCTCACATGTTTAATTATTAACAATACAGATTATTTAAATGAAGTTAAAGTTTTATCTGTATAATATAATCAATATATTTTGCTGCATTTCATCTTAAAAATTATATCGCCATCATATGTAAATACGCGCTTTACAAAGTGGCTCAGGATGTGTAATATTATAACTGTAGTGCAAGTTTACAGTGGGGTGATTGTACTTATAAGTACAAACAGTTCTAAAAGGAGAAATTGATTGAGTGCGTTTAAAGTTCTTGGGATGAAACTGTTTCTGAAACGCGAGGTCCGTACAGGTGAAGGTAAAGGTAAAGCCGGCAGCTGACCAGTAGAAATAACCGGCAGTGAGAAATTAAAGTCGATCGCTCAGCGGGTGGTGGAAACTTAAAGCCACGGGTGATTCAGCTGAACACGGAAAGCGCGAAGCACCTATAAAACGGCAAAGATGACTTCAACACTTAACGTAAGTTCTATCTGCTCTCTGCCCATCGAGGGCACGTTTATATGTTGTGTGTCCTGCAGTATGTACAGCTCAGGTTTTCCGGCCGACAGTGTAGATAGCTTCACCTGCCAAAATGTTTAGTTAATTTAGAGTTGGTCGGGAAAATATGCGAATTGGAGGACCGTGTTAGGAATCTGATAGCGATTAGGCAAACCGAAAATTGGATCGACTCGGTTTGTTTAGACAATTTGGCTACTTCTGATTCGGCTTCAGTCTCTCCAGGTCCCACTGTAGTCAGTGCGGCGAAATCAGCAGCACCAATTCAGCCACAGGGCAGTGGGTAACAGTAAGACGGGGTCTAAGAATCCAAAATTTAGTCCCCAGCACCCAGGTCACCAATTGGACCCAGAACAGATTCTCAGCTCTCTGTAGCGCCTGTGGAAACTGAGAATAATAAAGTGCTCATAATTTGGCGATTCCATAGTGCGGAATGTTAGAATTCCAAACTATGTTAAACCAGCAGTTAATGTTAAGTGCCTCGCAGGGGCCAAGATTTCTGGCATAGAGGCCGCATTGGACCGTGTCACCGATGATGAAGTATCTACCTTATTGCTGCATGTCGGCACTAATGATATTTATTTACAGCAATCTGAGGTATTAAAGCGGAACTTCATCTCTCTATGCACCAAAGCTAAAACAAAATGTCGGAATTTAATTGTATCTGGTCCCTTACCAAGATTATATAGAGGGATGTGATTTATAGCAGATTGCATTCCTTTCACTGCTGGCTAGAAACCTGGTGTGCAAATAAAAGCATAGCATTTGTGAACAATTGGGATGATTTTTGGGAAAGGCCTGGATTTTTCAGAAGAGATGGTCTTCATCCTAACTGGAGGGATCTTATGTATTATCCCAAAATATGGCAACAAAACTGCCTGGTTGAATGATTAGAGCACCATCCAGGCCGCAGTCATGTGATCTTAAATCACAGGCTGTTGTTTATCCCACCTGTTATTTTCCTGAAGCTGTTACCCATAATCCCTGTTGTGGGGCATCCAGTAAATTTAGTCTTGATACAAACCATAAATTAATTGATAACCAAAAATAAGGTGTATAATTAGACCAAGGGATAAAACCAGACCTCCACCAGGGGCATCTGTAATAGAAATTTAATTCAAATTAAAACAAAAAATATATCAGCAGTTCAGAAAGAACCATGCAGTTTTAAATGCTGTTTATTGAACATTCGCTCTCTTGGCACTAAAGCTGTTTTGGTAAATGATATATATTAAGTACAAAATCTGATCTGTGTCTTCTTACTGAAACCTGGCTTAGTAAATGTGACACTGTCCCCTAGTGAGGCGTCACCAGATGGATACTCGTTCCTTCATAAGTCTAGAGATTCTGGTCGAGGAGGAGGCCTTGGAATAATTCATTGTAACAAAATGCAAATCACTCTAAAAATTTAGGCAACTTTACATCCTTTGAGGCATTCATTTTAAATATTAAAACAGATTCCAACACAATTATAGTGCTAGTCTACAGACCACCAGGGCCATATTCATTGTTCATGACTGAATTTAGCAACCTTCTGTCTGATTTGGCTATAAATTATGATCACGTAGTTCTGATGGGGATTTTAATGTACACATTGATGTGGAAACTGACACTTTTAGCAAATGTTTTACTTATTTGTTAAATTCAGTAGGATTTTGTCAGATTGTCAAAGGTCCAACTCATAATCATAACCACACATTAGATTTAATTATAACTTACAAAGTTGAAATTCAAAATTTAAATATTACTCCATTAAATGTAGTTATTTCCGATCACTTCTTAATTACGTTTGATTTAGTTCTGCCCATGCCAGCGCACTCACAGATTAAAACAAAGACAGTGCGACATCTAGATTGTAATTCTGCTTCAAAATTTATAGATACCTTGAGTAAGTCGAGTGTAATTGTGGAAAACCATTTAGATCAGTTAACATCAAATGTAAACGTGGAAAACAATTTAGATCAGCTAACATCACATTATAATGTGACCTTGAGAGATGCTCTGGACACAGTGGCTCCCCTAAAACAAAAGTGATCAAAGCACATAGAAACTCTCCCTGGTTTAATGAAAACATCGAGCTCTTAAATTAGAGTGTCGAAAACTGGAGCGCAGATGGAGAACAACAAAGCTACATGTCTTTCAAATTGCATGGACAGAGAGTGTTAATAAATATAAAAAGCCCTCTTTAAAGCTCGCTCAGAATACTATTCTACATTAATAGATAGCAATAATAAAAATCCTAGGGTACTTTTAGACAGTGGCTAAATTAACAAATGGAATTCAGATCAACAGTGCAAAATACCAACAGATATTAGCAGTACAGACTTTATGAACTTCTTCAATGAGAAAATTAAAAATATAAGATCCCAGATCTCAGCATCACAGTACAAACCAAATACTAGCTTAGCAGACCCTGTCTCACATTGCATTCAGCACTTTAGTAATTTTAATCCTGTAACTGAGCAGGAAGTCTTAACTTTAATTACTAAAATGAAGCCCACTACTTGTTCCCTAGATCCAGTGCCAACAAAACTAGTAAAAGTGCAATGGATGTTCTTGCAGCCTATTCTAACATTATCAATAGTTCATTACTGCATGGCACGTACCTGATGCACTAAAAGTGTCAGTCATTAAACCATTACTTAAAAAGTCAGACCTAGACCCACACATACTAAATAACTATAGGCCTATTTCAAATTTACCATTTCTCTCTAAAATACTAGAGAAAGTAGTCGCCAGTCAGCTTCAGTCACACCTTAGCATTACAATTTATTTGAGAAATTCCAGTCTGGCTTTCGACTGGTCATAGTACAGAAACGCACTAACACGGGTTGTAAATGACATTCTGATATCCTCTGATGAAGGAAACTCCACTGTAATTATGTTGTTGGACTTAAGTGCAGCATTTGACACCATTGACCATTCTATTTTACTGCACAGGCTAGAAAACGATGTTGGGCTTACAGGCCCCGTGCTCGCTTGGTTCAGTTCTTATTTATCAAATCGATTCCAGTATGTACAGAAATGTGCGGTGTCCCGCAGGGCTCAGTACTGGGACCTTTACTGTTTTCACTTTACATGCTTCCACTGGGATCTCTCATTAGGAAACATAATGTTAATTTTCACTCGTATGCAGATGACACCCAGTTATACCTTTCATTTAAATCAAATGAAGTTTCTCTGTTGTCTTTAATTAGTTGTGTTAGTGAATTAAAGGAATGGATGAATGAGAACTACTTGTCTTTAAATACAGATAAAACAGAGATGTTAATTGTTGGAGGGAATGACGCTGATCACAGCAATATTTTGTCATCATTAATTAATTAATTAATTTTACTGAATCAGCCCGCAATCTAGGAGTTATCTTTGACTCGGCATGTCATTTAAAGCGCATATTACAAAATTGTCCAAATCATGTTTTTCCATCTTAAAAATGTTAGGAAAATTAGTAAGGCTTTCTAAATAAACAGGATTCTGAGAAATTAATTCATGCATTTATCTCTAGTAGGATTGACTACTGCAATGCGGTGTTCACTGGCTGTTCAAACTGTTCTCTATACAGCCTCCAGTTAATCCAAAATGCGGCTGCAAGAATTATTACAAGAACAAGAAAATATGAACACATAACTCCAGTTCTTAAATCCTTACACTGGCTCCCGGTTAAGTTTAGGGCAAAATTTTTATTATTATGCTGTATTAGGATTTGTTCTGTTCTGTATATTGTATTGTATTGTATTGACCCCCTTCTTTTGACACTCACTGCACGCCCAACCTACCTGGAAAGGGGTCTCTCTTTGAACTGTCTTTCCCAAGGTTTCTTCCATTTTTCCCTACAAGGTTTTTTTTTGGGAGTTTTTCCCTTGTCTTCTCAGAGAGTCAAGGCTGGGGGGCTGTGAAGAGTCAGGGCCTGTTAAAGCCCATTGCGGCACTTCCTGTGTGATTTTGGGCTATACAAAAATAAATGGTATTGTATTGTATTGTACAGGAAAGGCTTTGAAACGTTTTGCCGTGGCTGAGGTAGCGTGTGCTTGATGCTGTATCCCGATAATTCTCTTTCCGATCAGCTGCTGCTGTGATTCACACTCAGATACAGTGATATAAATACTCCGAGTGGTGCAGTGAGAGTAATATGGAAAAAGATGATCCGCTGTGGCAACTCCTAACGGGAGGAGCTGAAAGAAGAAGAAGAAGAAGAAGGTGCAGAGAGAGTAACAACGCTAAAGCACTTATGGTATTTGGAATACTATGGCTATTCCCTGGACCATTATATTGTTACAAGTTAATTACAATCAGATGCGTTACACTAATAAACAATATGCGGTTAGTTTCAGTGTATTTATAAAGCCGCGTCAGGAAAATAATGAGTAACCACACAGGAACAGTAGCACTGCTTTGACGCTGGGTGCCGCCAGTTTGCAAAACCGAGCGGAGAACTTGCGTACGACAAGGTATGAGGTACCGTGGAAAAGTGCATGGCTTTACGCCAAGTGTAGGTTTTATACATCGCGATTTGAACGTGGAAAAGTTCTTACGCAACATTTCTGTGCGTACGCACCGTTTATACATGAGGCCCCAGCTGCTGCTTCTAGTTGCATATAATGTTGGTTTTACAAATCTGTAGTTGTCAGGAAATGTCAAGGTGTACTTGAAAGGTATACTCCACCTAAAAATGCTATTTTGTAAAAAGTTTGTAGTTTGTAGTGCTGGCTAAGAAAAAGTACAATGGAGCTTTAGGGTGCTGGGGTACAAACGTGAAAGAAAACTTACCAAATACATCCACTGTGATGCAGCAAAGGTTTCCATCTATGAAAACTTGCCTTCCATCTTCATGAGACATCCTTATGATAACGTAAGGCAACGAGAACTAATTAATAATTTAGGACGTAACCTTAAGTCCTATTTTCTCAAGGTATAGATGCTTTTCTTTCTCGTTTGTCTGTCGTCGTGGGTGGAGTTACGACAACCAAGCCCCACCCATCCCTTTGCATTCAGTGTTGTTAGATTACAATTACAACTTGGAGACGCACACCAAGTGGCAGCGCTCTGAAAAGCGCACACGACAGTTTCATTGAACTTTTACAAATTACGATAAATGTGAACTGAACAATTACACTGTGGTGTATTTTTGAATGTGAAGTCTTGCACATGTAGGATAATAACAAAAAGATCTCAGCAAATAAAAAGGCAGCGTGCGATATTGCAGATTAAAGCACCACAAACCATTCAATCATCGGCTTTGTTAACGTATGAAGATTTGTGCTCGCTGAGGATATGGGAATAAAACAACTGAACGTAATGTTTCTGAGTGAGAGTCCCTGATACCCATCAGTCTGTGTGCACATAGGAAGAGCATGCAGTCTCCATGTAGGACCTGGTGCTGTGAGGCCGGAATGACAGCCCACTCTGCCCACTGACCTTCACCCTCATTTGAGTGGATTTCACCAATTTTGCCCTGGGGCTGAATATTTTTTCCAAAAAACTCAGTTTTCTGTAGAGCACACAAAGCAATGTTTTCACTGATAAATGAACATAAAATATTTATCTGTGACAAATGCCGCTCTGTATTACGCTCCATGAGCCACTACACTATGTAAATTCACATACTAATTTCACAGATGTTTGTTTTCGTCAGTCATAAGCTGAAAGGCACTTTTGAGTGGCTGGTAATCCATAGTATTTAAAGTTTTAAAAAAACTAGGGGGCTTTGCCCCTGCTCGCTTCACTCGCCAACCCCAACCCGCGTCTCTGCCGCTCGCGTTGTAAAGGGGAGGGGGGAATGCTGAAGCAGGCTAAGGAGATGTGGTCAGATCAGCTGCTAGTGAGCTGCATGCCGATCGTTTAAAAGCCTGTACAGCATCTGTCCTTTTGGCTCACAGGACTTCAAAGTGTCGTCAGAGAAGATCGCGTCTCGTCTTCTTTGTTTCCCTCCCAAGTGTTTTTTTTATAGAAAGATGTTGCTACAACCTTGCCCTAAAAACGTTGATAAAATTTGGACCACTGGGAGAAGGAGAGGGTGAGAGCATCCTCACCACATTCATCAAGAAGGGCTTTCCTGACAGAGCACCTCATGTATTGAATGCTGGATGATTCTTTAGTACAAAACTATTAAAATTATTTACCATACGATTTCTAAATTATATATATATATATATATATATATATATATATATATATATATATATATATATATATATATATATATAATTCTGTGGTACTGCAAGTAAATAGAGAGCTCTTCCACGGTGCACCAGCCTGATCCACTGATGGAGCTCCATTCTCCCTGCTGGTAACCAAATCTAATAGAACTAATCGAGCGATTCGTCACCATATACACCGCTAATTTTCCATGTTAAAAAAATCCTGGAATTGGCACTAATGTAAAAAAAAAAGACGTAAAAATCTGAGGTGTCCTGCATCTGACTTTATTTACCCAGAAAGCTGTGCAGTGACATAATGCAGACCAGTGTATTCGGTGAAATCAAACCGAAGAAACTTGACTTGTATTCTCTGCCCCAAACGTATTGCTCTGTAGTTTGGGTACAATAAGTAATATTGTTTAATTGGGGCTGCTGTTCGAGTGAAAGATTTAATCGCGATTAATCACACTGTTAAAAAATGAATAAAAATTAACTGCATATTACATTAATCACAATTGATTGTATTTCTTTCAAGAGTAGTAGTATTTTTCTACGGTGGTGGGCCGGCACCCTGCTCGGGGTTTGTTTCCTGCCTTGCACCCAGTGTTGGCTGGGATTGGCTTCAGCAGACCCCCGCGACCCTGTAGTTAGGATATAGCGGGTTGGATAATGGATGCATAGTATTTTTCTATAAAGCAGAAATAACACAGTGATTATTCCTAATAAAAAACAGTGTTAATAATCGCTTGCCTAAGTCTATTAAATAATTTCAGTCGGTTAGTATAACCATTAAAAAAACGCCCAGTGACCGCTAAACACTCAGTGGGTGCTATAATATTTGTGAAAACAAATAGGAAATGTTTGAACTGCTATGCTGCAAGACAGCTTACCAAAAGAACTAACAATTACACAATTAAATCTTGAAAAACAGAAACATCAAATACCGGCTCAACATTTGTGCACAATGGGCACTGTGAGGTTCTGCGTCACTGCATCATATACTCGAGTCTTTAATTAAACTGAAAATGTGTGCCGATTATTATGTGGTAGGGTTCATTATTTAGAGGTTTTAATTTGCTCAAACACGTCTATCTTCCCGTTCAGTCCAAATGAAAAGGGAATATTAGCATGATCAATTTGCACTGGTTATTGCGTGTTTTTATTGGTTAAAGTGGGCAAATGCAAGCTACTGTGGAATTAATTCAACAACAACAACATACCACGAGTGCTTTTCAAGAAGTCTGAGTGGAGTATAAGTAAGAAATCGCGTGAGTCCACTCCGCGTCATCTGCGCTCCGACTGCTCGGACATGCGCGGTACATTCGCACAAGTTCTGCGCCACGTGACTTTTTTACGTCAACATGCGAAGCAACCTAATTACAGGAAGTGCAGAGCGACGCGAATCATCTTACTGTTTTAGTACTGCACGCTGTATCTTATGTTACAATACGGGACGATCCCCTACAGTTGCGACTCTGTTAGTGTGTGTGAATGAAGCCCATTATAAAAAAAACAAAACACGCACATACTGCTGTCTCATTTAACGTGATGCGTATTGCCGTAACTGGCGCTCCCTCACAAGTCAGGTAATGTGCCTCATCCGGGGCTCCATGAGCAACAGCTCGTTCGACACAAAACCAAACCAGCGGTACTCGAGGATTCACCGAAGAGACACAGTACCGAAGGAGTGCATTCTTCATCTCAGGTTTTCTTTTTGTTATTTTTAGGGATTGCGTAAGAAGAATGAATGGCAGACTTTTTAACGTGTTAATCGTACACGTAATGTCAATTGATTAGCGCTCTGCTTTGATTAATGCAAATCTCCGTTTATTTGTAACTAGGCTGACCCGCCTTTTAAGTTGACCACTTCTTAAGGCAATTCAATATGTAGATCAATTTGATATTCTATACAAACTCATTAATTTGGTTATATTGCATTTGAGCGGTATTACTTTAATACTCGTAGTTTCTGTTATTTTTGTGATGAAATTTAAACTTTTTTTCTATATTGAGGTCGCCCTTTTGAACCCCCCTGATATTTACTACGCGGTGAGGCATTTGTACTCCATCAACATTAATTATTTCCAGAGACATAATTTTGTCTATTTTTCCAGCGCATCGCACACAAAAGCAAGTGAATGTTGGGAGCACCAGAACTCTGCTCACATCGTGTCGCTTCGTACCGCAAGCTGCAAGTAGTAAGTCTGTGATAAGCGGAATACCGCTACGCTTTCCACTCACGGGATGGAAGGACAATCCCGACCAATTTTATATAGTAAGAAAGAAGAAGATATCGCACAGTCTGGAGTAGAAAATCATCTTTTACCTGGAAAAACGAAACTAGAAATCCCATCGTGCATTGCAAAATGGACGGGGAGTGTGTGAAACTCTGCGCCTGCGTAGCACTCACGGGACGGAAGGACAATCCCGACCGCTTTTATATAGAAGGATGCTTAGTAAATGCACACCATTTCATTTTTATTGAGTAACTGACTTTTGGGTTTCCTTGTCCACTGCCTCTTACCCCGACACACACACACACACACAAAGCACACTCAGATATCAGTCCGAAAGTTATATTTCAGAGATGGCTAAAACGAGTAATTCTGATTGATACTCGACACTTTCAAAAGAGTGTTCCTGTAACAAAAACTTCATAGAGCGGTAAACTATACACACATTAAACAGGGTGTCTCGAATGTGTGTCATTTTGTATGCGTTTGTCTGCATCTGTACTGTCACGTTGCCTTTTTCTTTTTCAATGTAAACGATGAATTAAGGCAAAGGCCGACCACTGAACTTGGACTTTTGAGTCCACCCGGTGCAGAAAGCGATTTTTAAAGCGGAGGCGCCGAAGTTTATTGAAGTACGAAAAAACCGGGTGGAGGAGTTGAGGTGCTCGTTTGGACTTTTAACCCACAGGAAAAGACTGAAAGGACCACCAACGCTGGATTTAGGAGCGTCACGGAGACCCTTTTTTTACGTGGCTGCTCCACGGTGAGATTGGATTACTTTGATTACATTCAAAAGTTAAGGTTCGAAATGGGTGGACCATTCAATAGGTTTGTTGAGGTCTTTGGGAAAGTGACTCTTTAGACCCGGGGCAGTGTGCTGTGTCACCTGTGTGCTGATGGTCTGTAAATCTGAATGTTTCTATGTTCTGTTAATTTGATACACCTTGTACACGATTACAGAGCCGTGCAGGATTCCGGGTGTGGAGTGTTTCACAATTTAAAGTCAGCTCCTTTTCTTATTTATTTAAACCCTCACTTTCAGGGCGTTTTATGGAGCGCTTGGGTGTCAGGATAGCGTTACAACCGCACCACAACATATGCATGGAAAGAAAGAGCAGAATGATGCCAAAGATGCTACATGTATACCAGGGGTGTCGAACTTCGGGCCTGGAGGGCCACAGTGACTTCAGGTTTTCACTCTAACCCATTTTCTAATCAGTGACTAGTTTTCATTGCTAATTAACAATATTTTCCCTTCATTTTAATAGCCCCGTTTTTAAGGATTCAGTCCTCTCAATTGATTTTTTTTCTTCATTAAATGACAACTAAAAAGAAATGAGACACGAAACAAACCAACAGATGACACGCTAAATTGGGGCTTCAAACACCAACCAATTTCACTCCAATCACTTTCTTAATGAGAAGCTTATTCTTGCTGTTAATTAAACCCGTTATTTAATTCCATGGTTTGTTGTTGTTGTCTTATTCTGCCACAGCAGACATTTCCAAAACCGTTGATTTCCTGTTGACTTCCTAAGAACAAAGTCAAAATGTTCTGGGGCCTCATGTAAAAACGGTGCGTACGCACAGAAATGTTGCATAAGAACTGTTCCACGTTCAAATCGCGATGTATAAAACCTACACTTTTCCACGGGGCCTCATACCTTGTCGTGCGCAAGTTCTCCACTCGGTTTTGCAGACTGGCGGCACCCAGCGTCAAAGCAATGGTACTGTTCCTGTGTGGTTACTCATTATTTTCCTGACACGGCTTTATAAATACACTGAAACTAACCGCATATTGTTTATTAGTGTAACGCATCTGATTGTATTTAACTCGTAACAATATAATGGTCCAGGGAACAGCCATAGTATTCCAAATACCATAACTGCTTTAGCGTTGTTACTCTCACTGCACCTTCTTCTTTCAGCTGCTCCCGTTAGGAGTTGCCACAGCGGATCATCTTTTTCCATATTACTCTCACTGCACCACTCGGAGTATTTATATCACTGTATCTGAGTGTGAATCACAGCAGCAGCTGATCGGAAAGAGAATTATCGGTATACAGCATCAAGGACACGCTACCTCAGCCACTGCAAAACATTTCAAAGCCTTTCCTGTACGGACCTCGCGGTTCAGAAACAGTTTCATCCCAAGAACTTTAAATGCACTCAATAAACTGCACCTTGTAGAACTGTTTGTACTTATAAGTACAATCACCCCACTGCAAACTTGTACTACAGTTATAATATCGCACAACCTGAGCCACTTTATAAAGCGCGTATTTACATATGATGACGATATAATTTTTAAGATGAAATGCAGCAAAATGTTGATTATATTATACAGATAAAACTAACTTGATTATAAAACAGAAAGAGAAAATAACAACACAGCTAAAAATGCAGCGGCAAATTTCGACAAAAGTTAAACACTTGTGTCATGAGCACGAGGCGGCTATGCAGTGTCTGCAACGGACGTGGCCATCCACCGTGCATAAGATACCTTACTGACATTGGCGGGCGAAGGAGCCACCAATTCTTTCTCTGCCCAGTGCCACCACAAGCCTAGAGCCGCCCCTGAGTACTGCTGCAATAAATTATTTCATCGAAGTGAAACACATGTTTAATAACGTGCTTTAACCCCTATCATCATGAAAACGATATCACGTGTACATCTCAGTATTTTAGTTATTCAGAGAGCTGTAATATCACGAATGTAATGGATTCTGTGTCCAGTTGGAGGAAGAGAGCCGATTTAAGAAGCAAGTAGTGATTCACACACATAGAGCACATAGAAGATCAAATACAAAACAAAACATTTAATGTGCTACTTTAATTACGATGTGATTTGAGAAACTATTTTAAGATGAAGTTTATGATGTTCTACTTTAATGACAAAATAAACTACGTGATTAAAGTGGAAATGTCGAGATTAAAGTTGAGATTTCGTGCTTTTCCCCGTGTGCCTTTTTCTCTGTACCCTAATAAGCTTTCATATGACACTCAGACAGTGGGCTACAACTCATCTTCTCACGGCGACTTTGTTATGTGACTTCTTTTTTATTTCCGGCACTGTGCGATTTTGTGAACGTGAGCTTTCAAGTTTCTCCAACACGCTATGTCACTCGATCAACTTCATTTTGTTGATTATACCACGGTTTATTTGAACAAATAGTATGTTTTTCCTTTGCCTCTACTTGGTATTCGCTGAAATTCTTATATTTTTCCCCCGTGCTTTTCCCATTGTCTTTTCACAGAAGGCTGAGCTTAAGGGCGATTTATATTGATTTGCATATTTAAAGAGGCGTAATTCTAGGAGGAGTTGGGGCGTTACATAAGGCGCGTGCATGAGTGTTACTTCTCACACTGAAGATGGAGTACGCACAGATTCCTGCATCTGGATTTTTCTGTGCGTAAGCACATTTCGGCTTTTGTGCTTACGTCATGTTATAGTGCGAGTTCTACGAACGGCGTTATACATGAGGCCCCAGGTGACCAGAGAGACCAACCTTACAGAGACTTTCACCTTTTGTTATTTTCAGATATTGTGTGGTGGGCACAGGTGAGCTGGGGGGTATTTTCCGTACATCGCTTAAATCATCCGAGATCAGATGCCTCATCTTGGATGAGTTAATGCTGGTGAAGCTTATCCTGGATAAGTCATTTTTTTCAAACGCAGTCGTGTGGTAGATTAGTTAAGCTGGATCTAATCATCCAAGATGAATGCGTGCGCCCGCGCAGATTGAAAAGCTCATATATATTGAGTCTAGAAAACATGATCAGCAAGTCTTTGATAGGCTGTAACAAAATGACGAAACACAAGCGGAGCAGGACCTTTTATTCGAAGGATATGCAGAATTTCGAGATTTAATATGAACAAGGGGTAACACTGCAAAAGCAGCCCAAACCAGAAAACAGCTGGCAAAACGTGGCCGATGAATAAACGCTAAGTAGTGTGCATTGTACTTACTGAGTGCAGTGTTTCATTTCCTATGTGTCAGATTAATTATTTAATATGTCATAATTCCAGATCAAACGTGAGCACAAGGAGAACATGGGAACAGGTTAAAGTGAAGTACAAGAATATACTTCAAACTGGTAAATATTGGTATATTACTATTCAAAGAATTATTGACATAAAGAATCATATATAATATAAAAACATTAATTTTAAAGCTAATAAGAAGGCAGACAAACAAAAAACAGGTGGAGGTCCACGCGGTCCACACCTAACCCCTGCAGAAGAGTTGGCTCTCCAGCAAAATGCCCATCGCCCTGTTTCTGAGGGAAATTTAGTTTTTTTTGTTGGGTCAGTTGCAGGGAATGTCATATCCCTAGAACTTGTGTCTGACCAACGAGATATTGATGAAGACACTGTGTCTGATTATTCATCAGAAGGAGAGGTACATTTTCCAAATAATGTTTGACCAAACTCCACTCTGATCAGTCCCATGTGCCCCAATCACATTTGGAAATCCTGGGTGATGATAATGTTAGGCAGATTGTGAGATTCTTTATGGAACTCTGGGTGTTTTTGCCTGTGTACCTGCAATGGCATGAAATGCTTCTTTTATTGTCTGCACACGCAGGTGTCCAGGAAACACTATGAAACCCGGAAAGAAATATTTCAGAGCCAAACAGACTTTATGAATTGCCTGGCAAACTGCACATCTAGATAGATTTTCCACATTGCCTACAGTATGTTAAAAAAGTGCCGCTTGCAAAAAAACTCAAAGCAATGCATACTGTCTGTGTGGTTGTGAGAGCCCGACTTTGCCTAGTTTGACTTCGAATATAAGGTGCTAATAAATCTGAGTTACAATATTCCCCCTCGGCTAAAGCGGTATCTTTCGAAAAGAATTTCCTCCAGGAGCAATAAAGGATCTTGCTGATCGCGCAAAACCCTCTCTATATGAAATTCTCTTCCTATAATTTGTGCTCCAATATCAATTAGTAACTTATTCATGAACGGCAAAGCCATGACTGAATTCCATGCACGGAAACTGATTAAGTGTGTGAGCTAATCCTTGTTTACACAGAACAAACCTGCTCCGAGCAGGTTTGAGGATTTGGATCTGCTGCTATGACAACACATCCAGTAAGAGTTTCGAAAATCCGACAGATCCAGGATCAGGCCAAATCGTCAACTATTACATCCGGCTAAACGAGTAATCCACGTTCGAAAAATACCCCCCTGGATAGGCGGTGGCTTGTTTTGTACGTCTTTATTGTTTGGCTGCTAATTAAGGAAAAAGAAACAACTAAGGGCTCTGAGTCACGTTAATTAAAATGAAGGTAAAAGAAGTTAATGGGCAGCAAAAACTGGTCACTAATGAAGAAGATGGTTAGAATGAAAACCTGGAGTTGCTGAGGCCCACCAGGACCAGAGTTGGACACCCATGATGTATACCACGGATGGGCAGATTCAGTCCTGGAGGGCTGCAGGTTTTTGTTCTAACCCGGTGGCTTAATTAGAAACCAGTCCTTGCCAATAATTTAATTTCATGGTTTGTTAGAGCTTTATCTCTGCCATGTCAGGTCATTCTCATATCCTAGATTTTCTTCCCCTTTCTAAGGATATCATCTAAATGATTTGAAGTCTAAAACAGACAAGTTATTCTCAGTGCTTCACTTTTTTCTCGACACTTTCCTTCCAAGTATTTCAATAAACCAAATAGTGCATGATAAACACACACTGGTGTAAATGGCAACAGGCTAAATGGAGAAACGCTGGTTTCTTTTGTCATTTGCATCTTATTGCTAATAAGGAGCCATTAAAAAACAAGAATACAGCTGTTTAAGACTAAAATAAGCAATAAGGGTTCAAACTCTTAACAAGCGAGACAACTAAAGTGAAGCAGAAGTGTCACTTGAGCAGTAAGAGCTTCTTATTAAGCAACTGGCATGGAACAAAAACCTACAGCCACTGCGGCCCTCCAGGAATGACTTTGCCCACCCATGATGTATACCGTCAAGAGCCGGCAATTCAATCTAACATTTGCAGAGTTTTTATTAAGACAGGCTGTGAGGGACATTTTTATCAAACATGACTTAAAACTGGGGATTTAAAAAGATTAAGAAAAAAATAAAATGTGCTTACATTTGTAGAGTCGACACTACTTATGAAGCCAGGCTGTGACTGAAGCCGTCCTCTTGTGCTTTAAAGTGTTGAGGAGGAGTACGGACACATTTTTTTGTTGACGTTAACGTTGCAATTTTTTTTTCTTTAACTTGGTCTTTTAATTTGCAAATTTTAAACACAAAGAGGAAGTGTTAGTAGAGAGGGGGATTTTTCTGCAGTCACAAGTGCAAACATTTGAAGAATCTGGACGAGAACAGGCCATTCTGCCCAACAAAGCTCTCCAGTCCCAGCCAATTAATTCTTCTAAATAAAATATCAAGTTGAGTTTTGAGAGTTCCCAAAGTTTTACAAGGATAAGAGAATAAGAGTTGGGGTGGAGGATATATGTATGTGTCATTGTAACAAAGGATCTGAGCATAGGAATAAAAAGAGAATATGTTAAAATATTAAATGACACCCTGTTGGCTAACCTGTCCTTGACTATAAAGAACAGAGGGCATCCAAATGTTCAACGACGGGGCATTCAACCTGACAAAGCTCACAAGTCTTATTCACTTAATTCTTCCAAAATAACATTGGGTTTTGAAAGTCTTACTGTCTACCACAGTATTTGGTTGCTTATTCCAAGTGTCTGTGGTTCTCCGTGTGAAGAAAAACTTCCTAATGCAAGTGTGAAATTTACTCTTAAGTTTTCGATTGTGTCCCCGTGTTCTTGCTAAACTCATTTTAAAATAACAGTCTCGATCCACTGGACTAATTCCCTTTATAATTTTACACACTTCAATCCAATCAATAAACTGTAAAGGATCAGCTCTTTTAATCTTTTCTCATAATTCATCCCCTGCAGCCCTGAAATCAACCCAGTCGCTCTCCTCTGGACTAGCGTATGCAGTGTATGGATTAAAGGAGTTGGCCGACAGTTCATGTTTTTGCCTGCCATTTCAGAAAGGTAGTGAAATGCACACTATTGGAATCACGTCTATGAAAAAAGTCACCATTTTATTGTAATCAATTCTTACTATTGGCTGTGAAATGTGTACAACTTGTATCTGATATTTTACAAGGCTTTAATTTTAGTATTATTCAAAGAATGAAAACGCTAAAATAAGTCAAAATTTAAAGACACCGACAACAAAAAAAAAAACCAAACTGCAACAGATAACAGTCCAACGGGCAGAGTCCACTCCGACACACTCAGTTTGTTAAGCAGTCACGCTGCACCTGCGGGCATGTTGTACCGTCTCCTACTTTCACCTGTCAGGTGATGTTTTGTTCCCAGGGTCACCCAGGACCAGTTCACCTGTAGTACTACTTAGCACCTCACGGTCCCAAACAGGTGATATATGAAACAATAAAAAAAGTAATTTAAATGGAAGTTGCATAATTATGCAAAACATAGACAACTATTCTCAAAACGTAACCATGGTCTAAAAACAAACAGTGTATAAGTGACTTCAATATCTTGGCCAGCGTACACATGCCTTTAGTCATCAGATGTAAACACTAATAAAGCAATGTATCCGACTTCCTACCGTTAACCTGAAAGTGGCCAAGTCCCCAAAGAACTGATGCCCGGTATTCCACGTTGGCCTCTTCTCATGCACTATTTTGTTGTTACTGAACAATAAGGCTTTCTGTACAATGGCATATAGCCAGCTCAATTTCTCACCTGCCTCCCGCAAGCTGGACCCAAGTACAGTGCAGAACTGCAAGTCCCAGTCCAGCAAAAAAGCAGGATTACTTTGATTTGGGCCCAGCAGCCAGCCGAACCAAACTACTTTATCTACCCATACTGTACTCCACCAACAGACACCTTAAGAGGATTTAAAAGGGCAACACACTGTGGACAAGCAGAAGCATTAAGAACAGAACTCTCCCACGCCACCATATCCACTGTAATTTAAAATATAATAGAACTACACTTTGTTAATGAAATGCTACATTGACACTATTATGTTTATCCTAGAAAACTGCCTCACTCTCGAGTCAGCAATCGGATCACGAGTAGAAACCTAAGCAGGCTTAAGGACATCATGCACCGCAGCAGGGGAAATTAATCAGAGTACAATTTTTTAAATAAATAAAAAAAAAAAATACGCAATTAATACATTATAGCTTTTAAAATTTAAAGAAAAAAATAAGGATCATTGTGAGGAATATGAGTGGGCAGTCCCAGTCATGCGTTTAAAATAGTCTTTTTTTTTCCCAGTGCTCTATATTTTAATGTATAAAAAGCCCAGTAACTAGAACACCAGCATGTACATTTGTTTGGGCTTATCTCTTGCTTTTAGTGAATGCCTAACCCACTAACAGTCTCCACCAAAACTCAAAGGGCCATGAAGAAATTATACAAAAGTAAAAAAAGGGTAGGAAGGAAGTATCGGCGCCACGATAAACACACAGCCAAACAAACAACTGCCTGCTGACTGAGTAAAACAAAGTGCCCATTGCTGTGCTCCAGTCCTGAAAATTCTTCTCCCTAAACCACCAGCTGATAACTCTGCCATCGTAGCAGTGACTGAGCTGTTGTTGTGGCTGAATGAGGAGTTGGAATACATGTCTCACTTTCACATATAGAAGAAAATGTTCCCAAAAAAAGAAATAGTAAAAAAAAAAAAGTCACACAAATAACCGCACACGCTTTGTAGAATTGAGTCCCACACGCTCTGAAGGTAAGAGAAGCTTGGCACACTCAGCCATCCCCACCGCAGGTCCAAAGAATCAAAAAATGACACCAAATAAAACTGCTTTTGGCTGTAGCATGACACCTAGTCCTTCTCTGTTCTCATGGAGTCCATTGTCTTCTGCATTTTCTCAATCATCCATATTGGCACTCTGAAAGGCTTTAGCTCATCAAGCTTCAGCTCTGGGCAGTCTCTGAAGTTGAGAGAGAAAAAACAAAACAAAACAAACAGGAGTGATGTGTTGTTCTTTACATTCTGTCACAAGAGAGCTCATATCTTGGTAAATTCATCCTGTAGTTTGTCAATGCTTACCTGTAATCATCACTTTGGGCCAGGTCTAGAACGTCCTCCTCAATGAGAAGATAGGCCTGAAACCACAGTAAGAGAAAATGAATTTGGAGGCAGATGCAGCATCTCCTCTACAATCAACCTTTCAGGCTCAAGTCACTGCCTTCCATCCTCGGCTGTATGTGGACAAAGACTTAAAGGAGAAGTTCAGTATTTTCAAGTCAGAGGTATTTCTTTACATTCATGGTGTATATTAATTTGCCATGTAAAATGGTGTTCTAAAGTGAAGCATTTCTCTCTATTATATAAAAAAAATCCTGCAACGCAACAAGACTTTTTGGAGAAGTCCTGCAAGTTGAGACCTTGGCCATGAGATTTTTTCAAGTCACACCCTCCTCTCAACCATCTTCAACCACACACACAGTACTCTCACCTCTGATTCGTGTGAATGCTTTTGACAGACACAGTTTCTGCTGCCTCAGCTCTTATGATAAATTAATTAAAGAAGACTATTATGTCCAAATCTTATTGAAGAATTTGTCACAAAGGGTTATCAACAGAAAAAATGAGTACACGGCAATCCTAGCACCGAGAAAGGATGAAGTCAAATGAATTAATGGCAAAAATGTCGATTGGTTACATGGCAAATTGGTTAAATGTGCATCAATAGACTATGCTGAAACAGTTGGTGGTGATCGTGCAGAAGATGAAAACATCAACTTACAATATTCCGAAGAATATCTACAACCATTAACCCCATCTGGTCTTCCACCGCACAAATTACTGTAGAAAGAAAGTTGTATCCAAGAAAGGTAATGCAGTAAATCTTCCACAGATAACATTAGACACTAAAGATCTTGATATACCATTCGTATTAAAACGTTAACAGTTTCCCATTAGAATAGCTTTTGCAAAGACAATTAACAAATCTCAGAGCCAAACATTCAAAAAAGTCATTTTACTTAATAGAGAGAAAGAAACAAAACTCAGTCACGGGCAGTTATACATTGCATCATCATGATGAAAGTCCAAACACAGAATCAAAATTCAATGCGATATTCATGAAAATTTAATTCAAAAAATAGTTTTTACTGAAGTTTTACAGTAAAAGTGAAAGTTTAAAGAGTATACGCGTGTTAAATTTAAACGGCAAATAGAATGAAATCGTATTACGCAACGAATAACTATAATGCAAAATGAAACAATTTACTTTCAAATTATTACGTTTTACTGTTTTTTTTTTTTACTATGGTTAATTACTTGCTGTAATGTAAAATAGTTACTTCTATTATGCATATGTAACAATTCCTATGAAAATAAAATCTGTTTAAATTGTACAACTGCATCCCTATGCACGAGCGACAGAACCACAAAGAGGCTAGCGCGTAGTAGCGCAAAGCCCCCTAGTTTTTATATATTTTAAACATACTAGGGGGCCCTGCCCCCTGCTTGCTTCGCTTGCCCACCCCTGGGTTTGGTTTATCGGATATACAATTTAAAGAGATTGTTATTTTCATGTGAATTGTTACATATGCATTATTTTCATTTTTACTTTAAAATTTTAGTAAAAACAATATTTGGAATTAACTTTTCTTCAAGATAGCACTGAATTTTGATTTCGTGTTTGGACTTTCATTGTGACAATGCAACATATAACTGCCTGTGAGTGAATATCGTTTCTTTCTCTCTAATAAGTAAAATGACTTTTTTGAATGTTTGTCCATGCTCTTTCTTCTTCGCTTTTTTGTTGACGTGTCATCTAGAACATATAAAATTATTGTCCTGATAATTTATTAGAGTGGAGAGCACAGGAAGTGGGTCTGCCAAAAGCATTCACACACCTGAGAGGTTAGATGACCGTGGTCTTGTTTTAAAATAGTTGTAAGTAGGGTGTGACTTGAAAGAATCTCATTTTAAAGGTCTCCGTCTCATGGGACTTCATACCTCACCAACGTTTTAGGAATCTTAATTCTCGCTGGCAACACAAATTGGACAATCTACAAGTCTCTGACTTAAAAGTTTAAATCCGAACACTAGATTCAATCTCTTTTCACTGGTCCGTTATTTCACCAAGTAATAATTTGTTTGTTTGTGCTAATGCAATCTTTCCTATCCTTTTTTTGAGACTTTGGAATTTTCGTACTTCCATTATCTCTAACCTGCTCTGTACCGCACCAACATTTTTGAATTCTTTACAACGTTCCACTTTCATCTACTCTTTGTCCTTTATTTCCGGCCCCGAGCATTGTTAAATCTCTTTTTTGTGGGACGTACGTGTCTCTCCAGGAAAATCATGTCTTGTCTCCTTCCAAGATTTTATTTTCTATAATAGAGAGATCTTGTCTGTTCTTGCAGTTTACAACTGGGCTTAAAGGAGAAGGGCTCCACAGGTGATAGAAAAGCCTTAAAACTTACCAAATACGTCCACATTTAAGAAGCAAAAGGTTTCAGTTTAAGAAAACATGCTGTCCGTATTTATGAGACATCCTTGTGTAAAGGAAAGCAAATTGGAAAACTAGTTTTATCACAGCTTGTTGGAAGAAAGCTGCCTATCGCCGACACAGGGTCCCCTCAGCGACAGATGGCCAGTGAAATCCACAGAATTGGTCACTGACAAGTGATGACACTTTTGAATTTGCCCTCAGTTCCAGAAGGGAAAGGTAATTGATGGCTGAAGTGACCAGTGAAATCCATGGATTCTAACTGTAGTTACGAGAGGAACTGGCACATGTGCAAGAATCAACGCCCTTCTCTAAACTAATATTATGGCAGCAAGCTTGTATGCAATATTTAATAAATATACAGGCAACTGCAGGCTCACATGTACCATTATGAACAAAGGCTAGTGTGGTGAATGTCAAAATTAAAATTGTAAAGGCTAGTTATCTGGTGTCCTTTAAGCCCCATTGTAAGCTGCAAGAACAGACAAGGTATTTTTAAAATTTATTCCAGTCTCCTGTATTTTTCACTTGATCACATACTTTATGTGGCAAATACGAGGTGTGGCAGAAAAGTAATAAGACTGGCAACACTGCAAGCGATCTGGCAACGCTGTGCTGTTGTCCTTGATAGAGCACGTGTATCAGTACCCTCCCATAGCTCAGCGCGAGTTTCAACTCCTTCCGTTAACTACGTGATTTTTGTGACTGCTATTAGCGAAATTGTGTTTTTGGTTGTGCGTCACGCAAAATGGAACAGCGGAATTTGGAGCAACGTTGTGCCATTAAACGGCAAGTGTGACATTTGAAAAGTTAAAACAGGCCTATGGGGTACATTCTTTATCCCGAGCTCAAGTTTTTCGCTGGCACAAATCATTTTTGGGAGGCAGAAAACACGTTGAAGATGAACACCGTTCAGGGAGGCCTTCAACTTCGAAAACCAATGAAAACATCAAGCGTGTGAACACTCTTGTGAGATCAGACCGTCGTTTAACATTAAGAATGTTGAGTGAACAATTAAATTTGAACAGATTTACCGTTCATCAAATTTTGACTGAACATTTGCACATGCGAAAGGTCTGTGCCAAAATGGTGCCGAAAAACTGCCCTCTCCATAACAGAATTTTTGACCTCAAAAGGCATTCCTGTGGTTCCCCAGCCCCCTTATTCATCTGACCTCAGTCCGTGTGACTTTTTCCTTTTTCCTAAACTGAAAAATTTCCTCAAAGGACGTCATTTCGGGACTTTAGAAAACATCCAAAAGAGTGTAACGGACATGCTGAAGACCATACCGGTTGAAGACTTCCAGCGCTGCTACCAACAGTGGGAACAACGTCTCCATCGGTGTGTAGCTGCCCAAGGGAACTACTTTGAAGGGATAACATTGATGTTTGAAAAAAATAAAAAAACTTTGGTAAATAAAAAATTAGTCTCACTACTTTTCTGCCACACCTCGTATATAAAATGACTGTGAAAAAGGAAAAAACAAAAAACTTTTTGACCTGGAAAAAATGCCAAATTCTCTTTTAATGCCGAGTATTCTTGCCACTACTCTGTTTAACAGAAATTGAGGCCTACTTACCATCTTACCCCCTGTAGCCCTCATGTGCTGCCTTTCTGCCAGCCAGTGCTTATCTTGAGGGTCTGCTGCATACTGCAATTAAAAGGGTAAAACTGTCAAACAAACAAAATTTCCCTGGTTTACTTTGCAAAACTATTCAATGAAACTGAAAGTGACCAACATGGACAACGGGGTTGACGGTCAGCCATGTTTGTTTGACATTCTTCACCATTTGTTGTTGCCTTAGCCAATCACACTTAAAACTGGATGCAATCACTTTTTAAAGCTGCCATAAAATGCTTTCCACTAACCACAGAGACACTTCAGAACAACAGTGAAAGCTGAAAAAAGCAAAGGCCAAAAAGGTCAAGAAGACGCTTACCTTAAACAGATCTGCATGTTTGATATAAATTCTGCCTCTTGTGCCACCCATTCCAAGAGCCCTAAAACAAACAAGTGACAGAAGTCTTAGATGACTACACATCTAATCATCATTATACCCTGCTGATTGTTGTCCTTACTTATTTGCACGGGAGCCAAGCACAAAGGTGGTGTTCTCACTTAACCGGGTTGGATCCCACTGTTAAAAAAGGAAACAAAAGTTAGCTTATGAGGTTCTATGATTCTGCTGAGTACGAAGACCAAGAAACAGGCCCTACCTTCGGTCCATCCCTCTTCAGAGGCTCAACTACCTTTGGCTTTGACCTACAGATTAAAAGAGAAACGCATAAGCAATAACATGATAATCTGAACTCAGAATGAGGCAGAGACAGACTGGTTAAATAGTCCCATTCTACAAAAGCCAAATATATAGCCAGCTGAAATTGAATAACTCACAAGAATCCCACAGGAGCAACACGATCAAAACTGATGACTGGTCCTGGTGGACGACCTTTCCTCTAAAAGAAAATCATAGCTTTATTTAATAAGTGCCCTTCTACCTCACTCCATGCTGTCCGTGCAACGCGGCCGCAGAGAGCTTAAACAACTCGGCACATCCACATAAAAACGACAAGGGTGAGCTTCCTTGAAGGCTTTTACTGGACATACATTCGTAAAATGAAACATATCCAAAAGAAACATACTGGTATTTACAGGTGTAGAACCAAAGACAATAAATAATGATTTACAAAGCAATACATAGCAGACACTTACAAGGAAAGTGATTCCCACGGTCGGATCAAGACAAAGAGAAGCATGTAGACAGAGGTCCAAATTGCTGTGTACCACAACTAACCAGACCATGGAGTTTATATACCTTAAAGATACGCTTTGGACATGACCGAAACAAGAGATAAAGGGGTGCCTATATGAGAAACATGGTGTGTGTTATATTTAAATGTTCATTATGGGACCTATGTGCTTTACGCGAGTTTCATAGACATTTAGAACACCACTGAGAGTGTGGGACATGAGTGACAGCTGTGTTAATAAATGACAAGACAAAGGGGAGTACAGTTTGACAAATAACAGTAACAGCATGTGGGGCAGAACAAGTGCCATGCAGTTTAATTAAAATGCATGCAACCAGATGGCACAAGAATGGGCAACACAGCTCATCCTTTTAAAGGGTTTTGTCAACCTTTCGCCCTGGTGTTACAAATCTCCCAATATTACCTTTTTTTGAATGGGACTTCCTCTTTGACTGGATTCCTCATCAATCTGTTTGCTACGCTGTATATTAGAAAGAAAAGAATACACTAGAGTCTAAAAATAAAGTAAAATGTCCTCAAATATTTAAAAAGAACAGGTTAAAATGGTAGAGAAACCAGTGTCTAGCCAGAAGATGCATTGTAGAGTTTGATGGAAATTATGAGAGGCTTTGAATGGCTGGAAACTTGAATCAGCTTTGTGCTGAAGGTACCCTTTAATAATAAAAAAAAAAAATTAAAATGACTGCTATAAAGAAATTTGAGCTGGATTCCTTACCTTCATCACCAGGCCATCAATGGGAGGCTTCACACTGGGTTTGTCACTGTCTGGGTAAAGCTGTTTTGCCTGAGAGAAAAAATCCTTATATTAAATGAGCTCTGAAAAATCTCAGTCAACCTTGAGAGGTTATTTCTTTAGTGTATGCTGACCCTAAGAAATTCCAAGAATTGAGCACATCAAATAGGTACTCACATGTTCCAGGCAGCTTCTGCAAGTGTCCCGTATCAGTTGGTCAGCCTGCACCTCATCACCCACATTCTCCTTCACATTGCTGGCTGCTTTCTGAAAAAACTGCAACAAATTGACAAATGTCAACTGTTAGTTAGGGCACCGTTCTTTTCAGAATTATGACAATAGTCATGACTCAAGCACACCTGCAGTTAGTCGTGCTAAATGTTTCTGAATGCACACAGATGTTACTAAGCATGTTGTTGCCACATCACATCACATCAGCAGGCAATGAAGTGGCCATTGATCTTTAGCTATTCTCACCTTCATGTATTTGCTAATGACAGCCTGAATGTCTTCATTAATGCTGGGCTGCAGTACTGACCTAAGTAAATCCATGGAGATGACAGGATCTGTGAAACTGAACACACAGGAAAATAAATTCTTTATTCAAATGAAAATATAATTGCACACTTGAATATATGTATAAGATATAGGTAAGTGCACTGAAAACAAAAACACCAAAGCAGCTTTTCTACTTGTCAGGATCACTAACCAATCTCTTTACTGAAGCAGATAACCCATGAAATACTGGCTAACAAAACAGATTGAAAAAATCCTCTCCTGCTTGTAAACTGTGATTGTATAAATATACTGCAAACATTCCTTAAATGAGCAGGCTAGTGAGGAGGACAAATTACAATTTATAAAAAAACTTCTTATTAAAACTACTAGACATTAAGCCCGTTACAATAACGAGCGCTAGAACAGTAGTGCATAAACATTAGTAGGAACAGTCTGTATTAAATGGCCGTGTATGTGGCTGTAATATGCGTCACTGTATTGTGTGCCTTTAATTTTCTCTCTCAGTTATACTGGTTTGTATTTCCGTAAAATGCCTGTAATTTTGTCGGACAGTAATACGGTGGAACCGAAGTAATTTCCCCCATAGGATTGTATGTAAATACAATTAATCTGTTCCAGACCGTACAAACTGTATGTAAACATATATTTTTTAAAGTTTTTAAGCACAAATATAGTTAATTATACCATTTAAAGCACAGCGTAATAGTAAACTAAATGTAAAAACATTAACACTAAGAAAATCTTGAACAACAGAGAAAACTAACACTGCAAGAATTTGCGCTATAGCCTTATGACCCGCTCGCTAAAAACTCTTTTTTTAATGAGTTTTAAGCACAGGGGAAAAAAGAACATTTAAAAATCTGTAATTTAATAAACAACCAAGAAAAGTAACATTGCAACAATACACATGTGCGCCTGTGTGCACTTTGAGCTACTTTTTGTATGAAAATGTGCTAAATAAATAAATATTGTTGTTGTGTGTGTGTGTGTGTGTATCTCTGTTGCGGCCCTGCGTGTATGTGCGTCTGTCTCTCTTAAGCGCGCGCCTCTGTGTCTGTGTGTGTTTGTCTGTCTCACCTGTGTGTGTCTGTCACGCGTGCCTGCGTGCAAGTGTGTGTGTGTGTGTGTGTGTGTGTGTGTGTTATAGGACCACAGGAAACTGGTGTCCCCAGAAAGCATGTTCCTGACTTGTGTCCTCACAAAACACAAAAACAAGTAGGTGTGTGTGCGCGTGCATGTCTGTCTGTCGTGCGCACCTGCGTCTGCGTGTGTGTATCTGTCTGTTGCGCGTGCGCCTGTCTTTGTGTGTCTTTGTGTGTGTGTGTGTGTGTGTCTGTCTGTCTGTCGCGCACGCCCTTGTGCCTGTCTTTGTGTGTGTGTGTGTCTGTCTGTCTGTCGCACACGCCTGCGTCTGTCTGTCGCGCGTGTGCCTGTGTGTGTGTCTGTCTGTCTGTTGCACGCGCGCCTGTGTGCCTGTCTTTGTGTGTGTGTGTGTCTCTCTCTCTGCACACACAGGGAATGCACAGGAAGAGACTGAACACGTGCTGTGCGGCCCCGCGCATGCGCACTTCACCAGAAGACACACACACACGGACACCTGGACGCACACAGGGGTTTTATTAAAGAGGATGATAACTAGACCATTTTAATCTGTAGTGAGTGCAGACTGTTACCACTACTACCTATAATACAACCAAAAGATATTATAACTGAATTTTATATTTATTTTTTATATTTAACAAAGCATTCTTGACATTTAGATGGACCATAACAACTTTTATTATAAAATAAAAAAAAAAAATGCCACTTCGAAATTTAATTACGTGTTTACAACTTACTATTTTTAAAAAGTCACTGTCTCGACCTTCTGCTATAAAAATTTGTAGTCTCTTGATGTAAACCCACGAATGTGCACTTAACCATATCACCCGCCTTCATTAGGTTAAATTTACTTGTCAATGTGCGATCACACTGGGAAATCATTGTACACAAATCAGTATGAAGGCCAAAAAAGATTTCCCAAAAACTGCGGAAAAGAGCAATTGACAGACAGAGGTCAGGTGGGAATAAAGAACTATTTAATAGGCATTAAAAGTTCCAGTTGTCAGGAAAGTGAGGATACAGAATATGAAAAGAGTAAAGTGGTCTCCCAGCATAGTATTCAAGCAAAAATAACTGGTTGAGAAAGAAGCCATATTTGAAAAAGTCATATGCATTCCTGTGTAGAAATTGAAAAAAAAAGAAAAAAAAAAGGCATACAAGCTTCTGTAAGAATTTAGCTTTGTGGTCCAATTAGACAAAAACAAGAGTTTTTGCATCCCCCATATTGGAAGTGTAGCATTATATTTCAGGATTGGCATGAGCTGGTAACAGAAAGTACAATGGGTGGAGCAATCTAACATACCCAAATGAACAGTAAACTTGCTTTCTACTCCATTACATTTCTCTCTATTATAAAAAAAATAAAAAAAAATCAAAAAAAAAAAATCGCGGAAGGCTTGGAAGGAGACGATACGTGATTTTCTTGACACTTTAACGTCCTGCGAGATAAGGCAGTGAGACAAAAGGACAGCTGCTGCACAGGCTTTTAAATGATCAACACACAGCACGACAAGCAGAACATGCAGCTCGGCAGCAGCTGATCCGACCACATCTCCTTAGCGTGTGTTCAAACCCCCTTCACAACGGGAGCGGCAGAGACGCAAAATGGCTGGCGTGCAGTGCGCCCCAATGGGAGGAGGAGGTGGGCGAGCGAAGCAAGCAGAGAGCACAGCCCCCTAATGTATGAAAGAAACAATTTGTCATTTTCAATGTATGTTCAGGATCATGCTGGAAAACTTTTAAACTAATATGGACTTCCTTATGGAATGATTTTTTTTTTTTAGAATACACATGACCAGACATAAACTGACCTATACTATATACAAACAAACATTTTATACAGTAGTAGTAAATACACACACACACATATATATACAGTTCATACACATATATAAAAAATGCAGAATGTTTAGTGGGGCCGATTCTCCCTGTGTTTACTGCCACATCCTAAAGTTGAGTGTTAGGATCATTGACAACTCTAAATGGCTTCTGTATGAGTTTTTGTGCACTGTGTACCTCTGCAAGGACTGCTATGCCAATCATGGATGTTTCTTTCCTTGTGTTTAATGCTGTCATAGGAGAACATCAGGTAGGCTGCAAAACCTGAACCAGCACTGCATCATAAAGCAGGACAATACTCTCATACCAGTATGTCCAAAGAAAAAGATATTTAATAATGCAGAATAATCAAGGCACTGTCTGGGCTTGAATTCTATATACATGTTGTAGAAGTATTGAAAAGATCCGTTCATGTTCAAAAACCACATTAAAGCAGTTTATCAAGGAGAAATGGATCAAAGCTCTTCAATAGTGAGACAATATAGGGAGAGTTTAGTTGGTGTATCTAAATATAGTGTAACCAGTTTCCAAATACAAAGCCTTAACCACTAAGCCACACTGTCCGTCTTTTCTCTGTATATACTGAAAGTTAACCATTCCAGACTTAATATGTTATTAAACTTCTCTTAAGTAAAAAATGTGACAAAAACCCAATGAGCAGCAATTTCTTTTGTTCTCTTTAAGTACAGTAAACTGTCTACCGGTGTGTTACAAGAGTGCTTTTTCTCATTTCCAAGAACCACTAAGAGATGTGAATCAGAGGTATGATGGAGCAATAAATATCCATCATCCAACCTGCTATATCCTAACTACAGGGTCACAGGGATCTGCTGGAGCCAATCCCAGCCAACACAGGGCACAAGGCAGGAAACAAACCCCGGGCAGGGTGCCAGCCCACCGCAGGGCACACACACGCACACACTAGGGACAATTTAGGATCGCCAATGCACCTAACTTGCATGCCTTTGGACAGTGGGAGGAAACCGGAGCACCCGGAGAAAACTTACCCAGACACGGGGAGAACATGCAAACTCCACGTAGGGAGGACCCGGGAAACGAACTCGGGGCTCCTAACAGTGAGGCAGCAGCGCTACCCAGCAATAAATATAACACTGAAAACATAAAACAGCAGTAGGACACAAGTAAAACCATGCTTAAGACAGCCATTAAGTAACAGATTCACTTTTTTTTTTGCCTTGATAACCTCAAGTATTAACCTTATGTACTACGTATGTAACTGCATTTATGAAAGTTACAAATTTGATCTTACCTTACTGCCATTTGAGAGCGTCGTCCCCTTCGATGAACCTGTCTGTGCTTGATCATGATGTTCCATGGGTTCTATATAAAGAAACAAAACAGGAAAATGAAAAAGTGTCAACAGAAGGCTTCATGGACTCCCTAGTGCCGGGTGCTTCCCAAGTTTATATTTTGGGTATGCCAAAATGTCAATAAAACTTATAGGAGCCATCATCTTAGCAAACCAACTACAGATGATTCATTCACTGAAAACATTAACCAGACTTCCAGAACTTTAAGTTTTATCAGCCTGTCCCATGATCTTCAAATTCAATGTTATCAGATTCCAGAATGAGAACTTCACATTGTAACATCATGGACTACTTTAGACTCCTCCTCAGCCCTTCTTATTGCCTGCCTTTTGCTGCGCTACACTAACTACGCCACAGTCCCGTAATGAGAGATGCAGGGTAAATAAAAAGGAGTGTGGATGTTGGCATCTGCTGTACCATTGTGTACCTTTGCATCAGCCACCATACCTAGCAACCTATTTTTAGATTCTACTTTTTTCTCCGAGTACTTTGACTAATCTATGTATGATCATTATAGTCTGCAGGTGGAAGATCTGCTAAAAGAAACATTTCATACTTTTATCTAAACAATTGTCACTTTGAGGTTGTGTCTTGCTCCCCCTGATCAACCAACCACCGGGTGTGCACAGCTAGCTTCACCTTATAGAATGACATGCCACACTGCTGTCCCATAACTACCATAAGGCGGCGCTACTTGTATGCCTGTATGTTAACATAGTTACAGTTTTACCTTTATTCTCATCACTTTCATGGAGAGCATTTCAAATTAGCACTAAGCTGTTTTTTCCCCTTCATTTTACTGTTTAACCATTTACTTACTTTACAGGTCCTCTTAAGACCAAAGATATTAAAACAACAAACCCCATCCCTCAAACATCCACAAACCACACAAAATTCTTTCCAAAGTCAAATTATACTTCTGATATGGCTCAAGAAAAAGAAAAAGCAGTTACAGTCAGAGAGAGTATATGCAGAGCATTATTTCTAACTAGCCAACCCGCGGCGTACCATACGCCGCATAATCAGGCCGTTTTTTTTTAATAATTTTTAAGCACAGGGAGAAAATTGACATTTGAAAAATCGGTAATGTAATAAATCAGCAAGAAAAGCAACATTGTAACAATGCACGGAATGAACCAACACACAATCGTCCGTGACTGAAAACTGGCGGACCGCCATCGCTCATGTGCCCACCTCCAACTCGTCACTTGAGTCCTTGTCGTCTTCGCACAGTCCAGATGCACCTGTGACTCACGTAGACTTTCCGTGTTCCTGCAGGAGCATCTAAGAAGACACACGTTTGTCGCGGATGCGAATTGCTGTATGTAGCGTGTCAAACAGTTTTCTATGGTGCACGCGGTCGTGCGTCGTAACTGAAAACTCGGTTTTTAAAGACTGCTAACTTCTTGGAGTTGGTGGGCGTGGCTCCTTCCTGCGTGCGCCATAGGTGTCTAACATGTCGGCGGCTCAGTGAGTCCACTCCCCCTCCAGCGTGTTTTCCATGGGTGTCTTGCCTTAGTAAATTATATTATATATATAGATGGCCATTAGTTTTTTCTTCATCCTTTCCTTTGCTACCATCTCCAGTGGCTCAAATGTGCATCCAATAATTGTGCCGGTTGATTCTGCGGGCCTCTGTTAAAATGCCTTTTACCCACCAGCACTGCACAGCATTGAACATAAGAAATGTCACATATGAGAGGAGACCATTTGTTTAGCTAATAGCTAAGCCGTTCTACTATATCATCCAGATTTTTCTTGAAGGTTGTCAAGGTTTCTGCTTCAACTCCATGTCTCAGCAGTTTGTTCAAGAGTCCCACGACCCTTTGCGTAATGAAGTGCTTCCTGGCTTCAGTTTTCAATGCACTTCCCCTTAATTTCCACTGATGTCCTCGAATACAAAATTCATCCTTCAGTTGAAACAATGTGGCTGGGTCTACTTTATCATTGCCTTGGAGGATTTTAAATGCCTAGATTAGGTCCCCATGCAGTCTCCTCTGCTCAGCTTCAACTTTATTGCCATATGTACTCGGTACCATGATAATCTTATTGTCTGGTCCTCCAGCAATAAACAGGAATACACAACAATAAACAAAAGCACATCAGGTGCAAAAAAAAAAAGCAAACAAAACTCCAACAGAAATACGACTACACATGCAAATAACTAAATGATTCAGTGTAAGCTCTGCAGGTACAGTAATCCCTCCTCAATCGTGGGGGTTACGTTCCAGAACCCCCCGCGATAGGTGAAAATCCGCGAAGTAGAAACCATATGTTTGTATGGTTATTTTTATATATTTTAAGCCCTTATAAACTCTCCCACACTGTTTATAAATATTTCCTGCACAGTTATAAGGCATAATCCCTTTGTATTCTCTTAGATATTAGGTAAGATTCATTGAAATTATGTATGTAAACACACTGTTTATATACAGTAAAACCTAAATATTATTTTAAAGATATCGAGTGTCTCCGATATCACGTATGTTACAGCCATTACGATAGACAGGCCACCAGCAATAAATACGTACAATGCAAGAAAAATAGTATACAGTAAATGTGTGTACAGTGACACTAAACATACATACATGTACTAAGTACTATAAGTAGAAATTGAATTATGGTTACTCACCAACAATGACACGATGACTTGTCCAATAACGATGAGTTTAATTTTACTGCACAACAAAGGAGAGCGTTACAGCCCTTCTAAAGGAGCCACTTCAGGCGACTGTGTAGCACCGTTGTTATTCTTCAATCCAAATTCCTAAAGCAGATTCCATCCAGACTACTGCCTTATTACATCCACTTACAACTCATTTTGCACCCTGGTTAAAAGGACACTGCGGCCGTAGATCTTATATTCCATTCCTACTTTTTAAATAAAAAGAAGCCTCATTGATGCCGTAATGGCGTCCTAGGGCGGTGTTGCCTTTCCCTTCCTTTAACATATCCAAAGCTTTTACCTTTTCGGCAATTGTTAACATCTTCCGTTGGCACATGGGCACGGCCTCTGAAGCAGCAGCAGGAGCAGATTGTTTGGGAGCCATAATGTAGGGCTTGACTATGCACAAAGATAAACACAAAAGTTACCTCTTTACAAAGCGAAACACGTTGATGCTGAACGAGCGAGACGAGACTTCCTGGTTAACGCCACGGAATCAAACTCGGCGCTCCATTGCTGAGCCATTCAGCACACAGGAACTTAACTGCATGCTCTGATTGGTTAGCTTCTCAGCCATCCGCCAATAGTGTCCCTTGTATGAAATCAACTGGGCAAACCAACTGAGGAAGCATGTAGAGGAAGTAAAAAAAACACATTGCCCGCAGAACCCGCGAAGCAGCAAAAAATCTGCGTTATATATTTGGTTATGCATACATATAAAATCCGTGATAGAGTGAAGCCGCGAAAGTCGAAGCGCGATATAGCGAGGGATTACTGTATATGGTCTCAAGAAGGCCTTCCATCCTGCAGATACAAGCAAGCCTGAAGGTAAGGGAAGTGGATGGGTTTTATTTACAAGCCTGACGGCACGAGGACCACACAAGTGTAATTCTCCGAGTCTGTCAGAGTAGGACGTGTCCTTGAGTCCTGGGGTGCACTTGGTTTCCTCTTCAAGTGCTGCTATGTACATCACATGGGCCATCATCGGATTATAAAACATGCAAATAATGTCAAGTAAGTCAAGCTTGTTATTATTATTATGTGTATATAGTGCAATGGGATTATTACTTGCATGTCTCCTTAGAACACTTTACCATAACAAAAAAACTAAATTTAAAAAGTATGCTCTTTGATATACATATAAAAATACAAACACACACAACTACGTGAAAATCTTAGGGATGTGGGCAAAAATGCTACAACCTAGGAAGTCAAGTGACGGTGTGACCACCCTTTGCCTTCCCTTCAGTCCACTTGCATACAGCTTCTGAAGATATTCATATCTGTGGACAACTTGCCACAATTCTGCTAGAGAGACTGCCAGGTTTAATAATCTTGTATTTCATTTTATTCACTTGTTGCTTTGAAACATATCCCTGTGTACTTTGCAAAATGTTCTGTAATGGTGTGCTTTGGGAACCATCAGCATTCCTCCCATGACTTTCCTTGGTATTCTCGTGTGCTTGAAAACCTCTTGCCTGGTGCTTCCTCTCTCACAATACAATACAATTTATTTTGTGTATAGCCCAAAATCACACAAGAAGTGCCGCAATGGGCTTTAATAAGCCCTACCTTTTGACAGCCCCCCAGCCTTGACTCTCTATGAAGACAAGACAAACTCCCAAACAAAAACCTTGTAGGGAAAAATAAAAAAATGGAAGAAACTTTGGGAAAGATAGTTCAAAAAGAGACCAACATTTCCAGGTAGCTTGGGTGTGCAGTAGATATCAAAAAAGAGGGTAAATACAATACAATACGCAGAACAGAACACAAGTAATCCTCAAGACAATATAATAGTGCAACAGAAATATTACAAGTACCGAGCAGAATCACCTTCCTGTAAAACTTATGTAATTTCAAGGTGACTTGGATGACTCCTGTCTGCTTTTTGACCACCAACAATGGGTAGACGGTCCCCATTACCCGGTGTGAAATCATAATTCATATTTCTGTAAATGTTTCCCATCTTTGACTGTGACTCAGGTTATGCCTTCTTAGTACTTAGCAACCCAACATTGCTCAGTAAGTTATTCGCTTTGTTGTCACTGATAAAACACCACATTAAAACTAGTTTTTGTACAAACCAAAAAAAAAAAATGTAAATCAAGAATTGAACTTCACACCACCTAACGTATTGTGTCATCATCCCTACCAAAAAGCCACCAAAGCCAAACTGAGCAATCAGATTATCAGAGAGACTACACACACACACACACACACACACACACACACACACACACACAGAAGGTAGCATTTTATTATATAGGAGAAGCTAGATTGTTGGATAAATAGACAAAGGACACCATACAGTACATTCCACATAATCTATTTCATAGCACAATATTCTGTACCAAATGTGAAAATGATCTGCAATGTTACAAAGTAAAACCTAATTATATGCAGGATTAACGTCAACTGATTTTATTTTGGAAAAAAAAACCCGGTAATTTAAGCAAAGATTATTCCAAATTATTAGGTATATTTAATTTGAAAATATGGAAACTAATTGTATTGCTTTCAATAAAAAAAATCTCAATTAATCTCATACATCAAAAGCTCTGCAAGCCACGGATCCAGCCATGGAGCTTCCGATTACATTGCGTTCGTTCCGATGTTACCTAAAAGAAGCCACATGTCTGACTTCAGGGAGATTTTGTGACGAAACTGCTCTGTAATTTATTGCAGAGTTTCATACCGCCGTGAGCATCAACACAAAGCTGTATCTCGCCATGAAAACCGCACACATCCTCTGTTAATCGATGTTTATTTTATATAGCGCCGTGAAGACTGTGCATGAGAAACCATCGATAAAATAGAGCATAATGAAACATCCCCAGTACAAATGTTAACAAGGATCCTTCTGGGGTAACCAAAAACACTTAAACAGAAACGATGAATCAGTACAGGAAAATGAACCGAATATGCAAGGTGTATATGAAAAACAAACTGCCCTTGCAGCTGCCGTTTCTGTTCCCTGATACCAGCCATAGTCGTGCTACTTCCGGAACTGCGGCTTTCTGATGCGCCAATTATCCTCACTTTGTGCAGTCCTCGCGGAGCCCTCGACTGTCACCCCACCTCCTGGCTTATTGTCAAGGCCTTAAAAACACGTTGGCTCTTACCGAAGATAACTGGTGCTGGTGCTGCTCGGCAGGATCCTCCTGTAGCCAGTCACCTCTTTCATCACTTCTGTGAGCTCCCATTATTGCCGTCCGCTTAATAGCCAAGCTCCCTAGCAGTATCTCAAGAGCGAATACTTTACTATTACGGAAGTTGACGAATGGGATTCGCACAAAACCAGCGTAGGACCGCTCACAGCAACACTGTGCACGCATGCGTACAATGCTTTCCGGGAGCTTCTTCTGAGGGAGGGGTTATAGACAAGCGTCGCCATTTCTCATCGGAGCTCGTACTTTAAAACATAGACAATAAAATGTATATGAACATCAAATCAATGGCACGTCTAAAACCTCATTTTGTTCAGTGGCGTAACACGTGCGCACGTTAGACGTCGCTCATAAAGCAGATTTTTCTACATAACGCATAGACAGACATGAAATATAGTATATGCATAATGATTTTTAGTATGAATCGTTGTTATTATAATATATCTGTATTATATCTATATAATTTCGGATTCCTGCCATGTAATGTATGTTTTTATATGTTAATGATAACTTATATTTTAACACGGGCTCCATAGCTCAGGGGTTAGAGCACTGGTCTTGTAAACCAGGGGTCGCGAGTTCAAATCTCGCTGGGGCCTCACCAAAATTTTCAAAACTTCTTTTTTACATGTTCAAGTAATTATACCACACTTTAAATACAACTACGTGCTTAATGTACAAAAAAGCCCTGGAAAACATAGAAAATCATCGGTCGCCTCCTTGACGCCGTAAGTAAGAGGTTCAATTCTGTTTGGATGCCTTACTCAGTTAAAACAATTGAAAAATGTTTGCAAAACACATGGAACTTATAATTTGAAATAAATAGTTACCACCATATACATAACATACTCAATATCTTTCCGAAATACATAAAACCAAATGTGCTTGGCCCTATGGCTGTCCCCAGCAGCCATGAGTCGAGGTAATTCTTGGTAGCGAAAACCAATCAGATCGCTTTCTGCTTCCAGAATTCTACCAAGTATTGAAAGCTCGGGCCAATTGCGGCCCGTATCGGCTACCAAGAATTGACCAATCACAACCCGTTTCGGCTACCAAGAATTGGCCAATGACGGCTCGCTCGGCTACCAGGAATTAGTGAATCACGGCTTGTGTTGGCTTCCAAATCTCGGAAAGGGCGGGCCAGCCTCTTGTCAGTTAATGTATTCTGCAAAAAACTTGTTCGAGTCGGCAGACAGACGCTTCGCGATTTGCGTTTATTTTGAACTTTCTAAAAATGTTACTCACGACTGTCGGTTTGTGCAGATACATTTACATTCACGTACACATTTTTTTGAATGATTTTTTTAAACATTCTTGGTGCAGTTTATTACATTTATTAAATGTGTGCAAAACGTGTAAAGAAATATAATAATGTATAAATATAATAAACATTGAATTGTATAATCATACTTCCATTTTACAGAATGAGCTTTAAAAATAATAATATGAAGTGCTGTATAATTATAAAAATACAAATCATAGAAAGTGAAAACTTTTTTTTCTTGACTTCATCCTTGTCAATTTCAAAAGTTTTTTTTTTTCAATTCATTGTTTGGGTGAGTTAATTTTTATCTGAAACGATAGATGAACTATGTGTACATGTTACCTACAGAAGATCATAGGAAAGTCTTTCTGGTATATAAGGACCAATAATTCTTAATGAATTACTGCAGTGTATATATATATATATATATATAAAACTTAATGGTGCGTGTGTTGTTTACTAGAACACATATAGTTGTTTTACGCTAAGTATATAAACATTTCCCTTTGCAATATTTTCAAATGTTTATTTTTACCTACTTCAAATTAATTAAATGTCAGCATCAACTTAAATATATTACTTCCCAAATTTTATAAATACATACAAAC
This sequence comes from Polypterus senegalus, assembly GCF_016835505.1. Taxonomy (NCBI): domain Eukaryota; kingdom Metazoa; phylum Chordata; class Cladistia; order Polypteriformes; family Polypteridae; genus Polypterus; species Polypterus senegalus. The sequence continues at coordinate 9,642,994 of NC_053167.1, forward strand.
GCAAGGCTCTGCACTAATATTTATTCATTGTTATTGTGCTTTCATTTTTATTGTACCTTTCTTGATTATCTGTGCAACCGTCTGAGACCTTGGTAAAGGTGCTATATAAGTAAGTGAAATGCATTATTATTTATTAGAATTATGATTCAATAGAATGGGCAAGTGTGATTTTAACTATGCGTATTGTTCATGTGTTCCTTGACAAATCAATCATTCATTAAACAGTTTTTGTTTAATCAAAAAAGAAAAATAAACAACTACATCTGCAATGTAGGATTCAAAGCACCGTTCGTTGAAGAGACAGTTTAAAAATATATATATTTTAGAGATATATATTCTTCCATTCAGCAATGTGTCATGAACGGGATTCGAGCCTGAATCCCTTCGGTAATTTGAGGTAGATCGTCTCTCAAGAATCACGGCTATACCTCGACCAATACGCGTAATCCTTTCTTTAGGTATTTCCTTAATCTTATATATTTTTTAAATCATAAAGTGATATATTTAAACCTACCAGTTTCATGACGGTTGTTCGTTGATATCTTTAAGCGTACTTCTTTTATTAATTTATTGTATGATATGCAATTTTATATATATATATATATATATATATATATATATATATATATATATATATATATATATGTACACACGTTTATTATTATATCGCAACTACATATATACAAATATTGCATCAAAACAGATTAGTGAAATAATTAGACGATTATATATTATATATAATTCATAGATATTTTATTTCATATATTGCAGTTATCGTTATTTTCTAAAATATCGGTGCCTTCTTTGTACAGTTTACCTAAAAATGGATTATAGTTGCAATTAAAGCAAAGTATTCAAATTAACCTTATTATGCCAATTTGTTCATATAAAGTTGTTAGAAAATTATAAATATTTATTTAAACATTTATAGCTATTATATGACAATAGTAGCAGATATATGCTATGTAGGTACAGTTTATCTTGAATTTGGTTGTTTAGGGAATTGCAATTGCCATCTTTTGTACATTTTCGAAATATACTGCATATATAGCCGTTATATATATTATAAACATGCCACGTTCACGTTTAGCCTACTATCGTATACGATTACTACAAAGAATGATTACATTTGTGTTGTTGCATGTCTCCTCAGAGCTGTCGATAACAATAATAAATATATACAGTATGTACGTATATATATATATACACATGCACGCAAACATGATTTACAGTTCAGTATCCATATGACGTGTGAACAGAAGCTGTCCCTGAAAGTGGGCTCAACTATTTACAAGAACACATTAAATTATTTTTATGCCAAGTATGTAAATATTTAATTTTTCCCTAATTCAAGCAAATTACTTTCATTAAACATTAAAATCAATTTAAATATATTATTCGCCAAATGTTTTCAGTTCAATACAAACACTATTATTTATTCATTACTACTGTGCTTTTATTCTTGTTTTACTATTCTGAATACCTGTTCAGTGCTCTGAACTTATAAAAGGTGCTATGTAAGTAAAATGCTTATTATTTATTATAATCCTCATTCACTAGAGCGGGAAGTTGTTAAAGCAAACCATTACAAACCTACAGTTTACAATTATACATACAAAGTGGCTGTATATGCATATTTTACCTCTTACATTAATCTACAAATCTATATCTCTACATTAAATTGTCAATATTATTAATACATATTTTACCTCTTACATTAATGTATAAACATATCATTCGTTAAAATTAATATTTTAAATTAATTTTCTTAAGTAGATGCTGTTTCAGTGCTGGATTCAACCCTAGGTCCGTTGAGGCAGTCTGGAGATTTTTAATTTACTTTTTATTATCCTTTAGTAACTGAAGAGTCCATCCATCCATCCATTTTCCAATCCTCTGAATCAGAACACAGGGTCACGGGGGTCTGCTGGAGTCAATCCCAGCCAACACAGGGCACAAGTATGGCGTTATTTCAGTGCCACTATTCTGAGCGCACGTAAAAAAAGATTGCAAGTGCAAGTGTTGCATTTTGAAGAGAAATTTATTTTGAGCGTACAAAAGCTGAATTTGAGTGAACAAAATTCATTGCTGCGTGCAAAAAATGTATTTCAGTGTTTGCGCTTATCCATATACACACACACAATAGCACCCCCTCTCGCTCAGTTTTTTCATTTGCGCTTGCTCGCAATGTGTTGCTTGCGCTCACAACATTCTCTGCTGCGAGCGCTCAACTCTCTGTACACCGTTATAAGTGTGCCACAAAACCAACCAATCACAGACTTGGTTTCAAAAATTCTGATTGGCTCTTACGGTCTCCAATCAGCTCGCTAGCTGCTGCATTCCGGAAACAGTCCGAAATGTAGCTAAATCCAGCTAAACTCAATTAAACCCCAATTTGCGGATAACATCTTTAATTATTTTATTTTAAAATATATTATTTGTTAAGACTATCGTTGGTGTAGTATAATGTAGTTGCATTACAACATACATTCATGCCAACTGATACTCCAAATTATATTTGAGTACATTTATGAGAGCTCGAATATGAATGAGAGTCAGTATGAATGGTTGTATAATGCAACTACATTATACTACACCAACGATAGTCTTAACAAATAATATATTTTAAAATAAAATAATTAAAGATGTTATCCGCAAATTGGGGTTTAATTGAGTTTAGCTGGATTTAGCTACATTTCGGACTGTTTCCGGAATGCAGCAGCTAGCGAGCTGATTGGAGACCGTAAGAGCCAATCAGAATTTTTGAAACCAAGTCTGTGATTGGTTGGTTTTGTGGCACACTTATAACGGTGTACAGAGAGTTGAGCGCTCGCAGCAGAGAATGTTGTGAGCGCAAGCAACACATTGCGAGCAAGCGCAAATGAAAAACTGAGCGAGAGGGGGTGCTATTGTGTGTGTGTATATGGATAAGCGCAAAAACTGAAATACATTTTTTGCACGCAGCAATGAATTTTGTTCACTCAAATTCAGCTTTTGTACGCTCAAAATAAATTTCTCTTCAAAATGCAACACTTGCACTTGCAATCTTTTTTTACGTGCGCTCAATATTTTTTTACGTGTGCTCAGAATAGTGGCACTGAAATAACGCCATACACAAGGCACAAGGCAGGGTAACTGAAGAGTGTTTTTACTAATTTTAGTGGTTTCCTCTAGAAAGCAGCAGTCTGCTCCGTGTGGGATTCGAACTCGGGTCCGTAAGACGCTTTGTTATAAACTACTTACCGCCAACTAGCGGAGATGCGTCTATGTCCGCCATATTGGAGCGGTCAAGACCGGCTTGTAAACTCATACGCATCGAGGGAGACATGCTGAGCTCTTACGTTAAAATCAGTTGTAACTTTATTACTTTTCTACGGAAGCGTATTACTGCCACGACATAATAAAAAAAATATGCTCACTATCACGTTATAACGTGAAAATATTACATTATACCGTGAAAACATCACGTTAAAACGAGAAATCGTATCATGTGATAACGTGAAAATATAAGATTATAACGTGAAAACATCACGTTAAAACGACAAATAGTATCACGTTAAAACGTGATACTATTTCACGTAATTACGTGATAAAGTTTCATGTTATAACGTGAAACTTTTTTGGTTATCCAGTGAGGAGTGCACGTCTGCAAATGAAACGGTCAGATGGCTCATTTACACGACTTGATCAAATTCTACTTTATGCTTGGGGTCAGACATGGAGAGATTCTGCTCCTGCTGACTAAGGTGGATGGTTTTGTAATAAGTATGCGTACACTGAGAAGAATTTTAAAAGACATGGGGCTTTACAGAAGAAAGAATCAGTCCGACATTTTGGAGGTAGCATCATTTCTCATTGACCAGCTGGAAGGGCACGGAAGGCTCCATGGATACAAGCTACACCATCTCAGCTGCATTCAAGCTGGGCATGTTGTGACCCAAACCACGGTGAGGCATTTAATAAAATTTCTAGACCCCCGTGGTGTTGAGCAAAGACGGAGGAATCGACTGATGCGACGCGTGTACATTAATCCTGGACCTAATTTTATGTGGCATGTTGACTCTTATGACAAACTAAAGCCGATTGGAATATGTATAAATGGAGCGATTGATGGTTTTTCAAGGCTCATGATATGGCTTCATGCTTATTCAACAAACAGCGATTTTACGTTTTAACGTGATACTATTTGTCGTTTTAACGTGATGTTTTCACGTTATAATCTTATATTTTCACGTTATCACATGATAGTGAGCATATTTTTTTTATTATGTCGTGGCAGTAATACGCTTCTGTACTTTTCAACTGATCTTCACAAAATTTGTTTTATTGTGTTAGATATTTCAGCATAGGCATATCCAATTTTCCATCTTACATGATGTCTTATTTTTAAAACTCGTTTTTTTTTTTTTATTAATGTTGGGATTTCTCCAATGAAACGTGCAGGGTATTATGTGACGCCTCTTCAGCATACAAAACAGATCTAATACATATGACACATTATTATATTTTAATATAAAGCTAACAGCAGCTCACGAAATAAACAAATACGCAAATTAATTGAAATAAACAGTGTTTGAAATAATATTCTGAGGCTCTATGTGGAAAATAATCTTAATGCAACGACAACAATGTTCAGTACAGTGCAATGAAAATTCTGTTTTGTAGATGGTCAATGCTATTCTGATTTCAGGCAACTTTCTAATATTTAATTGTTTATTAATTCATCCATTCATTCCGTACTCTACCGCTATCGTTGTTTTACTAAGATCGAGTATGCGAGGGTCGGACATGACTGAATCGTTAGTAATAATATCCTTTACGAATACGGTCTCTTCTCTGACTAGATATGTCATACGCTTTGGTGGATATTAGGAGAACCTGGGCGCATAATGAATGACAAGCAACTCTTCTGTAAACATAAAACGACCCCTTTGGGGGGTGTGGGGGGTTTGTCTTCCTCGGAGACTTAAGTCATTGGTCACTCATGCTATATAGCTCGAAAGGCAACCATGTAAGGTACGAGTAGTCGCGTAAGGGCCGTGCAGTGTTAAGTGCTGCTGAAACAGAAATATGCCGGAGCTGCTGAGAAAGGACCAGGGGTTAGACATCTCACGAATGTAACCGCAACGCATCTAAGTTTAGGTAGGAGTGAAATTTCTAGGGCATAACATAAAGAGCATTCGGTGACAGCAGAAGAAGTGATTCCGACCTTCCAGTCTGGAGTTAAGTTGGTGGGAATTGTTTTGGCAGGGGTAAATAACAACATCCTAAAATCTTGTGGTAACAACAATCCAATAATACTGCCTAACGCTTAATGCAGTAACACGCAAAATATAAACAAATGTGATGTTACGGTCGCTATAGGCTCTCCTAGTATCACATATTTACCTGAAGAAAGTTAAAAGAATACCTTTTGGCTTGGGCGACCACGCGAAGTTGGGATGAATTTGGCACATGCATATGGCAGAGCGCACACCCACCAGGTCACCCTGATGTTCGATCCACGCCTCAGTTGCAGGGAGACAATTATCCTACAGATAAGATTCTACTAACGTTTACCTTTCACCGTCATTGCTTTCCATATAGGCTACTTACCATACGTTCATCAGACGCTCGAAATGAATAACGGCAGCGTCACACGATTCGATCTGCTCTAACTTCATGACGTACTTTTCCCCTGTGCTCCGTCCCTTTAAGTTGTGTAGCGGTGCGTCCTTAATTGTGAGAGTGCGAGATGTTATATGCCGGCTTGCCTCCGTTAACGGGCAATCAAAAGGATAGTTTAGCAAACCGAGGAGAAACACGATGCACCAACAAGACTAGCTGGAGATTTAAGTAATCTGCCATTAATCTCGTTCCGCTGTTAACCGCAACGATGATCGCCTCCTTGTATCTATCTATCTGTCTATCTGATAATGTTGCCCCCTGTCCCGTACTGACCTTTCAGAGACACCCAAATGTCCCATATTTAGTTCATTTTCAAATTTGGTAATAAAAATATATTTTTACTACCTTCTTACGGTACTTAGTTGTAACTTTATAACTAATTACACATTCTTTTCTCAGATTCTCTTGATGAAAACAACCCAAATGTAACGAGGACACGAGTGTTTGCTGCCTGTCTGTAACTTGTTCAGTTGCTCTGGTTGGCTGAGGACGGCGACACTCTTACCGTTTTGCTCTCCGGCCGCGCTGCCGTGCAGTTCTGGATCAGCATTGCAACATCCAGCGACTGTCAACAAAGGGCGTTGGTACTACCTGCCACGGCCCACTTTTTTCTAACTGTCTTTTTAAATAATAATAATATTTCTCTGTTGTCTGTATTAAGTCAATATTTTCAAATGGTTTCACTTTTACAGAATTTTATTTTAGCTTGCATTAAATAATTTTCAAATGATTTTATTTTTGTTTTCCTCATAACCCATTAAAATCCTTACTTTATGTTTTTAATTTATGTCTCTACTTTTATATAATAAATTGGTCTGGGTGTGTAGGGGCATGTATACATTTATAAATATAGAAATACTAGGGGGCTCTGCCCCCTGCTCGCTTCGCTCGATCACCCCCGGGTTTGGTTTAACTGATATACAATTTAAAGAGATCGTTATTTTCATATGAACTGTTACAAATGCATTATTTTCACTTTTCCTTTAAAACTTTAGTAAAAACTATACTTGTCGTTTATTTCTGGTCCAGGGCGTTGTTAAATCTCTTTCTGGCAGGATGTATAATGCTGCTCGCGTTGTGGGGGAATGGGGACGGCTGAACTCACACTAAGGAGAAGCGGTTGGATCATCTGCTGGCTTGTTGCTGCTGCTGAGCTGCGTGTTCTCCTTGTCGCACTGCGCGTCGATCATTTAAAAGCCTGTACAGCAGCTGTCCTTTTGCCACTTCGGGTGATGCCACTCGCCTTGTGATGAGGGGGGTGAACACATGCTAAGGACAAGGGGTGGGATCATCTGCTGCTACTCCTGGTGAGGTGCATGTTCTGCTTGTGACTTGTCTTGATTTAAGTGCTGGGAGCACATGATGTCTGTCTGCCAAAATCATTCCAACAACTGCTAGGTTAGATGTTGTCTCACTGTCTGCCTCACGAGACGCCAGATTGTAAGAAGATCACGTCTTGTCTCTCTAGTCTCCCTCCCAAGATTTTTTTTTTTTTTATAATAGAGAGAGATTTTAAGAGTGTCTCGTATTTCTAATTTTCTAATCTGGCAACCCTACACTACGTAGACTGGTCTTGATCCATAAATATTACAGTACTATCTCAGGTACACTGCTAGGTTATTTTGCACGGTAGGCCAAGCTTATTAGTGCGCCAGCTGACTGTTTGGTCACTTACCCATGTGGCTGGGTTCCAACCCCACCACCCCCAGAGACCTGTGCCATGGGTGAATGCCTAATTCATCTTAATGGTGGCGCCGACCCTGACTGCAACTGACCCATCACAAAATGGATGGCTGGATGGATAATGTAGACCACAGATCAATGAAAAAGGGTCTTTCTGTAGCTTTAACCCCTGTACACAATTTGAGATAACGAATAATCAAACTCACTATGTAATCAGTCACATCTTTTAAAATTGGAAGCTGAATTGCCCCTTACTACCAGCAACGACAATCGCAGCTGTCCTGAAAAGTTGTTTGAGGCAGCAGACCAAGAAGCCATGTTACAGTTGCAAATGCGCTTTGGTAGGCAGTAATGAACCCCTTTGGACCATCTCAGTGATCAACAACTTACAAAGAAATGCTGGCTGCTCTTGGGTGAAATAATAATCCTCCTTGGTCTGGTGAAAGACGAATTTAAAACACAAGAAATTTACCCCCAGTCCCACTGTGCAACGGTTAGTGGTCCTGCACATGGCATCAGCAAGGCTGCCGTGTCCAAATCTGTGAACGCAGGGACGAACATTACTGTTATACGATGCACTCAACAAAATGGCAGTGTGGGCTCAAATCCTGCTGCTGACACTGTGTGACCCCATGAGCAAGTCACCGCACCTGGCTGTGCTCCAATTATAAAAACAAAAGAAATACGGTATAAGGCCTCATCCGAGGAAGTGAATAACGACGGTAGAACACCTTGCCTGACACTAAAATTGGTTTTCGTGCCATCACAGCAATACTTGGCGTGGTGCAGTGGATGCAACACTCATCACTATTCCTACTTCCAGCCTCTTGAGTCTTTTTTTTTGCCCTTTTTCATTAATTTTATTACAATCCATACAAATCAATCAAGTTTTTACAAAAAGAAAAATTGAGTTAAGAACAAATCGATCCCCACCCCTGAGAGAGAGAGCAAGGCAAATGGCGTGAAATTTAAGCCCTGTAAACATACCTTAAATTAATAAATTCTCTGCGCTTTATGAGATTATTTTAAAATATTACTGTTTAGATCCTGCCATGTTTTGAAAAAAGTCTGTACGGATCCTCTAACCGAGTATTTGATTTTTTCCAATTTCAAATAATATAACACATCGGTGTCCCACGGACTTAACAGCCTCTTGAGTCTTAACCATACCTTTTGAAAAGTGTTGTCGGTGTTAAAAGTCCAGTGATACGAAACCAACCATTAGGGACTTTATACAGACCTTCTGGCCAAGTGGCCTGGGATTACATCTATCCATTATCCAGCTAAATTATTAATTATTAAATTATCAAACTACAGGGTCACAGGGGTCTGCTGGAGCCAATCCCAGCCAACAAAGGACGCAAGGCAGAAAACAAACCACAGGCAAGGCGCCACACACTAGGAACAATTTAGGATCTCCAATCCACCTAACCTGCACGTCTTTGGACTGTGGGAGGAAACCCACGCGGACACGAGGAGAACATGCAAACTCCACGCAGGGAGGACCCAGGAAGCGAACCCGGGTCTCCTAACTGTGAGGCAGCAGCGCTACCCGCTGCGCCACCGTGCTGCCCGCCTGGGACTACAATGATCCTTAAATCTGGTCTGACCCTGGAGTGTGTGAGACGGCGTTTGCGCTGGTGGCTGGTTACTGGGAGTCAGTGGGTGTCAGCTCTTTGTGAATGCCTGCCAACTCCAGCATTGGATCCTCAGACTGTGGCCAAGGGGAGGTAGAACATCGCATATGAAAACGCACATATTGTGGCAGGTGAGAGTCCATTGCCTGTACAAACTCTTGGGGGCTTCTAGGAGTCTTAGAAAGCATTACTTTGTAATTTTTTGCCACCTCTTCTACAGTATAAGCCATTTTAACTCCTCTGTTGTGAAGTGTTGCTTCTCTTCCTCAATCACTGATTAATATCATTTTTCATTTTTGCAAGAAAACCGTGTCATGTTTTGAGCCCTTTTATTGATTTTGCACTCATATATTATTTTACCCCATAGTTCTTTATTTTGTGCTTTTTTTTCCTGTTACTTTTCTCTTTTTACATATCCACATCTCTGGTGTGATAATATCTATCTACTATATAGTAAAACACTAAGGTCTGTGTGTGTGTGTGTGTGTGTCCGGTTCCTCTGAGCAATCTGATTGGCCAGTTTGGCTTTGGTGAACACAATCAGAAACGAAAATGAGAGCTAAATGAGGAGTAAAGGGATGGGAGGCACCCTGAGAGCTGCCTTCAAATACAGCAAATATAAAACAGACAGACGGTGAGCAAACCACTTTGAAATGGCGAGAGTCTGAGAAGCAGGCTTTACAAGAATGCATTTGAGAGAAGGAGAGATTCAGACACACAAGGATACACAGGCAAGGTGCTGAAGGAACACGTAAGGCAAGAGATATCAGATATTTTCAAACTTATTCTGTTGCCTATCTTTGACCGATAGCATGGCTAATATATATTAACCTCCTTGAAGTTACATTTGTTCCTCAAAAAATTACATATTTATTAAATGTTATTGTGCTACTGTAACATGTGCAAAACCCTAAAAGTACAAAGCGTAGAAAGTATCATAATGATACAAATAGTAATAATCTCTCTATTATAATGAAAAAAAATCCTGGGACAAGATGCGACTTTCTCAGAGAGACACTTTCATGTCCGGAGAGATGACTTTGTGCCAAGAGGATTTAACCACCGGAAATAAAACACAAAGAGTAGATGACAATGTAGAATGTTGTAAAGAATTCAAAAACGTTGGAGCGATACACATACAGAGCCGGTTAGAGATAATGGAAGTACCATCCATCCATCATCCAACCTGCTATATCCTAACTACAAGGTCACGGGGGTCTGCCTTAGCCAATCCCAGCCAACACTGGGCGCAAGGCAGGAAATAAGCCCTGGGCAGGGCACCAGCCCACCGTAGGGCACAGAAACCCACACACGAAGGACAATTTAGGATCGCCAATGCACCTAACCTGCACGTCTTTGGACTGTGTGAGAAAACCCACGCAGACACGGGGAGGACATGCAGGGAATTGAACCCGGGTCTCCTAACTGCGAGGCAGCAGCACCACCATGCCGCTCATAACGGAAGTACGAAAATTCAAAAGTCTCAAAAAAATTATAGTAAAGATCGCATTAGCGCAAACAAATGGAAATTATTACTCAGTGAAATAACGGAATGGCAAAAAGAGATCGAATATATTGTTCGGATTTAAACTTTACAAAGTCTGAGACTTGTAGATCGTCTAATTCATGTTGCCATCAGGGAAAAGTAGCGTTTCTTCCCAATGAAGAGGCGTATCCACGAGAATTAAAAGATTTGATGTTTGGTGAAAGTGAAATCCCGCGAGAGAAAATTTCAAGCCCCGTGATTCAAGACTTTATGCAAAGAGATTTGGAAAAATCCTGCCCACATCTAAAACATTTACAACCACGCACACGGTTCAGTCATTTCTCATTTGTGTGAATGCTATTGTCAGACGCAGTTTGTGTAGAGAGAAAGAAACGATATTCACTCACCGGCAGTTATATGTTGTGTTGTCACGATGTAATTACAAACACGGAATCAAAATTCAATGAGATACTGACGAAAAGAGATCGAATATATGGATATAAGTGATAGGACAGAAGTATGTAGATATTGTTTGGCTTTAAATTTGAAATCGGAGACTTTAGATCATCTAATTCGTGTTGCCATCAGTGAGTGTTTCTTTCCAATGACGAGGCCTATCCGCGATAATTAAATGATATGTTGTTTGGTGAAAGTGAAATCCACATACGTGAGCGGCAGAGACGTGAAGTGGCCGGCGTGTAGCGCAGACAGGGGGGTTGGCGAGTGAAGCGAGCAGGGGGCAAAGCCAGTAGTAATGAATAATAATACTATATATACTGTCAAAATGTGTTGTTTGTGTGGTATATCTTGAAGGATGGTGAAACACACAATCCAATGTCAGTCGGGACAAGAATAATGGGATTCCTTGCGGATTTCCTTTCCAGACTGACCAATCAGCTTTTGAACAGCACACCGCACATGTACGATTGGCATCAGCGTCTCTTTCTATTTCACGGTCTTTCAATCTGGCTGCCTGAAGACCGATTCGCTTCGCCAGCACTGCTCGTATCACCGTCAAAAGTGTGCAACACCTGGGGCCTCATGTATAAACGGTGCGTACGCACAGAAATGTTACGTAAGAACTTTTCCACGTTCAAGTCGCGATGTATAAAACCTACACTTGGCGTAAATCCATGCACTTTTCCACGGTACCTCATGCCTTGTCGTACGCAAGTTCTCCGCTCGGTTTTGCAAACTGGCGGCACCCAGCGTCAAAGCAGTGCTACTGTTCTTGTGTGATTACTCATTATTTTCATGACGCGGCTTTATAAATACACAGAAACTAACCGCATATTGTTTATTAGTGTAATGCATCTGATTGTAATTAACTCGTAACAATATAATGGTAGAGGGAACAGCCATAGTATTCCAAATACCATAACTGCTTTAGCGTTGTTACTCTCACTTCTTCTTCTTTCAGCTCCTCCCGTTAGGAGTTGCCACAGCGGATCATCTTTTTCCATATTACTCTCACTGCACGACTCGGAGTATTTATATCACTGTATCTGAGTGTGAATCACAGCAGCAGCTGATCGGAAAGAGAATTATCGGTATACGGCTTTAAGGACACGCTGCCTCAACCACTGCAAGATGTTTCAAAGCCTTTCCTGTACGGACCTCGCGGTTCAGAAACAGTTTCATCCCAAGAACTTTAAATGCACTCAATCAATTGCTCCTTGTAGAACTGTTTGTACTTATAAGTACAATCACCCCACTGTAAACTTGCACTACAGTTATAATATCTCACAACCTGAGCCACTTTATAAAGCGCGTATTTACATATGATGACAATATCATTTTTAAGGTGAAATGCAGCAAAATATGTTTGTTAAATTATACACATAAAACTTTAACTTCATTTAAATAATCTATATTCTTCACTGGGAGTGTCGTGAAGGATAGAATAATTAAACATGTACTACGAAGATATTTCAATGTTCTTTAAACGTTTTGAAGAATCGGCGCTAAGCTTACAGATGGCTTAACGTCTATTACAGAGCTGATTGTGTGGCGATCGGTTACTTGGGGAAAGAAAAGCAAGGACTCTTGGGGCTACCAATATATATTGAATATAAAACAGAAAGAGAAAATAACAACACAGCTAAAAACGCAGCGACAAATTTCGACAAAAGATAAATGCTTGTCATGAGCACGAGGCTCATGAAACACATGTTTAATAATGTGCTTTAGCTCCTATCATCATGAAAATGACATCACGTATACATCTCAGTATTTTAGTTATTCAGAGAGCTGTAATATCACGAATGTAATGGACTCTGTGTCCAGTTGGAGGAAGAGAGCCAGTTTAAGAAGCAAGTAGTGATTCACACACATAGATCACATACGAGTAGAAGATCAAATACAAAACAAAGCATTTAACGTGCTACTTTAATTACGATGTAATTTTGAGAAACTGGTTAATTAAACGATTTTAAGATGAAGTTTATGATGTTCTACTAAATGACAAAATAAACTACGTGATTAAAGTGGAAAATTCGAGATTGAAGTTGACATTTCATGCTTTTTCCCCACTGTGTGCCTTTTTTTCTCTGTACCCTAATAAACTTTCATATGACACTCAGACAGTGGGCTACAACTCGCCTTTTCATTACGACTTTGATATGTGACTTCTTTTTTATTTCCGGCACTGTGCGATTTTGTGAATGTGAGCTTTCAAGTTTCTCCAACACGCTATGTCACTCGATCAACTTCATTTTGTTGATTATACCGCGGTTTATTTGAACAAATAGTATGTTTTTCCTTTGCCTCCACTTGGTATTCGCTGAAATTCTTATATTTTCCCCGTGCTTTTCCCATTGTCTTTTCACAGAAGGCTGCGCTTAAGGGCGATTTATATTGATTTGCATATTCAAATAGGCGTAATTCTGGGAGGAGTTGGGGCGTTACATAATGCGCGTGCAGTTAGTTTTCACGCTGATCGGGATTTATGTAACGGAAGAACGTGGAAGTTGGAGTACGCACAGATTCCTGCATCTGGATTTTTCTGTGCGTAAGCACATTTCGGCTTTTGTGCTTACGCCATGTTATAGTGCGAGTTCTACGCACGGCGTTATACATGAGGCCCCTGGACTGCTGAAAAACATTTGTTGCGAGACGCCATTATGAGGCTAGGAGAAGACGTGTCTGCACTGTGGCCTGGGTAACACTCGGGCCCGACGCTTTCGCAAGACGCGGCGATTTTGCTTCCCGAGAAACGCTCGGCACTAACCCTGTAGGCACTTTAACGCTTACAGAGACGCATCTGTACAGTTGCTGGAGTGATGCTTGGCTCTAACGCTAAAGAGGTTAAAATAAATTCAAATACGGGAGATGATGTTCCTTTATTGACTGTCTGCTTTTTGACATGGATCCCAACAAAGAACTACATTAAACTCATCTCTTAAAGTCAAAGAAAAGTCTTTGGGAAACGGGAGCAAAACTGTCTCGCTCATTACCTGCATTGTTTATCATTCACTAAGAGGGACCATTTTCAAGAAACACACACCTTAATCATTAACCACAATTGTCATTCAGCTGTGATTCTGCATTGTAACGTCTTATTTTAAGTATGCATCTTAAATGCGCTCTCGTTGCATTTATCAAACTATGCACCAACGTCGAATCCTAAAAATGAAATAAACAAATCAAAAGAATCGATCGATTTAAACAGATGAATGAAAATACCCATCACTGAATGGGACATCTGCGGTGGGCTGGCACCCTGCCCGGGGTTTGTTTCCTGCCTTGCTCCCTGTGTTGGCTCCAGCAGATCCCCCGTGACCCTGTAGTTAGGATATAACGGGTTGGATAATGGATGTGACATTAATGTGTGAATATCTATGCAGTAAGAGGCCATCTGTGCGCATGCGTGTAGCTTTTATACGTCGTTATTTACTTTGCTTTCATTGAAATGTGCCAGAGCTTTCTAAAGTGCTTTGTATGCCACAAGTAACCTTCTGCACATGATACCGATTTTCCATGTTTGCTTTCTTCATTTTCTGATTTCAAGTGCTGATAATGAATTCTGCCCCTCTTTATGACTCACCGGTAGTTTTATGACGTGAGATTTGTGTCTGAGAAAACCACTGCACGGATTCATTGGTTGGTTTGCAGGTCCTGCAGCGTGGGCTGTGGTTTAAGTTCTATTAAAGTGTGACTTTCATGTTTCTGTTTAAGCAGAAGAAAGAAACCCTGAGTAACATTTAAGTAAACCAGAGGCTAAACTTCCGTACTGACCCCTACTCTCTCTTATTTCTTTTTCCAGTTTCTCTGTCACCACCAACCTACTCAAAGCACCATGATGCCCCAGCATTGATGGACTAAAATCCAGAAGTCGACGTGATCATCATCATCAAGTCCTTCCGTGAAAACCATGAATCCAAAGAGGACTGTTTCATTTATGTGAGGTAGATTGCCCAGAGGGGACTGGGTGGTCTCATGGCCTGGAATCCCTGCAGATTTAATTTTTTCTCCGGCCGTCTGGAGTTTTTTTGTTTTTTCTGTCCCCCCCCTGGCCATTGGACCTTACTCTTATTCTTTGTTAATTAATGTTGACTTATTTTATTTTCTTACTGTCTCTCTTATTTTTCTATTCCTCATTATGTAAAGCACTTTGAGCTACATTCTTTTGTATGAAAATGTGCTATATAAATAAATGTTGTTGTTGTTGTAAACAAGTAGCATCAAATAACATTTTTGAATGCTGGACTCATTAACCACGGATATAAAAATACAGATTACATCTTCCATAAATTATAAAAAATACTACCAGGGCCAGATTAAGACGAAATTGGGCCTGATGCTGCAGCGCAAAAAAAAGGCCGATTTTTTCTCGCCATTGGTGCCTGTGCAGTCGCCACTCACCCTACATGCGATCTCAGACTGACCAAGGAGCCTTAATTGCTTGCGACGCAACCAGCCAGCCTTTATTGAACATGAATAATAATAACGACGTAGTATCGTAACAACCCGAGATTAACATCAAACTATGCAACATCAACATTCAATAGCAATTGTCTGAAAAGTGCACTTAATGCAGAAAACCTAACAATGAAATACACAAAATTTTGCAATTCTCTTATGAGACAGACTAAGAAAAAATGAATTTGCAGACACACTGGGTCAAAGTGACTCAGTTCAGGCTCTCGAGGGTAAAAATTTGTCCACGATTTAAATTTCATAACAGACCAGAATCCTGTCGAGGATTTTAAAAATTCCCAACATCCATGTCGGGCCCGTGGGCCGGCTTTTAGTTTTACCTTTACAGATAACCATTTAAATAGCCATCGATTTTCACTGTACAACTAACTTTCAAGGTGAAAAATTTACTACGTGGCAGTTACCGAACAATAATAAAGTGGCAAGAATCCCCCAAGATATTGCAAAAAACGCAGCTAAATTACTAAGTAAACTGTTTAACGTAAAATTGATAGCATTAACTTGAAATCTTCGGTTAACAATAAACACAACGTTAGTTACGTCACAGCACAAAGAACATTAGTAACTGTATAAGTAGTAACGCTGTGTCTAGGCGTCCGAAAGTCGGACTCCAAATTTCATTCTAAGAATTATTTTGAAGTTAATATAGCAAAGAAAAACTGTTCAGCTTCCGGAAAATTCTCGTCTGTTTTCATCTGGGCCTATTTCAGGAATGGGCCTAATGCTGCAGCATCAATAGCACCCACCTTAATTCGGCCCTGCCTACTACAGTGATTACGAAGGTTGAAATGCAAACTAACAATAAAAAGTGAGCACGTGAAATTAACAAAAATGAGCCACCGTAAATGACTTTATAAAGCAGTGAGTAAGAAAACAATAAGAACAAAGTGAACTCCAGGTGAAGAAACCTATCCCTACTGATTAAGCAAGTCTCCTGTAGAAATGCTATCTTGGTGTTTAGACCGGTTAGGTGAGAGAATCCTTTCTTCCTCTTTAATTCATGATTGAGACCTTTGACATTCCAGCTCAGAAATTTCACTGTTTGCTTATAGAGAGAGATTACTTCTGAAGTTTCTCATTATTTTATAGTCTTAAGTTAAGGTAGTGCATAATTACATATGATAACTTTAACCTTAATTTCCAATATTGCCAGGTGTTACAGCTATGAAGCCTGTTGTATAATTGTGGGGATGAAAAGGACAGATCAGAAATAGCTTGCTCTCCTCCCCCAGACCCACCCATTTTGCCTCCCCATGTAAGGCTAGACCACACTTCAAAGTTGCAGTCCTCCGACATGTCTAGAGAGAGCACATCCAGAACAAAACAAGCCCCCAAGCAGCGGTGTACAAGAAATAAAGTAGAGATAACAATTGGCAATACAGTCCAAATTCTACCAACCTAGAATATAATCTTGAATTGGCCCAAAAGAGTAAACCCAGGCTAGATGGTTGGAAGAAGTTGCTCCATTCTTTATTGATGGCTCTGTTCTTAGGCAAAACTGTGAGTGAGCCCACACATGAATGGTCTCAGGATGCTTTACTGTTGGCATGAGACAGGACTGATGGTAGCGTTCACCTTTTCTTCTTTGGACAATCTTTTTATAAAAAAAAAAACAAAAAACCCAAACACAGCTGCTAACGAAATTCCTTCTCCGACGTCCATCTCCCAAAACGGACAGGACCAGAAGTCTCAAAAGACTTGATATTTTAAACAAACACCTCATTCTTCTTACTCATAAGTGACGACCTTAAACACTCCCTAAAGAGGTAATACTTGTATGTTGTTAAGTATAGGAGAACACTTCAGTTTAAATTAACCATGTGAGCCCACTTCAATGTGGGCATTTTGTCAACTTGCAGGACATTTTGTGGTTCACACTGAAAATTAAAATAAGACAGTCCCATATGTAATATGTCAATGGGAACTGTAACCATTAAAAACAGCTTTGCTGCCCCTATCATAATATGCATGTGGTTGTACAAAGCAAAATATCACCTACCTTACATAAAGAGTGACTGGCCCTCAATTCGATTAGGATTTTACTTGGGGTTGCCTCTGATCAAGTCAGTTACAGACAAAAAAAAAATAACTTCCTGTGACATTAGTGGTGTGTCATGCAAAAAGGGCACCAGGATTGTGTTGGCTGGTGTAGCCCAGACTTGTGTGCGCAAATCTTCTACCTGCCTCTTGAATAAATAGGACACCCTGCTCCTCATTGCTTGAAATATTTAGGACCTGGTAAACCAAAACCTTTTAACGAGTTATGTACACAGTCCGTGACATTTTAATCCTAATAAGCAGATCTTCAATTTCAATTAGTGGTCACGGACCACTGGGTTCAATGTGTCACACTCCCAAGATTCAATCACAAACTCCTCGGTCTTATCCACACCAATCTGGATACTGAGACGTGTAACAAGTTCCAAAAAGTACTGATGAAACTCCATAATATCTCAGGTGATTCTGTCTTGAATGAAGACAGGGAACATCAAGGTGACAAAAGACTGTGGCAAAAAGACAGATACATTTATAACGATACAATTTAAATACTTTTGGATTCCCACACAAGACCAAACTACCTTTAGGTTGACTTTTTCAATACAGAAGTTATTTTCCTGCTATAGATCACTTGAAGGAATGTGCACATTTTTGATGTAGCTTTGTTCATATTCAGTAAATAGTTACTTAAACTTTGTGGGAACTGGAGAAATAAATATATACAATATAAAAAGGTCAGACATTTGATACTTAGGCTTTGAAGCTGTAATGTTTTACTGAAACACATTGTGTCAAAACAGTACTACCAAGTGGCTGAGGATAATTTAAACGCCAAACATCACTGAAGCACAAGGTACAGTCTGATGGCTTCAAAACTTTGTGCTGTTCCACATGCTAGAAAAGAGGATATGAAACTGTCATTTTATATTGAGAAGATACTAAATTAAGCACGGAGTCCAGAAGTGGCTATCCAACACATTTTCACTGCAAAAAAAAAAACAAAAACCTGTGACCTAATACCAAATTATGGTGGTTTATAATGGATTGTAGAATCACACCTAGGCATTGAATGAATTCATCCTGCTTACATCTCTACTGCAGCTGCTGCTCTGACAAGTTGCAGCAGCCTGGGAACAATTCGACAATAGTATTAGCTCACATTCAATCATATAAATGATCTCAGAGCTAACTGCAAGTTGATAAAAATGGAAACCCTGCCAAAATTGCAAATTAACTCCAACTAATGAGAAAACAATAACAGGATTAAAGAGCAAAGTAAAAGGCAATAATGGATTGACATTCGGCACAGGCGAGCATTGGCACATTCATAATGGCAACAAATCACATCTTTATGACCACAGATTTCAACAAGTTACCTTAGAAATTGTCACTAACATCTGTACTCGTTGAAGAATTTTAATAACATGGATTAAAAAGCAGATCAAAATGAACACACACAGCATTCGTAGGCTTTTAGTGCACCTGTCCAATTCAAACTATGCATTCAGCAAGAGGGTTTTTTTTTGTGTGCTCCCTCCAAGCTCGTGCTTTATGATTTCTATAAATTACCAGATGAAACTACTGCATTTTCAAAAGTTTCAGATCTCTTTCCAGCACAACCAGAAAGAAGCCTCAAAAACTTTACAGGACATAATCCAGTCATCGCTACCCACTAACGACGAGAAGTGAAAAAGGAAAAGGCACAGGCACTTCCAGTTTTTTTAAATTTCCAAATTCATGTTTCAACAAGAACACAGTTTTTCCCTAGTTGTGAATACAATGTAGTAAAAGTATACAAAATGCACAAAACTGCAACCTATTTTAAACGTCATATATACTGTACAATCATTTTTTCTACATATTGCAGTAAGAAAGTCTGACTTGTACACCTCCTTAACTGCATACCACTCTCCCAAGCCACTTTGCATCCGCCAACTAATCTGCTCATCAGTCAGCCACAAGAAAAAACAAACAAAAAACACAAAATTAAACACATACATTAAACAACAAATGTTGTTGAAATTATTCAAAAATAAATGTCCAAGAAAGACTTGAACCAACTGCATCCTAGCTTCAAAAATGAATAAGAGAACGCAACTAATTAAAAAACAAAAAAAACACCCTTCACAATGAACTTGTCCAACCATTATGAAAAAAAATGTCAAGAAACAAACAGACACTTCTGAAGAAGGAAGGGGTGGCAGGTGATGCATGCAGAGATGATTTAACTGGTGGTGTGCACTTCAGGCACAAACATGCAATGGAAAACTTTATATTTATACGTCTCTCTTTATATATTTATATACATATACGTACACACATCTATATATGCTTATTTATATTACATCACAACACAGAAGACAACCCCTCCGATGGACTCCAAAATTAAATAAGCCACAGTGAAGCAGAGCTTCTTAAATTTATGATCTGCTTCCACTTCCATACAATTTTTACACTGAAGGGACAAACCGCATTTCTTCAGTATCTGCAATAATGGCAGCTATAGTAGAGAGTAACTAAACAAATTACAAAGTAAACTGAAAGTAAACAGAAGCAGGCAGGAAACTGGTGGGTCAAGTAGCCTGCACCTTTCTCTTCCCCAAAGGACAATTACAAACCGCCAATTAAAACCATACTGGCAATCATCTTTTCTTTATAAGGGAGTACAGAAACACCTTAAAATAGGATACATGAAAAAGGTGAACTTGTACACCTGACAGTTGGTGTACAGAAAAACTACATTTGTAGTACTTAAAACCACAAAAGTAAAGGATTTACATAAAAATATACAAAAAGTAAAATGAACAAAACAAATCTTAAAGTAATTCTATGCTTAATTTTGACAGACTTTAATTTATCATTGGTGACGCCAAATTACATTCCTCTGATGTAGCATTTATTCACGAGAACTGCAGCCGGGAAAAGTTCAAAGGGTTATGCATTCATTCATTATTTCCTTTTTAAACCCACTTAAAGTCATGTACATGCTATGGTGGTAAGGGCTGGAGCCTATCCCAGCCACACTGGACAAAAGACAGGAGTCAACCTTGCATGGGGTGTGTGTTTGCATGTTGAGGTCAAAGATTCCCATGCTCTTACATGCTTTCTCCTGTAAACTTATGTCTAACCCTTATAACCATCTCGCTCTGCTGACCTCCCCCTTATTTACGAGCTTTTAAAAATGCACTTCAGTCACTTTTATGCAAAATAAAAACAGTAAAAGAATAAATTCACTCTGAGTAAAAACGAACAAGTAATTCCACACACACAGCTCTGATACATACGGCCTTGCCAGTGTCTATAGGTCTTTGCTGGTGACAAATACCATCTTACAGAAGTGGTACAGCAAGTGGGAAGGATAGAACAGGTGAAGAGAGTTCATAATTAGGATTATATAGCTGCCTTGCTGAAGACATGCCGATAAATACGCTTGTTCCAGCCAGGTCCAGGACAGTTTTACCAACCAAGTCACAAGGCAGTATTGCCAGGCTTAACTGAAACTGGGCACTAAGTGCCCCCAGTTTCCGTGTAATCAGTCATGTTAATTTTTGTTAAATGGCATGTCAGTTCATTTTAAATTTAGAAAACAAGTCCACCAGGGACCAGGTATATACAAATACTCCTTTCTCAGGTCCAGCCTGTCAGACAGCCTTAAAAATAGCCCCCCGTCCCCCATCATTTACACGCTTGTTGTCTCCAGTGATGCTGTAGTGAGATTCTTGTTGTCCCGACTTGAACTATCCCGTGAAGACACATCTTTGCTTGTCCCCTGTTCTTTGCCAGCTTCATTTTCTTTCTCAGCATTGCTGGCTGAAGTAGACGTGGTCCCCTGGGAGGACAGCGTTCGCCCAGACACCCGGTAAGCAGCCATCAGCTCCTGGATACGTTCAGGAGTAGGCGGCCATTTGGCAAATCCAGCCGAATTCTGAAGAAAGATAACTGCGGTACCATGAACAGCTTTATAATACATCTCCTCCCTAAGAAAAACATGAAAAGGAAAACAGCATCAGATGCCACGTTTTGCAATATATCTGCATCTAATGCATCAAAGCTTCCCTTTAGGCCCAAGTAAACAAACTCCAGGAGAGGGAGAAAAAAAAAACAAAAAAAACACAACACACACTATTGCCTTCTACCCAACTCACTGTACCTCTTGCAAATGTGTTGAGAGCCGCTGCGGTACTCATGTTCAAATGCAGTAATGCTAAGCTGATGTCGCTTAAAGCGGCTACTCTCCATACGAGTGAGTGCAGGTGTAGGTGGATCTCGCCACTCCGGAACAAATACAATGAATGAAAGGGGCTCATTGGAGCTTTCTAACAAATCCTAAGGAACAAAAAATGAACCAAATTAGTTTCTAAAAAGTAAACAAAAAGCAACCAAACAAACAAGTAATCAGAAAAAAAGTAGTACCTCAAAGTGAGTTACCATAGCATCCATAAGCTCTTCAGAAAATGGTGGGTTGGCCTCAAATGACCCACTAACAGGGGAAAAACTTAGGAAAGGTCTGTGAAAAGAAAAAAAAAATCTCAAATGTCTAAGAACTGCTATGAATTTCACTTACTTTAAAAAGTTGCTCCACACTCACCCACGGGATCCAAAGAAGCCATCTGTGTCTTGAAAGGCAGAGCAGAACTGTTTGAAGTAGCAGTTCAGAGGTGAAGCAAAACACTCAAAAGTCACACCAAACTGCTTGTGCAAAGCCTCAAACACTGGAATTGGTAATGCCCCCTGTAGGCCCGTTCCTTCATGGACTCCAATGCCAAACATTGCCTAAGAAAAAACATAGATCACTGTCCACAGAAGCTTCAAAGGAACAAATTAACAAATCATATTTAAAATGAAGATGTGGGGTTTGAGTTCGATTTAATTAAATCATATATAAAATTAATGTGAGAGAGAGAGAACATTTCGATCCACAAGGCACACAGTGTATTTTACCTGGTATCGTTTCAAGAGGCACCATACTCTTGACAGAAACTTTTCAAACCTTGGGTCATCCACACAGCTGTACCGATATAAAAGCTCCTACAAAAAGACAATGCATTTAGGAAATGTGTTCGCAAACCAAACCTTCAACCCTAACCCCCCTACCTGGGATGGTGACACATTACACAAAAAACGCTGTAGACTGTGGGGAGATTGCAAAAACTATGGCAATAATGTCCCACTTTTATTCATAAAATTACATCTTACAAAAGAAACAACTATTTTGGACTATAATTTACTGAATTCACTAAATTTAGCAGTACAATTAAGGTAGCCACTCTTTGTTTGGCCAGATAAAATAATGTAACACTCAATAGCACTTTGAACATATAACTGCTTAATGTTCTCATTGGAAAATATGTTAATCCCTGCACCATCTTAATTACTATTATCTTGAGATCTTTACTAATAACCTTAAAACTTCAATTGAACTTGTGATGTATCTTGCATTTTTAGAATCAGTAGATAAGACTCTCTATAAACTACTGAGGCA